>NC_072396.2:133535000-134147500 GCF_028885625.2 Pongo pygmaeus | reverse complement strand
CAAAGCTACCCTGCCTCTGTGTGTGTGTGTGTGTGTGTGTGTGTGTGTAGGGTGTGGTCACACAGGAGGGGAAAAGAGCTCATTTCATGGCATCTGATCTTTGGTGCTATGAGGCCCAAGACCTCACCCAGACAGCCAGGCATCAGAGAAGGGAGTTTCTTTCCTCAGGGTGAGGGTTGGACGTCCTTCGCTGTGGTTGGTGGATCCAGTGGTCAGCTCCTTTTCAGCAGCTCACAGCTGCCCATGACTCCTCCTTCTTCTTGTGAAATCTGTTGGTGATTGTGTTAGACCGTTTTGCATTGCTATAAAGAAATACTTGAGATTGGGTAATTTATAAAGAAAAGAGGTTTAATTGGTTCACAGTTCTTCAGGCTGTACAGGAAGCATAGTGCTGGCATCTGCTTTTGGGGAGGCCTTAGGAAGCTTACTATCATGGAAGAAGGCAAAGAGGGAACAGGCATCTCATATGGCAGGACTGGGAGCAAGAGAGAGACTGAGGGGAAGGTGCCATACACTTTTTTTTTGTTTTTTTGAGACGGAGTTTTGCTCTGTCACCCAAGCTGGAGTGCAATGGTGTGATCTCGGCTCACTGCAACCTCTGCCTCCCTGGTTCAAGCAATTCTGCTGCCTCAGCCTCCTGAGTAGCTGGGATTATAGGTGCACGCCACCATGCCCGGCTAATTTTTGTATTTTTAGTAGAGACGGGGTTTCACCATGTTGGTCAGGCTAACAACCAGATCTTGTGAGAACTCACTTGACAATGCAAAGACAGCACCAAACCATGAGAGATCCACCCCCATGACTCAAACATCTCCCACCAGACCCCAATTCCAACATTGAGGATTATAATTCAACATGAGATTTGGCAGGGGCACATCATTCCACCTTGGTCCCTCAAATCTCATGTCCTTTTCACATTGCAAAATATAGTCCTCTCTTCTCAATAGTCCCCCAAAGTCTTAACTCATTTCAGCATTAACTCCAAAGTCCAAAGTCCAAAGTCTCATCTGGAAATGAGTTCCTTCAACCTATGAGCCTGTAAAATAAAAAACAAGTTATTTACTTCCAAGATGCTATGGGGGGGATAGGCATTGAGTAAACATTTTCATTCCAAAAGGGAGAAATTGGGCAAAATAAAGGGCTACAGGGCCCATGCAAGTTTGAAACCCAGCAGGGTAGTCTTTAAATGTCAAAGCTCCAAAATAATCTCCTTCAACTCCAGGTCCCACATCCAGGCCACACTGACACAAGGGGTGGGCTCCCAAGGCTTTGGGCAGCTCTGCCCCTGTAGCTTTTCTGGGTTCGGCCCCTGTAGCTGCTCTCACAGTTGTTGAGTGCCTGTGGCTTTTCCAGGTGCAGGGTGTGAGCTGTTGGTGGATCTACCATTCTGAGCTTTGGAAGACTGGGGCACCCTTCCCACAGCCCCACTAGGCAGTGCCCCCAGTGGAGACTTTACATGGGGGCTCCAACCCCACGTTTCCCCTCTGCACTGTCCTAGCAGAGGTTTTCCATGAGGGCTCTGCCCCTGTAGCAGGCTCTGCCTGGGCACCCAGGCTTTCCTATACATCTTCTGAAATCTAGGCAGAGGCTGCCAAGCCTCCTTCACTCTTGCACTCTGCACACCTACAGGCTTAATGCCATATAGAAGCTGCCAAGGCTTACAGCTTACACTTTCTGAAGCAGCAACCTGAGCTGTATCTGAGGACCTTTGAGCCAAGGCTGGAGCTGGAGTGGCCAGGATGCGAGAAGCAGTGTCCAGAGGCTGCACAGGGCAGCAGGGCCCTAGGCCTGGCCCATGAAACCATTTGGTCCTCCTTGGCCTCAGAGCCTGTGATGGGAGGGGCTGCCTCTTAGATCTCTGAAATGTCTTTTTTAGTTATGCAAATATCTCTAGCAAGTGGTTACCCCACAGCCTGCTTGAATTCATCCCCTGAAATCGGGCTTTTCTTTTCTACCACATAGCGAGGGTGCAAATTTTCCAAACTTTTACACTCTGCTTCCCGTTTAAATAAAAATTCCAACATTAAGTCATTCCTTTACTCCCACACCTGAGCATAGATTGTTAGAATCAGCCTGGTACCTCTTGAAGGTTTTGCTGCTTAGAAATTTCTTTTGCCAGATACCCTAAATCATCAATCTGAAGTTCAAACCTTCACAAATCCCTAGGTCATGGACGTGATACAGCCAAGTTCCTTGTTAAGGTATAATACAGGTGACCTTTGTTCCAGTTCCCAGTAAGTTCCTAATTTCCATCTGAGACCTCAGCAGCCTGGACTTCACCGTTTACATCACAAACAGCATTTGGGTCACAACCATTTAACTAGTGTCTAGGAAGTTCCAAACTTTCCCTCATCTTCCTGTCTTTTTTGGAGGCCTCCAAACTCTTCCAACTTCTGCCCATTACCCAGTTCCAAAGCCGCTTCCAGATTTTCAGGTATCTTTATAGCAATGCCGCACTTCCTTGGTATCAATTTTCTGTATTAGGCCAATCTTGGACTGCTATAAAGAAATAACTGAGACTGAATAATTTATAGTGAAAAGAGGTTTGATTGGCTTACAGTTCTGTGGGCTGTACAGGAAAGCATAGTGCGGGCATCTGCTTCTGGGAGGGCCTCAGGAAACTTACAATCATGGCAGAAAGCAAAGAGGGAATAGGCATCTCACATGGCAGGAGTGGGAGCAACAGAGAGAGTGGAGAAGGAGATGCCGCACACTTTTAAACAACCTGATCACTTGAGAACTCACTGACTATCATGAGGACAACACTAAACCATGAGGGATTTGTCCCATGACCCAAACACCTCCACCCAGGCCCCATCTCCAACACTGGGGATTACATTTCAGCATCAGATTTGAAAGAGACATATATTCAAACATTATCAGTGATTATGGTTCAGGAAATTTGCTAGTGAGACCCAGTGGATCTGGCTAGAGCCCTGTGTAGGCCAGTTAGCTTGGTTCACTTCAGCGGTCACAGACTAAGTCAGATCCTGAGCCCTGGCTGAGTCCAAAGCCCAGTCAGGCATGTCACAAACCTATGCTGCCCTCTCAGGGGCCTTGCACTGCATAAGGATGCATGGCGATAGCACCACTGGGGCTCACCAAGGTTCTAGTTGATTTCACTGAACCCTTCATTTGGTGGTCTTTGGGCACTCTCCCAACCTTCTGTCCTCTTCAGGAGCCTGATCTCTTTACTTCTCAGCCATCTTATGCCCCTCTCCTTGCCATCTCCACTCTAGCCATATGCCATTCTTTGAGTCCCTCTTACTGTGTCTCCTCTAGTAACAGGGTCTTTGTTCATTTCTCTTCACCCAGAATACCCGCCCTTCCTTCCTCTCTTTGCTCTATGAACTCTTCCTTCCAGTCTTGCCTCAAATGTCATTTGGTCTGGAAGCTTTCCTTGACCTCCTGGCGAGGTTGACTTCCCCCATTAGTTCTGTTACTGCCTTTGTCACAGGTCCCGTCATCTGCCTTTCAACACTTCCTCAGTCGTGGAAAGGACCACAGCAACTAGCTCATGGCTGCCTCTCCGCAACACGTCTGCCATTACCACGAGTCATATCAAGGTTCCTTTCAATGACTGATCTAATGTCCTCCTTCTTCAAGTCCAAAGCTCCTCAGCTCAAGGCCCTTTCTCCTCCACTCCTCCTCAGCCTCCCACAACCAAAGTAGCATCTTGGGCCTTGCCACTGCTTGGGATCACTGTCCTTTGACATACTGAACTCCAGCCCCCCATTCTCTGAACACACCCTCCTGTGCTTCTCTCCTTCACTCTTATTGCACCTGATTTTTGACTTCACCGAAACATCCTGTCCCTTGCCCTATGCTCTTCCTCTCCATTTATCAGCAACCCTTGGTTTCCCTTCCCTCTCTATTTGGCTCAAACTACATAACCCATCACTCCAACCTCGCTTTTACTAGCACATTTAACTCTCCTGTTCCTTTGTGCTTCCACTCCATGTATCCTGCCAATGTCCATCCCCAGGTAAAGCATGCAGGGTCATTGCATATACCGTTCCCACTAACAGGAATGCTCTTTTTTCAGATGCCAACATGGCTCATTCCTTCGCTTCATTCAGTCCTCTGTTCAGATGTCCCCTTTTCAGAGAGGACTTCCCTGATCTCATTATTTACACAGTGCCTCTGTCACTCTTTATTTCCTATTCTGTATTATTACCTCTTCAGAGTATTTTCCTGATATTATATTGTGTGTATCTATTTGTTTATTTTTGTCCACTGCTATATCTCAGGGCCTAGAACACACTACCTGGAGCTTAGTAGGCATTCATAACTATTTGTTGAATAAATAAGTAAACCCCAGGACATTTGAACCATCTGTCTTCTCTACAGGAGAATATATCCCAACCCTGTTTGTTGGGATCACTCCAAATTTTTGGTGTCCAACCTCGGCAGGCCTCTTGGTGCTGCTTGGCAATCCTTTTCCCTGTCCTGAGTCAGCTGTATTTTCCGTTGTCCTTGTGGGAGATTCCAGACGTTTATCCTTGTCCTCAAATCCCTACCCTGCTTGCATTTCATGACTGATGGACTTCAGGTTGTTTCTGACTTTGCATTGTCACAAACAGGGGCCATGAAAATCCATGCACATGAAGTATTGCTCTAGGATCCATATCTAGAAGTAGAAAAGCGTACAGTTTTGTCATGTCAATAGATTCTGCCAAACTGCCCTCCAAGAAAAGCTGTAGCAATTCACAGTTCTACCAATAAAATAGCTGTTTCCACAAAGTCTTCAACACTGGATAACATCAATGGTTTAAGGTTTTTACAAATTTTATGGGTGAAAATTGGTCTCTTGCTGCTTTGTGTTTACCTGCTAGCTGGTAAAGGTTGACTATGCTTCCTTATGTTTTATTTGCCTTTTATTTTTTTCTTCATCTTTGAGTACCCGTTCCTTTCATTAGCCCATGTTCTCATTGGGTTGTTTGTTTTTTTCTTATTAACTTAAAAATGAGATCTTTATATATTTTGTGCATTCTTCCTTTATCTGTTTGACAAATATTTATATACCTCAAGTATTTTCTCCCTTTTAACTTTGTTTTTAATTTTAGAGACTGAAATTTTTTTGTGTAGACAAAAGCCTATCAAGATACTCTTATAATTTCTAGAACTTGTGACTTACTTAACAAGGAAGTACTGTCCTATATATTCTCACGGTTTCATATTTTTTTGTGAGTGCACATGTGTTTAGCTCATTAATCCATCTGGGAATTGTATTTGGATATGACAAGAGGTACAGATTCAAGAATATTGTGCCCTAACCCCCCACCCCCAATTTGACAACTAATTGTCCCAACACCATTTATTGACGAGTATATCTTTTCTTCATTGATTTTCAATGCCTTATGTAGTGTATATTATAGTCTCACATATACATGGGGTTGTACTAGACTCTTGTTCCATTGATCTATGTCGCGGTGCCAACATTACACTGCTTTAATTACTATAGCTTGTGTTGTGCTTTGATAGCTGGCAGTGGAAGACTTCCTGCCCATTTTTTAAACACTTCTCTGTCATATTGCATATTTCCTTCTCTAGATGATCTCAGGATCAGCACAACAAGTCCTATAAAAATTCCTGTTATGATTCAAATTGATATTGCGTTAGATGTTTGGATTAATCTGGGGAAAATGTCTGAGTTTTTAAAAACATCCTGGAATATACCTTGTCTTTTCATTGATGCAGGTATTGTATGCCCTTCTGTAAAGTTGTCTATGCCTACCCTCGCCCATAGTGGTCTGATTTGAGCCCCGACCACTCCACTAAAGGAGCTCTTGCTAGAGTCATTAATGACCTTTGTGGTGTTTGCTACTGAGAGGTGGCAGGTTGTGGGGATGTCTTTGTCCACTCCCCTTGAAACTGGGCAGGGTTTTATGAGTATTTTGACCAATGGCAGATGGTGAAAGTGAACTTTCCATTTATTTAGGTCTTCTTTAATTTCTATATGCCATGTTTTGTAGTTTTCTGTACACAAGTCTTTCACTTCCTGGGTTAAATTTATTGATAGATATTTTATTCTTTTATGTACTACTGTAAATGGAATTATTTTCTTCATTTCCTTTTGGATTTTTCATTGCTGATGTACAGAAACATGGTATATCAGTCAGTCTGGGCTGCTGTTACACATTACCATAGATGGGGTGGCTTGAACAATGAACATTTATGTTTCACAGTTCTGGAGGCTGAGGAGTCCAAGATCAAGGTGCTGGCAGATCAGGTGTCTGGTGAGAACACTCTTCCTGGTTTGCAGATGGCCATCTTCTTGCTATGCCCTGATATGACAGGTGGAGAGAGAGGGAGGGAGGGGGTAGAGAGAGAGGGGGCTCTCGGGTCTCTTCTTATAAGTGCACAAATCCCACCAGGTGGGCTCGACCCTCATGACCTCTAATCACCTCCCAAACTTCTCCATCTTCAAATACCATCACATTGGGGATTAGGGTTTCAACATATGAATTTGGAGGCACATGAGCATTCTGTCTGTAGCACATGGGACCCTTTCTCTTGGTCTTCAGTTGCCATACAAGCAGGTCTACTCCCCGGAGACCTCCAGGCTGTGAGGAAGCTCAGAGTAGCCTCTGCAGAGAGGTGGCATGCAGAGGCCCTGAGACCACAGGAAGAGACAGAGAGAAGCCCAGCCAGCCCCCAGGCCAGCCCCTAGCTCCCCGCCACCCAATGTTCTAGCTTCCAGCCCCTTTCTGGCTGCAACAATAGGTGAGACCCTGAGCCAGATTCCTTGCCCACCCCAAATTTCTAACCCACAGAAACCATAAGAGGTGATAGGATAATACCATGATTTTTGTTGCTTTAAGCCACTGAGGTTTTGTTTGTTTGTTTGTTTTTTGTTTTGTTTTGTTTTGTTTTAACATGGCAATAGATAACGAGAACAGCCTTCTACTTCCCAAATCTAAAGGGCCATTTTAAGGGTAATGACTTCTCTGTGGTAGTCGACCTAGCAGAAGTGTTCCCTCATTGAACCTCTCCTTTTCTTTGACTTTCTTGACAATTGTTCCTGGTTCTCCTCCTACATCTGTGGCTACTTTTTCTTAGTCTTTTTCCTACACTTCTTTTATTCTCCCTTCCCCTTAAATATTGATGTCCTGGCCTCAGCCCTCTTCTCTTCTGATGAATTACACTCCACTCTCACCCATCTCCAAGTCGGTGCTGGCCCAGGTCTCTTTCCTGAGCTCTAGACTCATAAAACCAATTGCTGGCCGGGTGCGGTGGCTCATGCCTGTAATCCTAGCACTTTGGGAGGCCGAGGCAGGCAGATTACGAGGTCAGGAGATCAAGACCATCCTGGCCAACATGGTGAAACTCCGTCTCTACTAAAACGCAAAAAATTAGCTGGGCATGGTGGTGTGTGCCTGTAGTCCCAGCTACTTGGGAGGCTGAGGCAGGAGAATTGCTTGAACCTGGGAGGCAGAGATTGCAGTGAGCCGAGATCGCGCCACTGCACTCCAGACTGGTGACAGAGCAAGATTCAAAAAAAAAAAAAAAAAAAAAAATTGCATACTGACCTTCTACCTGGATGTCTCTTTCTCCATAGGTGCAAAATGGATCTCTTCATTTCCCATATGCCCCAACATGTCCCTGTCCACCCAGTTGCCCAAGCCAGAATTCTGAGGGTTATTGCAGACCTCTCCCTCCCCCTTGCCTTGAAACCATGTCTTGTCAAGTCTACCTCCTACATGTATCTAAGGATCATCACTTCCTCTGCTTTCTGCCCTGGACTATTGCCATAGATCCTAAGTGATTAGTCTGCTTTCACTCTCTTCCCCTCCAAGCTACCCTCTACACTATGGCCAGTGGTTAAGAACACCAGCTTTGGGGCTAGGTAGATCTGTTTTTGTGCCCCATCTCTGCCATTCATTGGCTCTGTGGCCTTGGGCAAGACATTCACTTTTCTGAGTTTCAGTTTCTTCATCTTTAAAACGGAAGTAATAATAATAATTTTACCTACTTGGAAGGTTGATGCCAGGATTCAATAAGAATGCATACTCAGCATTTTGCACAGTGCCTGGCACACAGCAAATGCATAATAATGATTGCAGAATGTTTGAGAAGGGGGCTTAGATGAGAGTATGGATGGCTCTAGCAGCTTCCTTTCTTTGCTGAAAATAACAGTTCTGAACTCATGGACTACACCAGATGTGGTTTGGCTGTCGAATCTGAATAGGAAAGACTGTGCATTTGTCCAGATTAAGGGAGAGCACGGATATTGCAGAGGGCATCTGAGTTGTATTCCTGAGGTCACAGCGGCAGCTAGGGCCTGGAAAAACTGACAGGTCCTTGGAAGCTGACATAACTGGCCCAACTGGAGCCAGCACATCTGGAACCAGACAGCAGAGGGCAGCAGAGGTTGGTGCGATTGCAGTTCCCTGGGTTGGAGTCGGGGTTGGGGAACAGAAACCTAAAGGAAAAATTTGGGATCCAAATGGGGGTTTGGCTAGGGGAGCTGTCCAGAGGATAGCAGTGCTCTTGAGCATCCTTTCCCTTAGGGCCTGGGATGAAGATGGTTAAGGAAGTAAGGCTGCTTGGGAGGAAAAGAGGGGGCTAAGATTTAGAAGTGGGAGCTGAGTGAGTGAGTTGGAACTTTTACAAAGTATACTAAGAAAAATGAATCTATCCTAGTCTTGTCTATTTGGGCCTTTGCTCATTTCTAGGAATCCCAATGGTCCTTCTATGGGCAGAGTTATCAACTGGGGACCCCAGAGGGTGGAGATGCTTTTATGTGTGATAGATGATGAGTTTGTAGTACAGGTAGGAGCCACATCCCTAAGGTATGAATAAAAGAAGCTTCAGGCTCATGAGGAAACCAAGGCCCAGAGAGGGGAAGTGACTTGCCTAAGGTCATATAGTTAAGATTAAGAGTGAAAGCCAATATTTACTGAAACCTTCTAGCTATTGCTGAACACATTCCATGCGTTACCTCACTTAATCCTCACAATAACCTCATGAAGCAGGATCAGGTGTTGTATCATCACATTTTACAGAGGAAGAAACTGAAGCTCAGAAAGGCTAAGCCATTTGCCCAAGGCCAAACAGCCAGTCAGTGTTGCACCAGGATGCAAATCCAGGCAGCACAATTCCAGGGCCTGTGAACGTAACCACCACATTCTGCTACTTGCCTAGGCCAATGGTTAGGTTTCTGGACTCCCAAATCAAGGCTCTTACCAGTATAGACAATTACTCTATATTGTCTTGGATGGGAACCCAGTTTCATATGTCAAGTCCTGGTCTCAAATTAAGTACACTAGAAAGGCAGTTTGCTACTTTAAATGGAGCCTCAGTTAATCCTTTTGTGAGGTAAATACTGCCATTTTTCTTCTGCTATCTATAATTTACCTGCATTGTGATGTTTCTACACTGTGTGAACTGTCCAGGGGACATATGGTTGGCATGCTTCCTATAGAGCATCACTGCTGATACAAGTTCTGCTTTAAAGGGCTTCTTTCCCAGTCAGCTCTGGATTTCTCCTGGGCTTCCTTCCTACACCACATTGTTACTGTAGTCCAGGGACGGTGAAAGAAAGTCAGTTAAAGTGATGTTTTCTTTAAAAAAATTCTCTATTTTGTTTTCCTTGTACTATCGCTTGTTGTTGAGCAAGCAACCATTCTTATTCAGTGTCTGTCTTCATAGAGGCATTCATTCATTTATTCATTCATTCATAAAACACTTGCTGGGGGCCTGCTATGTGCCAAGCACTTTGCTAGGTCCTAGGGGTACAGTGATGAACCAGGAGAGCATGGTCCTTGTCCTCATGGAATTTTGAGTCTAGAAAGGAAGTCAAATCATCCCTCTCAGGTGCCTCTAACTGAAATTGGGAACTGCCCATCTTCTCCATCACCGTTGCCTTAGCTTGAGCTCTTATCATGTCCCTTCCTTGGATCACTGCAGCTGGTCTGCCAGTCTCTGTTTCTCCCAACTCCCACCACAGCCTGCACACAGCAGACAGCAGCAGACAGACTCCACCTTTGAAAACATCCCTTCAAACATGTCACATCCTTCCCCTCCTCAACCTGCTCAAAATCCTTCAATGACTCCCCATTTCCTGTCAAATGACATCCACATTCCTTCACCATCTGGCCCGATTCAAGCAAGTTCATGAGCCCATTCTGCCCTATCCTCTTCTCTATAACCTCATTTCCTACCTGGCCATCTGCTTTAGTAGGTTTTCTTACTGTCCCTATACACTTCCAGCTCATTCTTCACCTTTAGTTCCACCTCCTCATATCCTACCTATCCTACAGAAGCTCTGACTGGGGTACCACCTTCTGTAGGAAGCCTCCCCAAGGACTCCCTCCTTTCTCTGCTCTCCCTTCTCTGTGATCCTGGGCCCAAGGCCTGAGCTGGTGCGAGGATTAAATGACATCCCATTATGGGCAAATGCTTTGTATTGTATCATGGGAGATTTCATATCCATTCTCATAGCTACCGTTTATTAAGCACATGTTCTCTGCTAGACAGTGGAGCTCAGTGGCTTAAAGAAACCATTTCGCTGAGTCCTCATAACAGCCTATGAAATAGACAATATTTATTAGGTCCATCATTCAGATGAGGAAATTGGCTTAGGGAAGTTGTGTATCTAGCCCAAGATCACACTTATAGATAGGTCCATCTGGGGATCCTGTGCTCCTTCCGAAGGTGGTCCATTGGACTGAGCTGGTTTGAATCCCAACTGTGCCTCTTTTTAGAAACCTGTAGTGCAACTTTATACGACCTTTCAGGTCTTTAACTCTTGATTTAAAACTTTCTATTAATATTTTCCCTGGTCCTAATTCTCTGCTTTTATTTTGTCATTATTTTTTCATTGTCATTAACCACCTCAAAGTCTTTGGGAAACAAGGTGGGGTAATTAAATTAAATGCATGAAAATAAAATTGTTTCTCTTGTCTCCACTCATAGTGCCCAAGAAAGAAGTGGGAACCGGTGCTAGGCGAGCATCGTCTAACCTCGTGCTCTGCAAGGCCTTGAAGAAAAGACAATCCAAATCAGAAGCCAAAGGTCAGTTCTTTCTGCGAAATAAGAGTCCATGCCAGGTTCCCTATCAACATGCCTGACTGTGGCATGGACTCTATTTCCTTCCATGGTTTTATTTTTATTTTTAAGGAGCCATCAGGTGGTAATGGATGATTCATGCTTTACTTACTCTTCTTGTTTATTTCCCTTCCTCGACCTTCAGATTTTTTTCCCCTTAATGTTTGTTCCGGGTTTTGACAAAGCACCAAGGTACTTGACTTGCATTGGTAACTTTTTTTTCTAATGTCTTCTTAGGAAAAAAAATGAAAGGAAGTGACAGTATTCCAAAACCATCTTTTATTTTATCAGTGGATGGATTGCACCTGCTGCTCTCCAATTGTTTCCTTTTACAGTAAAAGCTCATTAGAAGACATTCCATGAGTACCAAATGGGGATAGCTTGGGCCCTATCTGTCTTGACTTTGTCCACTCTCAACAGTCATAAATGAATTGAATAAATGGACTCTGTGCACTGAGTTTCTATACTTCAAGGCAGCAAACTTTATCATTTCCTTGGCAGGACCATTTGCATACAAATGATTGATGCTGGGGATTCTTTTCATTTCATTAAGGCAGTCTCCTAAGACCTCGATTAGGCTACAACTTGTTAGCTTACTTGGAGCTACTGTGAATTATTCAAAGCAATAAAGCTTCATTTCTTTACAAGTAACCTACAATACAGATGGTTCACTAATTTGAAAGGCTACCTCCAATTAGTTTGAGTAAGTGAGGTTGGACTGCATTCAATAGCAATTTATTGATTTCTTTCATCGTACAAATCACTCTCCCTAGGCAAGAATTCTTTTTAATAGCCCCAGTACTCCGTGAAGACTGGAACAGTGGCATCTCCCTCAGAGACAAAGATGTGGTGCCCACTCACCTGTCTCTGAGTTGGAATCTTACTAGTAGAGGTCACTTGCACTGATACATCCACACACTTAAAATCTTGTTCTTAGTGGCTAAAATTCAGGGTCAATATATGGCTGGGACAGAGGATTGGTTCTGCGTGATGCTGGCCAAGTTGCTTTACCTCTCCAGGTTGGAGTTTCTTCACTCTGCAATTATATACTCATTCTGTGAACGAGATTAAGGGCAGCCCGTTACCAAGGTTTAGGCTCATTCTCTGAACAGGTTTGGGGAACATTCTAGGCTGGGGTTAGTGCTCAGTCAGTGGCCAGGGTTAGACCTTGCTTTGTGGATAAAGAGCTAAGTGAAGGGGACTTTATTTTCTAATTCTAACTGCCTGCTTATAGGTAGCGCTATGCTCTACCCCACTGAGCTGAGGACATAAGACACCAGTAGCAACGAGGCAAGACGAATTATAGGACAGGGACACTTAGGAAGATAGGGAAAGATACTGGAAAATTTATATTCCCTGTCTAGTACCTCAACATTTTCTGTAAAGACGGCAGGAGGGAGAGGCTCACTCGCAGTCACTGACGTTGCAAGGAATCATCAGATTCCAAATAATTATTTGAAATTGGTGCATTTCCTTGCTGTGAATTTCTTTCTCAGGGACTCTGGCCATGGGGTGCTGGTGGGATCTGTTCCAGTCAAGTTATCTATTCTCTATGTCTCCTATGGGTGTGGAAGAAAGGAGATGGGCTGGGCCACCTTGGCCATGTTTGAGTTAACAAATGACAATAGAATTCCTGCTTAGAATGCTAGGGAAATAGGTTTCTCTGACCTCCTGGGAGGAATTGTAATCACCAAGTTTTCAAAAGGCTAGGGAATCTTAACTGAAGGCTGCTTTTCATTTGAGACAGGAAGAGACAGACACGGAGGGTGACACTGATAAGTGAAAGGGCGTGAAGCACCATTTCCCCCTTCAGGATGCTGGGGCTGGGCTGGAGAAGATGCAACAGGAGGTGGTGGTGGTGATGGGGGAATCCACTGTGCCTGACCTACATGCTCACAACCACCCTATGGGCTCATTACCATATTATTCCCACTTTACAGGTTAGGAAACTGGGGTACAGAAGGAAACAGAGGTCACCCTGCTAGTGAGTGCAGTGATGTAATTTGAACCCCAGAACCTCTGAGAATTATGGTTATTGGAAATACCAAGTCAATTTGGAATAGCAGGAAGACAAGGAGAAGAGGTGGAGGGGGTTATGGTATCATGGTACCTCAAGTGCCTGGAGGTGGCCTCAGTGCCAAGAGGTAGCACAGTGTAGTGGTTAAGAGCATACACTAGGAACCCAACAGTCTAAGCTGACAGACTTGATTCAAATCCCAGATCTCCCACTTTCTGGCTGTGTGACCTCAGGCAAGTTACTTGACCTCTCTGTGCCTCGGCTTCCTCATCTTCGAAATAGAGACAGGGATAATAATAGTACCTACTTGATGGGATTGTTATGAGGATTGAATGAATCAATGAGGGAGAGTGTTTAGGCAACACCTGACACCTAGCAAAAGCTACCTGGCTGTTTAACATCTAGCATAGTAATGAATTGCCCACATGCTGGGTCTGTGGTTGGCTGGGGGCTCTTTGAGCCTCAGCTTCTCCCTACAACCTACTTTAGAGTTGATGTGAGACATAAATGAGGCAAGGTACATGGAGAAGAGCACACGATGAGCTGTTTAGCATTACTACATCAGCCCCTTATAACCCAAAGGTGGAGTCCACATTGGTGTAGCATCTGTGAGTTCAAATGTTGCGTTAAACGAGTGGGTCAGTGGCAAGGTATGAAGATAACCTTTTGATCTGCAAGGAATTCTGTTTCCTTTCAAAAATTTTTAAGAGACAGGGTCTTGCTCTGTTGTCCAGGCTGGAGTGTTGGGCTCAAGCCATCCTCTCACCTCAGCCTGCCGAGTAGAAGAGACTACAGGCACACGCCACCACACCTGGCCAGTTTAAAATTTTTTTGTAATAATGGGGTCTTGCTATGTTGCTCAGGCTGGTCTTGAACTCCTGGTCTCAAGTGATCCTCCCACTTCAACTTCCCAAAGTGCTGGGATTATAGATGTGAGCCACCGCGCCTGGCTGGAATTCTGTGTTCAATCTAAGTGACTTTAGATCCTGCTGACACACAGTGAAGAGGGAAAGGGCCATGGCCTCAAATACCATTGGGCCCAGATTCACAGCCTCAAGAATCCACACCCTTGGTAGAGCCAATGGGTGAGAACTCAGTCTCCAGAGCCAGACCTGTCTAGGTTCAAATCCCAGCTCTATCACATATTGTGCGATCTTGGGCAAGTCACTTTGCCTCTCTCAGCCTCAGTTTCCTCATCTGGAAAATGGGGGTAATATTTGTGCCTTCCTCATAGTGGGTGTTGTAAGGATTAACTCCATGGACACATGTTGAGAGCTAAGAGCAGTGCCAGGCATGTAGTATAATATTTGTTGATTTATTTCCAGAGAAACCAGGGATATGAGTGAGAAATGAAGGAAGGCTGTGGCGCCCCTCTCCACCCTCTCCCTTTCCCCACCGGCTGGAAGATGCTCCTGTCCAAATGGGAAATTGAAGCCAAAATAGCACAATAAAGGAAAGGAAGCGCTCCAGGAGCAGATGGGCTCCCACTCGCCGTCCTGAGGAATGTGCTGACTATTCAGGAGCAGGCCTTTGGCAGTCACTTAACACAATCACGAAGCAAAGGGAAATGATCAAGTCTGTCACCAGGGTCAGTGCCAATTTGTTTAAGAACGTGGTGAGGCTGAAAAGGAGGATGTGGGGAATGGGAGGCCCCGAACATTCCTGGAGCCAGTTTGCAAAACCTCCCAGGCAGCAATCCCAGGTGCATGTGGCTGGAGACCTGCCCTCCCCATGTACCCTCCAAAGTTCCCTAGTGATCAGCCTTGGCCATGATGGGGGTGCTGGTGGCTCACGTGGGCTGGGTCAAGTTGGGGGTCACGTGCTTCCTTTATTCTATTCTGCAAACTTGTACTGAGTGTCCACTCTATACCAGACACTGGGCTAGGAGCCGTGGGGTATGTGGGGGAGAATGATACAGGTAAGGTCCTTGCCCTGGAAGAACTCCTAGAGGATCGAAGCTGTGTCCCCTTCACATGGGGAAAACATCTAAGAAATGCTGAGGGGTCAGGGACTGAACAACTACCCCTTCCCAGGGGGTTTACCTGGAAAAAAAGAGAATATCTGGAAAGGATAATGTTTAACATGGAGTAACTTCTAATGATGGAATTAGTGGGGGTGTTATTTCCTGGTGGGTGGAAGGGCCATGGCAGACTGTAAACTTATTAAGAGAAAAGCTTCTGCTTCTGTGAATCCCTTGACCAGTAGCTAACATGATTGTACACCTAAACAGACTTCTAGGCAGAGCATTTAGAACGGATCCTAACCAGCTTTGACTGGTTACTATGTGCCAGGGACAGTACCAGGTGTTCTCCTATGCTTTAATATCACAGAAAATCTATCTGAGGTGGATTAATGTAAATATTGAATGACTGGACATGAATCACAGGAAGGCCCTTGGGTAGAATGTAACCTAGTAGTTCTCAAAGTGTGGTCCCTGGACCAGCAACATCAGCATCACCTGGGTGCTTGTTAGAAATGCAAATTCTCAGTTCCATCCCATATACACAGTCAGAAACTCTAGGGGTGGGCCCAACAATCTATTCTTACAAACCCTACAGGTGATGCTGATGCACACTCAAGTTGGAAGCCCAAAGCTCTAACCCAGTGGTCTTTAAAAGGGGCTCTGGGCTATCATGGAGGTTCTAGGGGAACCTCTGGGGAGGGGAATGGGCTGAGAGCAGCTCTATTTTCATCTGCCACCTTACATGTTGAGCTGCCCTGTTAGATTTTGTTTAAAGAAAGTGTTCCAAACTGCAAAAGTTTGAAAACCATGATTCTGGTCGAACCAACTGCCTTCCCCACTTGACTCATCCTGCCTCATCATTTGTGCAGATGGAGAACACTGTAGCCCAGGGAGAGGAGGGCTCTGGCAGGTGGGGATGGGACTAGCACTCCGGCCTCCTAACTTCCAGCCCAGGGCTCTTCGTGGCATCTCAGGCTGCCCCCTCATGAGAGAGGAAACAGGAAGGCAAGCCTTTAAGCTCTCATTGAGTAAGATCCTGGGGCTGTCTGCTTCTCTTTCTAGTTATGCCCGGAAAGGCCAGAGGCTTCTGGGGTTCTTGGAGGAAGCCTTTCCGGTTCCTCTCTCCTGTGGCCCAGGGCTTGTAGCCCCAGATCAACCTCCCAGCCAGCCTGGACTCTCCTCCTGACCACATTCATCTCAAGGTAGAATATCATGGGAAGTCTGTCTGCACGTCCAGACTCACTCCCCATTCCTCAGTCAGGCCTCTCAGGCCCACCTGATGCCTGAGGCTCTGAGTATGTGCATTTCCCTGGCCTCTATTTCCTGCCCACCCCCAATCCGGACAATGCTCTGTCATTGCCCTCATACTATGAAGGGGGGTGGGTCACTATGAGCCTCTCCTGGGGGGTCATCGCTTACTGTACTATATGTTTCTCCCTTCCCAGCCTCCAGCACTGCCAGGTCTATTGCCCCAGTGGGCAGCTCACAGGGTTGGCAAGCGAGCAGCAGAGATATCTGTGGGGTTGGGGTCCGCCCTACCTGCTGCTGGTTCTGTCCAAGGCTCAAAGATCCAGCTGAGGACTTCCCCACTGCTGCCTGGGCCCTTTCTGATATCAGGTGTTGCCTTTGACTTCATACTTAAGCCTCTGTCAATCTCAATGGTTGTCTTCCCCCAGGTCAAGAGCACCAGCTGCAGCCATCTCCACAATAAAGGGGAGAATGCAACAGCTCCTCTGGGTGCCAACTGAGGACACTGCGGATGCTGGGGCTGCAGTCTCAAGCTGCTGAGCCTACGTGAACAAAGTCAAGGCAACTGCGGCATGGTGTGTGAGTCAGCTGCTTGGCTCTTCTGTGTGTGTGCATGTGTGTGTGTGTGTGTGTGTGTGGTGAGGGAGGTGGGTTCTGGATGAGTGAGAGACTAAAACGAAATTGGAAACACGACCGCTAGAAGACTAACATTTTCAGGCCAAGTCAGCTCATCCTCCCTGCAAAAGAGCATTTGAAACCCTAGCCAGTCCCGCTCCTGTCCGACTTGCTAGCCCCTGTGGACTGGCTTATAGCAGGGATTTTACAACTGATAGAAGCCGGCAGTGTAGGGAAAATAGCAAAAGGGCTCTGGAGCCAGAGAGATGAACATTGAAATCTGGGCAAGGGACTCGCCTCCTTGAACCTTGGTAAAAGAATTTGGTAACTTAGGTTGAACCATATGAAAATGCTATTTTGTGGGTCAAAAAAGATTGAATAGTGACAATTTCTTATGGTTCAACCCAATAGCCCCTTCCTCCCGGAGTTACTGTGCAGATTAAATGAGCTAATATACAAGAGTGTTTATACCAGCATGTGACACATGATAAATGCCCAATAAAGGATAATCATGATGATGGTGATGATAATGGGTGTTTAACACCTAATTTTGGCCAAAGAATGAGCCCTGACCCTGGCCATCTCATAAATACAAGTCCTGGATAGGCTGAAAGACCTCAGGGACATAATCTTCAGGGTTAAAATATTTCCCTGACCAAATAATACCCCCCAACCCAGGCTGTCCCAGCTCTTAAAATTTTTTGCTTATAGGTGACTCTGTGGTGAAACCACTCTTCAATGAAGGCTCCCACTAAAGAGTCCCCAAAGGGGAAGAGATTCATTCACTGATTCATTCGTTCATTGAACAGCTTGTATCAAGAGCCTATTATGTTGCCAGGCACTGTGCTAGGTGCTGGATTGAAGAAGGTATGGTCCCTGCCCTGGAGGAATTTGCAATTAGATATGAGGGAAAGCCCCCAGACAGGTACCAACAGTCCACTTTTGACAAGTGTTATAGTCATAAAAAGTATGTCCCAAGATTTGTGGGGTCACTGAAAAGGGATCATCCTCTCTCTGAGGCAGGAGAATAGATTCTGGAGGCAGGGAACCTAAGGCCGTTTCACGCTGAGTTCCTAGAACTAAATTGAAAGGAGAACCCTAACTTTCCATGCCTAAGTAGCAAAAGGACCAGAGGCTACTACTCCCTTTGCAAGCTCCCACCTTTTCTGCGTGGCGGATGGGAAATTGAAAGTACCTATGATTGGTTGTTAGACATTTGCATAAGATTGTAACTTTGAAACTTCACTTCAGCCTGCCTCTGTAGGCTGTCCACAACCAATCAGACTGACTGCAAGTAAAGTCTTCGTTTGTATAGAAGTGCAACATTGTAACTTCACTTGAGCCTCTGATTGGTTGCTGTCTGCAACGAATCAGATCTTTGCATAAAAGTGTGACCTTTGTAACTTCACTTCAGCCTCTGATTGGTTGCAATAAGACTGGTTGCAGACCATCACTTCATTTACATGGGGTGAACACCAAGTGGCCAACGGGAAACCTCTAGTGGGTATTTGGACCCGAGAAGATTCTGTATCTGGGCCCTTGAGTGGCTGCTCAGGCCCGTTCCCACGCTTTGGAGTGTACTTTCGTTTTCAATAAATCTCTGCTTTTGTTGTTTCATTCTTTCCTGCTTTGTTTGTGTGTTTTGTCCAATTCTTTGTTCAAAACACCGAGAACGTGGACACTCTCCACCGATAACACCTCCATCCATCTTAACGCTGTTAGGTGGTCAGAGATGGCTACACAGAAAAGGTGACATTTCAGATGGATTTTGAAAGATGTGTAGGAATTCCTTGCAGGGAGAAGGTGAGAGTTCAAGCAGGGGAATCCTAATATGTAGAGGCATGGGTTTGCAAAGGGATGTGAGCACTTTTAGGGACTGGTTCTAAGTTCAGTGTCAGTGTGTCTGGAGCACCCGTCAAGAAAAGGAGTATCAGGAACTGAGGATGAGGAGGCACGTCAGGGCTGGGCTGGAAAGTGTACCCTGGATGTAATTCTCTAGGCAATTGAGAACCAACAGATGAAAATTTCCCAGTGTCCAGACGGAGGACTTTCTGATTTTGTCTGGAATGGGTCCTGGGAATCTGAGATACACGGTCTTCTTTTTCCTTCCTTCCTTCCTTCCTTCCTTGCTTGCTTTCTTTCTTTCTCTCTCTCTTTCTTTCTTTCTCTCTTTCTTCTTTCTCTTTCTTTCCTTCTTTTTCTCTTTCTTTTCTTTCTTTTTCTGTTCTTTTTTCTCTTTCTTTCCTTTCTCTCTCTCTCTCTTTCTTTCTCTCTCTCTCTTTCCTTTCCTTTTATTTCCCTCTCTCCCTCCCCCCCACTCTCTCTCTCTTCCTTCCTTCCTTTCCTTCTTTCTTCCAAGATGGGGTCTCACTATGTTGCCCAGTCTGGAGTGAAGTGGCTGTTCACAGGTGTGATCACAGCTCACTATGGCCTCGAACTCCTGGGCTCAAGTGGTTCTCCTGCTTCAGCCTCCTGAGTAGCTGAGACTACAGAGTTTTCTTTCTTGGTAGTAAGTATTCTCTATTGAGGTATAATTTATATGCAATAACATGCACTCATTGTAAGTGTACAGTTCAATGATACAGTGTACAGTTCATTTGATAAATGTCTGCACCCATGTAAACCAGTACTACCTTAGACCTGGGCAGATGGGGCTTCTGTCCCATGCCCTGCATTTCAGGAGGAACCCACTGCACTTTGCAGCACTTTCCTTAAAATTTTCGGTTTCCTGCCAATGTCTGAGACCAGAGCCTTGGTCTCAGCACACCATGCTACAGTTGCCTTGACTTTATTCACGTAGGCTCAGCGGCTTGAGACCGCTGCCCCGGAATCAGTGGTGTCATCAGGTTGGGCTTTCCTTAGCTCAGAATGGGTCCCACGTAGACATAGGACCTGCTCTGTGTTTTTCCAGGCACTCTTTGAGTCTCTAGACATCCCCCATCCTGTGCTTGGGGCCCACCAGATGTCCCAAGGAACTCCAGGATTCTCACCTATGGGATCATCTATGGTACTTTTGGTTGAGAACCCGTTCCAGGAGAGCAGCATGGTAAGTGGATTGCTCCACTAGCCAGAGCAATATATCTTTGACAGAAATGCATGAAATTGGGTCAACCAGAATGTTATTGACACACTAATT
This sequence comes from Pongo pygmaeus, assembly GCF_028885625.2. Taxonomy (NCBI): domain Eukaryota; kingdom Metazoa; phylum Chordata; class Mammalia; order Primates; family Hominidae; genus Pongo; species Pongo pygmaeus. Next base: position 134,127,469 of record NC_072396.2, on the reverse strand, counting down.
TTGGATGACTCAAATATTGTGTGTAGACAGGGATTGCACAAAATATTTTTTCCTATGTTCTGAGCACCTTAGGAGTGGCCCTGTATGTAAAGCCACTGCTATGATTGAGATTTACATCATTTTCATCATTACAAAAAAATGTCCTTGAAGACTTTTGCAATCCCACTCCCACTCCTAACCCTTGACTACCTCTACCTTGCTTCCTGTCACTATAGGTTAGTTTTACTTATTCTAGAATTTCAAATAAACAGTTATATGATATCCAGCCTTTGTGTCTGGCTTCTCAATTACATAATGCTTTTGAGGTTCTCCATGTTGTAACATGTATCAGTAGCTTATTCCTTTTAATTGCTGAATAGCCATTGTGTTAATATGCCATTGTATATGTTGTATGTCCATGAAAGTTATAAGGTGTGTGATGTATGATTGTATTGGTATACCATTGATCCAATCTATGGATGTATCACAATTTGTTTATTCATTCACCCATTGCTAGACACCTGAGCTATTTCTAGTTTGGGGTTTTCATAAATAAAGCTTCTATGAATACTCTTTTGTGAGGTTTGTTGTGGGCATATGTTTTTGTTTCTCTTGGATAAATACCTACAAGTGGAATTACTGGGCCAAAGCATTAGCTTACGTTTAATTTTATGAAACACTATCAGACTAATTTCCACAATGGATGTACCATTTTGTACTCCAGCCAGAAACGTAATTTTCATTGCTTTGTAGAGTTTTCATTGATTTATATCCAATTAGTATAGTTATTTTAAAAAAATTTTCAGCCATTCTAAGTGAATGTCTACTAGCATCTCATGGTGGCTTTAATTTCTATTTCACTGATGACTAATGATGTTGAGTATCTTTTCATGTGTTTATTGGCCATTTTTACATCTACCTTAGTGAAGTCTCAGTTCAAATCTTTTGTCCATGTTTTTGGGTACAATTTATAGAAAATAAAATGCACCCATTATAGGTATACAGCTCAATGAGTTTGATAAATATATACAATCATATAACTAATACTGCCTAGGTAGAAGTTTATTATTTTTATTGATATTTTATTTATTTATTTATTTATTTATTTATTTATTTATTTATTATTATACTTTAGGTTTTAGGGTACATGTGCACAATGTGCAGGGTAGTTACATATGTATACATGTGCCATGCTAGTGTGCTGCACCCATTAACTCGTCATCTAGCATTAGGTATATCTCCCAGTGCTATCCCTCCCCCCTCCCCCCACCCCACAACAGTCCCCAGAGTGTGATGTTACCCTTCCTGTGTCCATGTGTTCTCATTGTTCAATTCCCACCTATGAGTGAGAATATGTGGGGTTTGGTTTTTTGTTCTTGCGATAGTTTACTGAGAATGATGATTTCCAATTTCATCCATGTCCCTACAAAGGACATGAACTCATCATTTTTTATGGCTGCATGGTATTCCATGGTGTATATGTGCCACATTTTCTTAAACCAATCTATCATTGTTGGACATTTGGATTGGTTCCAAGTCTTTGCTATTGTGAATAATACCGCAATAAACATACGTGTGCATGTGTCTTTATAGCAGCATGATTTATAGTCCTTTGGGTATATACCCAGTAATGGGATGGCTGGGTCAAATGGTATTTCTAGTTCTAGATCCCTGAGGAATCGCCACACTGGCTTCCACAATGGTTGAACTAGTTTACAGTCCCAGCAACAGTGTAAAAGTGTTCCTATTTCTCCACATCCTCTCCAGCACCTGTTGTTTCCTGACTTTTGAATGATTGCCACTCTAACTGGTGTGAGATGGTATCTCATTGTGGTTTTGATTTGCATTTCTCTGATGGCCAGTGATGATGAGCATTTTTTCATGTGTTTTTTGGCTGCATAAATGTCTTCTTTTGAGAAGTGTCTGTTCATATACTTCACCCACTTTTTGATGGGGTTGTTTGTTTTTTTCTTGTAAATTTGTTTGAGTTCATTGTAGATTCTGGATATTAGCCCTTTGTCAGATGAGTAGGTTGCGAAAATTTTCTCCTATTCTGTAGGTTGCCTGTTCACTCTAATGGTAGTTTCTTTTGCTGTGCAGAAGCTCTTTAGTTTAATTAGATCCCATTTGTCAATTTTGGCTTTTGTTGCCATTGCTTTTGGTGTTTTAGACATGAAGTCCTTGCCCGTGCCTATGTCCTGAATGGTAATGCCTAGGTTTTCTTCTAGGGTTTTTATGGTTTTAGGTCTAACGTTTAAGTCTTTAATCCATCTTGAATTAATTTTTGTATAAGGTGTAAGGAAGGGATCCAGTTTCAGCTTTCTCCATATGGCTAGCCAGTTTTCCCAGCACCATTTATTAAATAGGGAATCCTTTCCCCATTGCTTGTTTTTCTCAGGTTTGTCAAAGATCAGATAGTTGTAGATATGCAGCGTTATTTCTGAGGGCTCTGTTCTGTTCCATTGATCTATATCTCTGTTTTGGTACCAGTACCATGCTGTTTTGGTTACTGTAGCCTTGTAGTATAGTTTGAAGTCAGGTAGTGTGATGCCTCCAGCTTTGTTCTTTTGGCTTAGGATTGACTTGATGATGCGGGCTCTTTTTTGGTTCCATATGAACTTTAAAGTAGTTTTTTTCAATTCTGTGAAGAAAGTCATTGGTAGCTTGATGGGGATGGCATTGAATCTGTAAATTACCTTGGGCAGTATGGCCATTTTCACGATATTGATTCTTCCTACCCATGAGCATGGAATGTTCTTCCATTTGTTTGTATCCTCTTTTATTTCCTTGAGCAGTGGTTTGTAGTTCTCCTTGAAGAGGTCATTCACGTCCCTTGTAAGTTGGATTCCTAGGTATTTTATTCTCTTTGAAGCAATTGTGAATGGGAGTTCACTCATGATTTGGCTTTCTGTTTGTCTGTTGTTGGTGTATAAGAATGCTTGTGATTTTTGTACATTGATTTTGTATCCTGAGACTTTGCTGAAGTTGCTTATCAGCTTAAGGAGATTTTGGGCTGAGACAATGGGGTTTTCTAGATATACAATCATGTCGTCTGCAAACAGGGACAATTTGACTTCCTCTTTTCCTAATTGAATACCCTTTATTTCCTTCTCCTGCCAATTGCCCTGGCCAGAACTTCCACCACTATGTTGAATAGGAGTGGTGAGAGAGGGCATCCCTGTCTTGTGCCAGTTTTCAAAGGGAATGCTTCCAGTTTTTGCCCATTCAGTATGATATTGGCTGTGGGTTTGTCATAAATAGCTCTTATTATTTTGAGATATGTCCCATCGATACCTAATTTATTGAGAGTTTTTAGCATGAAGGGCTGTTGAATTTTGTCAAAGGCCTTTTCTGCATCTATTGAGATAATCATGTGGTTTTTGTCTTTGGTTCTGTTTATATGCTGGATTACATTTATTGATTTGCGTATATTGAACTAGCCTTGCATCCCAGGGATGAAGCCCACTTGATCATGGTGGATAAGCTTTTTGACGTGCTGCTGGATTCGGTTTGCCAGTGTTTTATTGAGGATTTTTGCATCAATGTTCATCAAGGATATTGGTCTAAAATTCTCTTTTTTGGTTGTGTCTCTGCCCGGCTTTGGTATCAGGATGATGCTGGTCTCATAAAATGAGTTAGGGAGGATTCCCTCTTTTTCTATTGATTGGAATAGTTTCAGAAGGAATGGTACCAGTTCCTCCTTGTACTTCTGGTAGAATTCGGCTGTGAATCCATCTGGTCCTGGACTCTTTTTGGTTGGTAAGCTATTGATTATTGCCTCAATTTCAGCTCCTATTATTGGTCTATTCAGAGATTCAACTTCTTCCTGGTTTAGTCTTGGGAGGGTGTATGTGTTGAGGAATTTATCCATTTCTTCTAGATTTTCTAGTTTATTTGCATAGAGGTGTTTGTAGTATTCTCTGATGGTAGTTTGTATTTCTGTGGGATCGGTGGTGATATCCCCTTTATCATTTTTTATTGCATCTATTTGATTCTTCTCTCTTTTTTTCTTTATTAGTCTTGCTAGCGGTCTATCACTTTTGTTGATCCTTTCAAAAAACCAGCTCCTGGATTCATTAATTTTTTGAAGGGTTTTTTTTGTCTCTACTTCCTTCAGTTCTGCTCTGATTTTAGTTATTTCTTGCCTTCTGCTAGCTTTTGAATGTGTTTGCTCTTGCTTTTCTAGTTCTTTTAATTGTGATGTTAAGGTGTTAATTTTGGATCTTTCTCTTGTGGGCATTTAGTACTATAAATTTCCCTCTACACACTGGTTTGAATGCATCCCAGAGATTCTGGTATGTTGTGTCTTTGTTCTCGTTGGTTTCAAAGAACATCTTTATTTCTGCCTTCATTTCGTTATGTACCCAGTAGTCATTCAGGAGCAGGTTGTTCAGTTTCCATGTAGTTGAGCGGTTTTGAGTGAGATTCTTAATCCTGAGTTCTAGCTTGATTGCACTGTGATCTGAGAGATAGTTTGTTATAATTTCTGTTCTTTTACATTTGCTGAGGAGAGCTTTACTTCCAAGTATGTGGTCAATTTTGGAATAGGTGTGGTGTGGTGCTGAAAAAAATGTATATTCTGTTGATTTGGGGTGGAGAGTTCTGTAGATGTTTATTAGGTCCGCTTGGTGCAGAGCTGAGTTCAATTCCTGGGTATGCTTGTTGACCTTCTGTCTCGTTGATCTGTCTAATGTTGACAGTGTGGTGTTAAAGTCTCCCATTACTAATGTGTGGGAGTCTAAGTCTCTTTGTAGGTCACTCAGGACTTGCTTTATGAATCTGAGTGCTCCTGTATTGGGTGCATATATATTTAGGATAGTTAGCTCTTCTTGTTGAATTGATCCCTTTACCATTATGTAATGGCCTTCTTTGTCTCTTTTGATCTTTATTGGTTTAAAGTCTGTTTTATCAGAGACTAGGATTGCAACCCCTGCCTTTTTTTGCTTTCCATTTGCTTGGTAGATCTTCCTCCATCCTTTTATTTTGAGCCTATGTGTGTCTCTGCACGTGAGATGGGTTTCCTGAATACAGCACACTGATGGGTCTTGACTCTTTATCCAATTTGCCAGTCTGTCTTTTAATTGGAGCATTTAATCCATTTACATTTAAAGTTAATATTGTTATGTGTGAATTTGATCCTGTCATTATGATGTTAGCTGGTTATTTTGCTCGTTAGTTGATGCAGTCTCTTCCTAGTCTCGATGGTCTTTACATTTTGGCATGATTTTGCAGTGGCTGGTACCGGTTGTTCCTTTCCATGTTTAGCGCTTCCTTCAGGAGCTCTTTTAGGGCAGGCCTGGTGGTGACAAAATCTCTCAGCATTTACTTGTCTGTAAAGTATTTTATTTCTCCTTCACTTATGAAGCTTAGTTTGGCTGGATATGAAATTCTGGGTTGAAAATTCTTTCCTTTAAGAATGATGAATATTGGCCCCCACTCTCTTCTGGCTTGTAGAGTTTCTGCCGAGAGATCAGCTGTTAGTCTGATGGGCTTCCCTTTGAGGGTAACCCGACCTTTCTCTCTGGCTGCCCTTAACATTTTTTCCTTCATTTCAACTTTGGTGAATCTGACAATTATGTGCCTTGGAGTTGCTCTTCTCGAGGAGTATCTTTGTGGCGTTCTCTGTGTTTCCTGAATCTGAATGTTGGCCTGCCTTGCTAGATTGGGGAAGTTCTCCTGGATAATATCCTGCAGTGTTTTCCAACTTGGTTCCATTCTCCCTGTCACTTTCAGGTACACCAATCAGACGTAGATTTGGTCTTTTCACATAGTCCCATATTTCTTGGAGGCTTTGCTCGTTTCTTTTTATTCTTTTTTCTCTAAACTTCCCTTCTCGCTTCATTTCATTCATTTCATCTTCCATCGCTGATACCCTTTCTTCCATTTGATCGCATCGGCTCCTGAGGCTTCTGCATTCTTCATGTAGTTCTCGAGCCTTGGTTTTCAGCTCCATCAGCTCCTTTAAGCACTTCTCTGTATTAGTTATTCTAGTTATACATTCTTCTAAATGTTTTTCAAAGTTTTCAACTTCTTTGCCTTTGGTTTGAATATCCTCCCGTAGCTCGGAGTAATTTGATCGTCTGAAGCCTTCTTCTCTCAGCTCGTCATTCTCCGTCCAGCTTTGTTCCGTTGCTGGTGAGGAACTGTGTTCCTTTGGAGGAGGAGAGGTGCTCTGCTTTTTAGAGTTTCCAGTTTTTCTGCTCTGTTTTTTCCCCATCTTTGTGGTTTTATCTACTTTTGGTCTTTGATGATGGTGATGTACAGATGGGTTTTTTGTGTGGATGTCCTTTCTGTTTGTTAGTTTTCCTTCTAACAGACAGGACCCTCAGCTGCAGGTCTGTTGGAGTACCCGGCCGGCCGTGTGAGGTGTCAGTCTGCCCCTGCTGGGGGGTGCCTCCCAGTTAGGCTGCTCGGGGGTCAGGGGTCAGGGACCCACTTGAGGAGGCAGTCTGCCCGTTCACAGATCTCCAGCTGCGTGCTGGGAGAACCACTGCTCTCTTCAAAGCTGTCAGACAGGGACATTTAAGTCTGCAGAGGTTACTGCTGTCTTTTTGTTTATCTGTGCCCTGCCCCCAGAGGTGGAGCCTACAGAGGCAGGCAGGCCTCCTTGAGCTGTGGTGGGCTCCACCCAGTTCGAGCTTCCTGGCTGCTTTGTTTACCTAAGCAAGCCCGGGCAATGGCGGGCGCCCCTCCCCCAGCCTCGCTGCTGCCTTGCAGTTTGATCTCAGACTGCTGTGCTAGCAATCAGCGAGACTCCGTGGGCGTAGGACCCTCTGAGCCAGGTGCGGGCTATACTCTCCTGGGGCACCGTTTCCTAAGCCCGTCGGAAAAGCACAGTATTGGGGTGGGAGTGACCTGATTTTCCAGGTGCCGTCTGTCACCCCTTTCTTTGACTAGGAAAGGGAACTCCCTGACCCCTTGCGCTTCTCGAGTGAGGCAATGCCTCGCCCTTCTTTGGCTCGCGCACGGTGCGCACACCCACTGACCTGCGTCCACTGTCTGGCACTCCCTAGTGAGATGAACCTGGTACCTCAGATGGAAATGCAGAAATCACCCGTCTTCTGCATCGCTCAAGCTAGGAGCTATAGACTGGAGCTGTTCCTATTTGGCCATCTTGGCTCCTCCTCTCTTTTTATTGATATTTTCAAAGCACTGACTTTTGGTTTCATCGATCTTCTCTATTTGCTAGTTCATTTATTTCTGTTCTTATGTTCGTTATTTCCTTTCTTCTACTTATCTTGGACTTAATTTATTCTTCCTTTTCTAGCTTTTTAAGCTTGAAGCTGTTAAATTAAGTTTAGCATGAAATTGCCTCCTTACGTATTTAAGTTCGGCCTAAAGGTTTCTGTGTGCATAGTGAACTGTAACCTAACTGGATGTGTAAACAAACTGTAACCTGCCCTTGCACCAGTCACTGAGTTTTGGCAAATCACAGGTGGCCAACTGTTCAAATTGTGTTCACATAAGGCAAACATTGAGCTGTAATTAATCCAGCTGGTTCTGTACCTCACTTGCATTTTCTCTTTCTTTTCTTTTCTTTTTTTTCTTTTTGAGACAGAGTCTCACTCTGTCGACCAGGCTGGAGTGCAGTGGCACAACATTGGCTCACTGCAACTTCTGCCTCCTGGGTCTCAAGCAATCAATCCTCCCTTCTCAGCTTCCTGAGTAGCTAGGATTATGGGCGTGTGTCACCACACTCGGCTGATTTCTGTATTTTTTGTAGAGATGGGGTTTCGCCATGTTGCTCAGGCTAGTCTCGAGCTCCTGGGCTCAAGCCATCCGCCAGCCTTGGTCTCCCAAGGTTCTGGGATTACGGGCATGAGCCACTCTGCCCAGCCCACACTTCCGTTTTCTGTACATCACTTTCCTTTTTCTGTACATAAATTTTCTCCAACCACATGGCAGTGCTGGAGTCACTCTAAATCTATTCTGGTTTAGGAAGCTGCCTGATTTGCAAATTGGTCTTTGCTGAATTTAACTCTGTTAAATTTAATTTGTCTAGAGTTTTTCTTTTAACAAAGCTGAGGTCATTGATCTAAGACCTTTCTTCTTTCCTAATATAGGTATCGAGTGCTATAAACTTCCCCCTAAATTCTGTTTTAGTGACATCCCGCAAATTTTCATATGCTGTCTTCATTTTCATTCATTTAAAAATGCTTTTCAATTTCCCTTTTGATTTATTCTCTGACTCATAGATTATTTTGAAGTGTGTCATTTAATTTCCAAATATTTAAGGATTCCATAGATATCTTTTTTGTTATTGATTTTGAATTTAATTCTGTTGAGATCAGAGAACATACATTCATGATTTTAGTCCTTTTAAATTTATTGAGACTTGTTTGATGGTCCAGCTTATGGTCTATCTTGGAGAATGTTCCATATGTGCTTGAGAAGAATGCGTATTCTGCAGATATTGGGTGCAGTGTTCTATTCATGCCAATTAGGTCAGGTTGATTAATGGTGCTGTTTAAGGGTTTTTTTTGTTTGTTTGTTTGTTTTTGTTTTGTTTTGCGACTGAGTCTCGCTCTGTCACCCAGGCTGGAGTTCAGTGGTGCTATCTCAGCTCACTGCAACATCTGCCTCCCAGGCTCAAGTGATTCTCTTGCCTCAGCCTCTCTAGTAGCTGGGATTTTGGGCGCCTGCCACTACGCCTGGCTAATTTTTGTATTTTTATTATAGTGGAGACAGGGTTTTACCATGTTGGGCAGGCTGGTCTCAAACTCCTGACCTCAAGTGATCTGCCTGCTTCGGCCTCCCAAAGTGCTGAGATTACAAGTGTGAGCCACCACTCCTGTCAAGCTGTTAAGTCTTATATACTCTTACTGATTTTCTGTTTACTTATTTTATCAGTTACTGAGAAAGAACTGTTGAACTCTCCAACTATAGTTGCAAATTTGTCTATTTCTTATTTCAATTCTGTCAGTTTTGAGTTCATGTATTTTGAAGCTTGTCATTAGGTACACACACATTTAAGATTGTTATATTGTCCTGATGACTGTTTTATCATTAAACATGTCTATTCCTGGTAATATTCTGTGTCTTAAAGCTTACTTTGAAATTAATGTAGCCACTCCTGGTGCATCTTTATCATTTTAGTTTTAACCCATCTGTGTCTTTATGCTTAAAACATATGCTTAAAACAAATGTTGAGTCCAATTTTCTTTTTAATACAGTAGGACAATCTCTAACTTTTAATTGTACTGCTTAGAGTCCCTTCACATTTGATGTCGTTGATATTGTTGAATTTAGGTCATCCACTTCTCTATTTGTTTTCTATTCTTCCTTTCTATTCTTTGTCAACTTTTTCCTCTATTTTTGCCCTCTTTTGGGTTGAGTATTTTCTTTTATTTTTGTTGAGATGTAGTTTCGCTCTTGTCGCCCAAGCTGGAGTGCAATGGCACGATCTTGGATCACTGCAATCGCCGTCTCTGGGCTCAAGTGATTATCCTGCCTCAACCTCTGAGTAACTGGGATTATAGGCGTGCACCACAACGTCCGGCTAATGTTTGTATTTTTAGTAGAGATGGGATTTCACCATGTTGGCCAGGCTGGTCTCAAACTCCTGACCTTAGGCGATCTGCCCACTTCAGCTTCCCAAAGTGTTGGGATTACTGGCGTAAGCCACTGCGCCCGGCCTGGTATTTTCTTAAAAACTTTTTGTTTTAAAATAATTTTAGATTTATAGAAGAGTTGTGAAATAGAGAGTTTCCGTAGACCTTTCATCCAACCTTTCATAAACACTTGACATAAACACAATATATTTCTCAAACATAAGAAATTAACCTTGGTACAATACTACTACACTACAGACTTCATTTGGATTTTCCTAGTTTTCCCATTCATGCCTTTTTCTGTTCCAGGATCCCACTTCAATTAATCATGATCATGTCTACTTAGGTTCCTTTTGGCTATGACAGTTTCTCAGGTTTTTCTGTTTTTTGACGATCTGGACAGTTTTGAGAAGCACTGGTCATGTGTTTTGTAGAATGTTTCTCAATTTGGGTTTGCCTGATATTTTCTTTTGATTGGTCTGTGGATATGGATTTTTGGAAAGAATACCATTGAGGTGATGTACCCTTGTCATCCGATCAAATCAGGTGTATATGATATTGACATGACTTACTGGTGATGTTAACCTTGACCACTTGGTCAAGGTGGTGTCTGCCAGGTTTCCCCACTGTAAAGTTACTGCTTTTCCCTTTAGAAATTATATTCATTACATGCAAGTCACTAAATTCAGCCCACAGTCAAGGGGGTAGGAATTAAGCTCTACCTCCTTGAGAGATAAGTATCAAGGAATAACGGAAATCTTTTACTTTTCTACTTTATCTCTGCCATTGGCTTATTAGCTAAAATTGTTTTTTCCAGTTGATCTAGGGTTTAAAACAAGCATTTTTAACCATCACAATATACCTCAGATGCTATTATATGACTTCATGGACAAGTAAGAACCTTACAACAGCATACTTTTGTACCTCCCATCATTTGTGCTATTGTCGTAATACCTTTTGCTTCTACATATAATATAAACCCAAGGTATATTGTTATTGTTTTTGCTTTAAGCAGTCATTTATATTTTTTTGAAATAATGTATTGAGGTGAAATTCACATAATATAAAATTAGCCATTTTATTTTATTTTATTTTATTTTATTTTTTAGACAGAGTCTGGCTCTGTCACCCAGGCTGGAGTGCAGTGGCACGATCTTGGCTCACTGCAACCTCCATCTCCCAGGTTCCAGTGATTCTCCTGCCTCAGCCTCCCGAGTAGCTGGAATGACAGGCACGCACTACCAGCCCTGGCTAATTTTTTGTATTTTTTAGTAAGGGGTTTTGCTATGTTGGCCAGGCTAGTCTCAAACTCCTGGCCTCGAGTGATCCTCCTGCCTCGGCCTCCCAAAGTGCTGGGGTTACAGGCATGAGCCACTGCACCTGGCCATAATTAGCCATTTTTAAGTGAACAATTCATTGGCATTGAACAATCAATTGTCTTTTAAAGAAAAACTTTAAAATTGAGAAAAGCAAGCATTTTCTTATTTACCCACATATTTATCATTTTTGGCACTCATCATTCCTTTTCGTAAGTCTGTGTTTCCAACTGGTATCATTTCCCTCAACCCGAAGAGCTTCCTTTAACATTTCTTATAGTGTAAGTCTTTGAATAGTTTAAAGATATCACTTCATTGTCTTCTGGCTTGCAATGTTTTGGTTTAGAAGCGTGTGGTTATCTTTAGTTTGGTTCCGCAGTATGTAATGTGTCATTTTCTTCCCCCTAAAGCTGGTACTAACATTTTCTCTTATCAGTGGTTTTCAGCAATTTGCTGATACTGTGCTTTGGTTTGATTTTCTTCCTTTTTATTCTTCTTGAGGCTTGTTGAGTTTCTTTGATTATTATAGTTTACAGTTTTCATCAGATTTACCAAATTTTCAGCCATTATTTATTCAAATGTTTTTCTGCCTCCAGCACCTCCTAGAACTCTTTATACACATATGTTAGACTGTGATATGGAACCACAGGTCACTGAAGTTCCATTAGTATTTTTTAAATAACAGCTTTACTAATGTATAATCCACATACAATTCATCCATTTAATGAGTACATTTCAATGGCTTTTATAATACTCATAATATGTGCAACCATCACCACAGTCAATTTTAGAACATTTTCACTACCTCCAAAGAAACCCCATATCCTTTAGCAATTCCCCATCCCTCTGACTCCTCTAGCCCTAAGGAACCACTGATCTACTTTGTCTCTATGGTTTTGCCTATTCTGGACAACAAATGAAAATAAATGAAATCATATAAATTGTGGTCTTTTGTGGCTGGCTTCTTACTTAGTGTAAGGCTCACTTATGTGATAGCATGTATCAGTACTTCATTTCTTTTTATGGACAGATAATATTCCATTGTATGGATATACTGCACTTTGTTTACCCATTCATTCTGTTAACTTTTTATCAGCCTCTATTAAATCAGTTATTTAAGAAAAAAATTTTTTATTTTCCCTCTGTGCTTCATTTTGGGTAGTTTCTATTGCTATTTCTTCTAGTACACTGATCTTTTCTTCTGCAGTGTCTAATCTGCTGTTACGCCCATCTAGTAAATTTTTATTTTAAATATTGTATTTTTTACCACTAAAAATTCTATTTGACTATTTTAATACATATTTTATATTTTCTTCACTTTATCCATGTTTTCTTGTAAACCCTTGAGCATATTTATAACAGCTGTTTAAAAGTCCTTGTTTGTTAATTCTATCATCTCTGCCATTTCTGGCTGTTTCTATTGACTGATTTTTTTTCTTTCCTGGCTATGGAAGCAGCACATTTTCTCTGCTTCCTTACATGTCTAGTAATTTTTTAGTTGGATTCTAGACATTGGGGATGTTTCATTGTTGAGTGTCTAGATTTTGTGTCTTCCTTTAAGCAATCTTGAATTTTGTTTTAGAAAGCAGTTAAGTTTCTTGTATATCAGCCTGGGCCTTTTACTGCTTGTTTTTAAGGTTGATTAGAGAAGCTCTAGAGTATCATTTATTCTAGGTCTAGTTTATCCCTACTGGTGAGGTGTGACTCTTCTGGCATCCTTGACTGAATAACCTGGATTTTCCATAAGGTTTCTCTACTCTGGCTAGCTGGAAATTGCATGTCTCCTATACTTGTCAGGACTCTGGGAATTTCAGCCTATCGCTTCCTGGTAGTTCTTGCCTGGATTTGTAGGGTGTCACCCTATGTATGTATAGCTTAGTGTTCAGCAAGTCAATCAAGAGGCTCCCTATGTAGACATCTGGAACTCTTTTTTTCTATGTTGCTCTTTCCTTTCTAGAACTCTGACCTGAAAATTCCAGCTGCCTCAGTCTCCCAAACTCTAATATTTTTCCTCATTAACTCCAGGAGATCAGTATGCTCTTTTGGGGTTTCCCCATCCCATATTATGGTCCAGAAAGTGCCTTCGGGCAGAAACCAAACGCCATCATAGAATTCACCTCACCTCTCAGGGATCACAGTCCTGCACTGCCTATTGTCCAATGTCTAAAAATAGCTGTTTTATGTATTTTGGTACATTTTCTAGGGTTTTTTTTAAATGGCAGAAGAAAAAGTCTGTTTCAATTTACTCCAATGTGGTTGGAAGTAGAAGTTCCAGTACAGGCTTTTAAACAGGGGAGAGACATGATGATATTTGTTTCTAAGGAAAATCTGGTGGCCACCTGGTGGTCTCTTAACTGGACAAGAGGTAAATACTGAGGCAGAAAGACAAATTAAGAGGTAATTTAAGTTGTTTATGAATGAGTTGATGGACGTCTTAATTAAAAGAGTGACAGTGGGACTAGGGAGATATGAAAACCATGGAGAGCTCTATAGCAGATGGAATTGACAAGACCTGCTGATAGATGGGATGTAGCTGATGGGTGAAGTAAAGGGCAGAGTTCAGGATGGCCCCCAGTTTTCTGACTTGAACAGCTAGAAGGATGGTACTACCATTCACTGAGAAGTAGAATACTGAAGCAGGAGAAGATACTTTTCTCTTTTGGGAGGGATGTGTTTATTTGGTGGCTGGGTAGAGTGGAGATGATGAGGTCAGTTGTGGCCATGTGGAGTTTGAGGTGCCTGTGAGCCACTAAGGGAGAGAGAGCAGCTGGATATGCAGGTCTAAGAATCAGAGGGGAGATGTGGCTGGAGAAATAAATGTAGAGTTTATGGCATGTAAGTGGTAACTGAGGCCATGGGTGTGGGTGGGACTGTCTAGGAAGAGAGTGTGCAATGAGAGGAGAAGGTGGCCCAGGACAGAGTGAATATCCTCATTTACCAGCAGACAGATGGATGCTAAGAGTGGGCCACGGTACAGGAAGTCATGATCGGGGAAAAATAGGGTGGAGCAAGAGCCCTGCTGATTCTTGTCCATGGAGAATAGGCCCTGAGAGGGACTGCCATTGAGGCCCAGGCCCTGCGTTGGGAGTGGGCAGTGCTAGAAGAGAAGCCACGAGGTACCATAGCACACTCTGCTGACTTTAGCGTTCTCTTGGCTCTTGCCCTGCCCTCCCCTGTCTCACCTCCAGGCACAACCACCAACACTATTAAAAAGAAAAGAGAAAATAGGGCAAAACAAAGGCAGAATAGAAATGGAAATAGTTTCTAAACCCCACAGTAGGAGAAAACCTCAACTGGTATTTTGGAGGCGACAGCAGTAGTTGCCACTCTGTCTCCAGTGGCTGGCATTGTCAACTTGGCCCTGCGCCCTGCAGCTGGGCCCTGAGGGCTGGCCACACTCCAGTCAGCCCGCATGTCTTCACCCCCACCTCTGGTACTGGGAACAAAGCCAGGGCCTCCCCAGGCAGCCAACCATGTGGCCAGGCCCAGGGCACAGACTAGGAGGACACTAGAGCAACTGGGACAGACAGGGAAAGGCAGGAAGAGGGTAGCTCTGTGTAGGTAGGGCGACCTGGAGCCCAGGCCCAGGCACCCACCTTCAGTGGCATCCCTGGTTATTCTTGTCTAAACTCTTTCCTGATTCTCAGAGCTAGTGAATGAGCAATGCTGTCACCATCAAGGTCTGATTGAATTTGTTTTCCAAGTAGATCCTGTCTGTCTGTCTGGTGGGCTGGGAGATCCCCGGGGCCAGGGACCTGCTGTGGTTGCCGTTTGCTTGACTTCTGTACAGTTAACCAGTTTTACTGTCATTTACCCATAGTCATCAGTTTTATTGTCAACTCAGATACATGGCATGGGAACTGACTTTTGATGTGCTGCAGAGCTCCCTTTAATTGCGAGGCCCATGGGGCATGTACAATAAGATCTACTTCCCCCCAATTTAATTTGCACTTAACATCTCAAGGACACAGTTCTTGGGTAAAGTGAGGTACATTTGGATTTCTTTTTTTTTTAATTAAAATGAATAAATATTTGGAAATATTGGGGGAGAATTTTCCAAGACTGCTTTCTGCTTGAGGGAAATGGAAACCCCTGAGTTGAAGGGAGGGTTGGTGCAGGTTCTCAGCAGGATATGAGCCATGTGAGGCTGGGACCCCTTCTAGACCATTGGAAAGGAGCCCACACCCAGCTCCTCCTACAGACCTGGGAAAACAATGTTCTCCTGGCAGTGGGTAGTGGTCCTTTGGGGCTGCAGGGGGCACAGGTATCCGGTAGCCTGCTCATCCTGATCCACAGGATCTTTGCTTCCTAGGTCAGCTTAGGTCCTCTGAGAAGTAGACATCAGATGGGATTAAATGTACAGGAGCTTTATGTGGCAGGGAGGGGGTGGGGATCTGCAAAGGATACAAAGATGGAAGCAGGAGCAAGGAGGGAGCACCTTCAGACCACAGTGTGGGACTGACACTTGAGAAAGGAGAGGTGCAAGGGAGGAGGCTGGAGTAGGAAGAGTCTTGGGCTGCAGTGCAGCTCTGAGAAAGTCTGGCCAGATTGATGGGAGATCCCGGAGCAAGGGTTGCCTGTTGGAGGAGTCCCATGTCAGGCAGGAATGGGCTGGAACTGGTATCCCTGCTGGGCTTAGTCATTGGCTGGGAGCAGCCTATAGTGAACACCACCATAGATCCAAAAGTGTGGCAGCTGGGACTGTCAGTTAATTCTGCTCCCTGCAGAAGTTTCTGTTGGAGGGAGATCTGAGCAGCACAATTCCATGCTCACCTCATGATCCCTTCAGCCTCCTGGGATCACTGTCTTGCCATCTTGCTTGGGATCAGTCCTCAGTTCTGGTGTTTTGTTCTCAAGGCAATTATTTCTCTCCTTTCAGCCAAACCCCATGCCAGACAATCTTCCTGGGCTTCCCCCAGTTCCACAGTAGGGCCCTGGCTCCCAGAAACCTGCCTTACTGGACTGTCCACTTGGAGTAAGAAGGTTGTGGGAGCAGCTGGGGAGGGGCCATGGGCTTTGACTCCCCCACTGGTCAGTTGGTCAGTGCAGGCATTGGAGATGTTAACAATAGCCCCCAAAGGAAGGATGCTGCTGCCTCTCTCCAAGGCTGACCGGGGAACCACCTCTTCTCCTTGGCTTTCAAGGAAACACCAATGTGGCTCCTTGTGGATGTACTGATGAATGACTCTCCACAGCACAGCCAACTGTGCTGCTTGTGGTGGAGAAAAGGGTGAAGGGATGGGGATGGCAGTAGGCAGCTGGCCAGGGCCAGTGGCACCACCTTCAGCCAGAATCCTGGGGGGAAACATTTCCTCTGGGAGGGTGGACAGAACTCTGGCCTGGCTGGCTGGTGGCTCCTCCTGACCGAGTGGCTCTGCTGTGGCATTGTGCCTCTAGGACCTAGTCTAAAGCCTGGGACACAGTGGGTGCCCAAGACCTGATGGTTGAACAAGTGCCTCCTCTTGGCTTCCCCTTCTAGTCCTTCCCCTTTGCCTTCCACTAAAATGGGAGGTTCATGAGGTCTGGAACTTTGATTTTTCACTGCAGTGTCCTAACTCAGAGACTGGCACATAGCAGGCAGTCAGCAAATACGTGTTGGATGAATGAATAAATAAAAGTGTCCATTGGGTGCAAGAACCTTGTTCATAGGAACACAAAAAGGCGGAAAGGATAGGTCCTGCCCATGAGAACTCTCAGCCTGATGGGGAGACACAGCCCCTTAGGCAGAAGATGGGGAGCTAGGATTTACTCTGTGAAGTAGCTAGACATAAGGACCCAGTTAAAGAAAGTTAATAGCAAGAACATAGCCAGCTAGAGCTGGCCAGAGAAGGCCTTTGTGTTGAGGGGCATTGACATGATGGAGGTGATAAGAGCTGGCTACATATTTCCTTTCTAGGATTCCTATTTATACAGAACACATGTTCTGAACCAGAATTCTGGACACCAGGTCTGACTAAGGCACAAGATGCGGGAAAGTGGAGCCGGCCTGGAAAATCCAACAGGACGCTTCCTAGTATCAGACAAGAACTGCTCATGGAAAGCAACAGCCTAGATGAAGGCCAGGCTCTCTGCTGGGGTCTGGGCCAAGTTCCCAGGAAATGAATCTTACCAGTGGGTCAACCTCTTGCTGGAGGTTGGTATAACTCAAGGGCATTGAAGGAGGAGAAAGACTTGGTGCTCAAACACTTCTTGGATCTATGAGAGAGCAACAGCCTACTCCCTGCATCCAGTCCAGCCTGGGTACCCCTGAAGGCTCCTCCTCACCATGGCAGCAGGCCCCTCAGGTCCTTTAGTATTGATCCAACAAGAGAGAACATAGTATCATTTGTGGCTTGCCCTTGGATTCCTAGCTGTTGTCATTACCAACTTGAGATGACAAATTCCTAAAGGGCAGTTTCCAAGGGTCTCCCATTCCTTGGGGGAGTCTATTCTATGCAACTTCAGTTTCACTGAGTGCTCATAATTGAGAGAGAAGGAACCAATAAGCCAGTGTCATTGCCATGAGATGTCTTTAGGTTGTTTTCCCTACGGTGGGGATGAGTTTGGCCTGAGCCTTTCACATTTCATCTGAGGCAGGCAGATTAGAGCTTGGGGGCTCAGGCTGAGGCCAAGGTTTGGGTTCAATTGGGGTTGAGGCCATGGGTAGGGCTAGAATTAAGGAAAGTGGTCCACACGGATGGAGTCCATAGTGTGGGCCCTCACTGGGCCACAACAACCAAAGTTAACCAGCCTCGATGTTGAGATGTAGTCTATTACAAATGACACATTAGGACTTGTTTTATAAATCTTTGAGGAAAAGCTCAAAGTTCAATATTTTTGTTGTAGGTAAAGGCTCTCTCCATTCATGCAAGAGTTGTGGATGGAGTAAGAGAGTTGACTGTGATTGGCTATTAAAGTGGCAATGCCTCATTAATGAGGCATTGGCAGAGAGTAGTGTTTCGAGGGGCCAGTTATTTTCCAGCTGAAGAGAGGATAGGTTGGTTTGTAGCCCCAGGGAGGTCAGGCTCTGAGGGGAAGGGACAAGGAAGGACACAAGGCTCCAGCAGCACCAGGAGTCATTGGCTTCCTCCTCCTCCTCCTCTTGGCTGATGCTGTGTGCTAACAATTATGCTTATTGCTTCATAAGTATTATCTTATTTTGTCCTCAGGACACCATATGAAGAAAGTCTAACATTCTGTCTTACAGATAAAGAAACTGAGGCTAGGCTGGGCGCAGTGGCTCATGCCTGTAATTCCAGCACTTTGGGAGGCCGAGGCAGGTGGATTGCCTGAGGTCAGGAGGTCCACACCAGCCTGGCCAACATGGCGAAACCCTGTCTCTACTAAAAAAAAAAAAAAATACAAAATTTAGCTGGGCATGGTGGTGGGCACCTGTAATCCCAGCTACTTGGGAGGCTGAGACAGGAGAATCGCTTGAACCCGGGAGGCAGAGGTTGCAGGAAATTGAGATGGCGCCACTGCACTCCAGCCTGGGTGACAGAGTGAGAAGAAAGAAAGAAAGAAAGAAAGAAAGAGAGAGAGAGAGAGAGGGAGGAAGGAAGGAAGGAAGGAAGGAAGGAAAGAAGGAAGGAAGGAAGGAAGGAAGGAAGAAACTGAGGCTGATGGGAGTTAGATAACTGGTTTAAAGATTCAGAACAGGGCCAGGAGTCGGACCTGGGTCTGTCTGACTTGATCACTGCTGTTTTCGCTGCCTCTAGTATTTCCTGGGCTTGCTGGGGGCTCCCCAGCGGACAGGTGAGCACCAGAGATCTTGGTACCTTGACACAAAGCTGTCCCATGCATGACTCATCCATAATACCCTTCCTGTCCAGCCTAAAGCTCTGCACCCCCTGGAACTCCTTGGTCCTGCTGGCCTGCCTTGGAGTTTCTCTGGGCCCACATGGGCAGGGGCCTGCTCTTTGGTCCCTGTACTGTCTCTACAGACTCACTCCGAAATGACTGGACTGGGGCCACCCGCTCCGAGCCCCTACCACATCCCGCCTCTCTGTCTCCCTTAGCTCGGCTGCTCCCCGCAGCCCTCCCGCTTCCTGCTAACTGTGGGGAGAATTTGGCAGCATGCACATGACGTTTGCTGGCCCCTTCCCAGGCTGAATTTCACATGGTTATTTCCTCACCATATTTCTAGCCTGCCGGGCCCCCTGGAGACTCCATCTCATCCTTGGCTGATTCTGAACAGTCCAGTTTTAGCTCATCTGTGGATTTCATTACTGTGCTATTTACTGGCATCTTACAAAGTTTTAACTGAAGCTGTTCCTAGAGACTGGGCCAGGGATTGGTCACTGGGGTTGGTCAGACCTTGGTGTTAATGAAGCCAAGCACATGGACGCAGGCCAC
The DNA here is from genome assembly GCF_028885625.2 of Pongo pygmaeus. Lineage (NCBI taxonomy): Eukaryota > Metazoa > Chordata > Mammalia > Primates > Hominidae > Pongo > Pongo pygmaeus. The sequence goes on along the minus strand of NC_072396.2, from coordinate 134,108,289 downwards.
GTCGGGCCCAGTGAGCTGGACTGGGCTGCCAGCCACAGACTGAGGCTGAGCCCAGACCTGTTTCAGATTGAGCCTGAATCCTATGCATAGGCCTCCTCTGGGGCCTAAACTCTGAGGTGGCAGTGGACATGGAACATCGTACCTAGAAACAAGCTAAGGTTCTTGCAAAGACACTTGCTTAGAAGTTTGTCCCAGGTGTCCACTCCGTCACTCACCTCCTTGCTATCCTCATCGCAGGCTTTAACTCATCAAGCCTGGGCCTTTCTGCACGGAAGGATGGAGTATTAACAGTGTGCAGCAGGGTCTAGTCTGGACCCCTCTTCCCACTCTTGCACTGGCCTCCGGCTCTGGCCACAGTGTTATGGTGTCTCATGGTAAGGGGCAGTCTTTGCCGCCAGGCCTCCACTGGGGCTTTCTCCTCTGCTCCTTCTCCTTATCCCAGCTGCACTGACCCCAATAAGCCCCTGGATGAATACAGATGGCAGACCTGTGGTGTTCACAGCTTCTTTGGTTAGGAAGAGTCACATATGATTCATTTCCAAGACAGCACAGAAAAGTAGGACCAAAACATGGAGACTGTGTTGCCCTCTGTGCCCCAGGATGTTGCCCCAGCTTTCTGTTCTCCAGGGGTGGAAATAGCTGAGCTGGAACTGAGCTGTGACACATGCTCTCCCCTGGGCCCTGTGTGCCAATTTACAAGGTCACTAAGGATGAAGTAGGGATGTAAGTGTGTAGACTCTGCCGTCTACTCTTTATTATTTCTCTCTGCCTTCTCCCTCTGCCCATAGTGGGGCTGGGTACAAGAGAGATAGATGGCGGAGGCCAAGGGCCATCCCACCATGGGCTGATCAGCCTCACCCCTCTGCTCATCTGTGGTACAAGTCTGCTGCTTCGCACAAATCTGGGGGGAGGGAGGACAGCTATGTGCAGCACGATGGGCATTCCCAGCCCAGTGAAACTTTGCAGCTGCCACACCAATGATGCCTGGTCCTCGATTATTAAATGGGCCCCTCTGGAGTTTGGGTTGTCAACTGGAGCATGAGGTAGGGGTGGCAGCAGAGCCCTGATCTCCATTTATAGACTCTTCTGTAATGTTCCATTTGATCAAACACCTCCGAGCCCCTCTCTCAGCATCCTCTCTGTCACAGTCAGCAAATGCTTCTAAGCTCCCTTTTTCCTAAAGGTGACCATAAAGCAAATGAAACTGAAATCTGATGGAGCTGAAGATCCTATTCAGTTTGATTTGGTTCAGTGTGATTTGACAAACATTTACTGAAGGAGCCACTGCTCTGGACCAGGCCTTTTGCCAGCACTAGGTACAAAGATATGTCTTGGTCCCTGTCCTCCAGGGGTTTCCAGAGACCATCTCAGTCCAGCACAGTAAGGGCACTGATGCAGGTCCACTGACGGGAGCCCAGAGGACGAATGAAGTAACTCTGCTGGGCATGAGGGTAGAACGGGAGCGCAGGGAAGTTGTCGTGGTCTGAATGTTTGTGTCTCTCCAAAATTCATATGTTGAAATCCTGACTCCCAAGATGATGGTATTAAGGTGGGGCCTCTGGGAGGTGATTAGGTCATGAGAGTGGAGCCCCCATGATGGGATTAGAGCCCCTTAGAAGAAGAGGCATGTGACGGTACAACGAGAAGATGGCCAGCTGTGAACCAGGAAGCAGGCCTTCACCAAGAACCGGGCCATGATGGCGCCCTGACCTTGAACTTCCAGCCTCCAGAACTGTGAGAAATAAGTATTTGTTTAAGCCACCCAGTCTATGGTATTCTGTTTAACCTGAATGTCCTAAGACAGAAGTCTTCACAAACAAGGTGATTCCTGGCCAGGGGTTTGAAGGGTCAATAGTTTTCCTAGAAGGACAAAATGAGGAGAGTGGTGCAGGGGAATGAAACAACACAAGCAAAGATGCAAAAGAGACAGTAGCTGGGTGGGGAGCTGCAACTATTTCAGCTTAGCTGTTTGACTTTTGCTTCTCAGTGCCTGGCACAGTGCCTGGCGCATATGGTGCTCAGAAGATGTTGGGCGAATAAATGGACCTTCTTGCTCCTGGGGGATCGCCGTGCATCTGGAGGAGTTCTGACCATCTTGCTAAATTTCAAGACAGTTGAGGGTGATCTGTAAGAGAGAAGTGAACATGGCCAGGCACGGTGGCTCATACCCGTAATCCCAGCACTTTGGGAGGCCGAGGGGGGTGGATGGTTTGAGTTTAGGAGTTCAAGACCAGCCTGGGCAACATGGTGAAACCCAGGGTCTACTAAAAATACAAAAATTAGCTGGGTGTGGTGGTGCACACCTACAGTCCCAGCATCTCAGGAGGCTGAGGTGGGAGGATCACCTGAGCCCAGGAGGCAGAGATTGCAGTGAGCCAAGATTCCACCACTGCACTCCAGCCCTGGGCAACAGAGTGAGACCCCATCTAAAGAGACAGAGAGGGAGAGAGGGAGGCGGGGGGAGAGAGAGAGAGAGAGAGAGAGAGAGAGAGAGAAGTGAACACATCAGATGACACAGAGAATTAGGCAAGGAACTGGTCTAGAGCCCAGGTCTCCTGACTCCCAGCCCAGTACTCTTTTCATTCCACCTCCTCTCCTCTCAGGCCACACTGATCTCTCCCTTTCTCAAGCCCCTTGGCCCCTTCAGCACTTATAGTCAGAGCCACTTCTTCCCCAGCTCTCCTGTATCATGTATGGGTTGTTTCCAGTGTGTTCCACTTGTTTCTCCAATGAACTGTCAGCTCCTTCAAGGTGGAGACTGGGGGCTCTTCTTTTCTGGGTTCTCCATGGTGAGCAATAAATGTGTCCTCACCCAAAGCATCAAGAATTAAAGAAATGTAGAAAAACTCTCTTTCCCTCCCTCTCCAAGAGCCTCGTGGATTCGAGTGCTGGCATCCTGAATTTAGGGGTTGAAATTTCTCTGCGTACACACCTTGTGGCCCTGCCCACACAGTGTGTAGGGAAGTCTAAAGAACCTACACCCTTCCTTCCCTCGGGAAGTTCACTGCTTAGAAAGGGAGAGAAAATGGCCCCAAATATAGAAGAAGATGGATTTCTCGTATTTTGTGGATAAGTGTGTTCCTGACATGCTTGTGGGAGTGGAATCTTACCTTTGATGTGCTGGGAAAAGTCCCTAGTTGAGGAAATCCCCTGGCGACGTTTTGAAAACTAATGATATTGAATCATTGAATTAATTTATTTCATTTCTCCATGGCATCTTTTGCTTATTAGAGTTGGCATCTAATTTAATTTACCAATTATCTAAGAAAAATCCATTCATCCCAATGAATCCATCCCTCCCAGTAAATACCAACACAGAGTAAATACACACTGACTCATAAAAAGTAAATACACACTGACTCATACACACATTTTACTTGTTGTAAATTCTTTTTTAATGTGAAGAATCAGCTTCTAATGGACCCACTGTGTTCTAATAGGACAAGAAGCTGCATACAAATAAAAGCAGTTCTTGCTGTTCTCATCTAGCAGGTCACCCTAGAAGTGTAGTTAGATTTGTGATTTAAATCTCATGAGACCTACTATCTAGTTTTTCCTATGGAATCCACAGAGTCTAGTGAATCAGAAAGACTGTGATTGAATCCCACTTCTGCCACTTACAGAGTGACCTGTGATAAGTGACATTGGTTTTTCTGGCCTTCAGTGTCCTTGGCTATATAATGGGGACAATCATAGCCACTACCTCATAGGATCATTATGTGGATGAAAGGTAACACTGAATGTCAAGAGCGCAGATCAACTGAACTAGGTGAAGGTAGGAACTGTGAGACAGGGAAGTATCTTCTTCCTAAGGTGACCCTGAAGCACCGATTACATTTCTCTGGGGTGGGTTCTCCTCCACATGCACCCATAGTATAAACTATTTTACCAACGGGAAGGCAGGCCTAGGGGAGGGGGGGCACATGTGGGTTTCAGCAGGCCATCAACGGGTTCTTCCATGACACCCCTATGAGCAAGGTGTCCACTGGTGCTGGATGACAGTCATAATCACAACTGTAAGCAAGAGCTCGCCTGAGCTGCTCATGCACTCAAAATAGAATAGTAGAGACACAGATGACGTGCAAATCCTGGAAGCTTTTTGTAGCAGATGATGACGACCCCCTTCCCTCCCCCATCTCTTCAGTCTAGCTGAGGTCACCTAGCTGTGGGACAGGGCTGTTGCAGCATGCCACTATTTCCCACCTCGGACACGTGCAACTTCTCTGCTGGAGGGAGGGTTTTCTGCAGCACTTGGGAGAGTGTGGAGGAGTTGACACACCCAGGTAACTTTCAACTGATGGGGGAGGGGAATTGGTGGGCAAATGCCCCAGCCCTTTGACAGGACAGTTCTGAGGAGTGTCCCCACAGTTTCCCAGTGGTCCCCCACAGGTTGGAGCTCCAATTGCCTTAAGGGCAACCTGCTCTTTAATGTGGCACTTCATTGGCTTCTCTGCCTTTTCTCCCTTTCCCTATTTCTGCCTCCCCAATAAACTACCTGAACCCAAGTCCTTGTCTCCAGGTCTGCTTTTGGAGGGGACTGAAACGAAAACACTTTTTCTGTTCTTCCACAGTTCACACAAGATTCAGGTGTGGGGAAATAAGAGTGTGAGAAAAACTCATTACAAAAGAAATGTAATCCCCCTACCTGACACCTGTTTTCAAAGCACTTTCTTTCACCTATATCCTCGTTATTCAAAGCAGGACAAGCAGCAAGGATGTCACCTGGGAGCTTGTGAGAAATGCAGACCCACCCCAGGCTGGCTAGCTCCAAATCTGCATTTTAATGCGATCCCCAGGTGCTTCTTGGCTGTTATAGTTTGAGAAGCCCTGCCTTGTGCTACCTTATCCTCCGGTCCCTCATGAAGCTCCTGTGAGAAAGAATGGCTATTTGTAGTGGGTTGAATAGCGTTTTCCCCCAAATTCATGTCCACCCCAAAATCCACATTGTGATCTTATTGGGACATAAGATCTTTGCAGATGTAATTAGTTAAGTAAGATGAGGTCATCCTGGAGTAGGGTGGGCCCTCAATTCAATGATCCACGTCGTTATAAGAAGACAGAGAGAGACTTGCACAGAAAAGAAGGCCACGTGACAGAGATTGGAGTGATGCTGCACAAGCCAAAGAACACCAGGAGTCACCAGGAGCTGGAAGGGGCAAGGAAGGATTCTCTCTGAGAGCCTTTGGAGGGAGCATTTTCCCGCTGATACGTTGATTTTGGACTTGTAGCCTCCAAGAACAGAGCAAATACATTTCTTTTCTTTTTTTCTTTCTTTTATTTTGTTTTTCTTTATTTTACTTTAAGTTCCGGGATACAAGTGCAGAATGTGTAGGTTTGTTACACAGGGATACGTGCAAATACATTTCTGTTGTTTTAAGCCACCCAGTTGGTGGTACTTTCTTATGGCAACCCTAGGAAACTAATATCATTCCCAATTTCACAGCCTCGTAAGAACTTGGCCTAGGCACAGTTTGAATTGCTGATTAAACACCCCCCTCTGCTGCCCCCTGAGATGGATACTGGGCCTCAGGAGCTCTCCAGTAGCATTTTCAAGAGCCTTGCTTCTGGCCTTTGTCCTGCGCCATATTGTTGGCCAGGATTTGGGAGCAGACACAGGGACGTGCACTGCTCAGTTTTGTAGATGACACGAGGCCAGGAGGGTTGGTTAATAGAATGGCTGGCTGAATAGGGACATGGAAAGATTGGGACAGGTTACAACAATGGCCCAAGCAAATGATGGGACCCCATATGGAATGAGAGTAAAGCTGAAATTTAGGTTACAAAAAGCAACCATACAGAAACGGGATGGCGGGAAGCTGGCTTGGCAGATGTCCTGATTGCAGCAGGTGGGTATGTAGGTGTAAGTGATCTCCAGCTCTGTTGCAGCTGAGAGTATGATGAAGTTGGTGATAAAGGAAGGTAGCCTTAAGCAGCATGAATAGAAGTGGTATGTCCCCAGTAGGTGGGGACAGCATTGTCAGCTTCTACTTTTTGTTGTTCATACCATCCCTGGAGCACTGGGCCAAGGTAGGGGTACCACTTTACAGAAAGGACCCTTCAAACTAGGGAGTGTTTGGGGAGGTGATCAGAATGGTGAGGATTCAGAAATAAAATAATGATAATAGCTACCATTTATTAAGTGCTTCCTTTGTGCCAGCGACTGGACTAAGGGAGGTGAGCAAGACAAACACTGTCCCTGGCCTTGGGAAGCTTACATGCCTGGTAGCAAAGGCAGGCAATAAGCCTGGAGGCAGACCAACGCATGGATTTATTTAAAAACCTACAAGTGCTACAGAGGAGGACAGGGTGCTATTACCTAGAGAACCTGACCCAGATGGGTTCCTCAAGTCTTCCTTGAGGAAGCAGCATTTTCATCTTTGAGCTAGTTTATGAAAGCAGATTAGGTATTACTTAGTGGACCATGACATCTTTTAAACAACGAGAACAGCAAGTTCAAAGGCCCTGAGGCACATTTAAGGTACAGGGAGACGAGTTGTATTAAAGGATGTGACTTATTTTGACTAAGGTCCTGGGAACATTGCTTTGGCTGTGTTGTGGGGGATGGACTGGGGAGATGCAAGGGTGGGTACAGGGATACCACTCAGGAGGGAGCGGTAGCTATCTGTACTAGTTTCCTATTGCCACTGCAACACATTGCCTCACATTTAGTGGCTTAAAACAACACAAATGGGCCAGGCACGGTGGCTTATGCCTGTAATCCCAGAGCTTTGGAAGGCTGAGGCAGGAGGATCACTTGAACCCAGGAGTTCATGGCCAGTCTGGGCAACATAGCAAGGACCTCATCTCCACAAAAGAATTTTCTTTTTTTCTTTTTCTTTTTTCTTTTCTTTTTTTTTTCTTTTTTTTTTTTTTTTTTTGAGACAGAGTCATGCTCCGTCACCCAGGCTGGAGTGCAGTCGCCTGATCTCAGATTACTGCAACCTCTGACTCCTGGGTTCAAGCGATTCTCCTGCCTCAGCCTCCTCAGCAGTGGGGACTACAGGCATGCACCACCAGGCCAGGCTAATTTTTGTATTTTTCAGTAGAGACAGGGTTTTGCTATGTTGGCCAGGCTGGTCTTGAACTCCTGGGCTCAAGTGATCCTCCCGCTTCGGCCTCCCAAAGTGCTGGGATTACAGCCGTGAGCCACTGTGCCCGACCTCCACAGAACAATTTTAAAATAATTAGCCAGGTGTGGTGGTGTGTGCCTGTAGTCCTAGCTACTTGGAAGGCTGAGGTGGAAGGATGACTTGAGGCCAGGAGTTTGCGACAAGTCTGGGCAACATAGCAAGACCCTGTCTCTACAAAAACAAAAACAAAACTAAACAATCCCCTAAAAGATGCCACAAACAAACCAAACCACAAATGCATTCTTTTACAGTTCTGTAGGCCAGAAGTTCAACAGGAGTCCCACTGGGCTAAAATCAAGGGGTCAGCAAGGCTGCGTTCCTCCTGGAGGCTCAAGGGGAGGATCTGTTTCCCTGCCTTGTTCAGCTTCGAGAGGCTGCCTGCATGCTTTGCCTTATGATGCCTTTCCATCTTCAAAGCCAGCAATGGCTGGTGGAGTCTTTCTCACATTGCAGCATTCTGAGTCTGACTTTCCTGCCTCTGTCTTTCACTTATAGGGACCCTTGTGATGATATTGGGCCACTCTGGATAATCCAAGATCATTATTCCCTAATCTCTCTATTTTATTTTATTTTGAGATGGAGTTTCGCTCTGTTGCCCAGGCTGGAGTGCAATGGTACGATCTCGGCTCACTTCAGCCTCTGCCTCCTGGGTTCAAGCAATTCTCTTGCCTCAGCCTCCTGAGTAGCTGGGATTACAGGTGCGCACCACCACGCCCAACTAATTTTTTGTATTTTTAGTAGAGACGAGGTTTTGCCATGTTGTCCAGGCTGGTCTCGAACTCCTGGCCTCAAGTGATCCACCTGCCTTGGCCTCCCAAAGTGCTGGGATTATAGGCATGAGCCACCGTGCCCTGCTGATCTCCCTATTTTAAAGTCAGCTGATTAGCAGCCTTAATTTCCTCTTGCCACTGTAACACAATATATTCACAGGTTGTGGGGATTAGGATGTGCAGATTTTGGGGAGTCCATTATCCTGCCTACCACACATCCTGATTTACACACATTACCTCATTTAATGCCCACGCCCTCTCCCCAGGAGGGTGGTACTACTAATTCCCTTTCTACAGATAGGACACTGAAGATTGCACAAGTGACCTGCTTAAGGTCACACAGTGGAAAGTGGCAAAGTCCACAGTCAGACTCCAGGCTGCTTGACTCCTGATCCTGTGATCCTAACCATCACCAGATCCTGCAATTCCATTTCTTAGGAGGACAATGGGAAAGGCCAGGGGATGATGTTTGCCCTAGGGAGCTGAGCTGCTAACTGACTTCTAGTGTACAATGGGATGGCTGACTGTTGGCATCACACAGGGTTAAGTTCTGTGTGACTCCGGAAGGCAAAACCAGGTCAAAACTTAAATTCCCAATTTTAGAGACTTAGAATGTTAGAGCGAGAAGGGATCTCAGAGGTCATCTTTTCTTATAAGGAAATTAAGGCCCAGAGACAGGAAGTAATCTACCCAAGGCCACACAGCTAACTAGTAGCCTAATAAATAACTTTATTCTTTCTTTTCTTTCTTTTTCTTTTTTTTTTTTTTTTTGAGACAGGGTCTCATTCTGTTGCCCAGGCTGGAGTGCAGTGGTGTGATCTTGGGTCACTGCAACCTCCGCCTCCTGGGTTCAATCAATTCTCGTGCCTCAGCACCCCCAGTAGCTGGAATTACAGGCATGCACCAACACGCCCGGCTAATTTTTGTATTTTTAATAGAGAAGAGGTTTTGCCATGTTGGGCAGGCTGGTTTCGAACTCCTGACCTCAAATGATCCATCCGCCTAGGCCTCCCAAAGTGCTGGGATTACAGGCCTAATCAAGAACTTTCTATTACAATTCTCATGACAATGGTATGGGCTGCAATATTAAGTGATGGGCTCCTCATCGCTGGAGGTGGCTGAGCATCTAACGGGGACCTCCCACTGGGCACAGGCATCACTGGTCATTGTGAAGTGTGTTGCACGTAATTTTGAAATAAACAACGAAGCATACAAGCTTGTAAATGATTTCTTCATCTTAATAAATGAGAGCAGTTCTGGCCTGGGACTTTTAAAGTCAGGTTTATGAAGGCATAATTTCACCCTTTGATGTGTACAAGTTAAATGAGATTTAACAAAGGTAAACAAAGGTAAACAGTCATGTAACCACTACCACATTCAAGATATGAAACACTTCCATCACCTCCAAATATTCAAAAAGCTTTTTGTGCCCCCCTTTTAGTAAACTTTTTATTTTCAAAGAACTACTCATAAGAAGTTGCAAAAATAATATAGAGAGGTCCCGTGTCCGCTTCAGGCAGCTTTCCCCGCTGGTAACATCTTACATAACTATAGTACAATGTCAAGGCCAGGGACATAACATCAGTACAATGCCATTAAGTGAACTCCAGACCTGATTCAGATTTCTCGAGCTTTTTCATGCACCCATTTGTGTGTGCATGTTTGTGTGCACAGTTTTATGCAGTTTCATTGCGTGTATAGTTTTGCATAACTACCACCATCAATAAACTCCCTCGTGCTACTCCTACCCACTCATGCCCACCCGTTCCCTCCAAGCCATCCCTAACCCTTGGCAACCAGTAATCTGTTTCTGTGCCCCTTTTCATATGCTTTACTGTGAAAGTGCATTTTTAATTAGAAAATAAATTGATGAATCAACTCACGTTGGCAAAAATCCAAAGTATTTAGTTATTTGGAAAGAACTCCTTAAGACACGTTTCTCATTTTAGTACCTTTACTGGGGGTGAACATTGTTAGGGTTTGGGGTATCCTACACTTCTATCCTTGCAGTTGCATACCGTGCATACATTACATGTATATGTACAGTACCTATAGAAATATATAGTTGTGTACATTTTATCACATATATTATATCATACATATTGTCCCACAGCTTGTTTTTTGTTTTTGTTTTTGTTTTTTGAGACGGAGTCTCACTCTGTCGCTCAGGCTGGAGTGCAGTGGCGTGATCTCGGCTCACTGCAACCTCTGCCTCTCGGGTTCAAGAGATTCTCCTGCCTCAGCCTCCCCGAGTAGCTGGGACTACACGTACGCGCCACCACGCCTGGCTAATTTTTGTATTTTTAGTAGAGACAGGGTTTTGCCATGTTGATCAGGCTGCTCTCGAACTCCTGACCTCAGATGATCTGCCTGCCTCGGCCTCCCAAAGTGCTGGGATTATAGACGTGAGCCACCATGCCCAGCCCAACAGCTTTTTTTTTTGTTTTTTTTGTCACTTAACAACATGCTTTTCACCACAAAAAATTGATAAGTATGTGAGGTGATAGATATGCTAATTAACTTTATTTAATTATTGTACAATGTATACATATAGTGGGTCCAAGACTGCTTGAGGGTACCAAAATCTAAGGATGCTCAAGTCCCTGATATAAAATGGCATAGTATTTGCATATAACCTATGCACATCCTGCCTTATATTTCAAATCATCTCTAGATTATATATAACACCTAATACAATGTAAATGGCATGTAAATAGTTGTTATATTGTTCAGGGAATCCTGACAAGAAAAAAAGCCTGTACGTGTTCAGTACAGACACAACATCCATATTTTTTCCCAAATATTTTTCATCTGAGCTTGGTTGAATCCTTGGATGTAGAACCCACGAATAAGTAGGGCCAGCTGTACATTAAAACATCACATTTTACTCCATAGACAAATACAATTATTATTTGTCGATTAAAATAAAATAAAAATATGTCTTGGATAACTTTATCCACACATTTATGTCTCATACATAAAAAGGTATCTGCACAACATTCTTTAATATGGCTGACCCATAATTGATTGAATCAGTCCCCTGGTGGGAGATGTCTAGGTTGTTCTGAGTTTTTCTGTATTACAAATAGTGCTGCGGCGGCCAGCCTTTGTGCACATGTGCAAGTTCTTCTCAGAAGTCGAGAGAAGTGATATGCTTTCCAGAGTGGAAGGAAGAGGGATGAAGGTTCAGCTGATGGAGAATTGCCCCAAACTCTGACGTGGCCATGTGAACGTCATCTGGGACACATTTATTCTGGAGGCTGACAGCTGATGGGCTTGAGGTTTTTGGCAGTGCCTTTGAGCTCTGCACGTCTGGGGTTCTCTGACTTAGCCAAGGTCACTTCACACGTCCAGATTTGCTAACTTCTGGGCCCACACTCTGCCTCAGCCAGCCTTTAAGTCCCAAGAGGTGAAGGTGTCTACGGGAGCCCCCTTTATTTTGAGGAAAGCATGTATTGTTTTGATGACAGCTATTCTGACTTAATGCTTCCCAGCCCTGGAGAGATCACATGCCACCCTTGCACAATAGAAATGATGGGGGTCAAGAAATAATCAAGCTTCTCTCCAGAAGCAGGGGTGGTGATATGTTCACTTTCTTCAATGGAAACTAAGCCCCAGAGAAGGGAAGGAATCCCCCTGAGGCCACACAGCCGATTAGTAGCCTAATAAAGAACATTCTAATGGGGGTGGAGGGGTGGGTGTTGGAGCAGAGTAGGGTGGAATTGTTAGCTCTGTGCCTAACCGTTTGCTCAACCTCACCAAATCCACCCAGGGTAAGCCCTTCAGCAACTGGGGAATGGCCCCATTGCCAAACCCCCCTGCCTGAATCCTACTGTATGTGTATAGGGAAAGGCTGTTGGCCCGTCCCTGTTCCATAATCATGCGCCCACGGACTCACCCACTACCTTGGAGCCTACATGCTAGAGAGGAAGGAAGTGGTGGCTGAGAGAAGAAACAAATACAGTACAAGAATTATTAGCATGTTCTACTCTTGAGAAGTTCTTCCTGTCTCTCTTCTTTTTTCTTTCTTTTTTTTTTTTTTTTTTTTTTAGACAGAGCCCTGCTCTGTCTCACAGACTGGAGTGCAATGGTGCAATCTCAGCTCACTGCAATCTCTGCCTCCCGGGTTCAAGCGATTCTCCTGCCTCAGCCTCCCAAGTAGCTGGGATTACAGGCATCTGCCTCCGCGCCCAGCTAATTTTTGTATTTTTTTTTGTAGGGAAGGGTTTTGCCATGTTGGCTAGGCTAGTCTCCAACTCCTGACCTCAGGTGATCCACCCGCCTCGGCCTCCCAAAGTGCTGGGATTACAGGCGTGAGTCACCATGCCCAGCCCTGTCTCTCTTCTTGTCTGCTCACCACACAGGTAGGAAGGGCAAGCTCTAGGTTTTATACTGCAGAGGTAGGGAAACTGAGGTCAACTGGAGATTGAGAGGTTTGTCTCAGATCATGAACGCATCAAATTAGCCAGAGAGCTGGTTCGGGGACCCTGGCTTCCTGATTCCCAGCCAAAGGCTTTTGCCAACACATTTTACTGCCACCTCTCATCTGACTGTCAAGGCCTTCTGCACAGAGCCTCATCTGCCCATGTGCCTACCTTGAAAGAGACATTGCACTATGAACATAGCTCTGTCCTAGCATTTATGGCCAGAAGCTATGTCACCCTGAGGTTCTGAGACCCTGGAAGAATGAGGAGGACGTTTCAGAATCTAGATGTTCCACCTGGCCAGGTATTAGGGCCCAGATGTGGAAACCTACCCACTGGTCAGACTTGCCCTGACCAAATATGGAGCAACTCTTTGGCCTATCAAACGTGTAAGTGTCTGCTTGCTATGAATAAGGGAAAACTGCTGCTTGTTGTGCTTATGGAAGCCGTTAGGGAAACTTTAAGAGGTGGGACTCCAACTGGGGCCTGAAGGCACTGGAGAGGACAGAAGGGCACCCAGAGTGATGGATCAGCTGACAGCTGCACGCAAGAAAGCAAAAGGCTTGTCTGAGGTTCAGCTGAGGGAACAGCAGGAAGTAGGATTGGTGTAGTAGGGAGTATTTTCCCACAATTGCTGTGACAGTATCGTCTGTTCCACATGAGCATATTACAGTATGACTTTGACACTCCCCCATTGAGATGTAGGGTCTATGTTCCTTCTCCCTGAAGCTGGGCAGCTTTGTGACTATGGCAGAAGTGAAGCTAGATGACTTCCAAGGCGAGGTCATAGAAAAGGATACAGCTTCCACTTTGCTTGCTGGAATAATCGCACTTGAAGCCATGAGCCACCCTGTGATTGGTTTGACTGCTACCATGCTGTGAGGAAGCCCAAACTGACTCACATGGAGAGATCATGAGAAGATCTCTGAGACTACATGAAGTCACAGGTGTCTAGCCTGTCCCCAGCTGCTCCAGCCCCATTCTCCCCACCCCACACTGTTTTAGCTCCAGTCACTCCCTGATTACAACCTGATGAGGGACCCGGAGCCAGGACTACCACCTGAGCCCTTCCTGAGTTCCTTACCCACAGAAACCATGAGAGGTAATAACATGATTGCTGATGTCTTAAGCCACCAAGGTTCGGGGTGATTTGTACACCGCACCATTCGTAGCTTCTGTAAATCAATAAAGACAGTTAACATCAGAGTAGCCATTATTTGAGTCCAAAAGTCTCACCACCTCTCCAAAACCAGTGGGGGCATTCAAAGGTTCCTTAAGCCCCCTGTCTTCTCTAGGCAATCATTTATAGACTAGACATTCAACATCACAGAATATGCCCATAAAACTCCAATAAGGCACGCCTGTAATCCCAGCACTTTGGGAGGCTGAGGCGGGTGGATCACGAGGTCAGGAGATCGAGACCACAGTGAAACCCCATCTCTACTAAAAATACAAAAAATTAGCCGGGCGCAGTGGTGGGCACCTGTAGTCCCAGCTACTCGAGAGGCTGAGGCAGGAGAATGGCGTGAACCCGGGAGGCGGAGCTTGCAGTGAGCTGAGATGGCACCACTGCACTCCAGCCTGGGTGACAGAGCGAGACTCCGTCTCAAAACAAAACAAAACAAAACAAAACAAAACAAAAAAACAAAAAACAAACAAAAAAGAAACTCCAATAAGGGCTGGGCACGGTGGCTCACACCTGTAATCCCACCACTTTGGCAGGCCAAGGCGGGAGGACCACCTGAGGCCAACAGGGTGAAATGGAGGAGAATCTCTTGAACCTGGGAGGTGGAGGTTGCAGTGAGCCAAGATGGTGCTACTGCACTCCAGCTGGGGAAACAAAGCAAGACTCTGTCTCAAAAAAAAAAAAAAAAAAAAAAAAAAAAATGCGTGGATGAAGACAGAGCTGGGAAATCCTCCTTCCTCTTTTTCAGCTGAATGGAAGGTGAACACAGAGGAGATGAATAGCCCCCAAGCAAATACCTGACAGGAGGGGAAGTGGGAGTTTGGTTAAGTCAAGCAGACAGTCTACTGATCACATTGAGAGCTAAAAGCTGCAAGGATACCAAAGAGGCCCCTCCTGGTTAGAGAAAGGGTTCTTCTGGCACTTCCCACTTCAGATCCATCCATCTTCTTCTGCCTAAAGAACCATCTACTTACGCAGTCTCTCCATTGTGTCTTTCCAGTGGAATATTTAATGCTTTCTCACCTCTGGAACAAACCTGCAAGGCCTACCATTTTGATCAAATGTAGGTGGGATTAGGCTCTAGCCTTGTGTCCATTGCTCAGATGTCAGAGGCCTCAGAGCATTAATCACCACAGATAGCCAAGCCTGGGGGGAAGAGGCAGGTCAAATGCTCTAGTGATTGGGCCCTTTATGGGTCTGCCCATGACACCTGACCTGGGTCCTGTTCTAGAACCATTAGTTGTGGAGAATTTTGGTTATATGATGCTCTTACTGCAGTGCAACCTCCAGGCTGCCATTCCTTTAAGGGAGAGGTAGCCCCAGCACTTGGCTTGGGATGGTCTCTTAGGGAAACAATGGGCAGGCTGGTGCCAGTGGGGATGGGCTAGGTTTGCTTCTTAGCAACAAAGAGAGCATTTGAACGGAAAAGAAGCTCGGGGGGCCCTCTGGGACTGTCTCAGTTGGTTATTTCTCTCTGCTTCTAGATAACTTCAGGCAGCTTGGGGATCTGGATTCCCTTTGCCTGTAGCCTGTGGCTAACACTTCCCCCAGTGTGAAGGGAGGCTGAGTTTCTGCAGCCCTCTCTACTGAAGGAGTTGGCCTTTTCCACACCAACCCTGGCAAAGGTTCATAAGCTATTCAGGGAGTTGCAAAAACTGGGAGGCCACAGCCAGGGAGGAGTAGGAAGGAGAGTGCTGGGAGAGAAGAGCTGCATGAAACGGGCTCTGCTGCCTGGCAGGGCTGAATACTGTCTTCTCTGGAGGGAGGTCAAGGGCACAGCTGAAGCCTATTTGCATCCCCCTCCCTCCTACATCCCTGTGATAATAGCTCCTAACATTGATTGAGCCCTTAATATGAACCAGGCACTGTTCTCAGCCTTTTTCATGGATTATCTCACTTAATCCTTCACAACAGCCCTATGAGGTAGGTCTATTATTATCCCTATTTTAGAGATTAAATAATAATAATTTCTAAACCCCCCTGAGGCACATAGAGGTTAAGTAAGCTACTAAGTGGCTGAGTCAGGATTATGAACCCAGACAGTTTGGCTCAAGGGAGCAACACCTACCCACTAGGCATTACTGCTTCACACATATAGCTGAGCTACATTGTTCCACCCTGTGGGGCTGCCCTCTGGAGTGTCTCTCCAAGGCTTGCTTTCTTGGGGTCTATCTCATATTTTGAATATTGTAACAGCCATCAATTTACTGAGTGCTTACTATGCACCAGGGACTGTACTAAGCACCTTGGGTGATTTACATGGTTTATTTAGTATAATCCTTACAACCACCCTATGGGATAAGTATTATCACTATCTCCATTTTGCAGGTGAGGAAACTGAGGCTCTGAAAGGTTTAATACCTTGTTCAAGGTTAAACTAGTAAGTGGCAGAGCCAGGATTTAAATTTGAACCAAGATCTATCTCATTCTGAAGCTCTAAGAATTTCATTCATTCATTCAACCAACCCACCCAAATTTTAGGCTGGCTGCTATATGCCAGGCACTGTGCTCGGCCTAGGTGGGTATACATAATGACAATATTTCTGACTCTATATCTTTAGATTAGACTGCTCTTAAGAACTGCAGACTCATAAATCCAACTGTCTATTTGACACTACTATGTGGATGTTTAGTAGGTATCTCAAACTGACATGTTCAAAACAACTCAACGTTTCCTCCAAATTCACTCCCCCAATGCCTTCCTCAGTTCTGTAAATGGCATCCCCATCTGTTATGGTCTGAATGTTGGTCCCCCTTCTCCTCCCAAAATTCATATGTTGAAATCTAATCCCCAGTGCAGTGGTATTAAGGGGTGGGGACTTTAGGAGACAGCCCTGGTGAAGGGGATTAGTGCCCATACAGAAGAGGCCTCAGGGAGCTTGTTTGCCCCTTCTGCCATGTGAAGACACAGCAAGAAGGTGCCATCTATGAAGTAGAGGGTGAGCCCTCATCAGATACTGAATCTGCTGGTGCCTTGATCTTTGACTCACATTCTAGAACTATAAGAAAAAAGTTCTGTTGTTTATGAGCCACCCAGTCTAAGGTATTTTGATGTAGCAGCCCGAACAGACACCATCCATGCAGTTGTTCAACCCCCACATAGAAGCCATCTTTGATGCCTCTCTTTATCTCATCCATGACATCTAATCTATCAGGCTATCTGGTTGACTTCATCGCCAAACATATCCTTAATCTTTACACTTTTCTCCACCATCCCTCTGCCCACCAATCCATTCTCCATAAGGAAGTCAGCATGATCTTAAAACACCAATCAGATCATTTCCTTCTCCTGCTTGAAACACTCCAGTGGATTCCCATATGTTCATGACCTAGAAGACCCTGCCTGATCTGGCCCCTGCATTTCTACCTTGATCTGCTGCCATGTTCCCATCCCTTCCCATGCATCTTCTTCCTGTTCCTCTAACAGGCCAAACTCATGTCCACTTTTGAGCCTTTGCTTTCATACCTCCTGCCTGGAATGCTCTCCCTCTGAGATGGTTCCTTCTTATGATCCAGATCTCAATTTAAATGTCACCTCCTCACAGAGACCTTCCCTACCTCTTTATAAAATAGCTACTCTCTTTTCTCTGCATGGCTCTTATTACTAAAGAGTTTTTTGGCGGGTGTGGTGGCTCATGCCTATAATCCCAGCGCTTTGGGAGGCTGAGGCAGGAGGATCATTTGAGCCCAGTTTTAGGCCAGACTGGGCAACATAGTAAGACCCCATCTCTACACACACACACACACAGCTAGGTGTGGTGGCACATGCCTGGGAGGCTGAAGCGGGAGAATAACTTGAGTCCAGTGAGTTATGATCACGCTGCTATACTCCAGCATGTGTTACAGAGTGAGACCCTGTCTCTAAAAAAAAAAAAAAAGAAAAAGAAAGCTTTTTAAAATTTTCTGACCTACCCGTCTTTCCCATCCACTAGAATAAAAGCTCCAGGAGAGCAAGGAGCTGACTTCTCTTATTCGTCATTTTATGCTCAGGATCTAACATAGTACCTGGCACACAGCAGGTGCTCAGTAAGTAAAGGGCTCATAGTCCAGTAGCAGAGGTTGGTGGATACAGCAAGAATGGTGGACAGAGAGCACTGTATGGTCCTTGGGGAAATGACAAAGGAACAACAGTCTGGAGGAAGTAGAAGGGAGTAGAGAACATGCTGACCCCACTCCGAGCCTGGGGCTGGTGGAGGGAGGAGGCATGTGACCTCCAGAAAGGTCTATGGTCCAGTTTCAGCTCTGCCACTCACCAGCCAAGTCACTCAACTTTTCTGAGCTGTCGTTTCCTCATTTGAAAATGAGAATACTAATACTATCACGCAACAGCATTGTTGTGGGGACTCTGTTCAATCCCTCCTGGGCTTCCCATCTCCCTCTGGGTAAGAGCCAAGGTCACCATAAGACCTCCAAGATCCTGTGCAATCTGTCACCCCCCCCCCATTTCCTCTCTGCTCTCGTAGTTACCACTCCTCCTCTCACTCACTCTTCTCCAGCCCCACCGACCTCCTCCACATGCCTCAAACAGCTAAGCACATTCCTGCCTCAGGGTCCATGCCTAGCTATTTTCTCTGCCTAGAATGCTCTTCCTTCAAATATCTGCAAAGGTTCAGTGGCATCATTCAGGCCTAGTCTGAAATGTCCACCTCCTCCGGGAGACCTTCCCTGGTCAACTAACTGGACATTGCATTCATCTCTCTGGGCATTCCTTCTCCTCCTTCTCTGCTTTGTTTTTCTCCATAGCACTTATCCTATTTTTGCACACTCACTTGCTTACTTATTTTGTATATCATCTGTCTTCCCCCACTTGAGTGTAAGCTTCATGTGAGCTGGGAGTTTGTCTTAGTCTCTGCTCTACCTACAGCTTCTAGAACAGTGGCACATAGTAGGCACTCGGTAAATCTCTGCTGAATGAATGAATGAAGTGTCAACATGGTGTCTGACATGTAAAAAGTGTTTGGTAAATGGGAGTTATTATTACTGATAACTATCTCTTTATGGAGTAACTTCCTGTGCCCAGGGCTTAGCACAGAGCCCTGTACTTAGCAGATGTTCAGTTGACATGAGCTGAAAGAGGAACCCTACTTGAGGTGGAAAGTACTACCTGCCACAAGAGAAACCCAAACAACCCAGGCCCTAAGAGTGGAGTGGAGGGAAGGCTAGGCCTCAGCCTGTTTCTAAAAACCAAATCGCCAACCATGCTCCTGGAAAAGAGCCCTCCAGCAAGGAGACTTGAGACAAAAGGTGCTATGATCTGAGTTTTTGTGTCCTCCCAAATTCATATGTTGATATCCTAACCCCTAACATGATGATATTAGGAGGCTGGGCCTTCGGAAGGTGATTAGGTCATGGGGGCAGAGCCCTCATGAATGGTATTAGTAACCTTATAAAAGAGGCCCAAGAGAGTACCCTTGGCCCTTCCACCTTGCAAGGATATAGCTAGGAGGTGCCATAAATGAAGGAACTGGGCCCCTGTTGGACACCAAATCTGCTAGTGCCTTGATCTTCGACTTCCCAGCCTCCAGAACTGTAAGAAATAAATGTCTATTGTTTATAAGCCAACCAGTCTGCAGGCTTTTGTTATAGCAGCCCCAATGGACTAAGATAAAGGGAATTTCCACAAAGGAACACCAGGAAGCTATGTGGATCTTTAACTTGGGGTCCCTGTTCCTCTAAGTAGTCTGTGGCTGGAATTCAGAGGATTCATGAACTTAGATGGGGAAAACTACATCTTTGTTTCTGCTTTTAACTATATTTTAGCATTTCCTTCAATCATGAATGCAGGTGATAAACCACCACAGTATTACAGGACCTGTGACTTGGCCACCAGCAGAAATTACACATATTTTCATATCACGTTAGAATGAAGCAGATCTCTTGAAATAGCAATATGTTCATCATTGCTTTGAAATTGTGATAGTTATAAGACTCACAGCTAGATTTAGTTATATAATGTGCTAATAATGAAGCACAGACATCACAAATTTTTAAAAATATGTTGGAGACCGGGTACAGTGGCTCATGCCTACAATCCCAGCACTTTGGGAGGCCTAGGTGAGAGGATCACTTGAGCCCAGGAGTTTGAGGCTGCAGTGAGCTATGATTGTGCCACAGCACTCCAGCCTGGGAGACAGAGTGAGACCCCATCTCAAAAAAAAAAAAAAAAAGTTGATAGCTATATTTCACTATACTTGGTTTCCATTTAAATCCTTTGTATTTTATGCATCTAAAAATATTATTCTGAAAAGGGGACCAAAGGCTTCAACAGATTGCTAAAAGGTCTATGACACAAAAAAGGACCAAGAGTGTGTCTGGTTGCAATTGGTCACAACTCTCCTAGAATACGTGACATCTTCCAAGAAGAGCCTAAGTCGGCCAGTGCAGACCCTTTCCAGTCATTCCTGGAATGGGTGGGGACCCTCCAACCCCCAACAATCTCACTCTCTATCACAATATGTGTCTATTAATTAGTTTCTTAAATGGCAAAAGGCCAAGTGTAGGATGCAGATGGGCAGTGGAATCTCAAACTCCTTCCCAGACACCATGTACCAGCCAATTAGACTGTTCACTGTTGGCTGGGAGTGCTGTACACATCCCACCTCCTTTGCTTTATCTCTGCTATTTCCTCTGGCTGTAATGTGGGCCCAGCTTCAGCCCTAGCCCCAAGTCCATGCTACTCAAACATCAGCTCTAAGGTCATTAACGGTAAATGACCAGGGATACCTACCCTTCCAACAGTCTAGGCTAATATCATGTTCTTATGCTCCAAGACCCTGTATTCTGGAGCTTTATCTGAACACTTGCCCAAACACTTGAGCTGACCCACAGCTGCTTCTTTAAGGAACATGTTGCCTCTGGCCCCCATGCACTTTAGTAGCTTGAGGTGGGCTGTGGCCTGTCCAGGCAAGAATGAAAGGCAGGTACGCCCACTTTCAAAACAAAATAGAAGTTCTTCTTCCTGTGTCACCCAGAACACCCAGATCTAAATTTTAATCCACAGCACACAACTTTAATACCCTCTGCACACTCGTAGAAGACCTCAGCCTCCCCACCTCTTATCAAGGATCTGTTGGGAGCATGGCAGCCTCTGCCAATCTTTGGTATTGAATTGACAAACGGAAGACTTTAGGCTAGATAATGAAGTCAGGAAAGCAGAGAGCTAGCTGGTAGAGTGGGAAGAAGTAGAAGGGTCAGTGGGCTGGCCATCCCAATGAAGTTGAAGAACAGTTCTCATGGGAATAATCACACAAGAAAACTGGAAGATGAGAAGGTAGCAGAGCGGGGAGGCTTGAAAGAGTGATTTTTAAAGTGGCACAGCTGAAAGCAATGTCAAGGCCCAAGGTGTGACTGTGCCAGAGTGTAGCTTGAGGAGGAGTGCAGGAGGTAAAGATGAGCAAGTCAAAGAATAGAGAGAACATGACATTGGAAGGGATGTCTGCATGAATGTAGAAGTCATCCATGAGAATGTCAGGGTTTCTGGAAGAGGAGAAAACCATGAACTCTTTTACCAAAAGTCTTTAATGAATGAGATTTTAAAAATGATAGTGATTAGGAAGCGGAAAGGTTAGCATTGCCCAATAGTAGGGACCTTGGAAGAGCAAGCCAGTAAATGATAGAGTTCTTCATACCCTAAGTTGTTTTTTGTTTGTTTGTTTTTGCCATTCTACAATCTTTATCCAGGTGATCGATTCACACCCCCATCCTCATGGCTCCCAGATTTACATCTGTAGCTCAGATCTCTCCTCTAAGTTTCAGACAGCTTATCCAACTGCATACTTGACAGCTCCACTTGGACCAAACATATGACCTTCCTTCCAAATACTGCCCTCTTCCAGGCCTCTTTTTCTCTGCGGTGCCCCCATCCATTCAGTTGCCTAAATCTGAAACTTAGCAGTTATCCTTGACAGTCCCCCTCTCTCACATGTTCCCCTGTCAAATCTATTATCAAGTCCTGTTGATTTCACCTCTTCAGTAGCCCTTGAGTTCCTCCGCTCCTCCCTGCCACCACCCTGGCCTACACTGCCATTTCTCACCTGGTTTAATGCAAGAGCTTCTGCACACAGCCACTTGGCCCCCCTTCAGTCTGTTCACTCTGCAGCCAGACTGATCATTTTAAAATGCAAATCTGATCATGTCACCTGCCTGCTTAAACATGTCACCACCTTCCCATGTCTGTCTGACTCACTGCTGAATCCTTAGTAGCTAGCACAGTACCCAATACAATGACTCAATAAATATTTGATGATTGAATGAATGTGAGGTAAGATGAAGTGTTTGAAGCCAGATGGACCAATTATGTTCTTTGATCACAAACTGAATTCCTAATCTTGGTCATAAACTGGACCCTACAGTTGGGCCCAGTATGAAATCAATAGGCCTGGCAACAGCCAAAGTCCTTCCTCATAGCTGCTTATACCATTAGCTCTCAATCCTGCTGCCCATTATAATCACCCAAAAAGCTTAATTAAAAAAAAAAAAAAAAAAAAAAAAAAGCCCAGATCAGGCATGGTGGCTGCCTCATGCTTGTAGTCCCAGAACTTTGGGAGGTTGAGGCAGGAGGCTCTCTTGAGCCCAGGAGTTCGAGACCAGCCTGGGCAACATAGGGAGAACCTGTCTTTACAAAAAATAAAAAAAAATAGCTGGACATGGTGGCTTGCGCCTGTTGTCCCAGCTACTTGGGAGGCTGAGGTGGGAAGATCGCTTGAGCCCAGGAGTTTGAAACTGCAGTGAACCATGATCCTGCCACTCCAGCAGGGGCGACAGAGAGAAAGCCCGTCAAAAAAAAAAAAAAAAAAGCCTGACTCTACCCAGACCAATTAAATCAGAGTATCTTGGGGGTGGGGGTCCTGGCCTAATTAGTTCTTAAAGCTCCCCAAGTTAATTTTAATGTGCAGCCGCAGTTGAGAGCAATGTTGTACCCCTTGCTTCTCAAGGTGTGGTGCACAGCAGTAGCTGCATCACCTGGGAGCTTGTTAAAAATGCAGTCTCGGGTGCCACCGGATTCCCCAGATTTTCTAAATCAGACTTAACAAGGACCTCAGGTGATTTGTCCAAGTGATAACGTTTGAGAAGCACTACCAAGGAGCCAGGCAGGAGAGGGTGGACTTAGGGGTGCTCCTCCCAGCTTCCAGGGAAGTATGTGGCTGCTTCAATGGAGGCGAATCTCCACTCCTCCACGAGTCCAGATCTAATAGCTGGCTCAGCATTTTGCCAGGCTAGTGGGCCGGCATTCCAGTGTAGATAATGTAAATGTCTTTCTGCATGGACAAAATCCCCATCCTGAGTAGCGACAGCAAAGCAAAGCAAGGGGTTCCATTCCATCGGGAAAGCTGGGACTAGCAGTATATATTTGCTAGGAGTCCTTTCTGAGGAGTGGGAACAATAGACTAAAGAACCAGCCCTCGCGGTCCTGTCACGTCCCTGCACCCAACTAACCGCGGGCTGGGCCTAGCCATGATTGCTCGCACTGTGAGCACTGCTGCTTGCGCAGGGAACCCGCCCTCAAAGCCGCAGCGCCCTGCGATTCTTTCCACCAGCTCCCCACCCCCGCCCCACAACTCTCCTCCAGAAAAGGAAAATAAAAAGTGATCAAAAGTATTCCAATTCTATTATTGGTTTGGTTTCAAAATGTTGGCCCTGTTCCTTCGGGCTGGGCCAGGTGGGTAGAGCCGACACCCCCTTGTCTCGGGGCTCTGAGGCTCTTGCAAGCGCGGGAACCAGCGTGGGGGCGGGATCCCCAGTGCCCCCGGTGCGTAGGCGCGCCGCCGCGCTGCCGCGCTGCCACGCCCTCTCCCGGCCCCTGGCCAGGGCAACGGTGCCAGGGGACTGGCGAAGGCGCGCGGTGGGCGCTGCACTGCCCCCCTCAGGGCGGGCGACGCGCTCCTTCGTGGGCCCAGCGCGTTCACTTCCTGGGCCCGGCTGGCACTGCCCTGCGCCGCCGCCCGTCAGTCCCGGTACCCCGCCAGGAAATGTCTTCTTCCTGGGAAGACGGCCGCTGTCTGCGGCAGTGGGTGGCAGAGTCTGAAACCAAGTTGCACAAGCCCTGGGCGACAGAAAGCCTTGTGTTTGTCTTGGGGACTGTTCCGTCAGAATGAGCAGCTTAAAAAATGTTGCCTGTGAGGTCTCAGCTCGTAAGTGCCCCTCATGCCCACCCCCGGGAGGAGGCATGAGGGTAGGGGAAGCATCTTCGTGGTAGATAGAAGCTTAAACGCTGCAGGAGCCGCCAGATCGCGGCGGCCAGGACGAGGCCCCTTCGAGGCCAGCTGTTTGCTGTGTAACTGAGAGCAGAGTCCTTTAAGGACACAGGCCACTGGGTAAACACCCTCCTTGTCCCTTAGGCAGCTGGGTGTGGACGGCGGCTGCCTTTGGCCTGGGAGGCAAGGGCACCCAGCTGTTACCCAGCCAATGAGGACACATAGCTTCTGAGAAAAGCACAAAGGTGGCCCCTCTAGGCTATCTCTAGGGGAAAAAATTACACACACACACACACACACACACACACACACACACTCTTAAAAGTCTTGTGCCTGGATGCTCAGCACTGGCCCTGGAGCCTGCACCCACCTGCCTCCTAGTTGGCAGTAGTTCCCTCACACTGGCATGGTCTCCACTGAGATACTGGCTCCTTCATGAGCTCATTCCCATCCTCTACCTTCTTCCTCCTGTTTCCTTAGTATCTCTCATTCTTATCTTCTGCTTTCTTCACCTTTCTCCCCATTTGTTCCACCTCTTCCTCTTCTGTTTCTTTCTTCCTTTTTCATTCATTTAAAAATGCACTCACCATGCATTAAGCACTGTAGTGGTCAGCCTGGCTGCCATAATAAAAATACCAGAGACTGTGTGACTTCAACAACAGAAATTAATTTTCTCATTTTGGGGCTGGAAGTCCAAAATCAGTGTGCCAGCATGGTCAAGTTCTGGTGAAGGTTCTCTTCCTGGCTTGTAGATGGCTGCCTTCTTGCTATGTCTTCACGTGGCAGAGGAAGAGAGAGAAAGATCTCTTCTTCTTATAAGGCTGCAGTCCTATCTGCTTAGGGCTCCACCCTTACGACCTCATTTGACCTTAATTACCTGCTGAAGAGCCTATCTCCAGGTATGGTGATATTGGGGGTTAGGGCTTCAGCATATGAGTTTTTTGGAAGTTTTCAGAAGTCAGTCCATAGCAAGCACCTACAGGGATTGTTAGATCCCTAGGAGCTATAGCAATGGGGAAAGCAGCAGTGCAAACAGATGTGACCAATGTTGTTAACGCAGTGTGAACAGAACATAGCAGGAGCATGGAGGGGCAGGGGTGAATAGGTGCCTCAAGAAACCAAAGAGGGCCTGACAGAGAAGGTGACATCTGAGGTATGAGATGTAATTTGCCAGGCAGAAAACAGAAGAACTATATTTCAGGCAAAGGGAATAGCATGTGCAAAGACATAGAGTTGTGAAAGGGCACGGCCTGCTTCATAAGCAATGAAAGGTTCTGTAGCACTGGAAGTAAGGGTGTACGGCGGAGGGGGAGGGGGATGTTGGAGATGCAAGTTGGGGTTGTCACATGAAGGGCCCAAGCAGGACATGATGATGGTCTAAGAAGGCAAGGATAGTGAGGCTGGAAAGTAAGGACAGGGTGCAGGGGACATTGGCAAGATCAAATTGACAGCATTTGATAACTGATTGAATATTGGGGTGATGAGGAGGGAGGAGTGGAGGGCAACTCCTGAGTTTCTAACTTAAGGGACTGGCAACATTTACTGGAGATACAGGAGGAGGAGTAGGTCTGGGGTGGGGGTGAGAGTGGATATAATGAGTGTTAAGCATCTTTAGAACATTCTGAGATTGGGTACTAGCAGTGAAGTGGGGATGGAACAAACTCAATATAGATTCACTAGCCCACGTGAAGAAACTATTTAATGTTTGAAAAGGAACTATCCCAAATAGTTAAAAGAACAGTGCTCAGAATTCACACACGGCTGGGAATAGTGCCTGCTCCCAACCAGCTAAAATTAGAGTATTGGGTAGTGCTGCAGTCTGAGTCTTTATGTACCCCCCCGCCCCCCAAATTCATATGTTGAAATCCTAACCCCCAAGGTGACAGTGTTAGGAAGTGGGACCTTTGGGAGGTTACTAGGTCACTAGGATGGAGCCCCAATGATGAGATTAACGCCCTTAGAAGGAGACACAGGGGAGAGCTTCATTCCTTTCTCTCTCTCTCTTTCTCTCTCTCATTCTCTCTCTCTTTCTCTCTCTCATTCTCTCTCTCTCTGTCATCTGAAGGTACAACAAGAAGATAGCAATCTGCAAACCAGAAAGTGGGCCCTCACCAAGAACTAGATGATGACGGTGTCCTGGCTTCAAACTCCCAGCTTCCAGAACTGTGAGAAATAAATTTCTATTGTTTATAAGTTACCCAGTTTTGGTATTTTGTTATAGCAACCTGAGTGAACTAAGACAAGTAGAGTACACAGAAGGTTCTTGCTTCAGTATGGTGAAATAATTAGCCCTAAACTTAATACAAAGCTTAACAGAAAGACCCAAAAGGATCAAACAATTTCCAACAAACTTAACTGAGTCCCGGAACAAAACTCAAGAATAATTACAGCAAGGTTTCCCAACCTCAGAATGACTGACATATTTGGGCTTCATAATTCTTTATTGTGGGGGCTGTCTTGTGTATTGCAAGACATTTACCATCATACCTGGCCTCTACTCATTGGGTACCAATAGCACCCTCCAGTTGTAACAACAAGGAATATCTTCAGACAAACAAAACTGCCTTTAGATGGGAACCACTGATCATAGAAACTTAGATATATAAACAACCAACAAGGTAGAATACACAATGTCTGGCATCCTGTAAAAAATTCCCTAGCATGGAAAGAGCGGGAAACTGTGACTAATAAGAAGGAGATAAATCAATTAATTGAAATCAAACCAGAACTGACATAGATGTTAGAATTAGCAGACAAGGATAAAAAAGTTAATTACAACTGTATTCTGTGTGTTCAAAAAGTTAGGTGGAGACATGGAAGTTTTTTTTTTTTTTTTTTTTTTTTTTGAGACAGAGTCTCGCTCAGTCGCCCAGGCTGGAGTGCAGTGGCGCGATCTCAGCTCACTGCAAGCTCTGCCTCCCAGGTTCACGCCATTCTCCTGCTTCAGCCTCCGGAACAGCTGGGACTACAGGCGCCCGCCACTACGCCTGGCTAATTTTTTTGTATTTTCGGTAGGGATGGTCTCGATCTCCTGACCTCGTGATCCGCCCATCTCGGCCTCCTAAAGTGCTGGGATTACAGGTGTGAGCCACCGTGCCTGGCCAGAAGATATTTTTGAAAATAGCCAAATCAAACTTATGGTAATGACAACCACAATATGTGAGGTAAAAAATACATTGGATAGAATTAATAAAAGATTAGACATTGCAGAAGAAAACATTAGTAAACTTGAATACACAGAGATAGAAATGATTTGAAATGAAACACACATAGAAAAGAGAATTACAAAATAAATTGAGCATCAGTAAACTGTAGGAAAAATTCAGATGGCCTCGTATATGTGTAATTGGAATCCCTGATGGAGAAAAAGAAAGAAAAGGGACCAGAAAAAAGTTTGAAGAAATAATGGTCAAAATTTTTTCAAATTTGATAGAATTATAAACCCACAGATTCAGGGGACTCAACAAATGCCAAGTGCAAGAAACATGAAGAAAATTATGCCGAGACATATTGTAATCAAATTGCTCAAAACCAGTGATAAGGAGAATATTTTAAAAGCAACCAGAGGAAAAAGACACATTATATACAGAGAGACAAATAAAAGATTTCTCATTGTGAACAATATAAGTGAAAAGATGATGAAGCAAAATCTTTACAACACTGAAAGAAAAAAGAAAACTGTTAACCAGGGATTCTGTATCAGGCAAAAATATCTTTCAAAAATGAAGGCCAAATAAAAACATTTCGGTTATACGAAAGCTCAAATAATTTATCACTAGCAGACCCACGCTACAAGAAATGGAAGAAGAATAATAAATGAAAATATGGATCTACACAAAGGAAGGAAGAACACTGGAAATAATTAACTACACAGGTAAATAGGTAAGATTTTTTAAAAAGTATTTAAATATCTTTAATAGATAGTGGACTGTTTAAGCAAAAATAATAATGTAGTGTGAGGTTTATAACATATGTAAATGCAAAATATATGACTACAATAGCACAGAGGTTGCGGGGAGAAATGGGTATATGCTACTGTAAAGTTTTTATAGTATATGTGACGTGGTACATATCACTTGAAGGTAGACTGTGTAAGTTAAAGATGTTTATAATAAACCTGAAAGTAATCACTAAACAGCACAAAAAGTCATAGCTAATAAGCCAATAAATGAGATAAAATGGTATCATAAAAAACATTCAGTTAATCCCCAAGACAAAAAAAAAAATGTAACAAGGAATAGACGGGACAAATAGAAAACAAATAACAAAACAATAGATTTAAACCTGAGTGTATCAATAATTAAATGAAATGTAAATGGCTTAAATACCCAAATAAAGGATTGAGATTACCAGATTGGATATAAAAGCAACAGCCAACTATGTACTGCCTATAAGAAAAACATTTTAACTCCAAAGTTAGAAATAGATTAAAAGTATGGAAAAAAGTTATACCATGCTAACACTAATCAAAAGAAATCTGAAATGTCCATATTAATATGAGATAAAGTAGATTTCAAAGCAAAAATAATTTCCAGAGGTAAAGAAGTTAATTTCATAGTGATAAAAGGATCAATTCATCAAGGGGACATAACATTTCTAAATGCTTATGTACCCAATAACAGAGCTTCTAAATACCTGAAGTAAAAACTGACAGTACTTCAAGTAGAAATAGAAAAATCCACAATTGTAAATTGCAGATTTCAAGACCCATCTTTCAATAATTGATAGAATAAGCAAAGAGAAGATCAGCAAGAATATAGAAGATATGAATAACACTATCAACCAACTTGACCTAATTGATATTTATAGAGCACTCCATCCAACAAGAGCAGAATATATTTTCTTTCCAAAAGCATACAGCACATTTACCAAGATAGACCATATTCCGGGCCATAAAACAAGTTTCAACAAATTTAAAAGAATTCAAGTTAGTAAAGTATATACAAAGTATGTTCTATGACTATAATGAATTTAAATTAGAAATCAATAACAGAAAGATCTCTGGAAAATGCCTAGATATCTGGAAACTAAATAACACACTTCTAAATAATCCATAAGTCAAAGAAGAAGTCAAAAGGATAATTAGAATGTATTTTTAAATGAATGAAAATGAAAACACAAGATAATAGAATTCATACGATGCCACTAAATGCCTATATTAGAAAGTAATAATGCTCTTGAATTAGTTAGGGTTCTCCAGAGAAACAGAACCAATAGGATAGATAGGTAGATAGACAGATAGACAGATAGATAGATAGATAGATAGATAGACAGACAGACAGACAGACAGATAGATATAGAAATATATAAAAAGAGATTTATTATGAGGGATTGGCTCACATGATTATGGAGGCTAAGAAGTCCCAAGATCTGCTGTCTATAAGCTGGAGGCCCAGGAAAGCCAGCCATGTAGTTTCAGTCCAAACCCAAAGGCCTGAGAATGAGTGAGCTGATGGTGTAAGTTCCAGTTCGAGGGCCCAAGAACCAGGACCGCTGATGTCTGAGAGCAAGTGAAGAAGAATATTCCAGCTCAAGCAGAGAGAGCACATTTGCTCTTCCTCCACCCTTTTGTTCTATTCAGGCCCTTAAAAGATTGGATAATGCTCACTTGTGCTGGTGAGGGCAATCTTCTTTACTCCATCTATTGATTCCAATGTTAATCTCTTCTGGAAACATTCTCACAGACACACCCAGAAATAATGTTTACCAGCTGTCTGGGCGCCCCTTAACCCAGTCAAATTGACACAAAATTAACCATCACAGTTCCTAAATCAATTATCTTAGTTTCCAGAACCAAAAAAGAGCCCGCATTGCCAAGACAATCCTAAGCAAAAAGAACAAAGCTGGAGGCATCATGCTACCTGACTTCAAACTATACTACAAGGCTACAGTAACCAAAACAGTATGGTACTGGTACCAAAACAGAGATATAGATCAATGGAACAGAACAGAGCCCTCAAAAATAATAGCACACATCTACAACAATCTGATCTTTGACAAACCTGAAAGAAACAAGGAATGGGGAAAGCATTCCCTATTTAATAAATGGTGCTGGGAAAAATGGCTAGCCATATGTAGAAAGCTGAAACTGGATCCCTTCCTTACACCTTATACAAAAATCAATTCAAGATGGATTAAAGACTTAAACGTTAGACCTAAAACCATAAAAACCCTAGAAGAAAACCTAGGCAATACCATTCAGGACATAGGCATGGGCAAGGACTTTATGTCTAAAACACCAAAAGCAATGGCAACAAAAGCCAAAATTGACAAATGGGATCTAATTAAAGAGCTTCTGCACAGCAAAAGAAACCATCATCAGAGTGAACAGGCAACCTACAGAATGGGAGAAAATTTTTGCAGTCTACCCATCTGACAAAGGGATAATATCCAGAATCTACAAAGAACTTAAACAAATTTACAAGAAAAAATCAAACAACCCCATCAAAAAGTGGGCGAAGGATATGAACAGACACTTCTCAAAAGAAGACATTTATGCAGCCAACAGACACATGAAAAAATGCTCATCACTGGCCATCAGAGAAATGCAGATCAAAACCACAATGAGATACCATCTCACACCAGTTAGAATGGTGATCATTAAAAAGTCAGGAAACAACAGGTGCTGGAGAGGATGTGGAGAAATAGGAATATTTTTACACTGTTGGTGGGAGTGTAAACTAGTTCAACCATTGTGGAAGACAGTGTGGTGATTCCTCAAGGATCTAGAACTAGAAATACCATTTGACCCAGCGATCCCATTACTGGGTATATACCCAAAGATTATAAATCATGCTACTATAAAGACACATGCACACGTATGTTTATTGTGGCACTATTCACAATAGCAAAGACTTGGAACCGACCCAACTGTCCATCAATGATAGACTGGATTAAGAAAATGTGGCCCATATACACCATGGAATACTATGCAGCCATAAAAAAATGATGAGTTCATGTCCTTTGTAGGGACATGGATGAAGCTGGAAACCATCTTTATGAGCAAATTATCACAAGGACGGAAAACCAAACACCGCATGTTCTCACTCATAGGTGGGAATTGACCAATGAGAACACTTGGACACAGGGTGGGGAACATCACACACTGGGGCCTGTCGAGGGATAGCATTAGGAGGAATACCTAATGTAAATGACAAGTTAATGGGTGCAGCACACCAACATGGCACACGTATACATATGTAACAAATCTGCACCTTGTGTACACATGTACCCTAGAACTTAAAGTATAATAGTAAAAAAAAGAAACTAGAAAGAGATAAAGAAATTAAACCCAAAGTAGAGGAAAGAAAATAATAAAAATCAAAGCAGAAATTAAAGAAATAGAAATGAAACAAACAATAGAGAAAACAAATTAAGCCAAAAGCTTAGAGTTGAAAGTTCTTAGAGAACATCTGAAGTTCTTAGAGATAATCAATAAAATTGATATATTGTTAGCCAGGCTAATCAGGAAAAGAAGAAAGAAGACACAAATTACCAGTATGAAGAATGACAGGGGTGACATAATTATAGATTCTCCAAATATTAAAAGAATACTAAGGGAATATTATGAACAACTTTTTGCCAATAAATTTGACAACTTAGATGAAATGGAAAATTTTTTGAAAGACACAAAACACCTAAACTCACTCAGGAAGAACAGACACTATGAATAGCCCTCTATTTAAAAAATGACTTTGTGGCTAAAAACCTTTCTACAAATATAACTTCAGGGTCAGATGACTTTATTGGTAAATTCTACAAAATATTTTAAGAAGAAATAATACCAATTTTATACAAACTGTTCCAGAAAATTGAAGAGGAAGAAATATTTCCCTTTTCATTTTAGCTATGTTTATTACTAACATTACCCTGATAACAAAAAAGGAAAAAGATGTTATGAGAAAACTACCGACCAGTATCCCTTATAAACATCTATGCTAAAATTTTAGCAAATCAAATCTAACAATATAGAAAAAGGAGAATACACCCACGATCAAGTGGGGTTTATCCCAGCAAGGCAAAGTCGGCTTAACATTTGAAAATCAAGCAATGTAATTTGCCACATTAATAAACAAAAAGAGAGAAAAAAACCATATGATTATCTCAGTAGATGCAGAAAAAGCACTTGACAAAATCCAACATCCTTTTTAAGAAAAACTCTCAACAAACTAGGAATAGAAAGAAACATTCTCAACTGGAGGAAGAATATTATGAAAAACCCACAGTTAACACAACATGTAACGGTTGACTACTGAATTCTTTCCCCCTAAGATCAGGAGATAGACAAAAAATGTCTGCCCTTATTCGATAGTTTACTGGAAGTTCTAGCCAGTGCAATGAGGCAAGAAAATGAAATAAGAGCCATCTAGATAACAAAGGAAGAAGTAAAACAGTAAAACTGTCTTTATTTGTAGATAACATGATCATGTATATAGAAAAATCTAGAAGGATCTACAAGAACTCTACTAGAACTAATACATGACATTAACAAGGTTTCTGGGTACAAAATTAATATATATAAGTCAACTTTATTTCTGTATGCTAGCAACAAACAATTGGGAACTGAAATTTAGAAACAATACTGTTTACAATTCAATGAGAGAAAGAATAGTCTTTTCAACAAATGGTGCTGGGACAAGTGGATATCCAGATGCAAAACAATGAAGTTGATCTCCTTTCCTACATCACACATAAAAATGTAGTCAAAATAGAGCATAGACCTAAATGTAAGAGATCAAACTATAAAAGTCTTAGAACATAGGTATAAATCTGTGTGCCCTTAGATTAGTTGTTTCTTAGATATAACACCAAAAGCACCAAGGAAAATATAGATAAATTTCACTTCATCAAAATGAAGAACTTTTGTGCATCAAAGAACACTATTAAGAAAGTGAAAAAGAAAAAAGACAACCCATGGAATAAGAGAAAAAATTACAAATCATATATCTGATAAGGGCCTGGTATCCAAAACATGTAATGAACTCTTACAACTCAACAATAAAAAGACAAATAACCCAATCAAAAAGTGGGCAAAGGCTAATTTCTCCAAAGAAGATACACAAATGACCAACAAACACATAAAACATCATTAGTCATAAGGGAAATGAAAATCAAAACCACAAGGAAATACCTCTTCACACATACTAGAATGACTATAATAAAAACAAAAACAGAAATAAGTGTTTGGGTAGGATATAGAGAAATTGGAACCCTCATACATTGCTGGTGGGAATGGAAAGTGGTACCGTTGCTATGGAAAACAGTTTAGCAGTTCTTCAAATGGTTAAACATAGAGTTATCATATGGCCCAAGTAAATATTTGTAGGTATATTCCTGAGAGAATTGAAGACATACATCCACACAAAAATATGTACACAAGTGTTCATAGAGCATTATTCATAATAGTCAAAAATAAAAACAACCCAACTATCCATCAACTGATAAATGGATAGATAAAATGTGGTATATCCAAACAATTGGATGTGATTTGGCAGTAAAAGGGGATAAATTTCTCATACATGCCACAACATGGATGAACCTTGAAAGCATTATGCTAGTGAAAGAAGCCAGACACAAAAGGCCAACACTGTATGACTCCATTCATACGAATGTTCAGAAAAGGCAAATCTATAGGGACAGAAAGAAGGTTAGTGGTTTCCAGGGGATGGAAGGGTAGGGGAATGGGAAGTGACTGGTAATGGATATGGAGTTTCCTTCTGGGATAATAAAAATGTTCTAATATTAGATTATGGTGATGGTTGCACAACTCTGTAACTATACTAAAAACCATTGAATTGTACACTTTAAGCTGGTGAATTGTATGGTATGTGAATTATATCTCAATAAGGTTGTTAAAATAATTCAATATTGAGAAAACCAACCAATAAAAAATGGACTAAATATTTGAACAGACAATTCACCAAATAAGATATCTGGATGGCAAATAAACACATATAAAGATGCTTAACCTCATTAGCCATTAGGGAGATAAAAATTAAAACCACAGTGAGATACCACTACAGATCTATTCGAATGGCTAAAGTTAAAAAGACTGACCGAAGTACTATTCCAATCATGTGAGGTAGTAGAGTAGTTACAGTCATAGAGACAGAAAGTAGAATGGTGGTTGCCAGGGGCTGGGGAAGGCGCGAATGGAAAGTTAATGTTTAATGGGTACAGTGTTTCAGTTTGGAAAGGTGAAAAAGGTCTGGAGATGGTGGTAATGGTTGCAGAGCAATGTGAATATACTTAATGCTGACAAAATATAAACTTAACAACAGTTAAAATTTGTTATGTGTAATTACCTACAATTAAAAAATATGTGAATGAAGTCTTCTTAAAAAGGTCTAAATGGTAAATTTTGTTATATATACCTTTCACCACAATAAAGAAAACCAACAAAAGACTGACCATACCAAGTGTTGGTGAGGATATGGAGGAACTGGAATTCTCATACACTACGGGTGAGAATGTTAAACGGTATGACCGTTTTGAAAAATGGTTTGGTAGTGTTATAAAAGTTAAACACACATCTACCATATGGCTTAGCATTCCACTCCTAGGTATTTACCCAAGGGAAATGAAAGTCTTTGTCCATACAGAGACTTGTATATGAATGTTCATAGCAGTTTTATTGGCAATAGCCAACAAGTAGAAAAAAAACCATCCATGAGCATCAACACATGAGTGAATAAACAAAATATGGTGGAAACCACTCAGCAATTCAAAAGCAATGACCTGCTGATACACAAAACACTGTTAATACGTACAACAGCAGGAATAAATCCCAAAATAATTTTTCTGTGTGAAAGAAGCCAGCAAAAAAGAGTACATATTGTGTTATTCTGTTTATTAAAAATTCTAGAAAATGCAAACTATATATTAACAAGTAAACCCTCCCTCCAGCCCCTCCCCTCTCCTCCATCCCCAGGTGACTGCTTGAAAGCATTATCCCCAAGTGATTGCTTGGAGATGGAGCAGAGGGGAGGGGCTGGATGGAGAGTTTACAAAGAGGCAGGAGGAAACCGTAGGGATTGATGAAAACTCGATAGTGGTGATGGTTTCATGAGAGTATGTATATGTAAAAGCTTAGCAAATTGTACACTTTTGTACACTGCATGAAACTTGTGCAGGTATTGTATGTCATTTATACCTCTATAGCGCTATAAACAAAAAAGGAGGGTGTATTTGAACAGATAAACTTCAAGGTCCTTTCCAGCTTCAATTCTATGGTAACTATTAGAGAAAATTATCCCAAAGCCTGCTACTGAAGTAGTCCTTTGTACTGGGATGCCCAAATCATTGAGACAAAACTGAGGATTTTGCTTGGATTATGTGCAGACATGCTTCTGTTATTCACCTCTCTGGGGCTGTGTAGACTGAACCTCAAAAGCCAGTGGGACAGAGTGGGGAAGCACACCACCAGACCAGTGGAAAGACATCCAGGTCAGTGGAGGAAACTGGGGAAATGACAGCCTAATGAGCACTCCTCTTTCCAGTTTCTTTGTCTATGATTCAGAGGATCAGCTCGCCCTGAGCATTCCAGACCAGTGAGGCATCTCAGGGCCATGAATGCAGAGATATCCCAGGGGATAAAACAATGGAAGACAAGATGGAAATAAGAAATGGCCTTTTTAGGTCTCTTGACCCAAATGCAAGGAGCTAAGAGGATATGGAGGAAGAGGTGGAAGTATCCCTTCCCTGCAGGAAGGAGATTATGACTTGATGGGGTGTAGGGAAATCAAACGTAAGAAACTAAAGACCTGGAATGTCAAGCCTCCTGGGATGTTTTTTAGATGGACGTGCTAGAGGAGCAAGAGGAAGGAGGTGATACCACCTCCCCCACCCCCCCCACCCAGCCCCGCCAACCCCTCCGCCTGCCTGCTAACAGTGAAAGCCAAGAAGGCCAGGAAGTGGAAGAATGCAAAGCCAAGAGGCACACTTCAAAGCCGTTTGTCAGCTGGGCAGTGCCTTAAGCGAGTGCCACGGCTGATGGATCACCTCATGGGAAGCACCAGCCAAGAGGGATCCAGCCCAGGAGGCTGTCACCCTATCCTCAGCCTGCACCTGGGTCAGATGCTTTAAAGGAAGACAGTCAAAATCCTA
This sequence comes from Pongo pygmaeus, assembly GCF_028885625.2. Classification (NCBI taxonomy): domain Eukaryota; kingdom Metazoa; phylum Chordata; class Mammalia; order Primates; family Hominidae; genus Pongo; species Pongo pygmaeus. The sequence goes on along the minus strand of NC_072396.2, from coordinate 134,072,481 downwards.
AATACCCGAGGTGACTCCGGACAATATTTACACTTGAGCAGAATGGCATTTTCTTCTCGATCCCAGAGGGTGATCAGTTATAAGCTTCAAGCCTGAAGCAGGGGAATTGAATGTTCTTGTAATTTTATCCTACATAGCAGAGCCACAGAAACTCTTATCCAGAGGAATGTAGACCTTAAGTATTCTTCCCCACCTCCACCCTTGTTCCTCCTGCTACCCCTAAGCCGTGCACAGTGCACTTCCCACTCCCCCAGAAGAATGGTTACATTGGCCAGTATTGTAATGATTCCTCAAATTAGTAAAGCGTTTCATGGTTTATAAAGCTCTTTCCCTTTCATTCTCTTGTTTTGATTCTTATTCAACCCTGGGAGTGAAACGTTGTTTTCTCATTTTTTAGAAGAACTTGAGAGACCAAAGCACAGATGTTCAGACCTATTCATTCATTCATTCATTTATGCACTGATTGGGAAAATGATTGAACACCTACTATGAGTTAGACACTGGCTAGATGCTGAGGACACAGTCATGAAACCAGACGGCCATGGCCCCTGCCCTTATGGAGCTCAGTCTAGTTGGACAGTGAGGGGTGGATGGGGTGAGCCAGACGTGAACTGAACACAAACTGAATTGTGAACTATGAGAAGCGATTACAGGGGAATTTCAGCCAGTCTGAGGGCCAAGGAAAACATCTCTTGAGGAGGAGTGATTTGACATTAGAGATGAGCTGATGGATGATAGGCGTTAGCCAGGAGAAGATGGGGTAGAGCAGAGAATCATTCAGTAGGAGGAAAAAGTATCGGGAAGGCACTGTGACAGGAGGGACATGGCATTGCAGATAGAAAGAGGATGAGAGGCAAGAGAAGAGGCTGGCGAAGTGGGTAGGGGCTAGATTATTCAGGGCCTTGCATGCCATGGTTAAGAGTTTGGTCTTGGTCCTAAGAGCCATGAGCCACAGAAGGTTTTCAAGCCAACTGGCATAACCATTCTGGTTGCTATGGAGAATGATGTGTGAGGAATGACAGGGCTGGAACAAGAATAGGGCAGCAGAAACATAGAGAAGTGTAGATTTGACAGATATTTGGAGGTTAAATTGGCAGAAAGTTCATGCTGTGTTGATTCCAGCATGCCAGAAATGTAAACGGAGGTAGTGGGGTGTAATGGGTTGAACAGTAGCCCCCCAAAAGATATGTCTATGTCCTAACCCCTGGAACCTGTAAATTTGACACCTCATTTGAAAATGGTCTTTGCAGGTGTAAAAAGGTTAAGGATCTCAAGAGAGACATACTGGATTATCCAGGTGGGCCCTAAATCCAATGCTGACAATCTTTATAAGAGTGAGGCAGTCATGCCTATAATCCCAGCACTTTGGGAGGTCAAGGTGGGAGGATCACTTGAGGCCAGGAGTTTGAGAACAGCCTGGGTAACATGGCAAGACCCGTCTTTACAAACAAAATAAAAAATAAAAAATAAAAAACCAGCTGGTTGTGGTGGTGCTTGTAGCTACAGCTACTGAGGAGGCTGAGCCAGGGGGATTGCTTGAGGCCAGGAGTTCTAGGTTCTGGTGAGCTATGATCACACCACTGCACTCCATTCTGGGCAACAAAGTGAGACCCTAGAGAGGCAGAAGGATATCACATAGATAAAAGGGTCAGGTCATGTGAAGATGAAGATGGAGGCAGAGATCGGAGGGATGCAGACCTAAGTCAAAGAATGCCTGGAGCCACCAGGGGATGAAAGAGGCAAGGAAAAATCCTCCCTTACACTTTCATTTTCTCTTTATTTATTTTTAATTGACAAATGATAATTGTGCATGTTTATAGGGTACAATGTGAGGTTTTGATCTATGCATATGTTGTAGAAAGATTCCATCAAACTAATTTACACGTCTATCACTTCACTAATTTATCATAAACTTCTCATGCTAGAGCTTTCTTGATTTCAGATTTCTGGCTTCCAGAAGTGAGAAGAAATAAACTTCTTTTGTTTTAAGCCACGAAGTTTGTGGTAATTTGTCATAGCAGCCCTGAGAAATTAACACATGGAGTTTTGCTGTAAGATGGCTAGTTTTCTTTATTTTTTCTCCAAAAGTGTTACCTTTTAAATTTTAGTACAATATTTGACTCTCTCTTTATGTGTATGGGAAATGTATGAAAGTCAAAAAGTAAGAACCTCAAAAGATCTCAGTCTGTGGCCATGGTTAGGATTCAGGTAGTGACTGGTGCCAATCCAAACTTGAGTTTGGGATAGAACAAAGCTGACCTCATTATCTCTCTGACTTTAACCTTATTATCCCAGAACTCTAAGCCCATAACGGAACTGGTCATAGGCTTAATACCGTGTCCTCAACAGTCTTTGCCCTGGCTCTGCAAACAAAGGTGCCAGATTTGAGACATATAATATCCTACATGATATAAGCCCAGATAATATTAACCAGCAAAGCAAGAGGAAGAAAGGTTCAATGGACTTTGGAGATAAACCTGCTCCTTTGGGAGTGGCTATCCTAACCCACAGGGCCTTGCTGCATAAGGAAGGAATTTACGTGCCTCCCCTGGGATACCACGGTATTTATAGACCGTAGGGGAGAGGAAGGATGGAGGCTCCTGGGAGACGTCATAGAGGATATGCAGAGGAAATGAAACTGCTCTGAAAGACAAACAGGAGGAACGGGGACCTGTGTGGCTATGGGACAGGATCAGAAGGAATTAAGCAGGATGTAGGGAAAAGGGGGTAATTCTGTGGAGCTGGGCTGGGCTGGGGGCAGGAACAGAGGAACAGTTCTTCACCTCAGAGAATCTCTCTTAGGACTTATTCAGCTAATAAACTGTGAACCCTTCAAAGACATTTGAAATACAGCTAATTATCTGAATTCCATTGACATAACATTTTTCAGGAACTTGGGTGTTGTGTCGAGGAAGGCATATCTGTGGGAACCCCTGGTGTTCCTTAAATATATCAGACGATCTGAGAAGGTATGTAGTTTGCAAAGAAGTTGGAAGAAACAGAGAAATGGAATAAGCATTTCCAGGGCAGTTGGAGCCCATGTGGCAGTGGCTGAAAGGTGCCCCATGGAAGGAATTAGCATGTAGCGACTTGAATATAGTATTAAACACTTGAGATGTGAATAGAGATAATGTGGTTATGCTGCAAAATGGCTACTTCTCTAATTTTGGCAAACGTGATACCTTGTGATGGTTAGTATTTGACTCTGTGTGTTTGGGAAGAGGGCAAGTGTGAAAGACAAGATCTCGGTCTGTGGCCAGGCTTAGGACCTAGCTGGTGATCAGAATTAAGAGGTATTGGACATCAAGACAAGAATCACACAGTTAGCTGAAGAAGAAACCCCAGCAAAGTCCAACAAAGAGATTATTTCCTCAAAATGATCATTAGGATCTTTTGATTCACAGAATAAGTTCCAGGCTAAGTTTCACATAATGAACATCATGTCTCTGATTTAAATGGTCTCACACCCAGAATGGGAAAGTGAATCCATGAATATGGCTTAAGCATCTACTACTCTATGGCAAGCATTGTGCTGGCTGCTCTGGTGGTTATAGATGAGTTAGAAAGCTCAACTCTAGCTGTTAGTATCAGAAAGACAAATACTCAGTAATGAGAGAGTGAAAAATTCATGTTCTCTGGTGGTGGTTAACTGAGCAAAGATAATTTGTCATGAAGCTAGTTAGTGAGGCATCAACTAGCAGCTGGCCCGTGCTTTTTTCCCCCAAGTTCCTGTTAAGTAGCTTCAGAGGCAGGGTAAGCTTTGAAGTTCTTCTTAAATACTTTTTTCCGATGTTGCTGCTACTGAACTTCTTTTGCTCATTAATTTAGCTTATGTCTTAACGAACAAATTAGATGAGTGACAATGGGAAGACTCATTCTGAGATGCTCCAAAAGGGCTGGCCTATGGAATGAGAATCCTGTGCCTAACCACAGTCATTTTGTTGTGCCTATGCAGCCAGCTAGGGGACTGCTTGGCCAGTGAGCACTACTTCTATGCTGGGAAGACACAGAAGGAAAAACAGGAGTTGGGATTTAGTTGAACCTAGGCTCCGTCCTGACTTTGCCACCAGCTTTTTGTGTAGCTTTGGGTAAGTCACTTTTCCTTTCTGGACCTCAGTTTCTCCATCTGCATAATGAGGGGACTGGGGCTCTTGCTGTTGTGAAATCTCTCTGATTGCTGGCCAGGTTCATCCTTCTTCAGATGTCCTCTCCCCACTCCACTTTTTGCATTAATCCAGTAAAAACAACTACTACACAATGAGGGGAGGGAAGATGGTCACATCTTTGTGTATGTCTGTTAGCTGTTAGTGTTGACCCATCTAAGAACCAGCTGGACAAGTTGTGATGATTTTGCCCAAATAAAGACACTTGATATGGATCATAAACCTAGAGCAATTATTAACAAGAATATACAATTCCTTCTTTCATTCAACAAACATTTATTGAGTATTTGCTTTGGGCAACAGCACTGCTGGTGAGAATATAAAAATGAATAAGACATAGTGTTACTATCTCATATTAGTCAGAGATATACACAAATACCCATGGGAATATGTAACATTTACACAATGCTTCCCTTACTATAAGAACCAAACTCAGTGCCGAGTACTTTATAGGTATTGATTCTTTTAATCCTTTCAATAACAATGGGAGCTAGGTGCTAGCCCTTTTCTCTGATGAGGTATCTAAGGCTCAGAAAGGTTAATAATTTGCTCAAAGTTACCTATGTAGTAAGAGACAGAGCTGCCTTATTCCAGAACCCATGTGCTTAACCACTATGTACTTCATGGCTTCCTAATTCAAGACAGTATGAGTTAGGTGCTAGAAGTTCAAATAAAGTGATAGGTGGACCCAAAAAGTGAGAAACTGCTTCTTTTTTTTTTTTTTTTTGAGACAGAGTCTCACTCTGTCGCCCAGTCTGGAGTGCAGTGGCGCAATCTCGGCTCACTGCAAGCTCCGCCTCCTGGGTTCACGCCATTCCCCGGCCTCAGCCTCCCGAGAAACTGCTTCTTGATGTTCAGTGAGGGAAGAGTGTGGGCTTTGAGGTTAGGCGGTGATACAATTTGATTCTGTGTCCCCACCCAAATCTCATCTTGAATTGTAATCCCCACATGTTGAGGGAGGGACCTGGTGGGAGGTGATTTGATCATGGGGTCGTTTCCACCATACTGTTCTCATGATAGTGAGTGAGTTTTCATAAGATCTGATGGTTTAAAAGTGTTTGGCAGTTCCCCCTCCCTCTCTCTCTCTCCTGCTGCCATGTAAGATGTGCCTGGCTTCCCCTTTGCCTTCCACCATAATTGCAAGTCTCCTGAGGCTTCTCCAGCCATGTGGAACGGTGAGTCAATTAAAACTCTTTTCTTTATAAATTACCCAGTCTCATGAGAACTCTGCCCCCATGATCCAGTCACCTCCCACCAGACACCACCTCCAACACTTGGGATTATAATTCTACAGGAGATTTGGTGGGGACACAGATCCAAACCATATCAGAGCCCTTTCTTCCTGATCAGTTTCAGAAGGCCAGAGGATAGACCCAAAGGTGGGGGGAGAGGCAGGTCAGGAAGAGGAGAAAACTAACATTGAATGAGCAGGGGACTGTGCTAAGTATTTTACATACATTATCTCATTTAATCTCTCAACCATAATGTCTTTGTCCATTCCTGTTGCTATAATAGAATACTCGAGACTGGGTAATTATAAATAATCCAAATTTATTTCTTACAGTTCTGGAGGCTGGGAAGTCTGAGATCAAGGTGCTGGCAGTTTCTGTGTCTGATGAGGGCCCAGCCTGTGCTTACTAGATGGTGTCTTGAATGCTGCTTCCTCTGGAGGGTACAAACACTGTGTCCTCATATGACATAAGGGACAGAAGGGCAAAAACGGAACTAGGGTGCCCCTTCCAACTTCTTTTATAAGAGCACTAATTCATTCATGAGGGTGGAACCCTCATGACTTAATCAATCTCAAAAGGCCCTTCCTCTTAACACATCACCTTGGGCTTTTAATTTCAACATATGAGGCCGGGCGTGGTGGCTCACGCCTGTAATCCCAGCACTTTGGGAGGCCGAGGTGGGGGTATCACCTGAGGTCAGGAGTTTGAGGCCAGCCTGACCAACATGGAGAAACCCCATCTCTACTAAAAATACAAAAAATTAGCCGGATGTGGTGGCACATGCGTGTAATCCCAGCTACTCTGGAGGCTGAGGCAGGAGAATTGCTTGAACCCGGGAGGCAGAGGTTACGGTGAGCCAAGATCGTACCATTGCACTCTAGCCTGGGCAACAAGAGTGAAACTCCATCTCCAAAAACAAAAACAAAAAAATTCAACATATGAATTTTGGAGGGACACATACATTCAAACCTTAGCACTTAAAAAATTAGGTACCATTATTATCCTCATTTAACAGAGGAAAAAACTGAGCCTCAGAGAAGCTAAATAACTTGCCCAAGGTCACACAGCTAACAAATGGGGTTGAGGGGCAGGATTTGAATTCAGTTATGTGAAACTCCAAAAGCTGAGTTCTTTTTAATGCCTCACACTGTTCACTTTAACCCACAAGAGACGTGGATGAGTCAACTGAACAGCAGTGGCTGGTGGTGACATAGGACAATAAGCAGAACTGAATAGCATGTGCATAGCTCTGATGAGGGGGGCAAGTCACACTTTGAACTCACATAGGTCAGCTATCTCACTTCTGTCCCCAACAATGCACTGAGTCCTACCCTTGCCCCCAGGATTGTCCCTCACCTTGACTGGAAACTGAGTCTTGCTGCTGACCACAGGTCCTGAGCCCCAAATGCAGCAATGCTTCCAGCAATTTCACAGCTACTTGCTGCCTCAGGGCAGGAGAGTGTGGACAGTTTCATGTACCTCCTTCCCACCTCCAGAGAAATACCTTGAAACAGTGGTCCCCACATTTTTGGCATCAGGGACTGGTTTCATGAAAGACAACTTTTCCATGGACTAGGGTTAGGAGGGATGGTTTCAGGATGACTCAAGTGCATTATATTTATTGTGCACTTTATTTCTATTTTTTTTTGTAATACATAATGAAATAATGCTACAATTCACCACAATGTAGAATCAGTGGGAGCCCTGAGTTTGTTTTCCTACAACTAGATGGTCCCATCTGGGGGTGATGAGAGACAGTGACAGATCACCAGGCATTAGATTCTCATAAAGAACATGCAACCTAGATCCCTCACATATGCAGTTTACAATAGGGTTCATGCTCCTATGACAATGTAATGCCACTGCTGATCTGACAGAAGGTGGAGCTCAGGTGGTAATGGGAGCAATGGAGAGCAGCTGTAAATACAGATGACGCTTCGCTGGCCCATCTACTGCTCACCTCCTGCTGTGAGGCCTGGTTCCTAATAGAACAGGGAGCCATAGTGGTCCATGGCCCAGGGATTGGAGACTTATGCCTTAAAACATTTATCCTGCTGATATTCATTCAATAGTATCATCTTGAACAAAAGACAGCACCGAGTTGGGCCGACAGTTGCTTACCTGACAGGCAGTTATGAAGTATCAATTATGTGCCAGGCATTGTGCTAGGTGCTATCACAGCAGTGACCTTAAAGTCTGGCAAATAGATACAGATATTCGAAAACTGGTCATTTCAATCTGATATTAAGATATCTGGGAGCCTACAAGGGGTTCAGAGTGGGCAATCAGAGCTGCGTTCCTTGCCTCATGGGCCTTGACCCCTGAATGGATATGGTGGTGATGGGTCCTCTCTGCAGAATTACAGCAGGCCCATAGAGCACGGTGTGCAGATGCAAAAGTGTTCCCAATGCACTGTGAGAGCATCTACCAATGAAAGGTACAGCCATAGCTGTTATGGAGAGGGCAAAGTCACCGTGGGCAAGGGTGTCCTGAGAAAGAAAGATGAAATCTTGGATCTGGGACTACAAAAACAGATGCGGCCAGGCATGGTGACTGACACTTGTAATCCCAGCACTTTGGGAGGCTGAGATGGGAGGATTGCTTGAGACCAGGAGTTTAAGACCAGCCTGAGAAACATAGTAAGACTCAGTCTCTACAAAAAATAAAAATAAATTTAAAAATTAGCCTGGTATGGTGGTGCATGTCTGTAGTCCCAGCTACTCGGGAGGCTGAGGTGGGAGGATCACTTGAGCCTAGAAGTTTGAGCCTGCATTGGGCTGTGATCGCACTACTGCACTTTAGCCTAGGGTAACAGAGCAAGACCCTGCCTCTAAAAAAAATGAATGTAATTTGGTTAAATGAAGAGAAGGATTCAATTAAAAAATGATTCTCTCAAGTGTCAGATCTTTAAATCTTACTGTAAATGCATGCCTTCAGCTTGGCTTGAATTTCTATTGGTTTGCTTTTATGTTTTTTTTCCCTCACCTTGTACATTTTGAAGGCTAGGTAGGGTGGGAAAATGGATTATAGAAAAAAGAAGAATGAATGAATGCTCTAACCAATAGAACTTTCTGCAGTGATTGAAGATTCTATTCTGTGCCGTCCAATACAGTAGCCACTAGCCACATATCGGCAATTGAAGCGTGGCCAGTGGAACTGAGGAACTGAATTTTAAACTTCATTGGAAATGTGGTTAGTAGCTATTGTATTGGAAAGCGCTATGTGTTCCAACCACTTAGCAATATGCCATACACACCCTAGTAAAGGTGCAATTAAATACAAAGGCTTCTATTAACCTAGTTATGGGGGACACTTATTTGGGTGTGCATGGGCTTGCCCAATCAAGGATTGGAGCACCAAGGTTCCTAAAAACAACCCTGCAAGAGCTTATTCTTAATTTGCATGGTACCTTCAGGCACATTATCTTACTTAATCCCATAACAACTTTGAAGTGGGTAGAGCAGAGATTATCACCTCCATGAACCCCAGTAAGTTTAGGTGATGATGGCAAGGCCCTACAGCAAATGAGGGTGGAGACTAGAAGCCAGGTGTTTCTCCTCCTGGTTAGAAAACGCTTTCCAGCCAGGCGTGGTGGCTAACACCTGTAATCCCAACACTTTGGGAGACCGAGGTGGGTGGATCATCTGAGGTCAGGAGTTCGAGTCCAGCCTGACCAACATGGTGAAACCCCGTCTCTACTAAAAATACAAAATTAGTCGGGCATGGTGGCGCATGCCTGTAATCCCAGCTGCTCAGGAGGCTGAGGCAGGAGAATTGCTTGAACCTGGGAGGCGGAGGTTGCAGTGAGCTGAGATAGCGCTATTGCACTCCAGCCTGAGTGACAGAGCAAAACTCGGTCTCAAAATAAAAAATAAAAAAAAGAAGAAAGAAAGAAAGAAAAAAGAAAAAGAAAAGAGAAAGAAAGAAAACTCCAGGGGAACAGCGAAGGGAGAATGGTCTCCTGCTACTCATATCCTGGTTCTCAAGGATGAAGAGGGGTGCCATGCTTCACATGCTTTTTTTTACTTGAGTGTGGTTAATGGGCCATAGGCTATTAATGAGAACCTTATCTTATTCCCTTCCTGCTACCTGAATTTAGGCAGTAAAGATGTTTTTGAAAATTTCATTCATATATTCAAAATTATGTATTGAGTACCAGTCATGTCGCAGGCACTGTTCTAGGTCTGGGGACACAGCTGTGAATAAAGCAAAGATCCCTCCCTTGTGGAGGTAACCCTTCTGGTGGAGAGAGACTGATAATAAATACATTGTGTATATATAGGATTTTTGCAACATTTCAAAGATATTTTAAATATGCCGTGGTCTCTCATGTCTTTTATGGCATACACGCACCCTGTCCAATGTATCTTTTGTGTAAATCTGGACTTACACTTCAAGCAAACTGCCTGGCTTGCTGAAAGGTGGAGACACCTTTCGATTCAGTCTTTTACTATGTGTTGAGTGCCACCTATGTGCAGAGCAAGATATTGGGGACTTTGGAGAGATCCAGAGAGTGAGAAGACAATATCCTACCTTAGGGGGTTCCCAGTCCAATGAGGGAAGCAGCCCCATGCTTTGGGAGCTCCCAAGCTATAGAAGCAGCTAACAATCTAGTCTGGAAAGGCAAACAACTTCAGGACCCGCTTCTAAACCGGAATCCCAAGTACACGCAAAATGAATCCAGCCTTGACTGTGTGGAGTTGGGTAAACCACCTGCCTCTTACGATGATGGGGAACTAGAATGAGGACAGCTCCAGGGAACAAGAAAGGGGACACCACAGGAGCTGTCCCATGTCCCAACAGTGGGGAGGAGCTGAGGGGCAGCCCCTGCTGGATTAGTGTTATCCTGAGAAGGCTTCCGGATGCGATGGGATCTGAGGTGCTGCTGCAAAGAATGAATTGCTCACGGAAAGGTGGGTTGGAGGCATTCCAGGTAGAGGGTGCCTCCTGGGGGATGCAGGGAACATGAGGGTCCTGGGCAATTAATCAAGCCTTGGGCACAAGCCTAGGCAGTCACGCCCAATTCAAAGCCAGCTGAAAATGCAGAGGAGAGAGGAGGGCCAGTGTTTGGGTGTCTTGACCAAATCCTTGAAGCTGGCCAGCGGCAAGAGCAAGGACCAGGGTCAGGGTCAGAGGTAGAGGGCGTGAGTGAAGGCAACCCAGACTGAGTCCTTCCCTAAGCGCCCAGGTTTCCTGACAGCTGTTAAGGAAGCAAGGTGAGAAAGGGTTAAGTGTGCCCCTCCACCGCCCCAAATGCTTCCTGTGTTTGAAATCCTTCAGGTCTCTGCAAACCCTCTGGTCCCCGGCCAGGCGGGCATTGTCCGGGGAGCGGTTGTGGGTTGTCAGAGAGGCCGCGCAGCCTTTGTTGTGGGGCCACCTCGGGGTTCCCTCTCGCGCTCGCGCTCGGGCTGGGGCTGCAGAGTGCGTGCCTGGAGGGGGGCGGTGCGGGAGGCTCGCTCCCTCTCCCTCTTCCTGCCCCCCCCCTCTAGCCCTCCCGATGACCACATGACCAAGTGGGCTCGCGGCCAAGCCACAAGCTACAAAATGCAGCCCCTGGAGTGAGCGGGGAGCATTCTCGCTGGCAGCCGGGGTCACCGGCAGTTGCAGCCGCGGCCGAGCAGCCAGCCGCTAAGAAAGAGCTCGCCGCTGCCGCTCCTGGAGCCGCCGAGGCCAGCTTAGCGGCGCTGCCCCGCGGCGGGAGAGGAGGCTGCAGAAGAGCGGAGGCGGCCAGCGGGAGCGGCGGGGCTCAGCGCGCACACTCAGCGGCCCGGGAGCCTCTCGAGCTCCGCGTCCGCACGCGCCAGCCGCGGCTCGCGCCTTTCTTGGCCTCCGGGCGCCCGACCTCTCCTCCCCCGCGCCGGCTCGCCGGCGCCGCGGCAGCCCGAGGAGCAGCATGAATCTGCGGCTCTGCGTGCAGGCGCTCCTGCTGCTCTGGCTCTCCTTGACCGCGGTGTGTGGAGGTGAGTGCGCGCCCTCCCGCTCGCCCGGGCTGCAGCCGAAGCGCTCCTTTCCCTCCGCCCTATTCGCACTCTCCCCGCCTCCCGGGGAGCCCGGCGCGAGTCGTGCAGTAGCAGCCACGCGCCGGCCAGCTCCAGGCAGCAGATTGACAGGGCGCCCCGAGCCATGGGGCGGCTGGCCGCAAGGACCGCTTCTTTTGCGGGGCTCAACTCTGCCTTTGGCATCACCTGCCCGTCACCTTGTCCCTCCTAACCGTCGCTCGCAGTCCCAGGAGCTCAGGACCACAGGTGTGCGCCGCGTGTCCCACGCCCTGCACCCCGCGTGGTGGAGGTGGGGGCGGGGGACATGCCCGCTCCCTCGTGGATCGATGGAGGGAACTGACCAGAGTCGAGTGGGCTGGGCTCCCATGTTGAACGTCTTCTGGTCCGTGAAGGCTGGGAGCCTCCCGCCAGTCCAGGGGCGCGGGAAACCGGGGATGATGTGCCAACATGCAGACGTGACACTTGTTGCATAGGCAGGAGTGCGCGGAGGGGGTGGCGGCATGGAGCCCAGCTGTTGCTCCTTTCGGCCTGCATGTGTGAGCAGAGGCAGCCTCCCCCAGGCAGGGCCGGGCCCAGCCGGGCTGGGCTGGTCTTCTCCTCCGTAACCCCAAGGTCCTGGCTGGTCTCCTCCCCTGCACAGGATGCCCTCCCCATAGCCTCCATCCCACCCCCAGAGACTTGGTTCTCTTACATCCTGGCTCCAGCCTTCCTTTCTGTCTCAGGCACGGGCATGCTTCACCTTAGTCTCCCTGTCGCTAGGCGCCAAAGGAGGAAGCACAGCACCTGACCCGACCCCTCCCTGCAGCTCAGGAAAGGGGAGTCCTTTTGCCCTCACCTGCCAATACTTGGCACTAGTGCCCATGTCCACCCCTAGCCTGGTCCCCACCCACGCCCCAGCAGCCCCATCCCGGGCTGCCTGTCCTCTGTGTGTCAATGTCTCCTGGGGCTGCCAGCTCCCACCTCCAGCTGCCACAGTCCTATGATCTGGCTGTCATTGCTGCCTGCCTGGCACCACACAAGGGGAAGGCCAAGACCAGGTGGACTAACGCCAGGACCATGGCTGGAGTCACAGGGAGGTGGGAGCAGAAGGAAGGAGAAGGCAGGGCAGTGAGTTTCCTAGGGCAAGGGCACAGGGCCCTAAGTGGTTCCAAACCCTCCAGAACAGGAGAATGGCATGCAGCCCAGGAGCCTCCCAGGGGCCCAGCCAGCTCTGCCTGCCTCTCATCGCAGGCCACCTCCTTTCTCTGCTCTTGCTTTTTGGCCCTGCTGTGGCTCTGGGAACACTGCCTGGCTTCTCAGAAAGGTGCAGTGGTTGGGGCTGGCACCTCCTGCCTCCAGGTAGCTGGCCGGTGATTTCTCTATTCAAGACCTGAACACGAAGTGAACCACCACCACACTAAGAAGTGGGCAGGCTTTTTCCACAGAAACTCCTGTCAGGCAGGTAACAGAGGGAGCAAAAGATACGAATGTAAGATACGAATGATACACCATACCAGCCTGTCCTCAGGGAGCCTACCATCTGGTGTCATTGGCAAGGCACGACGCTTGCACAATACCACCACAGGCAAATAGTCCAGGGTGGTGCCTTCAGGGAAGAAAAAGACTGGGTGCAGAGAGTGTTCCAGAGGAAGGTAGGGCTCCTGGATCTGCACACTTGGTGCTCCCCCTAGAGGCTGTGGGGAGACCCCTGGCCAATAGACAACCACTCAGACACTCCTGGGTCCCAGCCATTGGGACAGTACTAGCAAAGGGGAGAGAGCTGGTTTCAAGGGAAGGGAAGTCAGCCAGGATGCCCGAACACCGTGTGGCTGGTCCAGAGCCTGCCACTTCGTGCTTTAATTCCCCCGTCTTCATTAGGTCATCTGTCCACTCTGATTTGGATAAATTCGTTGCCCTCACATTTTGCTCAAGCCTCGTGCTGGAAACTTTCAGGGCTCTCACTGACTTCTCTACTCCCTGACTTCTCCTGGAGCCAAGGAAGGGCATGTCCCTGGAGGTGGCCACCAGCCAAGGGTCCAGGTACACATGTCCTGCTCTCGCTGGCTCCTGTCCTGGGTTAGAAGCAGGAATCCCAGAACCACTTTGTCCTTGGCCCGGACTGGCATGCTGTCCCCAGCCAGAGTCCCCAGTCAAAGTTCCAGCCTGAAAACCACACTTCCTCCTCTCCACAGTCTGTCTTGACTTGGAATGTCCACCCCGACCCCTCTCCACGCCGCCTCTCATCACCCTGCTACCACCACGTACACTCCTCCACTGCCTCCTGACCTGGGATACACTTTGCTCTTTTGAGTCTGAGAACTCCTGGGCCAGGGCCAAGTGTCCCTCGGTCTCTGAGCACCCCTCTTTTTCCCCTTCTCCTCCCGCTCCGCAGGCCCAGCTCAAAGCCTGCAGTCACAGTGGGAGTGTGAGGAGAGCCTACTGTACCCCTCCTGCTCAGGGAAGGGCATCTCTACTCCATCCCCAGTCCTCAGCACTAAGCACCCGTGTAACCTGAGCCAGGCCTCTCCTCGCAAATAACTAAAGCAAGGGAAGCAGAGGGCCACCAGACAGAGCATGATGTATCCCAGGGCAGCAAAGCTGGCACTGGAGACAGCACAGGGCCCTGGAGAAGGCGACTGGGATGGGGGGCTGGGCAGACAAAGAGACACATGCAGGACCACAGAGCAGTGGAGGGGCATTGCCAGCGGGGTCCCCACAGGAGCATACATTTGGGCTTTTAAAGTCATCACAAGACAGGCCAGACTGAGAGAGGAAAAACAGGTGCGTCATTCCTGATGAGACTGGCATGTTCCTGAAAAGTCGCAAGTACCTTTTTGTGCGTTGGCAGGGTTGGAGTTCAGATAGCATGAAAGTCAAATCCTGTCCTCCCCCAGACTGTGGTTCTCAGCATGGAGATGCTGTAGCTTCGTGGCTGATGGCACTTCAGCAGGCAATGGCTCCAATCTCTCTAGGCTCGAGATTGTTTGGAGGATTGCTCCAGCCTCCTTTTACGTAGCAAATGAGCTGGAAGAAAATATTTAAGTGCATTAGGGCTGGCCTCCATTTCTAAAGGGGAATTCTTTTGTACAGTCAAGACCTCTGCAGTGATGAGAATCAACAGCCTCTAATTTGTTCCTTTGGACAGGATAAAGCCAGGGTTTCAGGTGTCAGCTTATCTGATGGTGAGCCAGACTCAGAATCAAAAGTAGGAAACAGGTGGGTGATGGGCTTAGAGTGCGGGAGGAGCCGGCAGATCTCGGTGATGCTGAGGACAATGAGTCCCCAACCCAATGGGAGGGACACAAGAAGCCCGGAGCTGCTCTCCAGGGCCTGGCAGGGGGCTCAGTCAGCTCAGAGTGGTTCTTCTCTGCAGACCTAGAGTCTAGACATCTTCCTGGCCAGAGTCAGAGCCACCAACCCTGCTCCCCATCCTGACATATGGCCTCTAGCCCTCACTTTCTGACTGCCACAGACACTCACAATCTTGGGTGCTGAGCACATGGAGATGATGCCCTCTCCTTCCTGGCACCGTGCTTCTCTTCATGTCTGCCACCACCCTGAGCTACAATGGCCTGCACCACTACCCCATCCCTTCTACACCCCCAGCAGTCGAAGGTGCAGAGGTGAGAGCCAAGTGTTGACTTGGTTCACTTCACAAGGCCCCTAGGTTCTTCCCCTGCTCCTTATCAGCATCATTCAGATCCGCCCTCAGTGATCAGGGTGAGCCTTGTGGGGACCCCAGAACTCAAGGCAGAGGCTGAAGCAGCTGTGGTGGGGAGCTTAGTGAAGGTCTTTCCTTCCTCTCCCTCTCCAGCCGCAGCCCCCTCACAGATGGCGCCAAGAGGGTAGCTCTATGACAGTCAAACAGAAACAGCCCCCTTGTTCCATCCATACTTACTGCTCCAAAGTGCTAAGATAATTCTTCTTTTAATTCTCATAGGTTATGAATTTAAGGGATAAGTTGGCACGGAAGTGTGGCTAGTTAACCAAATGACCCAAGTCAACAGTGGGGTCCTCATGGGCCTGGCGATTTTTCTTGGGGAAAGAGGGAAGGAGGGTGCAGACTTGGAGAATATGTGTTTATGTGTGTGTGTGTGGAGGGGGTGGGTATGTCTGGGTGTGAGTGGGGAGAACTGCAGGCCCAGAAGCCTGGGGGAAGAGGGCCCTAAGGCCAAACCCGCCCATTTTTGGCCCAAGAGGAGGCTAAACACTTGGAAATTGTGTGCAAGCAGAGGAGGACTCACAAAAACCAAGGAGCCAAGGAAGGAACAGAGCATGGGGATGTTGGAGGCAGAGACAGAGGGGAAGGGGGAGCTGCCAGGGGTATGACTGGGGTGTGAGCAGCCAATGGGAGGCTCTATGGAAACTGTGAGCAAGTGGTGGGAATTCCTGGGTAGGTGGCAATGGGGCTCGAGGGACAGGGATTTAGATGCAGGCAAATCAGATGGTATGCGGGGGGAGAGAGACTGTTATTCATTATCTCTGGCCTCAGATGCTGTATCTGCGCAGGCCTGTACTGGGCATTGCACAAGTACCCTGCCTGGCTGCCTCTTCCCCGGCACCATCTCATCTCCGCACACTGCCTGCCACCACCAGCCAGGCTTGTCTTGGGGGTGGCAGCTCGGCTTCCCTGCATGGACTGCAGGCTTCATGAGAGTCGGCCTGCATGTCTTTTCCCTCACTGCACCCAAGGATACTCTGCACCACTTGGATTCCATTGTCAGGGCTCAGTCTGGTGTCAGGAGGCTTCTACTCTAAGCCTCCTGACAGATGCGGACAGATGTAAAGAGGAGCCCCAGAGTGCAGAATAGAAGCCAGCTGGGATTGAAATGGAAGGAATTTACATGAGACACAGGATGCAGGTGTGATCTGGGAATTTCAGGAGGTAGGGCATTGGTGGGGAGGTACCAACTGCAATAGCCCACCCCCCTCCTGGTGCACAGACATGCTGCTGAAGGTGACCATTCTCTCATTTATTCATTCTCAAATATTCATGCAATATTTATTGGTCTCTAAATCTGGTCTCAGGTCTCTAAATCTGGTCACAGCATGAGGCAGGCTGAGTCAGAGACCCCTCCCCCTTAACCCGCCTGGCCCAGCCCCATCCACTGGGAGGACTTGGCGCCCTAGAGATGCCTAACCACTGATGAGACACCCAGGGGCGAGATATGAGCTCCCTAGTACTCAAAAGTGGGTCATCCTGCATATCAAAGGATGTAGGAGTACAATGACGTGATGTTCAGGATTTGCTTTAAAATACTGCAGTCAAGGAAAATAGAAAAGGGATAACTAAAGCATATGTGACTCCATCTGGATAACTGTTGAATCTGGGTGATGGGTACATGGCTGTGGGAGGGTCATTGTAATGTCATATGTCTGAAATGTTTGAAGTGTACCAGTTGCAGAGGTGCCATGGTGATTACTGCCTCCTGCCCCCCAGCCAAGTACAGGCATGACACCCCAAAGTGGACACCCCCCAATGACGTTTCAAAGAAAGAACCCACTTGTGCCTGTCAGAAACACGATATAACTGTCAAAAGGACAGAAAGTCAGCTACATCAATGGCAAGATGTGAGTACGAGGTTCCGTTTGTCCCAGGACAGTGCAGAAATGGCAAATTTTCCCTCAATATGAAAAAGAGAAACAAAGAAAATCTATGAGAAGTGCCACCACATGGACAGACGACCCCTCCCGCGGGCCTGTGGTCTGCAGCCCCTGCCCGTTTCCAACAACCTTCCTCACTAACAGGCTTTCTCCTTCCTGCAGGGTCCCTGATGCCGCTTCCCGATGGGAATGGGCTGGAAGAGGGCAATGTCCGCCACCTGGTGCAGCCCAGAGGGTCGAGGAATGGGCCAGGGCCCTGGCAGGGAGGTCGGAGGAAATTCCGCCGCCAGCGGCCCCGCCTCTCCCATAAGGGACCCATGCCTTTCTGAAGCAGGTACTTGAGCCTCTGTTCAGTGGACAGTGCTAAAGCGGAGGGAGAGGGACAGCCTAGAAGCCGGGTGACCCTGCCGCTCATCACTGGCCAGACACATCCATCAAGCAGTCTTGGCGCCACACTCACGCGGGCTTAGAGCTGGCAAGAGAGCTTATGGGGCAGCTGTGTAGCCCCTTTATTTTACAGACGATCTCGTCTAAGGCCCAGAGAGGGGCTTGATACTTGGGGCCAGTCTCCCTTCCACCCTGCTGCCTGGGGTTGGGGAGGCTGGCCTGCTTAGAGATTTCTAGACATCCTGGTGGACCTTAATGGCTGGGGAGGGGTGCCCAGGGCAAACCTACAGATGTCCAGTGTAGATTGTCACCAGAGTTGGGGAAGGAGGCAGAGAGCTCTAGGGGCTCTCAGGCAGAGAACAAGAGGACAGTTGTGGCTGTGCTTGCCCGGAGCTGTGAGAAGGAGGGAAGAACCAAGGTGGCAGCAGAGAGAGGAGAGCTGAAGCCTGCCCCTCCCCTGGTCTGCTGGCCGTCCCACTGCAATGGGGACAGGCAGGCACCAATTCAGGGGCCTTGGGCTTGAGGTTTGGGCTAAGTGGAGTTGAGGGGAAAGAGAAGGCGGTCTCCTCTCCTTTCTGGGGAGTTCCTTTGGCCTAGGATATGTCCATGACTTCTCTCTCGTCATTTTTGTCTCCTTAGGACTGAAGGGGCCCCCAAGTGCCCACCCCCTGCGGTTCTGTCTCCTCCATAGATTGGTCTGCTTCTCTGGAGGCCTCACGTCCATTCAGCTCTCACCTCGCACCTGCTGTAGCCACCGATGGGCCCAGCTCTTCTCACCTGCCTGCTTCCCCCAGTGGCATGCTCCTGGCTGTAGTTTGGATGATTCCCGTTCTCTCACAAGGATCCGTCCAGTCCATCTTCCTGGCCCCTCCCTGGACTGACTTTGGAGACCCAGCCCCAGAAAGCCTCCCTTCTTCTCCAGGTCCCCTCTGCTTTAGTCCCTGCCTGTCTCATCTAACGCTCCAAACCTTCACTTGGGCCTTCCTTCCTCATGTCTGCCCTGGGCGCGGGGTGGAAATGCTCCCTTCTGTGGGCTCCAGCAGATCCCTTGTTTTCCTGTCAGTTGGACCCTTCACCCGGCCTCCAGGGAGGAATGCAGAGAAAAGCAAGGAGAGACTCTGGTTAAGAGGTGCTGGCTGCAGGGATCCAGACAGGGCACATTGGAGGCACGGAAGTGTGGCAGGGGGAGCTCTGGTGAAGTGGGTGGAGCATCGGCATTTGCTCAGTTAAGGGAGAGGTAAAGGAGAGGGGCCCGTGAAGTCCTTTGTCACTTCTCTTGCCTTACTGTGCCTCCCAATACTCCCTTCTTCCTGCCCCCACACCCTGTCCCCAGCTAGCCCAAGCTCCAGGTCAGGAGGGGAGGGTGCTGGGCCTGACATGGCTCTATACCCTCCCAGGAGTAAAAGCCAAGCAAGAGGTTGTTTTTGCCAAGAATCACAGAATATTAGAGCTGACAGGACCCTTGAAGATCACTTAGCCTTCTTAGGCAAATACCTGCAAAACAGAAGCCTGGAGAGGGGAGTGACCTGCTCAGAGTCATTGCAGAGCCGGAATGGGGACCAGGTCTCCCATCTCCTACTTTATGACGCCCTCTTCCCTCTTGATGATGTCTTTTCAAAGCAAATGAAGTGCCTTTTCCCGAGGCTGGAGCTGGGGTTGGCTGGGAGGGGAAGGGAAGGGAGAGGCGAGCTGGCTGTGAACTGTCCTGTTGTGGGGCCGGAGCTGCTCCCACCTCCCTGACCTACCCCTGCTGCACCATTCCCCCAGCTGGGCTGGAAGGTTCCATAACTGGCTGGCTGCCCCCATAATTGGCAGTGTTCCCAGACCCAGGGTACTCTAATAGGGGTGGCTCAGGCACTGAGACTACCGCTCAACCCCAGGGTGGTTTTCAGGAGTCCGAGGTAGCCTTCAATCATTGGACTCCATGGCCTTCCCTTCGTGTTGACCGGACCTTCCTTCCAGGGCTTTTCCTTTGAGGGAGGCGGAGAGGGGAGAAGAAGGAAGGGAAGGGCAGAAGGAAGGAGGGGCAGGAGGAAGAAAAGAAAGCAAAGGAAGAGAAGGAAGGAAAGAAAGATGGGAGGAAGTGCAGCAGGAATAGCACCCTCTCCCCGGGAGGCCCCAGCTTGCGTGAAGGGCCATCACCAGCCATTCCTTGGAGGGGGCTTTCTCCCCTTTTGCTTGAGCAGGCTTCCCAGGAGGGAGAAAGAGAAGACAAGAGCCTGATGCCCAACTTTGTGTGTGTGGGGATGGGGGAGTCAGGGCCCCCCAAGTCCCACAATAGCCCCAATGTTTGCCTATCCGTCTCCCCCAAGCCCCTTTACCTATGCTGCTGCTAACGCTGCTGCTGCTGCTGCTTAAAGGCTCATGCTTGGAGTGGGGACTGGTTGGTGCCCAGAAAGTCCCTTCTGCCACTGACGCCCCCATCAGGGATTGGGCCTTCTTTCCCCCTTCCTTTCTGCGTCTCCTGCCTCATCGGCCTGCCATGACCTGCAGCCAAGCCCAGCCCTGTGGGGAAGGGGAGAAAGTGGGGGATGGCTAAGAAAGCAGGGAGATAGGGAACAGAAGAGGGTAGTGGGTGGGCTGGGGGGGCTGCCTTATTTAAAGTGGTTGTTTATGATTCTTATACTAATTTATACAAAGATATTAAGGCCCTGTTCATTAAGAAATTGTTCCCTTCCCCTGTGTTCAATGTGTTTGTAAAGATTGTTCTGTGTAAATATGTCTTTATAATAAACAGTTAAAAGCTGACAGTTCGCCCTTACTCTTGGAGGTCATGTTCAGGAGGGGCATTCCTTTCCCCTGGGGGTCATGGTTGTCCCCATGCCCACATATTGCACGTGCAGGGAGGTAAGTGCCTGCATCCCAAATCGGTTCTAGGTCAACTGGCCTCAAACCGATTTGCCATGAACTCACAAAATGAATCCCTATGCTCAATGACCAGGTCACATAAAATCCAGCCCACTTACGGGTTTTCTGGCATCTGTTTGGGTGTCCTAATTTTTTTGGCAGTGTCATTTGAAGAATTTTTTAAAAGCAGTTTATTTAAGAACATACTGATTAAATGCAGGATCGCTACTAAAAATTGTTTTGTATCCTTGGTGGGTGTCTTCTGCTATTTTATCTACTTTTGAACACTTTCAGGACTTTTTAGCCAGTTTGCCTTTCTTGAAAAATGTTATGTTTTCAGCAATAAATACATTTGATAATGACTTTGTTTGTATCATTTTATGTTTCACAGAGTTGCTTGATGAATGAGATAGCCTGAAAAATAAAATGCAAAGAGTTCAATATAATTCTGCCCCATCTGTCTCACTTCATGTTTGTTGTCAAAATGCCAGTATCTTGCAGAACAGAAGGGAACATTGGGTACATGCTAATTTGGTTAATAAACCCATTAGGTGCACACAGGCATACACAGTACAGAGCAAAACTCAGTGGGAAGCAGAGAGGAGGGATCAAAATGGGTTCATTTGATAAATCTCGTGGGAAATCCTATAGATTTGACAAATATTTAGTGCTAGAAATATACAATTTTAAAGGGTATTCAAACAAACTCCCTAAAAAGTTGTAAAAATGCTCAATAGGAGAGAAAAATAGAAAAAGTCACCCACAAGCATACAAAACAATCTCATTATTGACAAAATGCTGCAAGTTGTGATAGTGATTTAAAAATGCAATGTTACGGCTGGGCACGGTGGCTCACACCTGTAATCCCAGCACTTTGGGAGGCCGAGGCAGGCGGCTCACTTGAGGTCAGGAGTTTGAGACCAGCATGGCCAACACGGTGAAACTCCGTCTCTACTAAAAATACAAAAATTAGCTGGGTATGGTGGCAGGTGCCTGTAATCCCAGCTACTCAGGAGGCTGAGGCAGGAGAATTGCTTGAACACAGGAGGTGAAGGTTGCAGTGAGCCGAGATCACACCACTGTACTCCAGCCTGGGTGACAGAGCCAGACTCCATCTCAAAAAAAAAAAAAAAAAAAAAAAGTGATGTTACATTGGAAGTGCCTCTTAGGAAAACTGGTGCAAAATGCCTTATTTTAAAATTACTAGTTTGACTTTTAGGCAAACAGGTGGAACTGGTTTAGGCAGAGGTTTCAGGTGGACTGGCTTTATGATGATTAGTCTGTTACCTCCCTAATCACTCCCAAAGTTCTAAATTCACGTGAAAGCAAGGAGAAGGGAGTGGGGCATGGGGCAGGACAACTTAATACTGACCCATAAGGGTACAGTGAATTAGATAAGTGAATCTAGAATCTGGTCTTCAAATTCCAGAATGCAAACTCTTTCTACAGTACTACAGAAGGTCCCCTAACTAGAAAGAAGAATTAGGTACAATTTGATATTCTTTTTTTTTTTTTTCCGAGACAGAGTCTCGCTCTGTCTCCCAGGCTGGAGGGAAGGCAGTAGTGCAATCTTGGCTCACTGCAACCTCCACCTCCTGGGTTCAAACGATTTTCCTGCCTCACCCTCCCAAGAAGCTGGGATTACATGCACCCACCACCATGCCTGGCTAATTTTTTGTATTTTTATTTATTTATTTATTATTATTATTTTTAGTAGAGACAGGGTTTCACCAGGTTAGCCAGGCTAGTCTTGAACTCCTGACCTCAAGTAATCCACCTGCCTTGGCTTCCCAAAGTGCTGTGATTACAAGCATGAGCCACCATGCCCAGCTATGTTTGATATTCTTAGTAAGTACAATACAAATTCATAGTACAAGAGGGCACAGTGTGGACTGGTGGGATCAGGGAAAGCTAATAGAGGCTGAGTGATAAAAACAGGCCCTAGAAGGCACAATAGGATTTGGTTAAGTTGGTGAAAGGATGATGGGCAGTGATGGCAGGGACAAGGAAGGGGGAGCAGCCACCAGGGTCCATGAAACATATGTAGTCAACTGGATACTACTTGGTGGATGCAAGTGTGACCTCCTTGGGGCAGGGGATAAAGAAAAGAAAGTTGGTGGCTTCTGTAAAGATCATTAGACCTCAAACCAAAAGAAGGCTGGACATATGATATGCGTTGCTACTACCCTTTGGAGATATCTTGACCAAATAAATACAACAGAAGCAGAGTAGGGCATTGCTTCTCAAAATGCAGAGCTTAGGAAAAGAAATAGGAGTTCACTTAACTGATTGTTTCTGGACTGGAGGTCCTGAACTGAGAGGTTGACGAGTGGGGGCAGAGAACCTGAAAACCAACACTCTTTCAAATCCATCCGGAATTAGGCAGCCTCTGAAATGACAGAGATTAGGGAGGCAAACAGACTCAGACCACACACAGCTTTTCAGGACCCCAGGTGTGGTGTAAAATGAGCCATAACTGCTTAGAAATCTAACATTTCAGACTCTCCTGTAGGCCTGGCTGGCTTGGTACCCCCTGTAGGGGCTGGGCTCCTCCGCATTGAGGGAACCATGAGGCCTGGCCTGAGCAGCCATTCTGAGGTCCTTATAGAATTCGATTCTCCAAGCCTAAAGGTTATTCAACTGAAATTTCTCAATCCAAAGTTTCTTTCTGACCAGAATGTGCCTGTGCCAGCTAACTGCCAAAGGAGATGGCAGAGATTTACTCAGTATCTTCCTCTCCTGGCTTGAGAAGGGCCGCTGACTCAGCCGGCATTTCTTGGTAACTCTTGAAAGGAAGGCTTCTTCTCTAGGACTCCTTTGAAAATCCAGCTTTTCCTATGTAGTGGCCAGTGCTCAGAGAAGGAGCCCAGCAAGGGACTCCCCTTGCCGCTGTCTTGGACTTCAGCCAAAGGCCCAAGCCGCATCCAGGACACTTCCTTGAATGTTTCAAATCAGCTGCCAACAGGCTTTTTCTGTAAAGAGCCAGATAGTTTTCTTGACTTTTTGAGCCATATGGTCTCTATCTCAACTCAAACCTCTTTGAATTTGATGCTGCTGCCTACTTTTTAGCACTGTGGTCAGGATTGATGATGCAGGTAAAGTTTTTGGCACATGCAAAAGCAGCCATACACAATACATACACCAGTGGACATGACTGTGTTCCAAAAAAATCTTTATAAAAGCAGGTGGCTTCCCAGCCCTGTCTCAAATGAAGCATCAGCAAGCCCTTCAACTCAGCCCCTGAACCCTTGCCTGGAGTCCAAGGGGAAGACTTACATTCTGCAGCAAGGTGTAGAATTAAGTGATTTAATACACTGGTTATGAGATGGCCTCTGATAATAATCATACTAACAAAGTGATTCCAGTGGAAGGGGAAGTCTGGAGTCAGATCAGGGTTCAAATTCTGGCACCACCATTTACTCACCTGTGTGACCTCGCAGCAAGGGTCTTGATCTGGATGAGCCCATGTTTCTGCTTTAGGCAGGATGCTGCTGCCCAATTTATAGCACTGTGGTCAGGATTGACAGCGATGATGCAGGGAAAGTGTTTGGCACGGTGCCCAGCCCATGTTACGAGCCTACTAAGTGGGAGCTATTATTATCTCTGTTAAGCCTCATTCTAGCCCTGAGAACTGGACAGGGCAGCCATCATTATCCTCAATTTATGGATGAAAAATCAGGCTCATGGAGGTGAGGTTGCTTGTTCAAATTCACAGAGCCACTCATGGGTGAGTAGAGCCTCAAACCTGGGTCTGTCCCCGGCTCAGGTCAGCTGCTGCTATGGTTTGAATGCATCCTTCAAATTCATGTTTTGGAAATTTAATCCCTAAATTCATATGTTGATGGTATTTGGAGGTGGTGCCTTTGGTAGGTAATTAAAATTAAGTAAGGTCATCAGGGTTGTGCTCCTACGATGGAACTGGTGGCTTTATAAGAAGAGGAAGAGAGACCTGAGCTGGCACACTCTTGCCCTCTTGCCATGTGATGCCATTCTACCATGTCATGATTTAGCAAAAAGTCCCTCACCAGATGCCAGTGCCGTGCTCTTGGACTTCCCAGCCTCCAGAGATGTGAGCTAAATAAAGTTTTTTTTCTTTATAAGTTACCCAGTCTGTGGCTACAGAAAACAAACTATGATAGCTTCCCTGCTCCTGCTAAGGGTCCTCTTTCCCACCATGAGTGTGCCTCAGTCACTAGAAATTTCCGGTCTCCCAGATAACCTATAGGGCCTCCCCAGTGACAGATTATGTCCTCAGCATTTTTCCTTGTAGAAGCTTAGCTTGGGCAGCAGCCCAGGAGGCCTCTCCAAAGGTGTTAAGTGCTCACCATTATTAGCACCTGATCTGTCTGGAATTGTGGAGCCAAGCACCTGTTCCAGCACACCTGCTTGGCCATTGAGGTTCCTCTTTGCACAAGGCCAGGGGCTCAGAAACCTGGGTTCCAGTCCTGAATCTGCTTCTACCCAGGGCTTGCTGGGTAGCTTAGCAAAGTCTTTTCTTGGCCCTTTCTGGGCCTCAGCCTACTCACCTGCCCAGGACACCTGGGTGGGTAGATGTGAAGCACCTGCTTGTGACTAGGGATTTGTTGGGGTCCCAGCTAACAGTGGGGGGTGATTCAGGCTGCCCTCCAGAGGCAATTCAGGACCTGACCCAGGGACCTGTAGGGAGGAGCTCTGGGAGAAGAATTGGGCATATGGCAGGAAAATGGGAACCTAAGCCAGTGAGGAAGTCCACTGCTGGGTTACGTGGGTTGCACAAGCTTCCCATAACCCCAGGGGCTGCTGGAACCTCCATTCCATACTTCTCCCTTTGCACAAATTAAATGCTTTCTGATCTTCCCTGAATGTTAAAAAATTGGCACACTGCTGCAGAGCTAGCCTGGTGGCGTGAAACTTGGGGTTCTGAGCTCTGGATCCTAACCCCAGCTTGGTCAGTAACTGGCTGTGTGACTCCAGGCACGTCTGTTCATCTATTAGGGGTCCTGGTTCTCCCTCATCTATTTTCATAGGATGACAATCTCTGCTTTCCCTACCTTAAACACACAGAATCACAGAAGGGCAGAGCTGACATGAACCTGAGAGATCATTCAGTACCCTAAGCCCTGTTATTTTTACAAATGAGGAAAGTGGGACTCAGAAAGGGTAAGTGAACTCTTAAAGGAACATAGCTAGATAGTCCTAGCAAACTCATGTAGGGCGCTTCTCATGTGCCAAGCACTGTTTGAGGAACTTCACCTGTCCTGACTTACTCAGTCCCCATCACAATCCCATTTTATAGCTGAGGAAACTGAGTCACTGAGAAGGTAAGCCACTAGTCTAAAGATCTTCTGTGGTATGTGCAAACGAACTGAGAGGAACAAGGTGGCATTGCTTTAAAGGAAGGCAAAGGCACTGCTGAAATGCCAAGCATTCCCTCCAGGGCTGCAGTCACCTCTCGTCTGTAGGGGAGGGGCTTCGCTTTGGCACCCTCAGTCCCAGGGCAACAGAACTGCTTGTGATTTGGGGGCTGTGACAGGCCTGCTGGGAAGAGGGTGCCTCTTTTTCCATCCAGGCAGAGACATCTCTGGCTCCCTTCCCAGCAGGTGTAGGGATAGAGGCTGGTGACTTTGGCATACGTTATGGGGGGTTTCATCCCCCATGTCTCTAGGCTCCTGAGCTTTCTGGAAGCCTGGAGTTCTTCTCTCCTCTGGAAATTCCCAACTCCTCAGATGTGAGGGATATGGAAAGATAAGAGAGGATAAACAAAGCAGGGAGGAAAAAGGTCCCAGTGAGGAGTGCAGGGGGATGGAGGAGGGAATCTCACCGCACAGCCCCTTCTACCTCCAGCACTGCAGAGATCTTCTGATCTGATTATCCTCTTTCCTCCTTCTCTCTACTCTGGGCTACCCTCTAGCTCAGCTCCACAGCCTGCCTCACCCCCATTCCCACTCCCAAATTGCCTGTCAAGTTTTAGGTCCCATGCCTTGTGTAAGTTTCAAAAGGAGCTCCCCTTCTCTCAATCTATGCCCAAACTTTTAGAACCCAAGCCTATAAAGAGCTCTTTGGCCTACCCTTTCCCCAAATAATCAGTCTCCTGGACAATCAGCTAAAAAATGCCTACCCTTGGCCAGGCGTGGTGGCTCATGCCTGTAATCCCAGCAGTTTGGGAGGCCGAGGTGGGTGGATCATCTGAGGTCAGGAGTTCGAGACTAGCCTGGTCAACATGGCAAAAACTCGTCTCTACTAAAAATACAAAAATTAGCTGGGCATGGAGGTGAGCACCTGTAGTCCCAGCTACTCAGGAGGCTAAGGCGGATGAATCCCTTGAACCTCGGAGGCGGAGTTTGCACCACTACACTCCAGCCTGGACGACAGAGCAAGACTCTGTCTCAAACAAACAAGCGAAACAAACAACAGCAGAAAAAAAAAAAACAAAAAAAAACAAAAAAAACGCCTACTCTGTGCAGGACACCATGCAAGGGACAGTGGAGGAGGAACAGTGGAGAAAGACTTGGTCCTCACCTTTCCTCTGGGAGGCACCAGCGAAAGGTGTGTGGTGAGGGTGTGACATCTCTCACTAGCTGTTGTAGCCACAGTGCCCTCTGTACCACTCCCCCGCAACCCCAGGGATGTTCCCCTGGCCCTGAGCCTGCGCACTGGCCTCAGCAGGACCTGTGAGGGAGGGAGCTTCATACCCATCTTTTAGGAAGCAGAAGCAGGGAAAGCCTCAGCCTAAGTCACCCAAAACCCATTTCCAGTGCTCTTCTAGTTTCCCCAGACTTCCCTTCCCAGGTTCTCTACCTTCCTCCAATTCTCCAGGTCCTCCAACTGCCAGCCAAGGCTCACCTCCCCCATGAAGCCTCCCTGGATGCTCTCCTAGCCCTGATGGTCACCTGCATGTGAGGCCAGAATTGGAACCCAGACTTCTGCCCGCCACCTCCAAAAGCCTTTGTGCTCGCCAACTGTACACCTCCTCAGCAGACTAGGCATGGCCATAGCCACAATGGAGATGATGATGCTGACAGTGATGATGAGGGAAAGTAATGATCCTACCTTCCAGCATGGGATGCGGAGACTTAAACATCTTGACTCCTCCAAGTTCCAAGCCTGGGTCAGTCACTTCACCTTTCTAGGCCTCAGCTTTACCTTTTCTAAAATGGAAGTAAGAATCCCTGGCTCCCTCTGGGGCTTCTAGTGATTGAAGTTTCTGAAGTTAAAATGTTTGGTACAGTAGAGAGTGCTGTGTGTGTAATGGGGAAAAAACCCCACCGTTCTCAGCAGGTACCATGAAGACCACCCTGTTTGCATGTGAAAGTGCTTTTTGATCTGTAAAGGGGCTATGGGAATTCATTTCTCAGCATTCACTGAATGTTTATTGAGGGCCTACTTTGTACCACATTCCTTAATACCTGGAGAGGGAAACAGATGTTATTCAAAAATCACAACCGAATGTCTAACCAGGAACTGTGGCAAGGGCCCTGGAGGCGAAAAACAGGCCTCTAGGAAGTTTATCACTGAGTGCACGATTTGGGGTCAGAGAAAGCTTCCTGGAGGTGAAGTGGGAGCTGACACCTCAGGAGTGAGTAGGGGTTAAGCTGGAGAAAGGAGGTCTCAGAAGAGGGAGCACAGGGCTTGTGTCCAAAGCACCAAGGTGGGAGGAAGCAGATGTGATTTATTGTTAAACCCATTTCAGACAACGAAGCAGGCCCTGAGAGAGGCTGTGACTTGCAGAATGAGAGATTCCACTGAACTCCCGTGTGCTGGCTGATTTCCTCTCTGGCTCTAGGCTGGGCAAGCAGGATGTACTATGGTCACTAAGACATCCTCTTCTGATAACTTGCCCAGACTCTATCAAATTCACCAGCTGAATATGAGGGGCTGAGAATTCCCCACCCACAGGAGTGGCTGGCTACATGCATCTGGGTCAGCTTGATGGCCGGACACTTTGGAAAGTTCTTATATGTTTCCCTTTCTTTGCAGTCGGCCTCCCTTTCTCCTCCAAGCCTGCTTATTCTTTGGGGGAAACCCAGTGTCTCATGAGAGGCTGCCCCCTGCTGGCTGAGTCCTGGAACTGCAGGGACTTCTTGAGGCTTGCGCCAAGTCTAGGCACAGGCCATGTTAAGAAAGTTCCCGAGGTCATCTCCTCTTTCCTGTTCTGCAGGAGGTGTGAGAACGAGCAAAGGCCAAAGTGTGTGTAGAGGAGTGGCTGATTGGCGTTCATCAAAGACGACTTTTTTAAGGGGGGGCAGCTCTAAGATTGCTTCTGCTCCAAGATTCTGAGTCTGAACAATTTTGCGGGTGTGCCCCACTGACTTGAGAGGGTGAGAGGGTGCCTCTACAGGTCATGGGCATATGTGGGCTCCATGCATGTGCTTGTGTGAACACCGAATGGGTATGCATATTTGCTGCACGCTGTGTAGCATATTATAGTCCGTACGCATGTTCACTGAGAGAGGGAGAGAAGTTGCACCAGGGGTGAAGTCTGCGAGGGCAGAGGGCAGCATCTGGGTCTCCAAGGCCAGACCAGGCCCCATTTGCATCCTTACAGGACTGTCCTAGGCTGTCTGGCCCTTGAGCTGTCCCAAGGAGCTCTTCCCCCAGTGAACCCCATGTTCCCACCAGTTTTCCCCCTGCCAGGTACACCAACCCTGCCCACCCCCACACCAGCTGCTGTGGGAGAAATCTCATACCTTCTGGTGGCCATAGGCAGATCTGATTCCTGCGTGTGCTCATGGGACCTCTCAAGGAGCAAACCCTCCCTTCACCCGGCCCCTGCCAAGGCCCACATCCAGGGCTGCTGTTTTCTTCTATTTGGGCTGGTGCATCCCTATAGCGTGTTTCTGGCCAGCAAACATTCTAATCAGTTGGTGTGCAGACCTTGCTGGCTATTAAAGATTTTTCACTATTGCCCCTGTCCAATTTCCGTACTCCCAGGTAATGTGTGCATTTTAACCTGGAGCTTCATGAGGCCATGAGTTAGGGCATTACTCTTGTTCTCAGGCAAAGTTTTTTTTTTTTTCTAAACAATCCTTTCTCATTGCTCCTCCAAATGGCATGAAAACACTAGCCCACCTTGCTAGTCTCAGCAAGCAAAATCCCTTGGTGAGGCCATGAGCCATCCGTTAAATACTTGAGCTATTAGGTTGAAAGCAGAAGTGTCAGATCACAGTTGAATGACCCCCTTGGACTTTGCCCAAAGGGAAAGCTTTCTGAGTGAGCTCAGAGGGATGGGAGCTCTGGAGGTTCCAAGTTCAGCTCCAAGTGAGTGCTCACACGCAGGCCGAGCCTTGTCCTTTGCCCATGGGTGGAGCACATCAGCCACACCCGCAGCATTTCTAGGAAATACCCGCTTCTGCTCCCTGGCTTTGGCCTCAACAACTCCTTGCAGAAGTGCAGACAGTGGAAAGCTGATTTTCATAGGTTACTGTCATGCTGGGCTCCTCCTCTGCCCAGCCCATGACTTACCCCTTCCCAACTGCTGTCCTCCCCTTATGGCGGCCCTGGGGACTGTGAGGTGGTGTGACAGAGAGAAAGCTTCCATCCCTGTTGTGCCACTTGGTAGGTGAGCCACTCTCCCGCCCTTAGCTTTACTTCCCATTATTTATCACAGGGGATGGTAACTGTGCCCTTTGCTGTTGTCTTTAGGCCCAATTGAGACATGGATCCAAAAGTACTTGGAAAGGAAAACTATTGCTGGAAGCACGCAAGTGGTGATGAGCTCAAAGCTCTGAGGTGCTACCCTCAGCCAGCTCTCTGGTCAGCACAGAATCTTACCCTTGCCAGAGTCCCTTTCTGATTTTCCGTGTGCAAGAAGATTTGTGACCCATAGTCATATAGAATCCCAAGCTTGTCAGTGACCTTAGTTGGGCCATCAAGGGATAATACAAGCTACCATTTCTTGAGCAATTATATGTTAGGTACTGTTCTAACTGCTTTATATATTATACTCATTTCATCCCCACAACAAGCCCATGAGGAACAAACTCTTATCATTCCCATTTACAAATGAGGAAATCAAGGCTCAATATGATTAAGTGAATTGCCCAAAGTCACACAGCTGGTAAACTGAACCAAGATTTGAAGGCTGGCTATCTGGCTCCAGAATCTGAGCTCTGAATCATTGTGCTTTGCGGGCTCTACATGGCCCTCACTGAGCAGGATTTTTTGCCTCTGCTTGTACATCTCCAGTGATGGGGAGCTCTTTACTTCCCAACGTAGCCTGTTCTAACTTCACTTAGCTGTGGCTGCTGGAATCTTCTAGCATGTCTGGCCAAGCCTTTGGTGATCCAGACCACACAAAGATCTGTTTCCTGAAGGCTTAAGCAGGGGCTAGGTGATAAACAGGAGGCTACAGAAAGCAAGCATTCTCCCTGTACCCCTTGACACACAGAGACCCCCTGATTCCATTCCTTTGGGCATGTCAACTCCTTTTCCTCCAATGGAGGTTGACACAGGAAGTAAGATGGTCCCCTCCACCTCAATATACTTTTCAATTGAAGAGAGTTGGTGAGCCCACCTGTTTGCTCCAGTTAGAGCCTAGGACATACACAGTGCCCACCATATTAATGAGCGTGCACTAAATACTGAATGAACGAATGAATGAATGGGCATGTGAATGAAGAACAGGCTCACAGCCTCCTTTCCTGCCAGCCTCAGTCTCCTGGAAGAGTTAGTTTTGCACTGTGCTTTGAGATCCTGACGAGCAGCATTTCCATGGTAACGAGGCATAGACCTGCCGCCAGTCTGCAGGGCCAAATTCTTTCCTGTCACATGGACTGTTAGCTCGCTCCAGAAAAGATCCTTAACTACTGTCAGTGTAAGCAGAGCAGGTCACTGTCAGCTGGGAGACCCTCAGAGTGGGCACTGCTGGGCGGATCTCCCAGTGCCTATCTCCTCTGGGAACTTCCCGGACTGATCGACCTTACTGGAGTTTCCATGGTAACAACACTAGGCTAATGGGTTGCCAGGGTGATGGTGTGCTACTGCTAAGATTGCATGGACTGGACCACACAGGGCCACTGAGTTGAAAAGATGCTAATAACACCTTTTGAGTTTCCATGACAACAACACTCGAGCACCGGGTAGGCTTTGTCCCAAATGCAGATTAGGCCCCCGCCCTCCACACTCTGGGAGAACGCCCTGGGAGGCTGGGCCACTGGGAACTGTTGTACCCTCCTAAAGGAAAGAGGTGGCCAGGGCCTGTTCCTCCTCCTCGGCCTCTTCTCTGCCCAGGGCCCCTTGCCATACTGTTCCTCAGGGCATCTAGTGGAAGTAGCCTGGTTTTGGGCAGTTGGAACTGTCAGGGAAGAGTTCTGGGACAGAAGGACAGCTCAGGATGGGTGGTGTGGGAGAAAATGGAGCTTTGGGGTACCTTTGGGATCCAGTGCCTCTCTTGGTGTATCTACTCCCAGGCCAGGGAACTCACGCACTCTGGGGTTGAGGAAGTGGCCAAGGAGCTCTCTTTCCCTATCAAAGCCAAAAGCACGCAGTCAGAGTTTTCAAACTTTTTTTTTTTTTTTTTTTTTTTTTTGAGATAGAGTCTCACTCTCTTGCCCAGGCTGGAGTGCAATGGCACGACCTCGGCTCACTGCAACCTCCGCCTCCCAGGTTCAGGTGATTCTCCTGCCTCAGCCTCCTGAGTAGTAGCTGGGATTACAAGTGCCTGCCACCACGCCCAGTTATTTTTATTTTTATTTTTGTATTTTTAGTAGAGACGGAGTTTTGCCATGTTGGCCAGTCCCGTCTCAAACTCCTGACCTCAGGTGATCCACCTGACTCGGCCTCCCAAAGTGTTGGGATTACAGGTGTGAGCCACTGTGCCTGGCCTCAAACTATTTTTTTAAAGCCTTGGCACATATAAATTCCATCAAAGCAGGCTCAGGGACCCAGAGTCTCACCCATTCAGTCTCATCCCTCTCCCTACCACAGAGTCCCCTGAGGCACCCAAGCTTTTGTGGAACACAATTTGAAAAACCTCTGGTCTAGGCCACTCCATCTCATAGTCCAGACAGAGAGGCTGAGAACCAGAAAGGGCAAGTGACTTGCCCAAGGCCCCACCGCCAGCCATTAGGACAGCCAGAGCTAAAACAGGAGTCTCACGTTTGTAGGGTTACTCCCAATCCACCAGGACGTTATTGACCTCTAACTTGGGTTCTCTGACTTCCAGAGGACTATTGGAGCTTCTGCCCTTCCACTTATTCATGGATCTGGGGATCTGGGGAGGAGAGAAGGTTCCGTTGTGGGGGCAGGCACAAATGTTTAGAACGAACCTTCCAGATGTGACATTTTTAAGCACCTACTAAGTGCTAGCCATTATGGTAGGATATGCTTTCTGTGCTGGTTGGTCGTCATTTTTTTTTTTTTTTTTTTGAGACAGGGTCTCACTCTGTTGCCCAAGCTGGGGTATAATGGCGCGATCTCACTGCAACCTCCACCTCCTGGATTCAAGAGATTCTCTTGCGTGCCACCACGCCTGGCTAATTTTTGTATTTTTAGTAGAGACGGGGTTTCACCATGTTGCCCAGGCTGGTCTCGAACCCCTGACCTCAGGTGATCTGCCCACCTCAGCCTCCCAATGTGCTGGGATTGTAGGCATGAGCCACAGCACCTGGCCCTGGTTGTCATCTTATCTCTTCTTTATGAAAAGTTATTGAGACAGGCATGGGTGTCTTCAACAGACGAGAAAACAAAAGCTCAAGGGGAGTAAACTGAAGCTTGGGTGTATTAAACATTGAGCATCTCTTTAGCAGGGACGTCTCCTTACTAGCTCCAGGAGGGACCACTGGGATGAATGCTGACCCATGGCCTATCTCTGATGACATTGGGCTGAGGCAGGTGGATGCATTCAAAGAATTAGAGACGCCATACTGCCTGCTGCAGCCCCATCCCCTCACTAAGTCTGCCCTGTCAGGGGTGACTGTAGGGTAACTCTAGTCTCCAAGGCCAGGCATGTGTTATTTATTCACAACATGACACAGCTGCTGGCCACAACAGACAGAACATCTTGTGGGTTGGGTTGGGGGTGGGGGGGCTGTGGTTCCTAGTTGCCATGGAAACTTGAGAAGGTGTCAGGAACACCACATCATGTAAACATTCCATAATTATTCATTTGGACTGGGGCGGTAGCAGACAGTCACTTCCCCAATTACTAAACGCTTGGCCTTGCTGGGCCACATCCAAGGCTGGTGGGCCTGGTGGGCCTGGTGGGTGTGGTTCCTCCTTTGGCTGTCCAGGAACCGCCCAAGCATGTGGGCTGCTGTCAGTGGCTTTCCTGGGACTTCACTGGTGCTCACTGAGCACTGAGCTTTCTCCAGTCGCACCCCTCCACCTGGACATCCTTCCCCTGTCTTAGTCTGTTTGTGCTGCTATAACAACATACCTGAGACTAAGTCACTTATAACTGGAAATCTCTTTCTCACAGTTCCGCAGGCCAGGAAGTCCAAGATCAAGCTGCTGGCAGGTTCAGTTGTCTGTTGAGGGCGGCTCTCTGCATCCAAGATGGCACCTTGTTGCTGCAACCTCTGGAAGGGAGGGACACTTGTGTCCTCAGGTGGTGGAAAGGACAGAAGAGCAAAAGGGAAGGAATGCTGTGTCCTTGCATGGCAGAAGAGGAGAAGCCAACAAACCAACTCCTTCAAGCCCTTTTATAAGGGCCCTAATCCCATCCATGAATGCTCCACCCTCATGACTCACCTCCGAAAGTCCCCACCTCTTAATACTGTCATATTTGCTTTACGTTTCGACACATGAATTTTGGGGGACACATTCAGACTGTAGCACCCTCCTTTGAACTCCACCTCCAGTAGGATAGCCCTTCTGCCTAATCCTGCCTGCCTCATGCCTCTCCTTAGTTCATAACACTCCTCTTTCATCTGAGCTTGTTTGCATTTGCTTGCTTTTGCTGTATCAGGGATCATGCTGGATTGGGAGTCTGAGCACTGACTCTGGGCCCAGCTCTGTGACTCACCCACTGAGTGTTCCTGGGCAAGGCCTTTGACCTCTCTGGGCCTCAGTTTTCCTCTCTGTAGTCTGTTTGCTGGTTGCTTTTCCCCTCTAGACTGTGAGCTCTCTAATTGCAGGGACAGGTCTCTGGTCCATTGCTGTAGTTCCAGCCCCCTGTACAGGCACATAGTCGGTGTTTAAGTGTTAAATGACCAGAGATAATAATGGGCTGCCCTGTACCTTCCTCCTCCATTCCTATTCAGATTTTTCCACCCTGGTTCAGTCTCCTTAGGACCCTGCTATCCCTGCAAAGGTCTGAGAAACTCATGGCAAAGCCTTCATTGGGCTAATGGCCCTACCATTCCTAAAAGAGACTAGGAGCGAGATACCTTAGGCTCCAAGATAGAGGTGGGGTGGAGGCCTTGGGGCCTCTGGCAACCCCAACTTGTTCCCTGCTATGCCACCTCCAAGGAGGGGTGGCTGTGAGTGTGTGAGTGACTGGGCCTTCGATCTGCAGGGGCATCAGCTCCACTACAAGCTGCCTTGCTCAGTGAAACGGCAGTATAACCTAGTGGTTAGAAGCATAGCTATTGAAGTCAGATGGCCTGAGTTCAGATCCCAGCTTTACTTCTTATCAGCTGGGAGACTAAGGGCAAGGCACTGAACTTCTCAGGGCCAGTTTCCTTATCTATAAGATGGAGGCAATGATAGTGCCTGCCTCATAGGGATCGTGTGTGTTAATGCTGTGTGTGTGTGTGTATGTATGTGTGTGTGTTTCTGATAATGCTTGGCACCAAATAAGCAATCAGTAAAAATGAAGGGGGAAGCAAGAGGGGAGCTTTTTATCCCAAGTAAGGGTGGGGCATATCTCCCTCTAATCTACTCCCTCCCCCCATTGCCATTACCCCAGTTTCTGGTCAGAGTTGTCCTACTTTCCCATGGGAAAAAAGCCCAGGCTGGCTATTCTAGTGTCACTGATCTGGACCCAGCAGGACCCAGACCAGGGCCCAGTTTTCTATTCTCGTGGCCTAGTCCGTCTCAGCTCCCCTGCAGCAACAATCAGTTTCATTTATTTATTTATGCCGCGTTTGTTGAGCACCTAGTCTATGCCACTCGCACGCTTCAAGTGTTTCTTGGATCGACTCTCTAAACTCTGCTTAGAGGAACTCCTGCCTTAGCTGCTTGACAGTCCCTTTTTCTTTAGCATCGAGTCCCCTCCAAACTATGGCCCTCCCATTCTGCCACTCAGTGGCTCTGTGATCCTGGAACAAATCCCTCCCCATTCTGCACCTTAATTTCTTTAGCTGATAAATGAGGGTCTGGAAGGTTTCTCTGGGGCCCTGTGTAGCTCAGGTAGTTATAGATGACTGGTTCACTGGCTCCTTGTCCCAGGGTCAGAATGAATTGTGTGTATCCTAGGAGCTCACAAAGGGCAGGGCTTGGAAGTTTGAGTCCCTGGTTTCCTGCCTGCTGGGGCAGACACAGTCCCCAGTCTCAAGGTGCTCCAGGTTTCCTGGGGAAAAACTAAGGCCCATGGTGGGAGCAAGGGTGGGGCAGGATTCCTAAAAGGGAGACCTCCATTTCCTCAGTAAGTTTCCAACTGTTGCCCAAAGTGGGCTGGACTCCAGCTGAAAGGCCTTGCCAAGGCTGGACAAAAGCAGCTGCCCAGCTCTCACTGGGGCCTTCCAGGCCTGGATGGAAACTCTTTCACTGGGCTTGTCAGCTGCTTGGAGAGCCAGCGGGGCTGAGTGGCTGGAAGAGGAAATAATGGGGACAGCTCATTCGCAGTGAGAGCCAGGCTCCCAGCCCGCCTGTCTTCCGGGCCGGCCCTTACTTGGTCCACGTGGATGCTCCCCGCAACACTCCCCCACTGGGCCTAGAGTCCCACTGATCTGTGGCGTGCATCTTACCAGCCCACTATGCAGGGGCTTCCCCACACCACCCTCACAACTTCAACCTTAATTTGGGTTACAGCCCCTTGATTGATAGTCAAGGAATTCTCACTCATTTCCAGCCGTTGCCTGGCCTGCTTGAACTGGAAACTCATTCAGTTCCCTGTGCAGGGAGAGAGTTCTCGACCTTACAGACACAAGGGAGAGGACTTGAGCAGAGGAGCAGCATGCTGAAAGGGCTGAGGCCTAATGAGAAGCCAGCACCAGACTTGAAACACGTAGAGATTGGATACCTAAATTCTAGTCCTGGCTTGGCAATTTATTGCCTATATGACCTAGGAAAAGCCATGTCACCTCTCTGCATCTGTTTCTTCATCTAAAATAGGGACAAAGTGATCCCTGTTCTGCTAACCTCACTGGATTGATATGAGGCTCAAGGAAGCCTGTATAGTCATCCTTTGGTATCCACGGGGGTTTAGCTCCAGGACCCCGCATATACCAAGATCCATGTATACTCAAGTCCCACAGTCAGCCCTTTGAGACACATACACAAAAAGTCACCCTTCCATGTACACAGGTTTCACAATATGCGAATACTCTATTTTCAATCTGTTTGGTTGAAAAAAGAAATCCATGAATAAGTGGACCAGTGCAGTTCAAACCCCCATTCTTCAAGGGCAAACTGTTTATGGAAAAGTACTTTTTTACCTACAGAGCACTGTAGAAATGTTCAGGGGTAGGTGACAAGATGCCCTTCCTCCTCTCCTAGGAGCCTGGCGTCCACATTTCCCCTTCCCCTCCACCATTTGCATTGGCTTGTTCCCCTTGGCCCTCAAATGTGCTCAGAGATCCCCTGTCCCTCCACTGACATTTCTTACACTTTACCTTCCCCACCAAAGTTCTGAGACAAATGGTCTATACCAGACGTTTTCCATCTTCCTACTCCTGCTCTCTGGCTTTCACTCTACGCCCCTCCTCACTCTTCATCCTCCTCAATGTCTCTGCAAGCATTTCAGCCAATCAATCCTGCCCCCACCTCAGTCCTTTGGTTTCCATGCTTGGCAGCTTCTCTGATAGTCCCCAGTAATCCCCCATCCTGGTATTCCTGCCCTTATCTAGGCCCTTCCCCTTGGATATGGGCTGGACTAAGTGACTCGCTTCTAACAAATAGAATATGGCAAAGATGACGGGCTGCCATTTCCAAGATTAGATTGTGAGACTGACTCCTGCCTTTCTCACACACTCACCATCTCTCACTTGCTTGCTCTGAGGAAGCCAGCTGCCATGTTGTGAACTGCCCTCTGGAGAGTTCTGTGTTGCAAGGAACTGAGCCAGCCAATAGCCAGCAAGAAACTGTGGCTCTGGTCTGATAGCCAGTGAGCACCTGAAGGCTCCTGTTGACAGCCATGTGAATGAGCTTGGAAATGGATTCTTCCCCTGTTGAGCACTGAGGTGACTGCAGCCCTGGCCAACACCTTGAC
Organism: Pongo pygmaeus; assembly: GCF_028885625.2. Classification (NCBI taxonomy): domain Eukaryota; kingdom Metazoa; phylum Chordata; class Mammalia; order Primates; family Hominidae; genus Pongo; species Pongo pygmaeus. Next base: position 134,034,980 of record NC_072396.2, on the reverse strand, counting down.
TGCAGATTGTGAGGGGGCCCGAGACGGAGGGTCCAGCTAAGCTGTACTCAGATCCCTGACCCACAGAAACTGTGAAATAATAAACTCACTGTTTTAAGCCACTAAGGTCTGAGATAATTAGCAAAGTAAAAACCATTGCTGTTACTTTCTTTCTTTCTTTCTTTTTTTTTTTTTTTTAATAGAGTCTTGCTGTGTAGCCCAGGCTGGAGTGCAGTGATGCAATCTCAGCTCACTGTAACCGCCGTCTCCTGGGATCAAGCGATTCTCCCACCTCAGCCTCCCGAGTAGCTGGGACTACAGGTGTGCGCCACCACACCTGGCTAATTTTTGTATTTTTAGCAGAGATCGGGTTTTGCCATGGCCGGGCTGGTCTTGAATTCCTGACCTCATGTGATCCATCCACCTCAGCTTCCCAAAGTACTGGGATTACAGGTGTGAGCCATGGCACCTGCCCTATTGCTGTTACTTTCCAGCACCTTGGACAACATGGCTAACCAAATATCACCGGGGAGAAATCTAGCTGGTCCTAGCTTAGTAAATAAGTCCCTGTGAAATCAACAGATATGATGTGTTCCCTGTTGCCTGGGAATTAATGATCCCAGGCACACAGATGCAGGTGAACAGAAATACTCAATCATTTACTATCTGTGTGCCCAGCACCGCAAAGCATTATATCACACTCTGTGGAGTATAAAAAAGCATTCGGAAATCTGAACAACCCCAATTATCCTAATAATAAGGCAGTAAGTATGTAAATTGGGATATATTTATATAATGGAATACTATGGAGTTAAATGGAAAGAGCTAGATGTTTCAATATGACAAATCTCAAAAACTTGATGTTGAGTAAAAACAGCAAGTTGCAAAATGCTATGTACAGGATGTCATTGATGGAAAGTTCAAACACTCATAAAGCAATCCTGTAAATTGTTTATAGATACAATGCACTGGACAAGTATAAAAAACACACAGGAGCTGGGCGTGGTGGCTCACGCCTGTAATCCCAGCACTTTGGAAGGCCGAGGTGGGCAGATCACGAGGTCAAGAGATCGAGACCATCCTGGCCAACACGGTGAAACCCCATCTCTACCAAAATTACAAAAATTAGCTGGGTATGGTGGCGCACCCCTGTAGTCCCAGCTACTCGGGAGGCTGAGGCAGGAGAATCACTTACCCAGGAGGCGGAGATTGCAGTGAGCTGAGATTGTGGTACTGCACTCCAGTCTGGCAACAGAGCGAGACTCTGTCTCAAAACAAAACAAACAAACAAACAATAACAACAACAAAATAGGAAAGTTATAGGTATCTCCCTTGAGCTCCAGACTCATGTACTAAACTGCCTACCCATCATCTCCCTTTGGATGTCCAATAAGCTTCTCAAACATAATGTGACCAGCACTGATTGCCCGATCCTCTCCTCCTGCATACCTGGTCCCTTTGAAGTAAATGGCAGTACATGACAATTCCCATGTGGCTGAGGCAGAAACCTTTTTTCAGAAAACATTAGATTCAGGGGATATATGTGCAGATTTGTTACATGGATATATTGTGTGATGCTGAAGTTTGGGCTTCTATTGATTCCATCACCCAAACAGTGAACATAGCACCTGGTAGGTAGTTTTTCAACCCTTGCCCACCTCCTTCCCTCCCACCTTTTGGAGTCCCCAGTGTCTATTGCTCCCATCCTTATGTCTGTGTATACCCAATATTTAGCTGCTGCTTATAAGTGAGAACATGTGGTATTCGGTTTTCTGTTTGTGTTAATTCACTCAGGATAATGGCCTCTAGCTGCATCCATGTTGCTGCAAAGGATACAATTTCATTTATTTTATGGCTACATAGTATTCTATGGTGTACATATACCACATTTTCTTTGTCCAGTCACATTGATGGGCACCAAGGCTGATGTGATTCCATGTCTTTGCTATTGTGAACAGTGCTGCGATGAACATGTGAGTGCATGTGTCTTTTTGGTAGAACGATTTATTTTCTTTTGGATACGTACCCAGTAATGGGATTGCTGGGTCAAGTGGTAATTCTATTTTCAGTTATTTGAGAAATCTCCAAACTTCTTTCTACAGGAGCTGAGCTAATTTACAATCCCACCAACAGTGTATGAGTGTTTTTTTTTTCTCTGCAACCTCGCCAACATCTGTTATTTTTGAGTTTTTAACAGGAACCAGTCTGACTGGTGTGAGATGGTATCTCATTGTGGTTTCGATTTGCATTTCTCTGATTAGCGATGTTGAGCATTTTTTCATGTTTGTTGGCCACTTATATGTCTTCTTTTGAGAAGTGTCTGTTTATGTCCTTTGTTTAGTTTTTAATGGAGTTGTTTGGTTTTTTCCTTGTTGATGAGTTTAAGTTCCTAATAGATTCTAGATATTAATTAGTCCTTTGTTGGATACATAGTTTGCATCTATTTTCTCCCATTCTGTGGGTTGTCTGTTTACTCTGTTGATGGCTTCTTTTGATGTGTAGAAGCTGTTTAGTTTAATCAGGTCCTACTTGTCAATTTTTGGTTTTGTTGCATTTGCTTTTGAGGACTTAGTTATAAATTATTTACCTTGGCCAATGGCCAGAAGAGTATTTCTTAAGTTTGAGTCTAGGATTTTTATAGTTTATGGTCTTACATTTAAGTCTTTATTCCACCTTGTGTTAAGTTTTGTATGCGGTAACAGGTGGGGGTTGAATTTCATTCTTCTGCATATGGTTAGCCAGTTTTCCCAGCAGCATTTATTGAGTAAGGTGTCCTGTTGGGTATTCCCCATTGTTTATTTTTGTCCACTTTGCTGAAGATCAGTTGGTTGTAGGTGTGCAGCTTTATTTCAGGGGTCTCTATTCTGTTCCATTGGTCTATGTGTCTGTATTTATTTTTGTATCAGCACCATGCTGTTTTGGTTACTGTGCCCTTGTAGTATAATTTGATGTCAGGTAATGTGACGCCTCTGGCTTTGTTCTTTTTGCCCAGGATTGCTTTGGTTATTCTGGCCATTTTTTGGTTCCATATTGATATGGTTTGGCTGTGTTCCCACCCACATGTCATGGGAGGGACCCGGTGGGAGGTAATTTAATCATGGGGGCGGGTTTTTCCCATGCTGTTCTCGTGATATTAAGTTTTATAATATCTGATGGTTTTATAATGGGGAGTTCCCCTACACACACTCTCTCTGCCACCATGTAAAACATTCCTTTGCTCCTCCTTCACCTTCGACCGTGACTGTGAGGCCTCCCCAGTCATGTGGAACTGTAAGTTCATTAAACCTCTTTTTCTTTATAAATTACCCAGTTTTGGGTATGTCTTCATTAGCAGAGTGAGAACAGACTAATACACATATGAATTTTAAGTTTATTTTTTCTAATTATTTGAAAAATGATGTTGGCATTTTGATAGGAATTGCATTGAATTTGTAGATTGCTTTGGGCAGTATGGTCGTTTTCACAATATTGGTTCTTTCAATCCATCAGCATGGAATGTTTTTCCATTTGTTTGTGTCTTCTCTGATTTCATTGAGCAGTGTTTTGTAGTTCTCCTTGTAGACACCTTTCACCTCTTTGGTTAGCTGTGTTCCTAGGTATTTTATTCTTTTTGTGGCTATTATAAATGGGGTTGTGTTCTCCATTTGGTTCTCAGCTTGAATGTTATTGACATATAGAAATGTTACTGATTTTTGTACATTGGTTTGTATCCTAAAACTTTACTGAAGTTGTTTATCAGATCTAGCAGTCTTTAGGTGAAATCTTTAGAATTTTCTAGGTATAGAGTCATATTGTCAATGAATAGAGATAATTCGATGTTCTTTTTTTTGTTTTGAGACAGAGTCTCGCTCTGTCACCCAGGCTGGAGTGCAGTGGTGTGATCCCAGCTCACTGCAAGCTCCGCCTCCTGGGTTCCCACCATTCTCCTGCCTCAGCCTCCAGAGTAGCTGGGACTACAGGTGCCCGCCACCATGACTGGCTAATTTTTTTGTATTTTTTAGTGGAGACAGGGTTCATTGTGTTAGCCAGGATGGTCTCTATCTCCTGACCTCGTGATCCACCCACCTTGGCCTCCCAAAGTGCTGGGATTACAAGTGTGAGCCATTGCGCCCGGTCCGATGTCCTCTTTTTTATTTGGATGACTTTTATGCCTTTCTCTTGTCAGGCAGAAACATTTTGAGTCATCTTTGATTGTTCTGTTTACATCCCGCCCTCCATCTAATCCATTGACAAATCCATCTACCTTCAGAATATATCTATATTCTGCTCACGTATCACCACATTCACCATTACCACCATGGCCTAAGACACCATCACCTTTCACATGGATTATTGCAAGAGATCAAGAAATTATTGCAACCAATCTCCCTGTTTCCACCCTTGTCCCCCTACAGTCTATTCTCAACACAACATCTGGAATAATCACTTACAATCTAAGTCAGATCATATCAGACCTGTGCTCAGAACCCTCTGGTAACTCCCTCTCATCTCTCTTATTACAAAGGCAAATGAGGCCCCACAGGATCTGGTCTCCATCACTTCCCCAGCCTCACCTCCTACTCCTCCTCCTTCGAGCCCTCCACCCCAAACACACTGGCTTCCTTGTTATTCTTTATTCACACTAGGCACATTCCTACCTCAGGGCCTTTGCATTTGTTTCTCCCTTGGCCCTGAATGTCCTTCTTTTGAATATCAGCATCGTTTACTCCTTCACATCCTTTAGTATTTGCTTTAAACATCACCTTCTCCAGTAAAACCTTCCCTACCCACCATATTTTAAATAGTAGATGGGGACTGGGGGCAGCTTCTACCCAGGAAGTTTTGCCTGTCAGTCAGGGGAGGCTTCCTGGAAGAATGTCAGTCCTGTACCCACAGCAAAAGTAGCTTCTGGCCCTGACACACCTGATGGCTCCCCTGGAAAGATGGGTTGGGTGGGAGTGTGCATGTGACAGCGTGTACAGAACTGTGTGGAATGGGTAGAATTTGGAATGGAGGGGTATGGCTGTGTTTGTGTAATTCTGCGGGTAGCTGTGTGCAATACTCAGGAGGGAGAGGGGGAAATACTTGGCTGGGGCCTTCAAGGTGAGTTCAAGACACAGAGGCCTAGGTAGCCCCTCAGATTTCATCTATGACCTCAGGCAAGTGTACTTGTAGTGCTAGCCTAGCCAGATTCTCCCACGCACCACAGCATCCCTTGAGGGGCCAGGAGGGCCGGGTGACTATTAGGCCGAGCATCTGAAGAGGTGAGGACGAAGCTTCAGGCATTTCCTCTCATGAGCCAAAGGAATGCCGGAGAAGCCCCAGTAGCCCCGAGAACAATGGGGAGTTGACAGCCCCTCTGAGGACTTGTGACGTGGGCCCTGAGGGGGGGCGCACAGCTGCCTGCCAGAACCTGGGGCAGGGGAGAGGGGTTGGCGAGGTTACAGAGGAGCCCCTGGAATCCTTGAAGGAGGAAGCCGGAAGCAGCTGGGGATGACACTGACAGGCATTTCCTGCCTCAGGATGCCCTCCTGCTTTCTTCACTGCCGCTGCAGCTGCAAAAGCAAAGCTGCAGCTTCCCTCTGGCCTCAAATGGCAGGTCTTGAGGTTGGGAGCTGTAGGGCCCCAGTCAGACCCCCTACTCCTTGCCTCCTTCCCTCTCTCTGAGGAAGGCAGGCAGCCCCCACCCAACTCAACCTGCCTAAAAAGCAGGGTACCTTTTAGGCCTAAGGAAAGCAGGGGGAGATTAAGGCCATTGTCCTTTTTTCTGTTTTTGTTTCTGTTTTTGTTTTTACGGACAGGGTCTCTCTCTGTCACCCAGACTGGAATGCAGTAGTGCGATCATGGCTCACTGCAGCCTCGACCTCCTGGTTCAAGCAATCCTCCTGCCTCAGCCTCCTGAGTAGCTGGGACTACAGGCCTGTGTCACCACACCCGGATGATTTATTTTTTGTAGAGATGGGGGTCTTGCCATGTTGCCCAGGCTGGTCTTGAACTCCTGGTCTCAAGTAATCTTCCTGACTCAACCTTCCAAATTGGTGAGATTATAGATGTGAGCTACTGTGCCAGCCAAAGACAACTGTCTGTAGCTCTTTCCCTGCCTGAACCCAGGCTTATGCTTCCTTTGCCAAAAGTAGGGCTGGTCCTGAGGGCATCTGGGCCCGGAAGGTGTACTTACCCTCTTGCTGCTTCACTGGGCCCACACCAGGGCGGGCTAACTGGGCATTGCTTAGCCTCCAAGTTTTCTATAGGTGCTTCAGCAAATAGCACCAGGCCCTAGGCAAATTGAGGCCTCTCTGTCTGGAGAATCTGTCTCACCTTAGTCCCCTGTTACATGATTCCTCCATATTTTTTGCAGTGCAACGCCCTCTAAGCATGCTCCCATTGACATAGGTTGTGATAATAACCTGTCCTCCAAATTTGTAGTAATCATGGCCACTCCCTTAGTGAACCTTCACGTAGCTCAAGGTTTTAGCACAGGGAAGACAGGCTAAGGTTCCCAGCATAGAAGCAATAGCATCCTCCGTCCCCTTTGTTCTTCCATTTAAGAAGATGGGTCAGAGGGAAAGTGACTTTATTCTAGGGATAATGCCTCCCTTATTTGTAATAAGAATAATCTTGAATCTAACCTCTTTTATGATGCAAAGTCACTTCTTTGCAAACTTTAATACTTTTTATTAGTAACACACCTTAACAATTGATCTACCTCGATTCTGTTGTTAACAGAGATGGCCCCATCCAGAGCGTACTCTGGAATTCGATGGTATAAGAGGGTTTCCAACAAGTGGTTTTCCTATAACTGCCCCAGCCGAGATGGGGTGGTGGGGACTATGGGTCCCCACAAGATGGCAGGCAGCAAGGCCACCTCCGGGGCTGTGCACACAGCAGCAACAGCAGTAGTAATCAATGATAAGAACACACGTCAGGAGATACAGACACATGGAGGCCTTCAACATGAGAGAGGGAAAGGTGCTTACAGATCACATGGACCTTGCTGTCCAGAACCGTCACCATCAGCCACATGTGGCTATGGAGCACTTGAAACGTGGCTACCACAAAACAGGATGTTCTCCAAGGGTAAAACACACAATGGAATATGAAGACTTTCTGTGGAAAAAAAAAGAATGTAAAAGATCTCACTAATACTTTTTATATTGATTACATGTTAAAATGATAATATTTTGGATATACCAAATTAAATTAAAAATATACTATTAAATATACATAATTACAAAGGGACACGAGGAATCTTCCGGGAATGTTGAATGTGGTTCACTCTCTTGATTGTGGTGATGGTTCCAGGGAGGTCTACATATATCGAAACGTGTCAAATTGTACACTTTAGATGTGAACACCTTATTATATGTAAATTGTATCTCAATAACACTGTTTAAAAATTCTTCAGTGGCTTCCCTGTGGCTACTCTAAAGGATAAAAATAACTAATTTCTTCAGTTTATTTTTTTCAATGTGGCTACTAGAAAATTTAAAATTACATATTGCATTATTATCTATTGGACAGGGCTGGTCTAGTGATTCCAGTCCATTTTACAGATCATGAAACTAAGGTCCAGAGACAGGAAGGGCCTTGCTCATATATTGCTTAAGGGCTGGCACCAGAATGCACAGGGCAAGATTACCTATGTTGGTAAAAAATACTTAGATAAGCTCTGAAGAGTAGAAAGTGATACCTATCCCTGATTTAATATCCTTTATAGGTGCCAAGGCCTCAGAGGGCAGGGGGAGAATTTGGAGCAACTTCGGAAACCCTGGAGGGAAAGAGAGGAGAAAGGAGAAAAGGGGACAGAGGAGCCAGAGAGGTGGGGGAAGGCTGTCCACTGTGTGAGGTGACCACATCCACCTCCCAGGATTTCATCCCACCAAAGATCTTTAGTAGATTCCACTACTCACATTTTCTTGGTGGGAACTGAGAAAGGGTCTAGGTCTGGTGTTTTGGCCAACAGTGTGAAAACAGAGACCAAGCCCAGAGCTGCAGAACGTGGGTTGGTAAGAAGGCCATGAGGATATAACTCTTCCCTCTTCCCCCACTCTAAGGGAAGGTGGCTTAGAGTGGGAAAAGGAAGGTGACTTCAAGCTCCGTCTTTAAGCGCTGGAGGACAATGGGTCTCACAGCACTTTAAGGGGTGCAGTAGCAACACTCACCCCAGGCCTGACTCAAGAAAAAGTAGCCATGCCCCTCTGACCAGACCTAGCCCAGACGATGCTGCCCATTTCCCAGAGGGCCTTGCTGAGCTTCACTGGCCAAACAGTAAGCTCTAAGGCAACTGTTCATTCAAGGATTTCAATATTAATTCCTAATGCTTGGCAGAGTGCTTACTATGTACCAGATACTCTTCTGAGTGCCTTGCAAATAGTAATTCACTTAGAAATTCAAAAATATCTTAGGCTGGGGTCTTGACTTGCACTGTTCATGGCACAGGGGTAGAAGGGGGCTCAAAGCAATGTCATTTAGCTCTCAAGGGGCATAGAGGGCCCTGATGACTCAGAGATCCACTCGCATGATCAAAATTGTAAAAGTTAAGAAAAATATAATCAGAATGACTATAGCTTTATTTTCCATCTCCCACCCCTTGATTCAACCAAAAAGAATTAAGGAGGCTTCTACTACAGGCAAAGCCAACATCTACCTCCATGCTATGTGCTATGATGTATACAAAAAAGTCATGGTCACTTGCAGCACACAGAGAAGTCATTTCAGCAAGAAGTAGCACCGGCAAAGAACAGAAATCAGATAATAGAGTAGTTAAAGCTATGTGGGGGTGCTGAGTCCTGCCTCAGTGGATGATGACTCTGACTCAAGGCAGTGCTGGCTATGTCTAGAATCTTTGGCCAGGAAGGAAAGAAGGGAAAGCAAGCGGGCAGCATCTGGTGGCCCAAGTTCAGCAGCAACTGGGTAAGTCGTATGAGAAGGGGACCAGCAGGTTGCATTTTGAGGGAAGGGAATGTGTAGGCTTTGGCTCTTAGTTCAAGATTGATCTGGCTCTACTGTAGAGCCAGAATCCTGGGATTCAGGTGGGCATAAAGAAGCCCAGATCTGGTCTAGGATGCCTCATGGTTACCATCAGGGGACAACATGGCTGCTTGGCATATCCCTTCACTGTGTTCCCTGTCGACTTTGCCCCAAGCCTTGCCAGTGCTCACCAGGAAGGCCTGATAAGGGAGGAGTGACAGATCTATGTGAGCCAGTACCAACTGTGACACATAACTCGCTGGCGAGGAGTCAAGTCCCTCACTTTCTGATGGGGAGGCCAGCCAGGCTTAACAAGCAGCTGTGCTCTCCTCCTGGGTCATGTTATCACCCTTTCAACTCCATACAATCCTTCTCCCAGGATCTGTTGAGCAACTACTGGGTGTAAGGCCCTTTGGAAGTTATGGAAGAGTCCCAACCCTCGGGTAGCAGATACATGTGCATACATTGTTATGATACCAAGCAGGTAGCTCCCCAGGAGAGATCCAGTTAAAAGGCTATGGAAAGTTAGAGGAGGGAGAGAACATTTCCACTGGGGTGGATCAGGAGGGATTCACTGGGGAGGTGGCATTTGAGCTGAACCTTGAAAGAGGGTAGGATTTCAATATTAATTCCTAATGCTAGGCAGAGTGCTTACTATGTACCACATGCTCTTCTCAGTGCCTTGCAAATAGTAACTCACTCAGGTCTTACCACAATCCTATAAAGTAAGTGCCATTATCACACCCTTTTAACAGACATGGAAATGGAAGCACAGAGATGTTAAATGACTTGCCCAAGGCCACATGGATGGTAAGCAATGGAGCCCAGAATCAAACCTAGACAGATTCCATGCTCATCACCACTGTGCATACTGCCTCTTGGATGGGCAGAAATGGGGATGGGGGCAGAGTGGTCCAAGCAATAGGAATAGAATAAGCAAAGTCAGGAATGCAAGAAAACGGCCTACTCGTGGAAAGCGGGGATGCATCTGGTATGGCTGGAGTGTCTGTTGCATGAAAGGGAGTCAAATAAGATGGGGTAGAAAATAGGTGGCTTGGTGGCTGACATCTGTAATCCCAGAATTTTGGGAGGTTGAGGTGAGTGGATCCCTTGAGATCAGGAGTTTGAGACCAGCCTGGAAACATGATGAAACCCCGTTTCTACTCAAAATACAAAAATTAGCCAGGCGTGGTGGCGCATACCTATAATCCCAGCTACTCAGGAGGCTGAGGCAGGAGAATCACTTGAACTTGGGAAGTGGAGGTTGCAGTGAGCCAAGATCACACCACTGCACTCCAGCCTGGGTGATGGAGTGAAACTCTGTCTCAAAATAATAATAATAATAATAATAATAATAATAATAATAAAGATGAGGTAGAAAAGGAAGGTGGCTTTAAGCTCAGTCTTTAAGCACTTGAGGATGATGGGTCTCACGGCACTTTAAGGGGTACAGTAGCAACTGACTCAAGAAAAGGTAGGCATGCCCCTCTGACCAGGCTCAGCCAAGGCGAAGCTGCCCATTTCCCAGAGGGCCTTGCTGAGCTTCACAGGCCAGCCACTAAGCTCTATGGTGACTGTTCATTTGAGGACAAGAATGGAAAATTCATCATGCTCAAGGCAGGAAATTCCACAGTGAAGGCCTCTTGAGCTACATCATTGCAACAAGAGCTATTCCCCGTGCAAGACAGGTTCCATTCCTGTTTTGTTTGTTTGGGGACTGAATGTTGTTATTCCCTGCTCTGCCTGTGTTTATGTCGGGGAATGTTTACCATCAGAAAACAAAGTCCAGGCAGTAGACCCACCAATGCAGCCAACCATGGAGCTCTTCACTCTGGCATTTCCAGGCTTGTTCCCACCTGATGGATTTCTCAATTGAACAACATCAAAGGTCTTCTTCTAGCTTCCCTCCCATCTTAAAGGGACTGTGCTGCTGAGAGGAAGCCATTTGATGCTGGAAGAAAAGCAATTTCTGGACTTGGCATCCTCACCTGTCTTCAGCCTGAGTGAGAAGCAAAACAGGCTTGTCCCGCAACCCCCAGCAAGCAGTGGCACAGATCCCAAGGCCTGGACCCTCAGGCTTTTCTGCCAGTGGATGTACATCCACAGGAGCCAGCAGGGCCCAGGCCTGGGAGAGCAGCCCTAAGACAGCAGTTCTTGCTGAATGAGATCTCAGAATTGGAATGAAAAGCAGGAGAGGCAACACCACCAGATTCCAGGATGAGCACATTTATCTTGCAGATAAAATAACTGAGACTCAGAAAAAAGGGAGGAGGGTGACAAAGAGACCCAAAAAAAGGGAAAGAGAGTAGAGGAGGGGAGTGGTGCGGAAAATAAAGGCTAAAAAGAGAACAGAATGGGAGTTGGAGGAAAAAGGCTACCCCCATGGCCTCTGCAACCTTCTGGCCAATGGTTCCTCTATGCCTTTCTTCTGCCCCTAGCCCTGACCCCCACTTCGCATGCTCCACCTCTCACCTGGGCCTGATGGACATCTTCACTCCTCATGGCACATGGGTCTCTGTTTCCAGCCATCAGACAGCTGAGCACATCCCCCTGGACCCAGGTTGGAGTCTGCCACCCCATCCCAATCCTTCTTCTCCTTTGAGATTCAGCTCAAGTCTCCCTTCCTCTGCTATGGCCCTCACTGCCCTTGCCCTCTTCTTAGACAGCATAGAGTTCAGACTGCATAGTTTAGCACTGGGCTGTGTATCGAATGCCACATGGGTTTCCCCACTTCCTCCTGCACGAGATAACACAATCCATCAGGCAAGGCAGAGGTCAAGTCCTGTCCTGTCCTCTCCTCTTCTTCCAGTGGGCCACACCCTGTGGGCGAGTGAGCTATATTGCTATGATCCAATGAGCTTCCCCTTCGCCATGGAGATCCACTGACCACTAAGGCTAGTAGTGACTGAGGACATGGATTGAGGAGTGTGTGAATGAGTGTGAAAAAGAAAGGGGCCCCAAAATAATAGGAAGAGTCTCTGACAGGGAGGGGAATCCACTTCCCAAGAAAAGGTAGAGAGTGATGATGCCTTGCCAACCTCTGAGATGCCGAAGAGGGTAAACAGAAAAACACTGACCCAAGGCTGGGCACCGTGGCTCATGCTTGTAATCCCAGCACTTTGGGAGGCTGAGACCAGTAGATCACCTGAGGTCAGGAGTTCAAGACCAGCCTGGCCAACATGGCAAAACCCTGTCTCTACTAAAAACACAACAATTAACCGGGCACGGTGGCACATGCCTGTAATCCCAGCTACTCGGGAGGCTGAGGCAGGAGAATAGCTTGAACCCAGGAGGCAGAGGCTTCAGTGAGCCAAGATTGCACCACTGAACTCCAGCCTGGGTAACAGGGGGAGACTCCATCTCAAAAAAAAAAAAAAAAAGAATTCACTCAGAAAAATGCTAACCCAGATCTCCACTGTGTCCAGACCAGCCCACAGAGCAGCTCCTTGCCTTGGTGCTGAGCCCTCCGTCCCAATGCCCCATGGGGCAGGCCCGGCACTCAGCACTCAGGTGACATTCTGGCAGCGTGGCGGGGGGGCATTTGTGAGGGTAAGGGTATGGGTGTTGCACCCATCTGGTGACACTCCCTAGCCTGAACCCCAATGGGTCCCATGCCAGGCCCCAGGTGCTTGCACACTCAGCTGCAAGGTACCTTGGATGAGGTGACTGCCTTGGGGCAGCCACATCTGGGTGAGGAATGGAGCCAAGCTGGGCCTTGTCTGACTCATCTTTGAGTTCCTCTTGCTAACTCTGCCAGCACCTAGCACTGTGCCTGGCACACAATGGGTGTGCAGTAAACCCTGGCTAATTAATAGTAATAGCAGCTGTCATTTATGAGACACCTAGTATGTGCCGGGCACGGTGCTGAATGCCTTTCAAAGATTATCTCATTCAATCTTGACAACCTTACGAGGAAGGTACTGCATTTGAGCCCCATTTTACAGATGAGAATAACACTCAGAGAGGTTACAGGTGGCTTGTCTAAGGTCGTATGGCAAGCAGATGGTTGGGCTAATATTCAAGGTCAAGTCAGTGTGATGCTAGTAGTCAGGCTGGTAACCCCATGCTGTAATGTTGAATAAACGAAAGAACAGGAATCCATGACTATGACTTCAATAGCCTTATGCTCAGAGCAAAAGACGTATGAATCCATGAAACGTGAGGGTCTGAGATACAGCCCCCCTTCCATTGTGTGTGTGCACATACCCCTCCCCCCGCACACACACCTTGGGCTTTGAAAAACATCTTTTTGGTGCAAACATTGCAACCCCCAGCAGGGAAGTGATGCTGCGATGCAGAGCACAGGTTGTTGGGGATTGGAAGGGGAAGGAAGGCCTGTGCCAGGGCTGCCTTCACACTAAACATACAAACCCAGAAGGACAGCCAACAGCTGAGGTCCTCAGCAGTGCCTGCACCAGGAAACTGATAAGGTTCTGGGGAGAGGGTTTGCCCCTTTGAGAGTTTTGGGAGCCTCTAGTGGCTCTTTGACTGTCCCCTGTCCCCAGGAGGGGAATGGGGGTGGGGTTATTTCAGCACAGCAGCTTTCCAAGCCCAGGAGGGATGAGTGGGTGCCCTTGGGTCCAACTGCTTGTGCCAAGCCTCACCCAATAGCCGACAAACATGAGCAGGCTCAAAAAGAAGAGGGACATCTAGGGCAAGCCAGGCCAATGCCTAAGGTCTCACATATACTAGGGCTTCCAGCTGGACTACTGGAAATGCCCTCACTCCCTTCAGAGCTTTGCTCATGAGTTACTTCCTCAGTGAGGCCTGCCATGGTCACCCTATTTAAAGTTGCACCCAACCCCCACTCTCCCTATTCCCCTTCTATGCTTTATGTTTCTCCAGTAGCATTTATCATCAAATGACAATTTTTACTTATTCACTTTCTTTATTTTCTGTCTTGCTCTATTATATCATTTGTACCATGAAAGCAGGGGGCTTTAGGCTGTTTTGATCACTGCTGTAATCCCAGTACCAAGAATTGTAGCTTGCACATAGTTGGAGCTCAAGAAGAATTTGCTGGAATGAATTCACTGATTTCGATGATTTGTGAGCAGTCTACAAAACATGATGATATTTACATTGTACTGCATTTTCAGCCATTCCTTGGGGGAAGCACACGGTGTTTGGAAACATTTCTACATAGAATTCATTAAACTGGGTAGCGTGAGATCCTAACATAGAACAAAGAAAATTCTTGTCAACATGACTTCCCTGCCAAGATGACTTTTTGAAATCTTCACTCTTTTTTTTTTTCTTGTTTTTCCTCTCAACTTTTATTTTAGGTTCGGGAGTACATGTGCAGGTTTGTTACATGGGCAAATCACATGTCACTCAGGTTTGGTGTACAAATGATCCTGTCACCCAGGTAGTGAGCATAGTGTCTGATAGGTAATCTTCACTCCTGACTGAGATTCAAAACTATTAAATCATATACAAAATCAATGAGAAAAATCAGCAGCATCTACTAGGGTATTGTTTGTTTACCACAACTATCAGCAGACAGGATCTAAAATGCTGTAGGAATTGATGTAGCACTTCCTAAGCAACCCAGATCAACAACAACCACAACAAAAACAGGGGAATTCGCAGGTAGTGACTAATAATAGCTCATTTCACCCTCACTGGCTGTGTGGCCTTGAGCAACCTGTTTGACCTCTCTGAGCCTCAATGTCCTCATCTGTAAAACTAGGAATAATAATGGTACCTACCTCATAGGGCCACTGTGAAAATTAAATGAGTTAATAGATGCAAAGTGTTTGGAACAATGCATGGTACATAATAAGCACTATATAAGTGTCTCTTATTATTTGTCTTGTTTTGTGCTGGGCACTGTGTGTCTTCAGAGAGGATCTATAACCCCCCTCCCTGTGCCCAGCACAAAACACGTAAGCATAATATGTGTTAGCCATTGCTACTACTATCAGTACATTATTATTAAATGATGATAATTAAAAGTAGTAATTGCTTGATTTATGCTTTTTCCATTGGAACTGCAAGTTCCATGGAGGCAGGCAAGGACCATGCCAGCCTAGAGCCCTAGAACATAGTGGATGCTAAACTTATACACAGTAGGTGCTCAATGAAACCTTAGGAGCGTATTTCACCTGGGAATTTGATAACTCTACTACTATTTTAGGACTCAAGTTTTTTTTTTTATTTTTTGAGATGGAGTCTTGCTTTGTCACCCAGGCTGGATTGCAGTGGTATGATCTTGGCTCACTGCAACCTCTGCCTTCCAGGTTCAAGCAATTCTCCTGCCTCAGCTTCCTGAGTAGCTGGGATTACAGGCGCCCGCCACCATGCCTGGCTAATTTTTGTATTTTTAGTAGAGACAAGATTTCACCGTGTTGGCCAGGCTGGTCTTGAACTCCTGACCTCAAGCAATCCACCTGCCTCGGCCTCCCAAAGTGCTGGGATTACAGGCATGAGCCACCATGCCCAGCCAGAATTCAAGTATTCTTAAACATGAGTCAGCAGTGCCTCTTCCCTACCTTGCAGGAGACAAAGGCTATAGAGACCTCAGTCCCTATTTTCCCTTGGGAAACTCACAGTCTAGTAGGCTAAGCCCTAAGAAATTTCTCCGAAGACATTCAGAAGTAAGAAATTGATGAACAAGATAGGGGATGATTGTGATTGTTATTAACAAAGAAATAAACTGGGTGATGACAAAGAGTATACGTGTTTCTGGGGGACCAGGGGAGATACTTTGACTTTATATGGGTTGTCAGACCTCTATGAGCTAGTGGCTTTTGAGCTGAGCCTGAAAGATGAAAAGGAAGCAGCCCACAAAAATCTGGAGGAAGAACATTCCAGGCAGAGAGAACAGCCAGTGCAAAAGCCCCAGGGCAGCAAAGGGCTTGGGGCCTCTTGGACCAGAATGGAGGCTGGTGTCCCTATGGGGTTAGGCAGAGAGAGAAGGTTAAAGAGGCAGGTGTGGGCTGATCATGCCAGGGCGTTTACGCCATCGTAAGGGAGGGTCATGAGCACAATAACAATTCATAGCATCGAGACCTTTCTCAAAAACACCTTGTCACTACACATGGCTCAATGATCTACATTCTATTAGAGCAGAGGAAAGATGTGGCACTTAGTCAACCATTTTCCCATCACAGTTCTGAACATGTTGGAAAAGCAAAGCTTCTCTCTTTTGGACTTCACCAATTCAAGCTTTGAACTAGTTCATATAGAGGCTGGGCTATGAGACAGTGGGTTTGATACACTGCCTCCCAGTACCCACCAAAGGAACCCAGGATCTTCTGTTTAAAAGAACAGACCCACCAGCAAGTTAGAAATCAACCACGGCTGTGCTGCTTGCATATCAGGCTTACCTACTCACTAAAGCCCGCTCCTGAAGATTCCTATTTGACAGAATTGTGTTAACCCTCTTCCTATTGCTATGTAGTGGAAAATGATTGTTAAAAAAAAAACACATTGGCCGGGCACAGTGGCTCACGCCTGTAATCCCAGCATTTTGGGATGCTGACGGGGGCGGATCACAAGGTCAGGAGATCGAGACCATCCTGGCTAACACGGTGAAACCCTGTCTCTACTAAAAATACAAAAAATTAGCAGGGCATGGTGGCGGGCGCCTGTAGTCCCAGCTACTTGAGAGGCTGAGGCAGGAGAATGGCGTGAACCCGGGAGGCAGAGCTTGCAGTGAGCTGAGATCGCGCTACTGTGCTCCAGCCTGGGTGACAGAGTGAGACTCTGTCTCAAAAATAAATAAATAAATAAAATAAAACACGTAGTTTTGGGGGAAACATTCAATATGTTGATTTTTTAAAATAGAATAAAAACTCTGATCTCTGCCTAATTCATCTGAATTTCCTGAGTGTCTATCGATATATCTGTGATGAAGCATTTGTGTTCACATCCTGGGCAGGAGACATAGTAAACCTCGAAATATACCAAACACAGGGACAAGTTCCCTCCTCCCCCCTCTTCCCCCAAGAATTCTATTCAGAACCAGGTTCCTGGTCTTGGTTCCTTGAACCTGCCTGGCAGACAGTCCCAGGTGTGTGTGTTTCCTTACACTTTACACCTGAGCCACTGTTCTGACTTTCAAGACTTTCCTTCTTCCTCAAGGCTCAGCCTAGAAGACAGTGTGTGGCACAGATTGCACTCAGCAAATATTTGCTCCCCTACATTTCCCAGCCTTTCTTGCAATTAAGCTTGGGCCACGTGACTAATTCTGACCAAGAGAGTCAGTGAACTTAATGTGCATCATTTCTGGGCCAAGACAGTTAAGAGTTGGTGTGCTGTTATGGGCTGAATTGTGTCCCCCTTATCCATATATTGAAACACTAGACCGCCAGTGTGGCTGTATTTGGTGTTAGGAAATAATTAAGGTTAAATGAGTATGGGGCCCTGATCCAATAGGATTAGTGCCTTCGTAAGAAGAGATACCAGAGAGCTAGCTCTCTCTCAGCCATGGGAAGACACAGCGAGAAGTCAGCCATCTGCAAGCCAGAAAGAGTGCCCTTACCTGACACTGAATCTGCCAGTGTCTTGACTGTGGGCTTTCCAGCTGTGGAACTGTGAGAAATGAATTCCTCTTCTTTAAGCTACCCAGTCTATGGTAGTTTGTTATGACAGCCCATGCTGACTAAGACTATTTAATTCTCCATCTCTCTTTTCCCCTGCTGTGGAGTTCTAAGAGGCCACATGTTTCAGGTTGGCCTTACTACGTGTCATCCAACCTGCGCTAGACTTTTGTGAGAACCAGAAAGAAGCCTTTCTTGTGTTAAACCCCTGAGATTTCAGGGTTTCTGTGTTATTGTGGCATAACTCCACATATTCTGACCAACGCACAGTGACAGAGAAAAGGACATGGCACACCATCTTTGTCCAAACAAAAGCAAAAGCAGATGTGGGCCACCAGCTGTTCTCCCTCTGGCCCATCTTGTCTCCAAGGCTGAAGGTGGCCCCAGTGAGTCCTGGGTATTAAGACAGATGCAAACTGTGCTTCCTGGGATTCAGCAAATGATGAAGATTTAAACTGCTGGAGGAATCCACTGAGGTTTCAAGTAAGAAAACAAGAGCTCCAGCTGCTAAAAAGTTGGGAAACCCTGGGAGGTAAGGCATTGTTTCCAGAAAGCCCCCACTGAAATGCATACCAGTTCCCTGGAAGGGGTCATGCATTTATCCACTGACAACCAAGAGACACATGTTAGGGACTGATTTATCAGAGGAGGGCTAGAGGGACAGGCCCAGGGCTTCAGGGCCACCCTGGGTCACAAAGTAGGAGGTAGACTGCACAGCTTGGCCCAGAGTTCTCCCTTGACTGCCTGTGAAGAGGTTCGAATTTCAGCAGGAGTAGGAGGGCCATGTCACTATGTCAGTTTCCCTATGGCTTCTCACTGGCATGCCCCTCTTGGGCCAGGCCACCTGCATGACCATCTCTTTAGACCATCTAGGAGAGAGGATGGAAGTAAACTTTGGGGCCTTACTTTTTTGTTCCCCCAGTGCTTGGCAAGACTTACTTATATGCAACTTTTTCTGACATTCCTAATTTGTCTCCTGTTTTCAAGGCCAAATTCAAGCCTAATCTCCCATAGGAGATTTTCCCTGACCCCGCCTTCCCTTTGTAATGGCTGCTGATCTCTTAATAACCCTAGCTACAGCCAACATTTATTGGGCACCACTATGTATTAAGCCCTGTGCTACCTCATTCTTCTTGTGTACCATCTCATCAGATCCTCCCAGGTCCTGAGGGAGGTGTTATCATCCTTACTTTACATCTGAGGAAACTGAAGTTCAGAGAGGGGCAGTGACTTATTCAAAGTCACAGAGCTAGGATGTGCCAGAGCTAGAAACCAAGGTCCCTGCTCTTAACAACTGCTCTCTACTGCCTCCCACAGCTCAGCCCTCTGTCATAATCTCTTATGAATTGCTACCCAATCCCTGCAAGATCTTTGACGGTAGGGATGGCTTCTTTAAAACTAATTAATAATTAGCTTCACTCCTTTGATCAGTGCTTTACAGTTTATATAAGGCTTCTACATACATGATCTCATCTAACCTTTACTACATTCCTGGGACATTTGTGTTATCTGCAGTTCACAGATGAAGAAACTGAGTCTCAGGGAGTTCCGTGACTTGCACAAGGCATGCATCCAGTGAGTGACAATGAGTTACTCTTTCCACTACTCCAACGTCCCTTTTACTTGAGAATGGCTCCCAGCTAATCCTTTCCTCCATTCTTGGCACCTTGGTACTCTATGCCCCATTTCCATCCAACGTAAAATAGCTGAGGTGAAGAGGGGACACTCATTTTCCCTCCAGTCCTTAGGAGTTGGAACAGAGGCATACAAAATTATGCAATTGACATTCAACAGGATGTGAGTGGGACTTCTATAGACCTGAGAACTGGCAACAAGGGCCCAAAGCTGAGGACTAGTTCCAAGAAAGAAGTGCCAAGGAACTTCCAATGATAGGGGACCAATGCTTCCTTCAGGGCTTATTAAGAGCTTAGCAAACAGGTTCTACTGCTCCCACCCCGTCTAGATAAGTAGAAGGTAGTGGTGGGTCACCACTGGGATGATCAGGAGACTTTAGCCCCGTGTTGTGGCCAAGTGAGGGGTTCCAAGAGAATGCCATCAAGATTGGGACGGCATAGGGGGTCAGGCTGTGAAGTGAGGACATGTTATCTCATTCCTGGTTGGACATCTGCTTGGGTGGCAGCCTTGTGGCTCTGCCCTGAGCCTATGAGAACAACTAAAGGGGAGTGGAGAGAGGGCAAAGAGCAGAGGCAGCAATGGTGTAGCCAGCCATGTGCGCTTTCCTCAGGTCAGAGGGACACCTCCAAAGGTCGCACATTTGAGTTGTCTTACCTTGTCCTGTTCAAGAGGACTGGCTTCAGGGCAAGGGGACCTCAACAACAAAGGTCTTTGGGGATACTGCTGGAGACAGGTGTGTGCATAGGTGTGGGTAGGGATTGGGTTGGTCGGAAGAAGTAGTGGCCAAATAGCTTCTCCCACATCAGGGAACTCTGAAGTGGGGAAGCCTCCAGAACCCTGCCAAGATGGTTCGTGACTGTGGAAAGAGAAAAGCATTGTGTGTTTGTACCCTATTGAGTTGAGGCTCTACAATGAAGCAGTTACACAGGGCGGAACACAGTCTCTGGTGGTCACTTGCCATCCATCTCACCTTCCTTAAAGAGCTCAAGTGGCTCCTGCCTCCTTGAGACCTCTCCATGGTTAGACTGGCCTAGCAGTTGAAGGAAAGGGAAACAGCATTTCTGTTCAAATACTGCACCCAGGGCCAAGGTCAGAGGGAGGCAAGTGAGGCCCCTAGGGCACACAGTGTCAGGAGGGGCTCACTCTCAGGCATACCCCTGCCCTTGCAGGAGTGCCTCCCTAGAGTCTGCATCCCAGATACCCTCATTTGTCTTACCTATTTGTAGCTGTCACAGGGCCTGGGTCGATGCCCAGTGGTTCCCCATGGGATTCACAGAAGCTGTCAGTCCCATGAAGACGTTCTGGGCTTGAGTGCTGAGGATGTAGGGATCTGGGGTTAGCCCCCACCCCCCACCCCCAACAAAAAAAAGCCAAGCAATTAGCTGGGCGTGGTGGCACGCGCCTGTAGTCCCAGCTATTAGGGAGGCTGAGGCAGGAGAATCGCTTGAACCGGGAGGCAGAGTTTGCAGTGAGCCGAGATGGCGCCACTGCACTCCAGCCTGGGCGACAGAGTGAGACTCTGTCAAAAAAAAAAAAACAAAAAAACAGAGCCAAGCAAAGATTTGTGAGTGTAAGAGAGGTAGGGACACTAGAAAGGAAGATTGGAGACCTGCATGCATCCATCCAACTCCCTGCTCTACCACGGCGTGATCCAGTCAGGTGACAACCTCTCTATGTCTGTTCCCTACCTGTAAGACAACAATAGTGCCTCACTCATGGGGCTGCAGTGAGGATGAAATGGGATCATGCCTGCAGAACACTGGGCTCCAGGCCTCCTTGTACCGCTCACTTGCTGTGTAATTTGGAGCAAGTCCTCTAACCTCTCTGTGATTTGTCTGTAACAAACCAAAGGATGTTTTTCACTACCTGAAAACAGATAGCTAAGTGGAAATGGAAAGAATTTTTTAACTATGAAAAAGCAGAGGACTGGTCCCCATGGTTTCTTAAGGTCCATTCTTGTTTTATGTTTCCATGATTTAAAAACAAAACAAAACAATAAAAACTCTTCTCTTTGGAACTGGAGAAGGGAGCCCAGAGCCAAGAAGTCGGCTTTCTGTACCACGCCCCTCTCCCTTAAAGAAAACTGAGGTTATTCTGCCCCCTGGTGTTCTGTACTGTCATTGCAGTCACTTCCAGTGGCCCATCTAGGCTTCAGATTTGGAATCACAAATTTTCTTTCCTTCCTTCCTTCCTTCCTTCCTTCCTTCCTTCCTTCCTTCCTTCCTTCCTTCCCTCCCTCCCTCCCTCCCTCCCTCCCTCCCTCCCTCCCTCCTTCCTTCCTTCCTTGAATGCCCCACTCTGGGCCAGGCACTATGCTGTGCACTGTGGTTGCAAACATGAATAACACTGGGCCCCTTCCTTGAAGGAGGACACAGTCTAGTGGGGGAAGTCAGACGCCTAAACAAATCATTTAGATACAGCTAAACAAGTGCTCTACAAAAGGCTACTATACAGTGCAAAGAGGGCGTGCTTGGCTTGGGGGAGGCAGGCGACATGTCTGGAAGAGCCTGACAAAAAGAGGTGGTAGTTGAGTTTGATGACCATGTTTGATGACATGGTTTGATGACCGTGTTTGAATTCTTTAGGTGGCTGGACAGGGATGGGTGTGTGTAAAAGGATGTGGGGCACATTTAAGAGGCTACAGTGTATTTGGTTTGCTGGGAGCATGCTGTGGGCTTAGGGAAACAGTGGAAGACGGAGTTGAGAGCTGGGAGGTGGTCAGGGTTTTAAGCAAGGCAGTGACCTGGGTAGATTTGAATTTCTGTATGTTCATTCTGGCTGCTCTGTAGAGAAAGCCTTGAAGAGGCACAGGGCTAGGAAAACTCTTGGTAGAGTTGCCAGATTTAGAAACAAAAGAGTGTAACAAAATCAAACCCCGGATACCCAGTTAAATGGGAATTTCAGATAATAGAGAATGGTTTTTTAGTATAAGTACATCTCAAGTATTGTACAAGATGTACTAAAAATTATTCTGTGTTTATGTGAAATTCAAATTTAACTGGGTGTCCTGTATTTTATGTGGCAACCCCATCTTGGAGACATCAAGGAGAGATGATGGTGGCTTAGACAAGGGTGGAGGGAGCAGATTTGGGTCAAAGGGAAAAATTCCAGGGATATTCAGGAGGTAGAAATGAAAGAATTTGGCGATGACATGGACGTGAGAACATGAAAGGGAGGTGTCAAAACAACACCCAGTCTCCCGTTTGTTCCGTGTTGGGTCCTCCACTGCATCCCATAGCTCCAATCACCACACACCTGGAGGTCAAGAGTCCTTCCTAAAACATCCCAAAGAACCCGGGAAGCCAGGAGCCAAGACGTCCTCCAGGGCCCCGCCTTCCCTGCTTGGCTCCGCCTCCTGCTTGGTTCTGCAGAGTGGCCCTCCCCGCTTGTTTGGGCCAGTCATCTGCCAGTGGCCGGTGCCTGGGGTGAATTAGGGCCCCTTTAGGTCTCTGTTCTTTTCCTCTTTGCACCACCCTTCGCAACGGCTAGCATGAGGTGCCCAGCCCAGGTCCTCACTGCTGACTAGAACAGATCCTTTCTGCCAGGGAGGGATGTCCCAAAGAGTCCCAGAATCCTGCACGTTTCCCTAGGGGCTTTCTCACTTCCCGGAGGCTGGGACTGAAATGGTGGCCGCGCTTCTCCAAGCTTCTTGTGACCTCACAGTGCCTCTTAGTGGTCACACAGCACACTGCAGGCCGAGGTGAGATGGAAGATGGATTTGTAAGCACCGGTAAAGTTGTTTTTTGTTTGTTTGTTTGTTTGTTTGTTTTAGACAGAGTCTCGCTCTGTCGCTCAGGCTGGAGTGCAGTGGCACGATCTGGGCTCACTGCAACCTCTGCCTCCTGGGTTCAAGCGATTCTCCTGCCTCAGCCTCCCAAGTAGCTGGGACTATAGGCGCGTGCCACCACGCCCAGCTAATTTTTTGTATTTTTAGTACAGACAGGGTTTCACCATGTTAGCCAGGATGGTCTTGATCTCCTGACCTCATAATCCACCCAGCTCGGCCCCCCAAAGTGCTGGGATTACAGGCGTAAACCACTGCGCCCGGCCAGCACTGGGAAAGCTTTTCATTCCTGATTCTCTCCTGGCAGGGCACAGGGCTCCTGCCTCTGCTGCTGGCCACCCATCTGTCAGGAGTGCTCTTGGCACTCCTCAGCTTTTAAGGATCTGAGCAAGACATTTGTGCAGTGGACCCGCTGGTAAGGAGGTGGCCTAAGACGACATTTCGCAAATCAAACAACTAGGCCCTGAGGTCTCTACTCTTGGTGGGACTCAGCAAGATGCTCCAGGTTGAATGGGTCAGAGGCTCCGAAATCCCCAGCCTTCCAGATTTCATAGGTACCAGCCTACAGATAAAGCTTGATGTGCCGGAGGACCCGCTCACACTTGCCTGTGGACATCTCTGCCCAGAAAACTGGGGTGAGGCAGAGGGGAATCTCACAATTGGGTTCCCCACAGTGGGCATGTTGCCAGGCTAGGCGGTAGGGCTGGTCGCCATAGACGGTGGCTGTCCAACTCTCCAGCATGACACCTCCCTCTCTGGGGTCACAGCCAGTCAGAAAGAACCCCCAAATGCCCCATCCTGTATCCCTTCCACACTGGAGCCTGTGTACCACAAGAGGTGAGGATCCATGTCCCAAGGAGGGGAGTTGAGAGACAACCAGACCCCAGATGACTTTGTGGGCCGGAGCTGGAAGCTGGTCTGGGGTGACTGAACAGGAGCCTGGCTCAGGAAACTCAGCTCCCTCTCTTGTCTTCAGACTGCAGGCATGTGCTATGAGGACTGGGGACACCTCAGGATGTAGTGCAGAGGCTGAAGCTGTCACTGACCCACTGCTGGTGCCTCCCTTTGACTTCCAATGTCCTCTGGCAGCAGATGGTGAGCCATGCCCTAGGAATGGCAAGCCCCCTCCTTTCTCTCGAGGTTTGGCCATTAGTCTTTACTATATCCCCTGAGGAGTAGCTGGATTACAGGCGTGCGCCACCACGCCCGGTTAATTTTTTTATTTTCAGTAGAGACGGGGTTTCACCATGTTGGCCAGTCTGGTCTCGAACTCCTGACCTCAGGTGATCCACCCGCCTCGGCCTCCCAAAGTGCTGGGATCACGGCGGTGAGCCACATTTCTTGAAAGAGTTCTCTGCTTGCTGAATCTCAGGTTCCACCCAGGAAGAGGAGGGGCCTGGCGCCTCCCCGCTGCAAATGACAGGAACTTATGTGGCTCCACCCCACTTCGCATTCTTCCCAGTGCGCAGGCTGTGGGAGGTTCTGCCAGGGAGCCCTTCCCATCTGGCTGTCTCACTATGTTAAGGGGCCCCAAGCCTTCAGTGGTGAAGGCTGAGACCACTGTCTAGATCAGGGCTGTCCAATCTTTTGGCTTCCCTGGGCCACACATAAAATACACTAACGATAGCTGAAAAGCTAAAAAAAAAAAAAAAAAAAAGAAAGAAAGAAAGAAAAAAAAATCAAATCACAAAATCATCTCATAATGTTTTAAGAAACTTTATGAATTTGTGTTGGGCTGCCTGCAAAGCTGTCCTGGGCCGCATGCAGCCCACGGGCCACTGGTTGGACAAGCTTGGTCTAGATCAAAGTTTGGCAAACTTTCTGTAAAGGGTCAGATAGTAAATATTTTAGACTCTGCAGACCATACGGTCTCTGTAGCAACCACTCAACTCTGCTGTTGCAGCCCCAAAGCAAGTATAAACAATATATAAACAAATGAGCATGGTTAGCCAGGTGCAGTGGCTCACGCCTGTAATCCCAGCACTTTGGGAGGCCAAGGCGGGCAGATCACAAGGTCAGGAGTTCGAGACCAGCCTGACCAACATGCGAAACCCCATCTCTACTAAAAATACAAAAATTAGCCAAGCGTGGTGGCACACGCCTGTAATCCCAGCTACTCGCGAGGCTGAGGCAGGGGAATCGCTTGAACCCGGGAGGTGGGGGTTGCAGTGAGCTGAGATCATGCTGCTGCACTCCAGCCTGGGCGACAGATCAAGACTCTGTCTCAAAAAAAAAAAAAAAAAAAAAAAGGATGTAAACCTGAGTAGGATGTAATGCCACTGTAAACAAGTCTGAAGTGTGTGGTGGCAGCGACAGACTGCTTCAGATAGAGTTTGGAGACAGCTGCAGACGGAGGAGTGAGTGGTGTTTATGGAGAGAGAGAGAGAGTATAGAGTAAGAAGAGAAGTGACCCAAGCCTAAACCTCAGCACATGCCATCATCTAGTGGCGGGGCCAAGAAAGTAGAGGAGCCTGCAATGGAGATGGAGACGGAGTGGTCGGTGAGGCAGGAGGAACTCTGGGAGTAGTGTGGAGTTCCTGCAGCCCGGTGAAGGGAGTGTTCCTGAAGAAGGGGTGGAATGCTGCTGAGAGGCTGGGTTAGGTGAGGACTGAGAAACGACCTTTGGTTTTGGCAGCATGGAGGTTGCTGGTGACCTTGGTGAGAATCATGTCAGAGGAATGGGCTTAGAAAGGGTTGAGGGGTGAGTGGAGGTAAGAAAGTGGGGACAGCAAGTGGAGACAACTCGTTCAAGAAATGTGGCTCACACCTGTAATCTCAGCACTTTGGGAAGCCGAGCTGGGTGGATCACCTGAGGTCAGGAGTTCGAGACCAGCTGACCAACATGGTGAAACCCCGTCTCTACTAAAAATACGAAAAATTAGCCGGGTGTGGTGGCGGGCGCCTGTAATCCCAGCTACTAAGGAGGCTGAGGCAGGAGAATCGCTTGAACCCAGGAGGCAGAGGTTGCAGTGAGCCAAGATCACGCCACTGTACTCCAGCCTGGGCAACAGGAGCAAAACTCTGTCTCAAAAAAAAAAAAAAAAAAAGAATTGAGAAATGTGATTGTGGAGGGTATGATAGAATGGTAGAGGAGGAAACTTCTATCCTTCAGCCATCACCCCCACGTATCGGGTCCAACAGTCCTAGAAGTGAGTGAAGAAATTCGATTCCGATTCTACCTCTATTCCATGGCTCCAAAAGCCTTGGATTCGTTTCCCAGGACTGCGGTAACAAAGTACCACAGCGGGAGGCTTACAAACATGTTGTCTCACAGATCTGGAGGCCACAGTGTGAAATCGAGGTCAGCAGGGTTGGTTCCTTCTGAGGGCTGTGAAAGAGAATCTGTCTCATGCCCATCCTGAGCTTCTGATGGTTTGCTGGCAATTTTTGGCATTCTTTGGCTTAGAGATGCATCACCCTGATCCCCGCCTTTGCCTTTACACAGTGTTCTCCCTGTGTGTGTGTCTCTGTCCAAATTTCCCTTTTTTATAAGGAAACCAGTTATATTGGATTAGGGCCCACCCTACTCCCAGTATAACCTCATCTTACTTAACTAATTATATCTGTGACGAGTTTATTTCCAAATAAGTTCACATTCACAGGTACTGGGGATTACGACTTCAACATATCGATTTTGGGGGGATACAACTGAACCTGTAACAAGCCCCATTCCTTTTTGGTCTCCTTCCTCTCCACTTTGCTATGCCATCTTCTGGCCAGGGATTAGTCTGTTTCTTCCCAGGTCACAACTGTGTTTCTCCCCGCCTCTCCAACTGCCTTGATTGATTCCATCGTTCCTTCCCAGCTGACCCCTCTCCAGAGAAGATCGAAGTCATTACCTTTCAGCAGTGAGATCACCTCCCAACCATTGTCGACACTTTCAAAATAACTTGAAACACTGATGGACAGTGAAAGAGGCAAGAGAGGAAAATGTGATTTAATTCTACCTGTGTTCAATGAAAAGAAAGAGTGCTGAAACTTCCATGAACTTTAGATACTTTTAACCTAGTTCTGAAAAAAAAAAGTTTTTGTTTTTGTGGACTTTTAAGGCCATAAGTAAGAGATTGTAAGGAGAAAAGTCAACCGAATTTCCCAAAATAGAAATGATCATGAAATAAGAAAAGTAACTGCAGCTTTAAATACCAATTTTATTATACAACTGGGAACCATCAATCTCCTCTGCCATCTAGTGGCCACAGCTACAATCAGAAAATGATCCTTGCTCTTCAAAGCCAGGGCCACCGTTAGAGGTAGAGGGGTATAGCCCATTGTTGTCAAATGGCCTTTACAAGTGTGCTTGGCCCGTGGACATGCCTGAGAACTCCATGCTCCACAGTGCTGCCTCCGACGTGCACAGTCAAGATGAGACCTTTGCCGCCCAGCCGTGTCAGCAGCTGGAGGACAGATGCCTGTGGGTGCGAGGGAGAGGGCAGGCTTTTGATGTGAGGGAGCTGCGGTGAGCGGCTGTGCTGGCAAGGCCCTGTCCAGCTGCCTATGTGCTTGAGCAGGACACTGTGTTCATTCATTCCAACACACAGAAGTGCCTTTCTTTCATGAAATAATGTTTTCCTTAATCTTTTTCTGATTATAAAAGTCATACATCTTCATTGTAGAGCATTTAGAAAACCAGACATATAAATAAGAGTAAAAAAAAACAAAACATTGAGATTGGCTCCAGAGAGTGGCTTGGGGGCTTTATCCTAATCTCCATCAGCACCCCCATAGTGACTCTGAATATAGATGCAGTGTAAGGCAAAACCCTGCTTGCTATGCAAAGGCCATCTTGCAGCTTCAAGACAAATCCCCTAGCCTACCTTTCAATGGTTTCTAAACCCTCCTTTGTAGACATTCTGAAGCCAAGACTGCCCATGATGCCACCCTCTAGGGGTGACTGCTATTAACAGTTTGGAGAATGGACTTCCACTATTTTTGTGCCTATGTATTATCTTTATATCTGATATTTTAAATTTAGGAACATTAGGTACATACCTACTTATATGCTGCCTTTTCCACCTCATGTTATATCCTAACATTTTTCCACGTCACAATTCCTCAAAAACATTATTTGAAAAGGCTCCATAATATTATATCCATAAACATCTACAATGTGTTTACCCTTCTTCTGGTGATGAAGGTTATGTAAATTGCTTTGTTTTTTGTGCTAATGAGTATGTTGAGATGAACAGGGGTGGACTTACGCCATTGCGCTCCTCTAGGGTGATTTCCTAGAAGTGAAATTACGAGTGTGAATGCTTCCAGGCTCTCAATGCATGTTGCCACATTGCTTTTAGAAAGGTGACACTCATTTACTCTTGTCCAAGCAGCAGGCGGGTTTGTTTTTCCTTGCCTTTGCCAACACTGGAGTAATCAATGATGAAGATTACTGGATGCCAGGCATCAGGCTAGCTGCTGGAGATATGATAGTAAGGGGAGGAAAAGATGTGGTCTCTGCCTCAGCAGCGTTCCTGAGCTGGTGGGAGAGAGTGACCTTGATCAAATAATAAATGTGTAATTACAAAGTGAGGGAGAGGAAAGGGTGCAAGGAGAGCGTGTCACAAGGACATGTTACAGCCTAGGCTAGGAGGTGGCCAGGGAAAGCTCCTCAGAGAAAGTGTTGTTTTCGCAGAGACTGAGGCCTTGGGAGGAGTTGGCTCTGTGGTGAGAGGGAGCAGGGAGCCAGACAAGGACAGAAGTCCAGTCTGAAAAAATGGGGGATGGGTCCACGGCCACACCACCGTGAATGCGCCCCATCTCATCTGAAAGAATGGGGGATGGCAGGATGTGGGAGGAGGCTTGAGTCCATGACCAGCAGACAAGCCGAGGCTTGTGGGTCCAGGTAAGAATTCTGGGACCCAGAGAGGGGTGATGTGATCAGACTTGCCTTTGGAAAATCACTTAAGATAAAAAAAAAATGTTAATCATGGTAAAAAGCACAAAACAGGGGCCAGGCGTGGTGGCTCACGCTTGTAATCCCAGCACTTTGGGAGGCTGAGGAGGGCAGATCACGAGGTCAGGAGTTTGAGACTAGCCTGGCCAACACAGTGAAATCCTGTCTCTACTAAAAATACAAAAATTAGTTGGGCATGGTGGCGGGTGCCTGTAATCCCAGCTACTCGGGAGGCTGAGGCAGGAGAACCGCTTGAACCTGGGAGGCGGAGGTTGTAGTGAGCCAAGATCGCACACCACTGCACTCCAGCCTGGGTGGCAGAGCTAGACTCAAAAAAAAAAAAAAAAAAAAAAAGCACAAAACATAAAATTGATCATCTTAGCCATATTTAAGTGTAGAGTTCAATAGTGTTAGGAGTATTCACATTGCTATGCAATGAATCTCCAGAACGTTTTCATCTTGCAAAGCTGAAACTCTATACCCATCAAACAACTGCCCATTTCCCCAATCCCCAGCCCCTGGTAACACCATGCTTCTTTTCTCTATGGATTTGACTATTCTAGGGACCTCATAGAAGTAGAATCATACAGTGCTTCTTGGGACTGGCTTATTTCGTTTAGCATAATGTCCTCAAGGTTCATCCATGTAGTAGCACGTGTCAGAATTCCTTCCTTTTTAAGGCTGAATCATATTCCATTGTATGTAGAGAACAAACACATTTTGTCTTTCTATCCATGGACATTTGGGGTGCTTCCATCTTTTGGCTATTATGAATAATGCTGCTAGGAACATGGGTGTGCAAATATATCTTTGAGACCCTGCTTTCAATTCTTTTGGATATATCTCTAGAAGTGGGATTGCTGAACCATATGGTAGTTCTATTTCTAATTTTTTAATAAACTTTGAGAATTTTAAAAAGCAAATTTAACAAGGCTGATTTTGTTGCCTACAAAACAATAGAAAATAACAGTACTGTGTGGTTGCTAAAAACTATTATCTTCTTGGATTACATTAATATAATTCAGTAAGTCCCCCCCTACCACATAAACTCCTCTAAAGTTAATAGAGCTCAGAATGAATAATTAAATGTATATACATTTCAGGAACACTTATTGGATACACTTATGCTTTAAGAGACAATCTTTATTAGCCAAACATCATTGAACACTTACTCTCTGCAAGGCATTGTGGGAAAACTAAAATACGCCCAGCTTGGTTCCCACTCTCCTGAAGCTTCCAGTCCCAAAGGGGCAACAACATCCTTTGGTATGTAGTGTGTTAAAATAGTGGTACAGAGGGCAGGTTCTAGGAGTTCGGGGGGGTGGGTGGTGGTGGGCAGGGGTTGTGGGAAAAGGCTTCCTGGAAGAGGTGACATTTGGGTTTGATGGGGTTTGGGCAGGTGGAGAGGTGGGGGCTGGAGGTTTCCAGGTGGCTGGTACAGACCACCGAGCCAAAGCAGAGAGTGCGCATAAGTTTAGGGAAGGGAACGGCATGAGAAGGTCGAGTGGGAGACTCAGCCTGAGAGGTGGGTGGAGGAGACTAAGGAGAGCTTTGCATGCCAGGCAGAAGGATTGGAACTTCTGTGGTAAGTGGGCTGGGGGGCCAGCAGGGGTCTGGAATAGGGGAGAGACATCAAAACAGTGCAGTGATGTGTAATGGGAGAGAAACTGGCAACTGAGAAATTAGTTAGAAAGGAGTTAAATACATCAGGCGATTTAACTCCTTAAATGAGGCAATGAGTGTTTGAATTTTATTGGTGGTGGGTGGGGCAGGAGTTGGAGGGGCTGGGAAATGGGCAGTGGAAAGGAGGGGCCAGCTAGAGACTGCGGTTGAGCTGATCTTGGCCCCTTTTCCATGGAGGTCCTTCCTTCCTCCCTCCTTCTTCTTTCTTGCTTTCTTCCCTTTTTCTCACCCTTCCTCCCTCTTTTCTTCCTTCCTGCCCTTCTTTCATCCATCTTTCCTTTCCTTCTTTTAAAAAAATATTGGCCAGGTGCAGTGGCTCACACCTGTAATCCCAACACTTTGGGAGGCCGAGGCAGGCTGATCACCTGAGGTCAGGAGTTCAAGACCAGCCTGGCCAACATGGTGAAACCCCGTCTCTACTAAAAATAAAAATACAAATAAATTAGCTGTGTGTGGTGGCACGTGCCTGTAGTCCCAGCTACTAGGGAGGTTGAGAGAGGAGAATCGCTTGAACCCAGGAGGTACAGGTTGCAGTGAGCCAAGATCGCGCCACTGCACTCCAGCCTGGGCAACAGAGTGAGACTCTGTCTCAAATAAAACAAAACAAAACAAACAAAAATATTATGTCTGTCTTGTCTTGTAACAACCAGTCTCACCCATTTTGGTTTCCTTCAGAACCTTGCATGGTAGCCTGCACTTGGCAGGTGCTGGATAAATATTTGTTGAATTGCAATTGGTAACTGATTAGAAAGTGGGGCAGGGGCCAAAAATAACCAAAAGCTTAGGCCTAGGTGATGGGAGAGAGGAGGATGCCAGGAGAAGCTGGTCAAGGTCAAAGAAAAGTTGAATTTGACCTGCCAGCAGGCAATCTAGCTGACATGAAATCTTGGGATGTAGCTAGCAGGGACAGGGGTTTTAAGAAGCACCCTCACCTTCATGCCCACTCCAGCTGGGGAGACAATGGCTGTGTTTAAGAGCACAAATTTGGGCTCTGAAGTCATTTTCTGGTCAGCCACTAGCCGAGTACCAAGTTATGCTGTCTCTCTGAGCCTCAGTTTTCTCACCTATAAAAGCGGGCTAATGGCCGGGCACGGTGGCTCACACCTGTAATCCCAGCATTTTGGGAGGCCAAAGCGGGTGGATCACGAGGTCAGGAGTTTGAGACCAGCCTGGCCAAGATGGTGAAACCCTGTCACTACTAAAAATACAAAACTTAGCCAGGCGTGGTGGCATGTGCCTGTAATCCCAGCTACTCGGGAGGCTGAGGCAGGAGAATCGCTTGAACCCAGGAGGTGGAGGTTGCAGTGAGCCAAGATTACGCTACCGCACTCCAGCCTGGGTGACAGAGCTAGACTCCGTCTCAAAAAAAAAAAAAAAAAAGTAGGATAATGTAGTACTTTATCAGGCTATTGTAAAGGCAAAAGTGATGTTAAATGTATTAGTATCTGGGATAAATGACAGCTAGAGTTATTAGTTATTACTCTTCCTAAGGTTAGGAGGAGCATACGGAAGTCACATCACGTCACTTCCCTGAGTAGAGCCAGCCCTTGCTCCCTGTGGTGTCGAATGAAATGCAAGGTCCTGCCTGGGGTTCCTCAGGCCCTCTGTGATCACGTTCCTGCTCACCGGTTGTCTAGGAAGTCCTGTCCCTTACAGAGTTCTGCCTGGCTGTCCCCTGAGCACAGCCAGCTGTTTTGCTGCCTTAGGGCCTTTGCATTTCTCTTTTCCTTTGCTCAGAATGTCTTTTGCCAGATCTTGCACGTGTGGCTCTTTTTGGGGATATTCAAATCAAGATACGGTGTCTTGGCTTCCTGAGGTTTAAGTCTCAGCTACAACATCACCTCCTCAAATAAACTTTTCCTGACCAAGGCCCCCCGCTGTACCCTTGAGTGCATCCCCGTTTGATACTCTCCACAGTACTTGTCAGGATCTGTAGTGACCTTGGGTACTGCTAATTTGCATGTCTGTCCACCCTCATCCCTGCCCTGCCCTCTTGATGAAGGCACCATGAGAGCGGCAACCTTGTCTGGTTTAATTCTAGATCCCCAGCACCTTGAACAGCACAGGGCGCACAGGAGCCACTCAACAAATACTTGTCAAGTGAATAACCCATACTGAGATGTAAGAGGAGGAGTGATGGTTGATGGGGAAAAGTCCAGAGAGGGTGGAGGAGAAGGGCTCAGAAGTGCAGGTGGAAGAGCTGGTTGTGGCGAGGAGGACCGCTTATTCTCAGACAGATGGAAAGGGGGAGGGATGAGGTTAAGCTGAAGACATTTTGATGTGCAGGGGGCAAGACTGTTTTGACATTTTCACAAAGTAAAGGGTACAGTCACTTGCTGGGAGCTGAAGGGCAGCAGAAGCGGGTTCTGGGCCTGGAGGCCAATGGAGGGCTTGGGAATAATTGCACTAGCTGCCATTTATTTAGCACTTAGGCACCAGGCACTGTTCCAAGGCCTGGAAATGTAGTAACTGATCTCATCCTCATGATGATACTATGAGGAAAGGTGCTATCATTACTTTTAAGATGTGGATACACCTTCAATACATACAATTTTTCTTCTCAATTATACCCAATAAAGCTGGAGAGAAAAGACATGGAAACCAAGGCACAGAGACGTCAATTAACTTTTGATCAGGGTCACACATCTAGGAAGTGGCAGAGCTGGGATTTGAACTCAGGCAGTCTGGTCATTTGAGCCTATGTGAAGAACCACTATAGCTTCCTGCCTCCCCAGGCCCTGTGAAGCAGGTACGTGAGGTCATCAAGAGAGGAAAAGATTGTGGAAGAGTACATGGCAAGCCCAGGGGCAGTCAGCCAGCGTGCTATACCAGGAAGCCCAGGAATGAGGGCAGAGAGTCAATGGGACAGGGCGGGTGACTTAGGGTTAGGCACAGCAAAGATGGGGACTGAGGCAAGAAAGAGAGAGGAAGGAGTTTTCTGGGTAAACAGCACATGCAAAGGCCCTGAGGTTGGAAAGAGTTCAGCTCACTGGGAGGAGTAAAAGGACAGTATCAGAGTATACTGGCAAGGGTGAGGAAGGGTTATGGTAGGCAGAGGTCAGATCCTTTAGGGTGGTATTCTCAAAGTGTGGTCCTGCATCAAAATGCTCTTGGGTCCTGATTTAGAATGCAGACTCCTGTGCCTCATCTCAGACCAACTGACTCAGAATTTCTGAAGCCTAGAAATCTGCTTTTTAACAATGTCTCCAGGTGATTCTTCTGCACATGAAAATTTGAGACCCATTGATGCAGGGCCTGGTGGGCCATGGGGAAGCTGAAGGGTTATCAACAGGGGAGGGATGAGACTGATGTAATTAAGTCATGCTGCCTGCTGCGTGGAGAATGGATTGGAGGGCAGCAAAGTTAAAAAGACCAGGCAGGGCATGGTGGGCTCATGCCTCTAATCCCAGCACTTTGTGAAGCCAAGGTGGGAGGACTGCTTGAGCCCAGGAGTTTGAGACCAGCCTGGGCAACACAGGGGGACCCTACCTCTACAATTATTATTATTTTTTTAATTAGCCAGGCTTGGTAATGTGCGCCTACAGTCCCAGCTACTCGCAGGCTGAGGTGGGAGGATCGCTTGAACCTGGGAAGTCAGGCTGCAGCAGTGAGCCGATCATGCCACTGCACTCCAGTCGAGGCAACAGAATAAGACCCGGTCTCAAAAAAAAAAAAAAAAAAAAAAAAGAGAAAGAAGACTAGGCAGGCCATTACGACACCCTAAGAAGGGATGATGGTGGTGGCCTTGACCAATAAAATTGGCAGTGGGGGTGATGAAAAGTAGATGCGTGGGGCACGTTGCTGAGGTGGTCAGTCGGTAGGAAAGAGAGAAATCAAGGCTAACTCCTAGATGCTTAGCCCCAGCAACTGGGCAGATGGTGTTGACATTCTCTGAGCTGAGGGAAGACAGGTAGAGGATCTAGGTTGGGTGGTAGTAAAAGAACCAGAAGTAAAAGAATTCCACTTTGGACGTGTGAAGCTTGACATGCCTGTGAGACATCTGAGGGGAGATGCCAGCTAACTAACTGGATATACTGGGCAGGAACTCAGAAGAGAGCTATGAGGTGGAGACGTAACATTTGGAATCAGGGGTATTACAGACATTTACAGCCACGGAAATTGATAAGATGCCACCAAAGGAATTAA
Organism: Pongo pygmaeus; assembly: GCF_028885625.2. Taxonomy (NCBI): domain Eukaryota; kingdom Metazoa; phylum Chordata; class Mammalia; order Primates; family Hominidae; genus Pongo; species Pongo pygmaeus. Next base: position 134,000,371 of record NC_072396.2, on the reverse strand, counting down.
TGGGCAACCAGAGTAGAACTGCTTGAAAAAACAAATGCCACTATGCCATGCAGTGTCACTAACCTAAGTAACCTTAGGTCAGTCATTGTTCCCTCTGAGACTTTCCCTATCCAAACAATGAGATCGGATTAGGTCACCATTAAGGTTCTCTCCCTAACATTTAGTGATGCCACTGTTGCAATGTGTGGCTTTTACATTATGAGGCTATACCAAGAGCCAGTTCTTCAACTTGCCCTGCAATCAGAAAGGTCCTAATGGGTCTCCTATAACAGAAGCCTCACAGCTGAGGATGCCATTTCCTCTCTAACCTCTGGAAAGATTGACCACCTGCCTGCTATTCTCATTGCCTGCTACTATGTAAAAACTTCTGGTGTCAGTCTCCATCTGCTGGGGGGAAAATCACTCTCAGAAAGAAACACCTTCTCCTGCCAAGGCTTTGGGTGGGGCTTTGAAAGTTGTTTATGACAACACTGAGTCAGCACATTCATCAGGGTCAAGCTCACAGTTGGAGGGATCTGGAAGAGGGCCTTAGTAGAGAAGAAACCTCCAGCTGAGGCTTCTTCAGTCTCAAAGGGAATGGAATCAGAATCCACAAATTCATAATGGAGACTGGCAGGGAAGCATTGGCACCATGCTCAAATCAGGGGTTTCCTCCCAAAGTGTTAGGCAGTTCTGACTAGAACAACAAAAAAGTACTAAATTTATGGACTTGATCACCCCAAGAAGTCATAAAAGTTCAAAACTGGTTTTCAAAAGCTGCAAAATAGGATTATGTGAAAACAAGCTCTTTGGGGAAGTGTGTCTAAACTACTGAGACTACTGAGCAGGGGTAGCTGGGTTCTCCCCAGATGTGTATCTTAGGGTTTGTTTCTGGGGCCGGAGGGATCACAGATCTGACCTAGAGTGACATTTTACATGCATTAAGAATCAACATCCTTTCCTCTAATTGAGTTGTTTTGTTGCCTGAATCCTTAGGGTTAAAATAAGGGTACTTGGCTGGCCTCTGAAAGTATAGGACACCTTTATTAGCCTCTGAAAACGCATGGTTTGTTCTCATCTCTGAGGGTGAATATACTAAGAATTCTTATAAATGGTATTTCCCTGTAAGACAGGTGATGACAGTGCAGGCACAGCTGATGGGGACTGCAATCAAGTCGAATGGAACCCAGTGACACATAAGCCCTCCCTCCTGAGTGCTTCCTCACCAAAATCACACTTTGCTTTCTCACACAACATATATTTATTCAGAAAAAAATTTGCAATAAATTATAATAAAAAAGATGACACGAAATATAGAATCCCACTAGCAGCTTTGCTTAGTGATCAAGACGTTTTTGGGAAATATAACAAACAATTATAGAATAAGAAAACAGTGAAAGGGAGACTAATGCAATGTCACCACATGGATTTGAACCATTTCTTCCCTAAGACAGCAGGTGCAGAGTCTTTCCCTACCAGCTGAATCTGAAATCCTTACTTCAGAGCAGCTACAAATTAGTACCTCAGAGGACTTGGCAATTACAGGTCGGGGTGCTGGAATAGGCATGGCAGGGAAGCAGATTTCTTCTGTGTTGGTCTACGTCTTGTCTCCTCTACCTAGAGATTGTCTAAAACTCTCAACCCTGTATATGTTCCAGGATGAGCTGAAAAAAGGTCGAGGCAGTACACCAACTTAGTGTTTTGATCTGAAGAAAGAGATAGGATACTGCATATGTGCAGCACAGAGCCTCCACTAACCACACCCTTGATCACCCAAAGATCCCAGGTCAGCGATATGCTAGAAAACAAGCCCAGGAAAGGTATTTCCCTGTGGTATGACCCTACCCCAGTGTCTATCATCTGCCTCTTTTTGTGATCACTTTCTGGCCTTGCGGAGATGACAAACCTGTTCTGCTTTCAGTCTTCCATTAACTAAGTTCAACACCCAGCCCCTGACCTATCATACCTCCAGACCTGTGGCACCAGTAACTTGACTCCTATTGCTTTAACTCTCAATCAGGAAAGCGTTTAGCCATATTGCAGAATACGTATCTTTTTTTCCCCCCTCCCCAAGAAACGGGGAAAATCACTGGTGGTGCCTTGGATATGCTAGAAATGTCACGGAGTCAATGCCCAGGATTGTACATAGAGCCTGTACGCTATGCTCCTTGCAATTAATGTAAACAGGCAAGGCTGGTTGTAACAGAAGAAAACCAGGAGGAACCCAATTGCATCAGGCAGTTTTGCAGTCAGTGGTTGGTGGCTTGTTTGTCAACCAATATAGATTAATTTATTTAAAAAAAAGGCTGTACCTCAGAGCTTGAATAAATGAAAAACTCAGAGGGTCATCTTGTATGGGAGAGGTAAGGTGCTTGGTTGGTCCTGTCGGCCAGTCTCTTTACGCAACACTGGATATGGTGACTGGGAGCCAAGGGGAGTCTCTAAACCCTTTATGTGCAGGAGCTGGTTGTAGAGCCCAGAGTCAGTCCTGCTGAGGAAGGAGGTGACATCTGCCCTTGGTACTTCAGAAGACCAGAGAATGGATTCTAAGGGTCATCCACAATACCTTTGCTGTGGGAAGGAACAATAGCTCTAGATGGGCCTGCCTGAGGTACAAGACTCCCTCTTTTACTGTGGGGCCAGTGTTGCTCTGGAGGTGGACGTCTAGGCAGGAGATCGGTCTCAGAGACACCCAGGATTAGTCCTTGTGTAAAATTTGAATAATAACAGGAAAAGGATAGTGGGAAGCAGGACCTGTCAAACATGAATGCTCTCACTCTTCAGATACTCAAAGTGCTTCCATTCTGATTGTGATTCTCTCACATCGATGAGATGCCATCTCTAATAGTCCCTAAAGTTATGCTACTAAATGTCATCTAAGAGAATATGGTTCCACCCAGTGTGGAGCCACGAAAAGGCCAATGTTACAGAGACATAAAGATGCCATTGTAGTAGAAATGCACAAATGCATGTAATAACTGCACGCAGACAGTGAATTCACTGTTGAGGACACCCAAGGAGTCACTAGCCTCACTCAGACTTCGTTCAAAGTGACAGAACGAGGGGAGTGGAGTGCAAAGGAGTGATCCGGGAAGGAGTGGGTCAAAAGTGCAATACAAAGGACTCTAGACAAGTCTCAGCTACAGCAAGTAGTGCTTGTAGGCCTAGAATGGGAACATCTCAGAATCTAGGCCTAAGGTACTAAGGACAATCATGACAACTGGGTAGGAGGGCAACAAACACATCCCTAGGTGAAGGAGTGTAAATACAGATCTTTTTGCCTTATAAAGAGAAAACACAAAAACACCAAAATACGGTAACTTTGGCTTGGCAATATAAGTCTAAAAGTATTTTGTTGTGTAGGATATGGTAAAGGAGGGATTAGGAAACGCTCTTCCTTTTTACTATAAACAGAACTTGAAATTCTGCAATAGACCCTTCCTGTGGCATGACTTTTTAAATCATTCTGAAATACTTGGAGCCCGAGATCGTCTGCTTCTAGAATATCAGAGAATAGTAAAAGCCTTAGTCTTCTTCGCTCCCAAGCAGAAAGCCCAGAAGGAACTGAATAGCACGCTGGCGGTCACTTGGAGTCTGTCTTGCCATAAGGTTGGGTGGAGGCCTCAGGAGAAGACTAGTGAAGAGAGTAGCTAGAAGACGAGAGAAAGACAAGCGGAAACTTTTGTCAGACATAACCTAAGCAAAACCTCAGGGCTGGAGGGCCTGGGGACAAGGACTATTGACTGCCATGTGCCTGCACATGCAGTAAGGTATATACTGGATACAATGCACTAAAGTATTCTCAACAAACGCCCCATGTTGCATGAAGCACTCTTACCAATCATGTTGGCATTGACGCTATTGTATTCAGAGAATTTTAAGAGTTCTCGAAGGAATGCCATCAAGTAACGGAAAACATTTCTATGGCATCTCGGAAGCTGGGAGATCACCTGTTTTTAAAAATAGGGGTAGGCAGTGAGAAAAACAGGTGGAAGATGAAAGTAAGAGGAACTTACAGCTGCTGTAATAGTAGTCTATAACCAACCCTTGCAGGACCCATTTCATCTGTCTAACTTCTATTATCTCCTCATGGCCAACACAACACCTTCCAAATTATAACTTCAAAGTAAGAGCGGCCGTGCTGTTTGGTCCCTGTCCACTCAATGACCAGGACACGTGGTCATCACACATTCACACGCACACCCTGCCTCACAGTAGGTCGGTGTTCATCTGCTCTTTTCCCATTTCCGCAGGCATGTAGCCATGGCACCTACCAAGCTGAATGGTTTTCTGTTCTTTTTTGTTTGAATGGTTTTCTTTACAATGTCACTTAGTATGGATGGGGACTCCTCCCAATACTCACTAGTCCAATTCACAGGTACTCTCAGCTACTGTGCATTAAAATCATTTCAGGATTAAAAACACACACCAAGAAGAGAAAAAGAAGAAAGGCTCCCAAGTGTCACCCATCCTTCCTGGTAATGTCAGCCAGAATTCCACGTACAATCAGCTTCACCAATTTACCCCAGAGTAGAGGGATCCACCCCACTATGTTTTCTGTAAACAGAAATAGGCCAATGGGAAAAAGGTGGCAAATATCATAGGAAACAACACAACCTAAAATTTAAGGGTAGCAACTCTCAATGTTGGTGTCCTGCCTAATAACAGATGCAGACCCATCCTACCAGACAGCTGGCGGCCTATCTGGCTCTGTAAAACTGACGACTTCTCTATGGGGGAATCTGCGTCAAACACATCCCCAGGTCAGTAGAACCCACCTGTCGGCAGATCCGGGGATCATGAGCAGAGTCAAGACATCGCTGATACAGCTCGTAACAGATGACTGGCTCTGGCAGGGCTTCCAAGAAAATGAGCAGTGCTTCAGCCACAGAGTGGTTGCTGCCAGCTGAATCAACTTAAGTCAAGGGAAAGGGGCTCCAGGAGAAAGGCCACACAGAGCCCCGACTAGCTCCTTTCCTCAAGCTCCTGCAGGGACTGTTTCCCTCCTCTTATTCAGGGCACACTGATCCTAATGGGGGTTTGATATTTTATTGATTCAAGTGCCCTGCAGGTGAGTTGTTACAGAATTGGTTAAAGACTCTTGGCAGCTTTGGCCCAGCTTCAGGGTCAGGGGAATATAGCCTGCAGAGTGACAGTTGACACTGGAGCAGTCCTATAAACCAGGTGCCCATGTTTCCCATCCTTCTCCCTGCCCTGTCAACAGTACGTGTGGTGGCAGGAGTGACTGATCACCTGAAGGAGAATAGTACCAGTGCTGTGGCTTCTATGTCCCATGCTTTTAAGTCATTGTTATCTACCCCTTGCTTCCTTCTAGTAAGAGCTGGATATGGAAAGAGGTCAAAAGTTCCTGAAAGGAAATGAGAAACAAGTGGATAGTCAGTGGTTATCTTATAATAAAAGATATTACAAAGAAAATAAATATAGAACCACAAAAATCAAATATAGGTGTGAAGAAGAGTTTGACCAAGTACTCATCCAGCTTCTTAAGCTTTGGTCGCAAAGGATACGGATTGTCTCAGGAATGCTGGTATCCAGACAATCAATGATCTGCTGGAGCTCTTCCTGCATTCCAGGGGTCTGGAACAGGTCATCCTACCAAAGAAGTCAGAATGAAGGGACAGGCAAGATAATCACTCCTGAGGTTATGATGATTACCCAAGGATCAGAAGAGCAGCAGGAAGCAAAAGGGAAGGGTGGTATGTGTGTTAATAATTACAAATGGAGGTGTGAAAATAACACATTTTTCCTTTAGCATTTCTCTAATCCGTGTGAAATGTTACTTCAAATAGGAAAATGATCTTTTCAAAGATTTTAGCCTAACCTAATAAGGCAGGGGACTAGATGGCTAGAGCAGGAAACCAGGTGTTCTAATTCTAGCCTCCTTTAAAATTTTTTTTTATAGAGATGGGGTTTCACCATGTTGTCCAGGCTGGTCTCAAACTCCTGAGCTCAAGCAATGCACTCGTCTCTGCCTCCCAAAATGCTGGGATTACAGGCATGAGCCACCGTGCCCGGCCTACTTGTAGCCTCTTGACAAGAAGCAGAAGGCAGAGTCCAACAGAATAACCACATTCAAATGCTAGTACTACTGAATGCTGGGGACGCAGGAAATCGCATGCTCATACTAAACCTTGCTTTCAAGTTACATTATTCTTCAGTAGGTAAGAGAACATTACCTTTCAATTTAGTCCCAAGAAATGTCTCTTTTGGGGGCGAATGAGGTGGGGTGGCATTTTAGATAGGATTTAAAAGAAAAATTAGGACCAAGTTAAAAAATGGGTTTAAAATCTGCTTTGGATTTTAAAATCTCTAATGCCTACATGACTCATAGCCAAAGTAGGCATTATAGACTCAGGTGTGCAGCTGTCCAGGGAAAACGAGAGTAGCCAGGAGACAGGTGCTCTTAATTTGGCCCTGACTCTGCCACGACTACACACTTAGGCCTTGGTCTTAGTAAATAACTTAGCTTTACATGCTTCAGCTGTGACATCTGTGACTAGGGACACTTCCACCCACCCAGTCGATCTGACAGTGCCACTGTGTGCGGTAGCTTGGGAAAGTTAAAAGCGCTATGCTGATGTGAGGTGTTGTAATTTCCTATAGTAGTTACACACCTTCCAAAGTTGTAGGGAAGGTCTACTCTCACTTACCTGGTGACAGGCGTATTTGAATAGGTGATCTACTAGAAGCCAGATCTCCTTGGGGACCTGAAGGGGTCTCTCGCTGGCACCTTCATCCAAAGGAACCATTTGCAGAAGGGATTTCTCCTAACAGATGGAAAAGTATGAGAATCAAAGGGGTCTCAGAATAAAGACTTTCGTGTATAACTTAAAGTCCTTCAAATTCTGGTCATGCAGGTAAAATGTGATCTTCATCTCTTAAGATTTTCCATTTCTTCTCACTGGGGACACCCCTGGTCAGAAGGCACTTGATAGCGAGTCCCATAGTTAAAGGATGTCCTTTCCTAAATGCTTCACTTAACTGTTCTGCATTTCATTTGCATTTATGATGTTTATTACGTGGATGCCTTGTGTTTAAATCTTTTCAAAGGTGATACTGAGAACCAGTTCTCCAGTGATACAGTCAAGGTGGAGTCCATACTGCACTGGTGACTTGGGGACTATTAAATTACAATTGTCAATACAGTAGTTTGAGAGATCAGGGTCTACACTTATGTTTTTGTTTATTTCTTACTCTTCCTTCAGGTCTTACCACAGATACTGTTGTTTGTTTTCAATGTTGATTTAAGTGAGCTTCTTTGGTTTTCAGGAATTAAAGACAACTCTCCACAACATTAGACCCACATATGTAAATACTTCAGGCTTGATGGAAGTTCTAATCTTAAGGTGCTAAAACTCATAAGCCTTAAGGTCCAAAAATAGTAAACTGAATACAGCTAACCAAGAGGCAGAAATACCATGAAAAGTTTAAGGTCTGAGTCCAGAAGTTACAGTTTCTAGGAATAGCTCAGCCAAGATTTCTAGGGGCTTTTACTCCTTTCGTCTATCTTTCTACTATCTGTTATAGTCCTCTGAAAGAATTTTTTAAGAGAAAAACCCAGAAGTGACATAAATTAAATCAATCACTATATGTGAATTGGAAATGGCTAGGAAATAAACTCAGTTACCTTAGGTTCATGTAGTCAAATATAAATTACATGAAAAAATGTTTGAAATAGTAAAGGCATCTGAAGGCACCCTTCATAAAAATCCCAGTGGAGAGAACCATGACCAATTTTTTTGCATCCTCCTCCCTCCCCTGCCTCTAGCTTGAGGTCATATATATTCTGTATGTTTAACTAAGAAATTCTTGCCTAACATTGTGCAACTTTTGAATTCCATCCACAACCCCCAGTCATGTAGCTTTAAAAGAAAAAAAAAAGGAGCATGTCACTACTTTGACAGAGACCACATACACTACAGACGAGCTGAGGTCTCTTCTTAACATTGTGTTCTTTAACAAGCACTGATGACCTTTAAAAGCTGCTGTGCCTTTCTAAGGGAATAAGAAAGAGAAGGGAGTGTGACAGTTGGTTACCATTTAAAATCTTTTTTTTTTTTTCCACATTGTTTGCTTCCTTTCTTTCCCTGGGATTCTATCACTTGATATTCATGTTCCTAATAGTTGCCAGAATGTCTATCAATGGCTCATCCATTTACTTCTTTCCAGTTGCAAATATCAAATCCAAGCATCCACATGGTATTTGAGCCAAAACACTGTCCATCATGCACTCTGCTAACTCCCTGGACCAAATGCAGCACGTGTACTGATTCTTTAGCAGATGCCTCCAAACTTGCCATATAGAAATTATGCAGCACTGATTCATGTACTTTTTAAAAAGTCTGACATCCAACTGGAGCTTTTCCTGTACTAAGGCATTAAGGCAACACAAGGCACTGTCTAAGATAAAAAGACAGAACATGGACTGCTCTTAACAGGGAAGAGCTAGGAAGCACAGCTGTCTCAAACCTTGGTGGTTTAAAAAGGTTAATAAAATGTCAATAGATTATATACACCATCCACTACTCATTTTCAAATTCCTGTATGATAATATGGAATGCCACAGTTGTGTCTCCAAAGTCTAGAGAAAGATCATACACAAAAAACAATACTTGAATAATTTCACAAATTATCCTGAACTCTAATTTTCAAAGGAAAACCAAGGTACTCTGTCTTCTTTCAACAAGACACATTCAGCATCTGATAAGCCCACACTCTGTAACCTTACTTAGTATTAATAACTAAAGCATGAAAACAGTATACCATCCCCATCATCAAAAGGCATTAAATTCCACCAAGTGGGTAGGGTGTATGACTTCAGCAAGTTTTTCAACCTTTCTGGGCCTTGGTTGTCTCATCTATTAGAATGGAGAAAATACCTTACCCTGTCTGGAGGTAGAGGCCTGAACCAGATGATCTTTTATGATCTTGTTCAGGTCCACGATTCTATTCTATGCTCTATTTCTTGATCATGTCTGTGTATTTTTTTCTGAAATTAATTGCTATGATCATTAACCTCAAATCATTTTTAATGCAACAGAAAGCTACTTCTTCAGGTTTTATTGTCATTGGAAATGGAGGACAGCTAACTGGTATCCCCCTCCAATTCACGAGCATTCAGATACATCAAGACGGCTCTGTAGTTACTTCTCATTTCAAAAATACAAATCTAGAACCTTGAGTCCTACTGTTTTTATGTACTGAGTCTCAGTGACTTGACTGCTACAGTAAATATCTTTCCTGTACTTCAAACACACTTAAGGACAGCTGGCAGGACTTTAGGGGGAGTCTCACCAAGTCAGAGGTCTCTGATATGGGAACGCCTAGGGACAAATTCCAGGGACCACAGTTAAGTGTTAATCAAGCACAGGGAAACTCTCATAACCACCAATGGATTGCATTACCTTTTCTAGGAAGCTGTCTTCTTCCTGAGAGCGGAGCAGGAAAAGAAAGTCATTGACAGACAGAATATGATTAGAATTAATTTACAGAATTAGAAACAGATCAGTATTAGAACTCACTATCTTACCAGATATACATGCTTTAAACAGCTTTGAATTCTTCAAATAAATTATGATTGTTGAAAATGAAATACATTTTTCATACACAAAGTTCTCTACTATACATTTTAAATTTTTGTGCAGTTTGAGAATATCACTCAAGAAATATGTGCAGTTCTAGACTTCAGTGCCCTTTGGCATCTGCCAACTGACCCAGCCAAATGCCCCTGATGTCTCTTCCTGTCTGCTACTTGGAGGCAGGTGCACTGAGGTATATACCTCAATGAAAGAATATGGCTGTGGGCCCAACAGTGGCCATCTGGAAGGAGATGGTAAACCACTCTACTTTCCATTTTCATTCTTCTCACCCCAGCCAGTCTCCTAAGCAGCATCCCAGATTCCTTTCTATCTCCTCGTACCCACTCCCCCTCCTCAAAGGCCCCCAGAGTGCCCAGATTTGAAGGTCCTTCTGAACTATAGATGAATTTCATTTCAGACCTTTGTGGATCAGAAGATCCATCATTATCCCATTTTTATTTTCCTATTGGGCATAAGAGAAAAAAAGAGAGGCAGGGGATAGGTAAGAAGGCATCTTTTTAATCTTCCTATCTTTTATGCTGTTATTACAATCCAATAATAATAGCAGCCATGATAACTACCACCACCACTTAGGGAGCATCTGTCATGTACCAGGAACTGTGCAAAGTGCTTATGTACAGTCATTTAATCTGTACACAAGTGCAAAGTAGATATTATTCCCATTTTACAGATGAAGAAACTGAGGCTCTGAAAGCTTAAATTACTTGCCCAAGGCTACACTCACTATTAGGTAGTAAGTGGCTGAATCAGGATTGGATCCCAGGTCTGACCAACTCCACAGTCATTATCACTATGTTCCGTTAGACAATTCAAAAAAGAAAATGTGACTGCTTCCTGGACAGAGAGGTAGAGGAAAACTGTGAGAATGTATTCTCCATAACAGGCTAAGGACAGTGAGGAAACCCCACTTAAAAGACAGCGTGGTTAATCGAAAGAGTATAGGCACTGGTGTTGGACAGGCTTGGGTACAAATCTTCATTCCACCTCTTGGCAATTTTGTATAGCCCTCACACAAGTTACCAAACTTCATAGAGCCTCAGTTTCTTCATCTCTAAAATAGGGATAGTAATATTTACCTTGAAGCAGCGTAAAACCAACGGGTGATGGGGCAGTATGCCAGCAGAAGGTCTGGGTTCCTCAAAGTTCCTCATACCTCCCCAGTGACTCCCAACCTGGATTGTTTCGAATCTGACTATGGACCACTAAGCACTCAAGTCTAAATTACATGTCTTAGTTCTGATAGGTAAAAGGAGAAATCCCAATCTTACTGTCTGAGATGCACGGGAGCTGGGAGTGGAGAGGGAGAAGGAAAAGTATGTGCTCCCTGGCATTCCTAGTGGTAATACTGAATGCATTCCTCCCAGACTACTGTTATCCATGGGGATTAGGCATTTTAATATTGGTAGATACTTCACGAATTAAACATGCTTTTGTGGGTTTATCTAGACTCTTAAATATCACATGAAATAAAGCAATTAGAATAATAGTCTTTATAAGGTACATATTTATAGTACTATAATTACAATACCTTTTAATGTCAAGTTGATTTTGAGTGCCCAACATCTGATACAATTTTAGACTAGAACCTCTTGTAAAATTTAGGACTTGTTATCAAATGAAGAATCTATCTGACACATTTTATATTTTTCCTCCCATGAATATCTAATACATGATATGAATAAAACTAGACAGAGATTTTGTATACTAACCTGTCGAACCAGGCTCTCAAAAAAGTTTTCTTTAAGCAGCAGCCATCCTCCAGTACAAGGCATTGTGCTAAAATGCCTTTGCAGGGGAAGGCAATGAGAAATGAGGATAAAGGAGAAAGACCTGGTTTGTCCTGGACTCTGATTTGCAACTGAGTTGGGGTGAGGAGTTCCAGAGTTTACAGACTGGTATTGCTATAATTCATGAATACGAGTTCTCAATAAATCATTGCTAGCCCTTTAAAAGACTCACAGAATTTTAAAGGGTAGAGATGGGGAGAGAATATTACAAGTGGAAGAGGCAGAAATAAACAAAAGGCACAGAGACAGTAAATCACAAATTGATATTAGGAAGAAGTTAGTCATCTGTTTGTGGGGGGCATGGAGAATGCCAAGAAAAATAGTGTGAAATGAATCTGAAAAGGTATGTTGAAGTCAGACTTAGGAGGACCTTGCATGACAGATTAAGGCATTTGGATTGTATTCAGCAGGCATGGGGAAGCCACTGACTACCTTTAAGCAAGGAAGTGATAGGCCCCAAAGCAGTAGTACAGAAAGATCAATCTGACAGCCCTGAATAGGAAAAAATGAAGGGCAGAGACAGAGAGAAAGAGAGAGAGACAGTGAGAAAGACAAAGGGATCATTCAAAGGCTACCAAGGTAGGTCAAGCAGAAGAAGGTAAACATCTTAATAATGGAAAATTTTATACATACACACACACACACACACACACACACGGGGTGTATATATATATATACAATTTCTAAGTATATATATTAAAGGGTATATTATATATATATAATAAAAGGTATATACATACACTTACAAATGAATGAATACAAGAGAAAATTCTGAAAGAAGAATCAAAAGGACTTTGATTAAATACTGATGGAGGGACAAGAGATTTACTTCTCTAGGTACAGGCACAAAGAAACAACATAGAAATTACATTGAATTCAACCTTGGTCTCAATTTTGAAAACAGAAGCATCACTTAACCTTTATTAGCAAACAGCTTACTCCTATAATAATCCTAAGGTTTCTACTATGAATCACTTAGTTCAACCAATTTTAAAGAGCAGAGATGCCCACTCTCTGCAAAAGGCTATATATGGATTACATTTAAAAAGGGAACTTATTTCAGGATTTCCCCAGTGGGACAACACTGGCACATAGCAAATGCAATGCAAATCATTCTTTACCCCAACATTCACCCTCAGAAGACTGTTTCCCTTGGTAAATGCAGCTAAAATAATATAAAAGAGTCAATTAGAGGTGGAAGATGCAAATTTAAAAATAAAAAGCATAGCCGGGCACGGTGGCTCATGCCTGTAATCCCAGCACCTTGGGAAGCCGAGGCGGGTGGATCACCTGAGGTCAGGTGTTCAAGACCAGCCTGGCCAACACCGTAAAATCCCATCTCTACTAAAAAGGCAAAAATTAGCCAGGCGTGGTGGTGCACGCCTGTAGTCCCAGCTACTCGGGAGGCTGAGGCAGGAGAGTCACTTGAACCGGGAGATGGAGGTTGCAGTGAGCCAAGATTGTGCCACTGCACTACAGCCTGGCCGACAGGGTAAGACTCCATCTCAAAAATAAATAAATAAATAGCCGAAAACTGAATGGAAAATGAAGTTCTAAAAAGGATTAGTTCATATGAAATAGAGAAGAAATACAAGTCATATACTTAACAGAGTAAGAAATGGATGGTTAGATTAGTAAGACAAAGTAAAAACATAGTGAAAAAAACACTACGGACAAATTAACAAGTTATTCCTGTTATTTCAAATTTTTGATATTGTTTTCCCAACAGATATGTCCCCAAGCAAATATAGTTTCTCTACCCATCCCTCAACTTTTTTCATCTCTGTATTTACAACTTAGCCATATCTGGCAAGATCAAGTCTTGTCTCCTTTCAATTAGTCCATTCTACAAGCAACACCAGAATGTTCTTCCAACTATATCAATTTGCAACCTCATACTAATCAGCAAACCCTTCTGATGGTTCTAGATACCCTCTGGCTCACACATAAATTTACCTATTGACTTCAAGACTCTCTACCACCCGCCCCATTTTCCCTAACCAGCTTCATACATTCTTATCCTTGATCTTCACTTGTCCCAGGGAAATCTTACAGTTTTTCATACATCATCTTTTCACTTTCACCTTCTACCCTTTATTCAAGATGTCCTCTAAGCCTGGAGGAGCCTGCTCACCCACTATATTAATACGTGTTTCCTAAGTACTTGGACTTGACTGAAAATACTTCTATAACTAACCCCAAATCACCTTCCTAGTTCACTTTATTCTTATGTGCTAAACTTATTTCTCAGTCATGTTAATATTACATGTATCAAATATTCATTAAAATGAAAACAGGCTGATTCTGATTTCTACAGGGATTAGCTGGTCAGTCAATAAGCTTTTATAGCATATAAGGGCTTGAATAAACAACATAGGAAAGGAACCTATTATTAATACAAACTACAACTTTCATAGCAGTCACTTTAAATGACTTTCCAAAATACTGACTTACCAAGCACACCAGACATTAGCCAGTAAAGGTGGTTAATGTTCAGGTTATCTTTAACCAAACTCCCTATTAACCATGACTTAAAGTTTAGCCATATTTTACGTGCAAATATACTTTCATCACTACTAAATTATGGGAACTCACATAAACTCCATAATACTTTGTATCCAGTGTGTAATGAATCAATATTGAGGATTATTTGCTACTTAATATTCTAGTTAATATAACAGAAAAATCTATCTTAATTCTGAAAAACAATAAAGATGATTACAAATGGTAGATTTTCATCCGTTTCCCACTTGTGCTAATCTCAACTATTCTAGGAGTGGCAAAATCACTGTTATGAAAAGGGCTGGAAGGATGAAAAATAATTATGTCAGTTATTTCATTCTGCATTTGGTGGGAAGATGGTGTGGCATAAGGATCTTTCTAAAACAGTGCATAAGGATCTTTCTAAAACAGTACATAGAGAGACAACACATACATTGAACTCATTTCTGGCTTTACCAAAATTTTAGAGCAAATAATACAACAGAGGGCAGGTACCATTATTAATAGCATCATCTCATGAGATTTGAAATACGATATTGGGCCTTGGGGAAAAAAACATGAATACTATACCTGAGGAATCATTTCAGAAGGTGAAAATCAAGTCACAACAGAGTGAGAAGGTATTAAAGATGGGGTACTAATTGTTTTTAGATTTCTTGTTTACTGCTCCACAGTAATGCAGGTTGAGTATTCCCAATCCAGAAATCCAAAATGCTCCAAAACTCGAAACTTTTTGAGTACTGTCATGATGATCAAAGGAAATGCTCATTGGAGCATTTCAGATTTCCAATTTCCAGATTAGGGAAGCTGAACTGGTAAGTATATAATGCATATATTTGAAAATCTGAAAAAGATTGAAATCTGAAACACTTTTGGTCCCAAGCATTTTGGATAATGGATAATCAACCTGTATAGATAATTTCCTCATCAATGAGATACAGGAATTTAATAACACTGAAATGCAACAGACTGTGAAAAGAATCAGAACCCTAAATCCTACAAAATAAAAGCTTTAAAAGAAAAATGATGACCACACACATACAATTTAATAAAAACTCAGAAATTCTGTAATTAAAAATGATCAGGGTTCTATTATTTTAACCCTGAATCACTTGTGCACAAAAAGAAGGAAAAAGACTTCCCAAAGAGCCATTCATTCCTCTAATGATTTTGGTTCCTTTCTATTCGTGGGCAAACATGGTAAAATTACCCGATAGTACACTTTACATAAAATAAAAACTTTATGCTGGTTGAGCCTCTTCTGGCCAATCCCAGAATATGAAAAACTGCAAAGTTTTTCATATTAATGGCTTTGCAGTTTTTCCACATTAATGGCAAAGATATTCTAATATCTTCACTGACTCTAAAAATAAGAGTAGGTTCCTGTTTACATGAAGGCGGAAGGAGAGAGAATAAATGGGATAAGTTTAAAAAAAAAAAAAAAACAAGAAGGAAACAACCAGAAGAATTTAGGAAATGGTGGACCCTTGACTGGACATCTGTACTGGACTCTTAAAAAAGTCAATGTCACTAAAGAAAGTGGGAACTGTACTACTCCAATAGAGACATCAGAGATCTCACCAAATACTATATGAACCCAGATTGGATTTTGGTTTAAAAAAAGGTGTAACAGAAATTCTTGGGACAACTGAAGAAATCTGAATATGGACCGAATGTTAAATGATACTATGGATTACTGTTAGTTTTCTTATACATAATAATGGCATTGTGCTTAAGTGTGCCCTTTTCATTAAGAGATGCAGGCTGAAGTGTTTAGTGGTGAAGTGACATATTACCACTTAATTTTACACGACACAGCAAAAAACATCTGTGTGTATATATGTACAGAAGGCATGTGGGGGTGTGTTGTACTGTTCTTTCCATTTTTCTACACATTTGACATTTTTCATAAGAAAAAGCTGAAACAAAGAAAGCTGGGAAATTATGTCTGAGATGAAGGAAAGGGGGTAGGAGAAATAAGAAAAACAACTTCATCATCCAAAATGTATTCTAAAAGGTGAAATACTAAAATCTAAAAGACAGAAATATGTTAGGAGAAAAACAATTATCATGAAAAACAGCAGAACGGTAGGATATGAATTTCTGAAGAAAATGGTTCTCTCTCAAACAGAGGTAATATACTCAGTCATGAGGGCTCTGGGGAAATAAGTATAATTCCAAGAAAGAATGCCGGGGCTGGACTCAGTGTTTTAATCTGCTGTCTGAGTCACAGCTAAAACAATTCCATGGCAACAGAACAGATCGGACTCAGACAAGCCAGCAGCCTGCCCGCTGGTCTAGACCTCCCTGCTAGATACACTCACTCGCTCTGGCTAGGTCTAAAGGATCCACGTGAATACTACAGGTAAGGATAACGTGTGCTGTCACCTCACCTAATTTTCTTTGGTAAAAAAACCAAGAATATACTTTTGTAGCCCAAAGAGATTCTGCATACAATCCAACAATATTTTCATTTAGAAGGAAATTTCTTAATACAATGAACTTTATTACTAAATCAACTTATGTTACTGAAGATAGTAAGTACTTCCTTCATAAAAACATTAATATTATAGCTTGGCTTGGGGGAGAGGTGGGAAAATCAACCTCCTTTTCTTTCTTAAGCACATCACATTAAATAAGTATCAAATTTCAATGTACATTATAAGCATCTGGAATGCGGATAAAATGCAGATTTGTAGGCTCCATATCCTGAGATTCTCATTCCATTGCCAGAAGTGGGGATACCTGTAATAAGCACCCCCAGGGATTCTGATTCAGGTACTCCAGGATTCCAGGATAGTTCTATGCTTCCATAAACAGCAAAGTTTTACTCTGATTAGATATAATGTGGTATTAGTGAGGAATACTAAACTGGGAGCCAGGAAATCTGGGTGCTAGATTTGTTACTAACTGATGGTATTTGACTTTGGGCACGTCAATGTCTCTGTGCCTCTGTTTTCTCATATGCTCAAATGAGGATAATTCTGCCTGCCCCACTTAGCATACCTCACGTACATGCTAATTTATACAAAAGTGACATGAGAGTATGAAGAGCTTAACAAACAAGCATTATATCTTTGAGAGGGGAGTCTTTAATCTTATTTGGTGAGCTTAGTATTATCTATTGTACTCCCAACAAGAGCCAACTGCAGATTAGTCCCCCCTCTTTCCTCTTAGGCTTAATCTAATCAAAACAGTGCTAAAGTAACATTCTTCCTTATCATTTGACATCCCCCATGGCCAAAAGAAGACAGAAAGCACAAAGATAATGAGGACGTCACTTAAGTATTGTGAAAATTAAATGTAAAAGAGGTTTATGTCTTGGGACAGTTCTTACCAAGTCTATGAGTTTGGTAACAGGAACTTCTCGGATTGGTCTTTTCATACGGCACAGAGCCTCTAAAGATGTGCCAAAACAACTTGGGAGGTAATTTCCACTGATGGTCAAGAAGTAATCTTTGCCTCGATCCAGGTGAAGGACGAGAATATCTTCAATCTTATCTTCTCCCGAGTTCAGGATGGTTACAGAGTCTTTGCTGACATACACATCAAGAGAAATGTCCACTGTCTCATCTGAAATGTAAGAGATGATACATGGTAATAGAAAAACTTCCAGTGGGAAAGCAAAAAGAGTATAAGAACCAACAGAAAAGTGTCCTCTAAAAAAATCATAAGCAATGAGGGGGAAGAGACAGGACACACACCAGAGGTATCACCAATATGACAGTAAAGGTAAGAGACATGTGGTTAGAAAACAGAAAGTTAAACCAAGGGGATGGGAGTCATGAGGACATCACCAGCAGAGACAATGGTAAAGGGAAAACTCACTTGGCTCCAAGTAGCCCTCAAAAGGTTCAGCCCGAAGCCATGGCTTGCAGTACTGGCTGTCATTAAGTTTAGGGATGAAAGAAAAATGGCAGGGAACCTGTCCATTGTTGCTGATCTGGAACTTCTCCTTTTGTAGTTGCCGAAACTTCACATTTTCAAACACAAACTGGGGAATAACAGACAGACACAAACATGCATCACTAGTAGGGGAAGTAAGTCAGTTGGATTATTCCATAGAGGATATGAGGAGTAAGGTAATTGTTAAGCAGGTGTGCAAATGCCATAGACATTCACCAACTGAACCAACTTCACACCATCCACTTGCATGTATTATTATACTCACACCAGCAGAGAAGAGTTAGGTGGCTCTTGCTACTTCTCCAGGCTACTCTGATCATTCCTAGGATCCTAAGAGGGTAACCCAACCTTGGTTCAGAGTATTCATCCTGGTTTCTGAGATATAAATTAACTAGCAACTCTGAAATACTAAATAAGAGCATCTAACAGCGGAGGGCTTACTATGTGCCGGGTGCTGTTCTGAGAGCTTCGCATGTATCAACTCATGTAATCCTTACAACTACCCCTTAATCCAGAAAAGGAAACTGCCGCTCTGAGCGGGTAGGATACTTGCCTGAGGTCATACATCTACTAAACAGCAGTGCTAGAATTGGAATGGAGGCAGTCTGACTCCAGCGACATGGGCTTAACCACTTTGCTATGTTGCCTTAAAGTAGCAGTTTCTTCTGTGCTAACCACAGTGAGTAGCAGACAGGGAGATCATGTATTTTTGCTCACCTCCCTCCTGCTGAGTTCTAAGGAAGGAAGGAAGTCATTTTCCATTCTGTCCATGATGCGTACACTATCTTCAAAGACTTTCCGGTACCTTCGTTCATCCACAACCTTCACCTGAAAGAAAATGTATCCTCTTTTCAGTCTTATATCCTTCTAGCTCATCTCCCTTGGAGATTATCTAACAATTTAAAACTGGTCATTACAGTAACCATTTAAAATAAACTGTGGTGCAAACAACATCCTCAAACACTTTCTATATCTTGCTTCATCCACAACTTTCACCTGAAAGAAAACAGATCCTTGCTTTAGTTTTATGTGCTCTCAACTTTTATATCTCCAAGAGTCTCTAACAATTTTTAAGGTCACTAAAGCAAACATAAATTGAACAAAGCATTATGGAAGCACACCCTTTAAGGTAAAGGTAAGATTAATTGGCTAACGTCCTGTAAAAGTTAAACCCCTACGTTAAGAAGCTTGGCAATAATAAATATTTGGGAAGAATATTTTCTTGCTTCATTGTTGTTATTTGGTAGTGGAAAAAATGTGATAATTGTGGTAAAAATGATTGCTTGCACTGTACAAAATGACGGTGTCAAAACACAGCAATTACTGTTTCTAACAATCATAACTTGGTGAGGTGGCAGCAAATATTATTAAAAAGCTTTTAACTCTATTAGATTCTATGTACAATACCAAGAAGTATAATATCACTGCTCAGATTATATAATAGCAGAGATACATTAATAAATGGAACCTACAGCCATTTTAGAAAATGGCTGAAACAAAATGTCCTAGACTAGAGTAAAACCATGACAACGGATAAACACATCGCGACTGATAAAAAAATTTTCCACTTGACACAGCACTTTCAGCTTCCTGATATAGCTGTGTTTTTATAAATATTAAAACTTCATACAAACCAATGCCAAAATTAACATAACTAACAGATTTTAATGAGATACCGGTTTCTTTTTTAGACTAGGAAATTTCACAAAAATTCATGTCAAAAAAAATTGATACATGCAGCAAAGGTTCTAAAAAGATGTGGAAACAGATGCTGGTGAGGCTGTGGAGAAATAGGAACTCTTTTACACTGTTGGTAGGAGTGTAAATTAGTTCAACCATTGTGGAAGACAGTGTGGCGATTCCTCAAGGATCTAGAACCAGAAATACCATTTGACCCAGCAATCCCATTACTGGGTATACACCCAAAAGAATATAAATCATTCTACTATAAAGACACATGCACACATATGTTTACTGCAGCACTACTTACAATAGCAAAGACATGGAACCAACAAATGCCCATTAATAATAAGACTTGATAAAGAAAATGTGGTAAATATACACCATGGAATACTATACAGCCATAAAAAGGAATGAGATCAGGCTGGGCACAGTGGCTCACACCTGTAATCCTAGCACTGTGGGAGGCCGAGGCAGGAGGATCACTAGAGGTCAGGAGTTTGAAACCACCCTGGCCAACATGGTGAAACTCTGTCTCGACTAAAAGTACAAAAAAAAAAAATTAGCCAGGCATGGTGGTGGATGCCTGTAATCCCAGTCACTTGGGAGGCTGAGGCAGGAGAATCCCTTGAGCCCAGGAGGCGGAGGTTGAAGTGAGCCAAGATTGCACCACCGCACTCCAGCCTGGGCAACAGAGCAAGACTCCACCTCAAAAAATAAAAAAATCATGTCCTTTGCAGGGACATGGATGAAGCTGGAAGACATCATCCTTAGCAAACTAACACAGGAACAGAAAACCAAACACCACATATTCTCACTCATAGGTGGGAGTTGAAGAATGAGAACACATGGACACAGGGAGGGGAACAACACACAACGGGCCACTCGGGGTAGTGGGGCGAGGGGAAGGAGAGCATTAAGGTTAAATAGCTAATGCACGTGGGGCTTAAAACCTAGATGATGGGTTGATAGGTGCAGCAAACCAACATGGCACACATACCTATGTAACAAGCCTATACGTTCTGCACTTGTATCCATAACTTAAAGTAAAATAAAAATTTTTTAAAATGTTGAAAATAAGAACATCAAAGCTGAGTCAAGTATCTCAGACTGGGGAAGTTTTTCACATATTTGAACTGTAACTCTTAGAGAACCGAGGATCAAACAATCACTTTACCATCACCAGGGCCCATACTATAGCATTAGGTTAAGATGAATTTTATACTTTTACAAAACTTTGCAACTTTTAATTTCCAAAAGTATTTTGCACATGTCTTTTTATTTTCACAACCTGGAAGGCTACCAAAGCAAGGAATATTTTTGTTCTGATAGTTGAGAACATTAAGATACAAAACAATCAACAAACTTGCTCACTGCTACAGTTAATACCAAAGGTGACATCTGGACTAGTTTAAGACTCTTTCCAGTATACTAGATATGTGACAGAATCAACTTGAGTATGTCTTAAAAGCACAGCTGCCTGGGCCTACTAATCACAGTCTCTAGGGGTGGGGACACATGCATCCACACTTTTTTTTAAAACTCTTTAAGCAATTCTTAAACCCACTGAAGTCTGAGAACCAATGCAACAGATCACAGTACCAAGTGCAGGGTTGGAACCCTATCCCAGCTCTATCTCAGCCAGCCCACAGAAAGTCTTCTGAAATTAATTGGCCACGGTGCACTTGGCTCCTTTGTTAACAGTCATTGGTGCCAATGGTGGTGAAAATGTAGTGTGGTTTTTAAAGCCTCTAATCATAGCATGCCCAAGAATCCAAAACATGAGGTGATTACTCAATAAAATCAAACTTTTTCTCAGCGGGTTATCATGATCACAGCACTTAATGGCAAATCAAAGATAACGAGGGGGGGAACCCCAAAGAATTTCACAACCCGTCACATCCATTTTAGTAAAGGAAATTACTGACAAAATTAGGAATTTGAAAAAAAGTACAATGAGCTAGGTCTTTATGTAATAAGATGGGAGGTTCTCCAAGACACACTGCTGATTTAAAAAAAAAATCAAGTTGCAGACCAACACATACATATAAGACCGTTTATGATATAGAGACACACACAAATCAGTATTTTGTCTATGAGTGAACAAAAAAGCATATACAAAGGTCTAGAACTGCACTGTCCAGTACGATAGTGACTGGCCACATAGGGAATTTGAATTTAAATTACTTTAAATTAAAAGTTCAGTTCTCAGTTGCACTAGCCACACTTCAAGTACTCAATAGCCCCCTGCGGCTAGAAGCCACTGGACTGGATGGCACAGATACAGGACATTTCCATCATCACAGAAAGCTCTATTGGACAGCACTGGTCTAGAAAGATATAAACTCCTAAGAGTAGTGGCCTGGCTGGGGAATGGGGGGTTAGGCAAAGTTGGGAGTAGGAGACAGAACAGGGATTGAAGAACTTCTGCCTTATCTGTCAATTCTGCTTAAATTTCCTTTTAATTTTTTTAAAAGCACTTGTCATTGCTGTATAATTTAAAAATCATTAAAAACTCAAAATGCAGATCTTTATTAAAGATATACATAAATACACACGAAGCCTGAAAAAAAATGTAAATATCCCACTAGAAGCCCTGCATTAATGTGTACGGAGTTTTAAAAACATCCCAAGGTTGGCTGGGTGCAGTGGCTCATGCCTGTAATCTCAGCACTTTGGGAGGCCGAGGCGGGCGGATCACAAGGTCAGGAGATCGAGATCATCCTGGCTAACACGGTGAAACCCCGTCTCTACTAAAAATACAAAAAATTAGCCAGGCGTGGTGGTGCACGCCTGTAGTCTCAGCTACTCGGGAGGCTGAGGCAAGAGAATGGCATGAACCTGGGAGGCAGAGCTTGCAGTGAGCCAAGATTGCGCCACTGCACTCCAACCTGGGTGACAGAGCGAGACTCTGTCTCAAAAAAACAAACAAACAAACAAAACAAAAAACTAACAAACAAACAAACAAAAACATCTGAAGGTTTTGAAAAGAAATACAAACAAAAAAGCCAGGCATAGCTGATCTAACCAAAGAGGTTAGTGTTTGAGGAAGATATCCTCTCAAAATGGATTAAGAGAATTCAAATGAAGAAAAAGGGGCAGCCTGCAAGTACAAACTAGAAATTAGATGGGCTAAAAGAAGTTATCTAAAGGTATATTTCATCAAGTTCTATGGAATTATAGAGGCATTGTGGGGTAGTAGAAAGAGCACAGAGTTGGCAGTTAAGCCAACTTAAGATTGGAATCTCAGCTCTCCTCCTAGTTGAATGCTCTTAAATAAGTTATTTCAACTTGCTGTTCTCCATCTGCTCATCTGTTAAATGGGAAATACAGTTGTCCCTTGAGATCTGTGGGGGATTGGTTCTGGCATTGCCTGTGTATAATCAAATTCACGCATACTCAAGTCCCACAGTTGGCCCTCCTTATACGTGGATTTCACATCCTGTGAATACTGTATTTTCCATCTGCATCTGGTTGAAAAAATCTGGGTATAAGTGGATCTGTGCAGTTCAAACCCATGTTGCTGAAGGATCAACTATATTTAACTCAAAGCATTGTTGTGAGGAGTAAATGAGATGTGTGCAAATTGCCTCACATAGTCCCTGCCACACAGCCACTAGCTGCTGAGGAACAGTTACTATTATTGATGATTATTATTTTAAAATTTCAAAATGGACAAAAGTCAAGTCATGATTGTCTTGATAAAATTTAAAATCTATTCTAAGACAAATAACTAATTCTGATCTTAAATGAAAAGCCCCAAAGTCTTTCTTCCTTAAAACAGGAGCAGGATAAAAAACAGGTTGGTGATATCTATCTCAGAAGCCCCCTAAATCAACACACACACACAGGAAAGAAACCTATCCCATTATGCTCTTCACATGTCTGAACTCATTAATCTTCATGAGTATGTACCAATATTACCAACGCTTAATAGAGGAGGAAACTGAGGCATAAATATGTTACATAAATTGTCCATGGTTACACAGTTAGAAAGTGGTTGAACTGGGATGCAAATCCCAGAAGTCTACTACAAAGCCCATTCTACTAAGCACTGCACTGTATACATTCTGACAGATTATAGGGCTGCAGATCTGAAAAATCCACAAGAAATAATCTAAATGTACTGGCTGTAACAAATTAAATCAGCATGATTATAAGATATGACCTACATACCAATAACACATAGTTTAAAAATACAATGGGAAAAAAACTTTACTCACAATACAGACAGAAAATTAAATAACTGGCCATTAATGCAGCCCAGGATAGAACAGAGTTAAAGAAAAAATTGGCTGGGCACGGTGGCTCACGCCTGTAATCCCAGCACTTTGGGAGGCTGATGCAGGGGAATCGCTTGAACCCGGGAAGAGGAGGATGCAGTGAGCCAAGATCACACCACTGCACTCCAGCCCGGATGATAGGGCAAGACTCCGTCTCAAAAAAAAAAAAAAAAAAAGAAAAGAAAAGAAAAAGAAAAAAGAAAAAATAAGTGTAGGGATAACACTGTATCCCTTAAGACAATATACAGAGTTGGTTGTATTCTGATCAGTCTGCGCCTTTGCTTCTGCTGTCTCTACCCTTCCACCCAGAATCTCCCTCCTGATGTTTCCCTTCCTTACTATCTGATAAAACTTAGCTTTTAACTCTTCATTATGCATACCTACTTTAGGAAGCTCAAGTTACCACCATCTGTGTCACTAAAAGGCCTGGAGCATTAAGAGCTATACGGACAGCATTTGGGAGGGTTAGGGGCACTAACCTCTCAATGCTGCAAATGGTTATTTGGTTATGGAACATTTATGGCTTGCTGAATTACTGATCTGTTCTGAGTCTAAATAACCCTCTAGTAATTGATACTTAACACACAAATAAATGAATGTACAAACAAGTGTTTACCCCAATATGGAAGAGGGCGCTAACAGGCTTGTGGTCACTGGTTTTCAGTTCCATGTGACTCCGATAATTAAGCTGATTAACATTTGTTCCTCTCCAAAGAATTCGGTCACACCAGGCTGGAACCCGGCATTTCCCACTGTAAGTAAAGAAATGACTTATAAAGAGAACATATCATACAAGAACATAATACCTACCACACTGGTTTAGATCAGGGTTAGGCTCTCTTGTTACATGCTCCCAAAGAACTGTGTACTTCTCCCTCCCTAACAACCCCTATCATCCTCCCTACTATCTCGCAAGCTCTGTGAAGGGATTGTATTTGCTTGTTTGCCACTGAACTCCTAGCAGCTAGCATGGTATCTGGTGCAAAGTAGGTGCTCAACGAATAGCTATCTAATGAATGAATGGTTCTGTTAAGATTGGGAGTACATCTTCAACAATGTCACCACAGGAGAAAATAGCACGTTCTTAAAATATCCTCAGAAGATTTGGATTATATTTTGAACACTTCCTTTTCCTTTACTCTATGAGCATCAACAACACTTCACAACAGACAGATAACTAATCAAGTCTAAAACTCCAATTTTCTCTTCCTAGACTGGGCTTAATCTTTGGAGAGGAATAACAGTATTGATTTCTCCTTTAAACCAGACATTTATGGACAAGTCTAGCTTCTTCTAATAGAGACGAAATAAAATCAAGCCATGCAAGTCTGAGCAAATCTCAGTCCACAGAATACCAAGGGTAGGGAAAAAGAACCTATTCATCATTCTATTAAAACAAGCAACACCTTGTGCACCTGATCCAGAAGGTGACACAGATATTTCTCATCAGTAGCTCTGCAGCTGACTCTAAAGTCAGGTGAGTGAAACAAACATGGCAAAGCGTACAAGATCTAACAGTATCACTTCATTTGCTGGCCAGTTACCTAGGAGCATAGGAATAACGACTCCCCACCCATGCCAGTACTCTCAGAGTTCAAAACAGCTGAACATGAGTGGGGATTCTTTCTCTTTCAAGTTTCTGTGCTCAGCCAGCTAGGAGAAAAAGAAAGAAAAAGAAAGAAAAAGAAGAAAAAGAAGAAAAGAAAAAGAAAAAAGGAAAGGAAAAGAAAAGAAAAGAGATAGTAGGTAGAGGACAAATACTCACTAAGAACTTACTGGGGGCACTTTACTAGGATGATTAGGAAATCAAAAGGGTCTACTAAACAGTGGTTCTCAGTGTTCTTCAGCTGTGGCAGATATTAGGTCCAAGCATCAGTATTTTTTGAAGTTCTTTAAGGGATTCTAAAGTCTTTTAAGGATTGAGAGCTACTGGTGCTAGAAGAACCTTTCATGGCTTTGTTTTGGCCTTCTGGTATCCTGAGTTAAATAGCTGAGTAGTTTGGGAAAAGAAAAGAGCCAGAACAGATAATAGGTAAGAAACAAAGGCAAAAGCAGGAAGGCAAAAATTTAAGCAAGTGTGCTGAGGTGAGAGAAATAAGGCACTGTAGGTAGCCCATAAAACTTCAACAATCTTGACATATAAGTAATAACTTCCCTAAGATAGGCTCACCTTTGAGTACAGATAAATGAAACACTCTTATTGTTCTATAATAGCACTGAGGCACTGAGCCATTAGGTTTATATATCTGCTTATGGCATGGCCTAAAAAATTCCTAGCCCCTTACCAATATGGAGGGTCAGAAATAAGATCAAGCCTTAACCTCTTCCGTGAGAAGGTTCTTATTACTTTACCTGGAATCCCACCGGTCTGTTTTAGAGTCATACTTGTAAGTGGGGATGAACTTGATTTCCCCTTCATTGAAGTCAACAAAAGCTTTTTTCTGTGTGCGCTGAATATTTAGCTACAGATAGAAAGAAGCATCAAATAAGCAGGATAACACTATCTTAATATAAGAGATGATCAGGTTGATAAGCCACTGTTCCCATTTCAAAGTATCTAGTTCCACAACCTTTACAACTGTAGTGAGAGTATATAAATGAAATTTCTATACCTTATGAATTAAATCTCAGCATTCCCACAGCATCTAAACTCACCCTCAGATAGGATGCCTGTTATTAGCACATCACTATTCTTTTATTGCTCATAGTGGCAGAGGGTAAAATGGAAAAATGAAATCTGAATAATTGTAAGTTCCTTGGAGCTGGGCAGAAACCACCCAGCACAATTTTAATTTAAAGAAAAAGCACACAAATGTTGAATGAATAATTCCGCAAACCAAATTCAGCGAATAGTTTCCAATTGTTTTGAAAGATCCTCACTCAAATATTTTACCAGAGTTATATAAGACTCAGAATTTATCCTAAATGTACCCCTTTTGGAGGCAGAATAAAGAAAAAGCAAAGAAATGTGCCAGCCAACCACAATGTGAAGGCAGACATAGACAAGAATGGCTCACTACAAAAACCATTCTGCTGCAAATCACCTGAATGTTGGCTACGTCTGAAGGCTGAAAAGGCTCTCATAACGATTTAAAGATTATTCGAATGAAGTCAAAACATTTTCTTCCCTCAATAAGAAGCATTCACTTTTAGCAGCCAGTATACATATGTTGAAGTAAAAATTCAAGTCACATGCCAGGTTCTGAGGCAAATTTACTGCTTCAAATATATGGAAACCACGTTCTTGAATATCAGGTTTTATGTAAATGTTACCGGCTCAATGCTTTTTCTGCAGGTTTTAAATACCAGCTAGCTTCAACTTATCATCTACCATGAGCCCATAGCCTATGCTGTTGATCCCAGACAAACTTCTTTTCTGTACTTCCCAATTCCCCTGACAGGGCCTCCCTCTTTTACCTCCAAGCTGTTCTTCAGCCTGCCAAGTAATCATAGAACAGTTTTCACTGTTCCATCTGCCAAACCACATCAACATAGCTGAAGGCCCGCTTCCTCCAGGAAGTGTTCTCCAATTAACCCCACCCATTCACCAACTCATTTATACAAATCTCTGAAATCTCTTAATGATAAAGACATTTTGAATAAATGTTGTATTTACTTTTTATCACTAATGTTATCTTCCCTCATCCCATCCAAGCACTTAATAAAAGCACTACAAATCTTGTATGTAGTCAATGCATCACTAGTCACACTGTTTTCACAAGACAGTAAGACGTTTCCATCACTCCCTAGAGTAAGATATACCTCCCATAACTCTAACAATCTCATCTCCCATCTAGGAAAGTTCCTATAAAATGAAACTTTACTTACCTGGTCGAATTTCAAGAGTCTCTGAAGGTCTTTCTTATTAATAAGACTTTTCACCTCATTGGCATCAGGCATGCAGAGTCTATAATTCAAATCTCCCAACCAAATGACAACACTAAGGATCAAAAAAATGTATGAACAGAAGTAGTGATTAGCATAAAAAAAACAGAGAAGGATGGAGAGAAGAAAAATGGGTAGATTATTGATAAAGGCTCACTCACCACTGTCTCACAAGGGGTTTAAAGTTGTAACTAATCCTTTGAGGGCAACTACTATCAACACCTGAGAGAGACAATGGATTACAAAATAGGTGGGAGAAGAGGACTCTATACATGAAGAATGAAAATGGGAAATATTATGTATGGGATTCAGAAGCCAAGGAGTTAATGGACTGAGAAGCATGCAGTTTATTTGCTGGACTAGCTTCAAAATTTTGCCTGGCTACTAGCCAGGTCTTTAGGGGAAGAGAACCCGAACGTTTTCTGCCTCTCAGAGTCGTGAAGTCCTGCAGGTTCTCCACTAAGGTCTGCATGGTCTGAGTGACAGCTCTCCCAGGCAGGACCCACTAAGAAAAGTAGGTCCAGGGCTCTCTAGTGAAGCCTGATCGGACTACCATTGCCCAAGTTACAGGCAGGAAGGAGACTGGCATTCCATGGGATCCTCAGCTCCCAATAACAGCAACAGGCCCTTAGATGTGCTGAGAGCCCCACAAAGGGAGACAATGCAATTAACACATCAAAATGGACTCTCCTGTTGAGTGATCTCAAGTTCCCAATGGGTCATTCTGACAATCTCAAATGCAACATGAAATTTATGGAATCTGGGAAAATAAATTTATGGAATTTCATGGCAACTTCATGACCATACATTTTAGGGACTTGACTTTACCACTGTGAAATAGAATTCCACATGATCCTAATTATTGAGACATTATGGAAAATAGTTGAATATCCCTACTCTTTCCTCCTCTTTCCCCAATGACTCTACTCTCTATATTAATTTCTTTAAAACTAATCATTTTCTACCACCACATCTACTCCTCAACACATCTCTGCTTCTATGCTTATTAAATCCCATTCTTCACTGACCTCCCTCTGCTGCCCCCATTTTTAATAAGCACAGCCATTAAAAAGAATAATGTAGATCTACATATACTGGCTTGGAAAGGAATCCACAATAAATAGAATAATACAGTCTTATACACCAAGTACCTATGTGTGTGTTTGTATGTGAACAGACAAAACGCTAGAATAGTGCTATTTAATAGAATTATAATGCACCTCACAACATAATTTTAAGTTTTCTAGTAGCTGCATTTAAAAAGAAAAAAAAAAGTGAAAATATCAATACATTTCATTTTACTCAATATATCCAAATTATTTCAACATGTGATCAATATTTTAGAAATCAAGATATCGTACATCTTTTTCCTAAGTCTTTAAAATCCAATATATAGCTTATGCATACAGCATATCTTAATTTGGACCAGTCACTTTCAGGTACCTAACAGCCATATATGGCTACTGGTTGTCATATTGGACAGTACAGATCTAAAAGGTTACACACCCAACTGTTAAGAATGGTTTCCTTTGGAGAGAGGGACTGGCTAGGTAGAGAATAAGAAATGAGGAAATTTAACTTCTAATTTTATCTTTTATTACATTTGCAATGAATATTTCTATTTTATCATAAAAACAATAAAAACTGACTCCAACTACAGACCCTCTAGCATTATTCTAGGTGCCCCACTAATAGAACTATCCTTTCCTCTGATATCAAGTCTAATTTCTCTGCCTCAATGATTCTGTTATTACTCAAAAACCCTCTCTTCTTTGTGACCCCAATCCCTCACTGGTAATCTTTCACTCTTCACAGCTCTACAGTATCTCACCACATTTAATCTCTTCACTATCCAAACTCCTGTAGCCACTACTCAAAGGCTACAGGTGAGTTAACCACTTACTCATGTTTCATGATGTTCAATTGCGGGAGGGTCTGATTTGGGACCACAAAACTCATTCTCGCACAAATGTCCTTATAATCTTGATTCCTTCTCTCAAAGTCCTCCACGTGGGCAGCCAGATGGGAATTGACAATGCAAAAGGTGGTGTTGTGAAATACAAATCTCACAGCTACCCCACCTTTGTTTCCCTGTTAGCAAGAGTAATTACTCAATTAGTACACAGAACTAGCAACTGAACTTTATTTACATGAACATGAATAATAATCAAGCTCATTTCCAAAGTAACTCACCATTTTCCCCATGATTCCAGTTCCAACTGTTTCTGTAGCAATATCACGAATATATCGACACTGATCCTTTCTGGCAAATATAAGAAGCATCATCCCAACAAGGCGCACCAGTTGAACCTATGAGTTCCAGGGAGTTATAAAAGGTTAATGTTAATACCAATCTTTGCCACATTTCTAATGTCCCACCACTAATTTTCCATCAAGATGATATACCAGTGCCCAAATCTGACTTCATATCCTCTAATTTCTCAGTGGACCCCATCAAGTGGAAACCAATATTCTCTGGGGAGGCTCTAATCTGGCACTGACCAATAAGAGTTAAAAGCCTGGAGGGACAATGAGTACTTTCAGCTCTAGATCTATTCTTTTAATCACTTCTTAGCCTACCAGGAGTAAGCAGCATTAAAAGTTCAAATAATAAAGCCACTATCCCAGCTTGTTCCTTCCACCTTTCCTTCCTAGTTTCTGATGTCTAATTTTCTAAGAAATTGAAATCAACCAAACAGCAATCCTTCTTACTTCACTTATTTTTAACTTGTGAACTACAGCTAGAAATATGTCTGAGATATGCATTAGTCAGGACCTATATGAGAGGAATAACATCCCCAGGAGTTTTATTACCTATATAAACTGTTAGAAGATGTAGAGAAAAATTACTCACATTACTTCTTTTAGAGAGCTTAGTATGATAGCCCTGTAATTAACTCTTCTGGTAGCTAAATGCCTCTACCACATACCTTCTAAAGACAAACAAATTGGCCCATCTTGCTAAAGTCAACTCTCCTCTTAACTTAAAACCAAGTTTAGAACTCGTTCAAATTCCACACCACTTCTATTCTTGCTCTGATTGCAACACATGCACCATGCGCCCACGTTTCATATTGCTTTTCTGTAAAGCATTCAATTCTGACCATGTCAGTGAGTAATCTAAATCTTCAAGTTTTATTGCATAAATCAGAAATCTTATATGTAATTATTTCAAACTACGTATTGATACAAGAATAATAAAATTCTTTTTTTCCCCTAAAAGCTATCTAAGCAATGAAAATATAGTATCAGAAAGCTTAGGGATTTTTTTTTTCTAGGAAATAAGGATGAATGATCAATCTGCCCTATCCCAGTATTACACACAGAGAAGAATTCAATTAAACTATACTTTTGGAACAAGTTGTAGATAATGGAATAACTCCCGGTGAGCCCTATTTAGTCATATACTTAAAAAGATAATTAATGCGGCTTACTTTCTTATACTTGGCTTTGGAATGCAAACCTCTCTCTACAGCCATGGACCATTCTTGTTCCTTCACAGATTCAAAGTAGAAAAAGGCTTCTGTGCTCAAGTCCAGCTCTTGGAATCTGAGGAAAAAAGGGATGTGAGATCTATACATATCCCATAATTATCTCTGGCTACCTCCTGTCCCATATGTTGAAACATTAGATGAAAAAAAGATGGGAGAGAGATAAATTTTATAGAACTGCTCTGTTCACCCAGGTGATTAGTAAGAACAAGTAGCTTTCTTTTATAAAGAATTCCCACAAGTACATTCATAAGCTATGCAAAAAATAAATCAAAATACCTCCCACAGAGGATAACAGTAGAGCTTTGCTCTTATATCCTAGGAACTGTCACTGTTAGAACCGACCTCAAGTCTTAGTTTCTATGCAGAATATATAGATTCCTATGGGTTTCAAGAAAATTAGATGCTTCCTTACACCATTTTAGGTATCTGTTCCTTTCTGTTCTCACAAATTTGACCCGCAAGTTAACTCTCATGTATAGTCTACAGTATTTTTTAAAACAGTCTTTTTTAAAAAAGGCAAAACATCATGTAAACGAACACCAAACATATAGCCAAAAGGAAATTCCAGAAGTGTTCTTTACCCAATGCAGTAGATATCAGGAGGATTGGGATCACAGTTCAGCCAAGGTTCTAACCCGCTATCTGGAGACTGGCCATTCACATTCCAAGTTCCAACAAAAAATCTAATACATAAAATGAAAAGATAATTTGAAAACAAAGATCAAGTATAAACCAACAGAAGGTCTTTCTTTTCGCTTCCATACAAAGGTATGTTCACAATATGCTAACATAATTCCTCAAAATGTTTTGCCACATATGTAAGAAAGATCTTTTGCATCTAGAACACAAAGGCAGTGGATTTTCTCTAAATTTTACATTAAGTAAAACTACAGAAGGAAACCAAGTCTTTATTTTTAAAAAATGCAAAGGTAATTGCTATACCACATTTCCTTTCAATTAAGCTCCATCCAAACTCATACTTGAAAGGAGAGCTTATGGATGGGAAAGAGGTATCTTCATGCTGTAAGCTAGTCAAATATGGATAAATGTTCTATAAGGGGCTATAGGTGACTCCAGAAACTCACTTCCTGAAGGATTACAAGGACATCTGTGTAGGAAATTCTGATGAGGCAGACGTAGTATTAAAGGGGAAAGCAGAAGGGAAAACTCATGACTGTCTTAACTGTTGACACACAAATATAAGCATAGTGGGGAATATGAGGAACTAGAAGTTTTAGCATAGTGATATAGTTATGACTGAATTAGAATAAATGAGGTATGACAGGATAGCAGATGGGACTAGAATCTTGGACTAGAAGGGTACATTCTACTCATGAATAACAAAGAAAGGTGGTGTTGCTTCATGCATTGGCGATACATGCCACATGGTACCTCACATGCAGCATACACACACAGGTCCAGAAAAGAAGATGTCAACTAGTAAAGATGAGATAAAAAATAATACAGATGAACGAATCCAAGATAGACCTCCCAATCAAGAGGACTGGATGAAACTTTCTTTATTTACCAAAGTAAGTAAATTAAGAGCTAGTGGTAATGGTGGACTTTAATTTTCTAATATTGGCTGAAAAAAAAAACAGGTCAGATATATAAACACGCTTGCTTATGGAATGTGCTAGGGAAAAATTCTCTAGTACATGTGACCTTGATTTGGTTCTCTAGGACTCAATAGAGACATCAGTAGACATGGCATTATTAGTAGTTAGAAAATCCAAGGGAAGGTCAAGAAAGGTGGCTCAAGCCTGTAATCCTAACACTTTGTGAGGCCGAGGCGGGTGGATTGCCTGAGCTCAGGAATTTGAGACCAGCCTGGGCAACATGGTGAAACCCAGTCTCTATAAAAAATACAAAAATTAGCTGGATGTGGTGGTGTGCACCTGTAGTCGCACCTACTTGCAGGGCTGGGGTGGGAGGATTGCTTAGGACTGAGAGGTTGAGGCTACAGTGAGCCATGATCTGCTCTCCAGCCTGGGTGACAAAGAGAGACCCTGACTCACAAAAAAAAAAAAAAAAAAAAAAAAAAAAAAAAAAGAAAAAGAAAATCCAAGGGAAACTGTAGCATCTGCTGCATTATTTCTGATATGCATGTTATTGGCCAGCATAGAGACAGGAGCTTGAAACAGGCAACCATTCCTTTTTATCATATTTAGGCTAATGTCTTAAATATCAACAGGCCACTGTCTGTTATATATACTAACTTTTTAGACTCAGGAAGCAAAAGAGACACTAACCTGAAAGTCTGAATGTTGACATATTCTTTCTCTCGCTTTGCCAGGATATGTTTGATGAGACCCTCCCGCTGCCCAGATTGGGTATTTGGTACAAAGAGCTTCCGCATGGTGTTGGTCACTTTGGGCTGCTCCTTGTTAGAAGCTTCTTTTTCACGTGGAAGCCTAGCAAATAAATGAGAGATTCAAAAGTAAAATTGTTTAAACTGTAATTCTCCTACAAGGGAAATATGTTTTTACATGGGACTTACATTTTATTCACTGAAGAGGGTGGAGGTGGGGGTTCCCGATGAATCCCAGTAGGCTGATTTTGTGAATTTATTTTCTTGTCCAAATTCATAGAAGAAAAATTGTCTTCAAATCCAAGAAGCCCTGAAAGACACAGACCCCAAGGTCAAACAGGGAAAAAATCTAACATCCAACATATCCAGGGTAACAGGGCTTTGATTTGATCACAATTTGATCAGTGGTGTTACTAAACAGAAAACTATCATAAGGGTAGAAATTACTTGGATTGGAGTTCGAAGAAGCACACCTATCCCTGAAGCACTGATATACTAACTAGAACAATAGAAGTTTGTAAGAACTTGGAACAGACTAGTAATAGCTAACATTTATTGAAGACTGAGCACAATGCCTGGTTGAGAGTAAGGGAATATATCATTATCTCACTTAATCATCACAAAAACCCCAAGAAGGTAGTAGTATTAAAAATCTTCCCATATTACAGAAAGGAAAATGGAAGTTCAGAGTTGTTGAGTAACTTGATGAAGGTTGTATAACTAGTAAGTCCTTGACTTGGGATTCAAATCCAGGCTGTCTGGCTCTCGAGCTTGTACTTTCTACCACCCTGCTAAGCTGGCTCCTGAACAGCTACCATGCTACAGAAAGGATAAGGAGTGAACACTGGTCAGTGGGCCTGGACTTGATAAAACTACTCTGCAGGAGAATGTGTCTGACATTGGCTTTAATCTACATCACCATATTTGGCCTGACAAAATCTACTGACTCTGCAATGACCATAGCAACAAGGAAACCAGGAACTTTTTAGTACCTGAAAAAACAGAAGGTTTGTCCTTAGTGTCTAATTTCTGGTACCAGCTAGATGAGTCCTTTTGCTCTGGAACAAGAAGTTGTGACTGAGCTAGAGAGATAAGGTTCATGGTCAGAAACTGGGAAGTCTTTCATTGAGTAGAATTTACTATAGCCAAAAGCCATTCTTTCAACATTCCTTATATGCAGGGGCCAGCACCATTTTTGGATACAGTGGAAGAAACTAAGGGAAATGAGGGGAGCTCTGGGGTCATCTAGGGGCAGAAGGAGAATTATAGTCTATGGTAAGCTGTGCTTGCCATGACACTGAATATTCTGAAAACTTGCCTAGTGTCCTTAAAGCTGGGCAGATTTTTTCCCTAACCTATCCCTGTGTTCACTCCTGAAGAAAAAAAAAATCAGCTATCAGGGCTTAAAGGGTGAGGTATTTTGCCAATGGCCACTTTCCTCTGTATCAGCATGTCAGAATTTCACTCCCGTTGAAATAGAAGAAAGAAAATCGCTGAGTCTCTAGTTACCTTTCTGAGCAGCAAGGACAGCTGAGAGGAACTTCAAACAGTGTTCCTCATCAGGGATTTCAAAGCGGCGCTCTCTGATCCAGTCTCCCTGAACCCGAATTTTGCAGCCACCTAAAAAGAATTGAAATCCATACATATACTGCTATGGGATAAAATGTCTTACTGGGATCATATTCTCAACTTATCAGGTTAACAGAAGAAGGTCCAGATCACAAATATTCCAGATCTCTAATATAGGAAGCACACATACAAGATCAAGAGAGTCAGTATGACGGTGGTGGAAGGGGTGATGCAGAGAGGGAACCCTAAGGGAAGTGAGAACTCCTAAGGCTGATGAACTGTGTCCATGAGCAGCCCGATCTAAGGATATGACACATACTAAAATTATACTTTCCTGCGTTCTGATCTATCTCTCAGACATCAAAGCAGGGACCTTCAAATTCTAGCAAAAGGTAAATTCCTCAATCACCCTCCCTCCCATTCCTTAGCTGGAAATTCCTACCATTTCAAGTCCAGATCACATTGTCAGAGTATCTGAAGCATGAAGGGAATAAAAGAAGTAGGATGGTTTGTCCATAAGTACAGACTAAATTTACAAAATAACTTAAAAATAGTGATACTGGTTTGAAGTATTCTGAAAAGAAGCATCTACAACTCATTACCTCAAGTTTAAAATGTATGTCTTTAATAAACATACAAAAACAATATAATGACCTATGCTCAGAAGTGGTTTGGTTCAAGTACAGCCAATTGGAAACTAGGAGAATTAGAAGCAAAGTTAGCTAGGGCTTTAATTTCTTATGTGTATAACATATTGTCTCCCCTTTTCTGATGCCCTATAGTTATCATCTATATCAACTGTTTGGATGTGGTGATCCAGGAAACCTATGTACTTGTTTCTATTCTTATTGTAACTGATTTATTACATAGGTTATTTTCTCATGCCTCTGGAAACTACAAGCTCCTTAAGGGCAAGAGGCAGGGTACACATGCAGGGTGCACATACAGCGAACCCAGCACTTTTAGGAGTGTAGGGTGACCAACTGTCCCAGCATTGTATGGCACTCAGAGGCTTCCTAGGACTCAGGACTTCCAATGCTAAGACTGGGAAAGTCCCAGGCAAATAAGGCTTGCTGGTCACTCTACTGGTGACAGTAACATCAGACTTCACAGACAGAAGGTATTTAATGACTGATGAACTGGACTCTTTACCACGTGTAAATAACAAATTCATGAGAAAATGAAACGAAAATCCTAGTTTTTTATGGTGGAAATCCACTTCTGAACCTTTGGCTTTTTGTCCTCTGCATTTCTTCTTCTCTCTGTCTTTGTAAAATGAGTTACAAAAAGGAAAATAATTAATTAGAAGAAAAGAGATAAAAATGGAGAAAAATGTGAAAGAAGGCACCCAAATAGACTACGGATAAGAAAATTTAATGAGGGTGCCACTGTAGAGAGGAAAAAAGAGAGGGAAGGAAAAAAGTGTCAATTATAGCAGCCATGAAGATATAGGGAAAACTCCTTCAGGGTTTAACAAGTCCTTTCTTTCTCAGATTATTTATACTAAATGTGGTTTTCAAAGAGTAGTTTCTATCTGACATAAATTTAGAACAAAAACCCTTATTATCTCTCACACACACACAAACACACAATTCTTGAAAGACATATTTTAGCAAATATATAACTGACCTACTTAATGGGCCAGAAGATTCCAGAAATTGCTTACAAAATAACACTGGATGCTCCCTCACCATGTTGCTTGAGAAAGAGAACAAATTACCTCAAGACTCAACCTTCTACTCTTCTTGTCCATCCTAAAACCTTCTGGACCTCTGTGATCTGCAAACACTCCTACATCCTCAACTTCATCTGAATATTCTCTGCATCTCTCAGTAGTTCTCAACTATGCATGCATTAAAATTACCAGAGGCACTTTATTTTTGTTTTTATTTATTTTTTGAGACAGAGTCTCGCTCTGTTGCCCAGGCTGGAACACAGTGGCGTGATCTCGGCTCACTGCAACCTCGTCCCCCGGGTTCAAGCAATTCTCCTGCCTCAGCCTCCTGAGTAGCTGGGATTACAGGTGCCCGCCACCATGTCCGGCTAATTTTTGTATTTTTAGTAGAGATCGGGTTTCACCACGTTGGTCAGGCTGGTCTCGAACTCCTGACCTCGTGATCCGTCCACCTTGGCCTCCCAAAGTGCTGGGATTACAGGTGTGAGCCACTGTGCCCGGCCACCAGAGGCACTTTAAAAACAATATTGAACCCAGGCCCCACTCCAGGACAATTAAAACAGAACCTCTGGAGGTGAAGCCCAGGCACTCGTAGTTTCCGAGTGATCTGACCATATGTTCACATTAAAATTCAGAGTCAACCGCAAAACTGGCTGGTCCCTAGGAGGAGCACTTCTCCTACAACCCTCTTATTTTTATTTATTTATTTATTTATTTATTTTTTATTTATTTATTTATTTTTTTTGAGAAGGAGTCTCTACTGCCCAGGCTGGAGTACAATGCCGCGATCTTGGCTCACTGCAACATCCACCTCCCGGGTTCAAGTGATTCTCCTGCCTCAGCTTCCTGAGTAGCTGGGATTACAGGCACGCACGACCACGCCCAGCTAATTTTTGTATTTTTAGTACAGACCCGGTTTCACCATGTTGGCCAGGCTAGTCTCAAACTCCTGACCTCGTGATCCGCCCGCCTCGGCCTCCCAAAGTGCTGGGATTACAGGCGTGAGCCACCGCGCCTGGCCTAACCCTCTTAATGGAGTCTGTTTATATTCTCTCACACCTGAAGTAATTTTGAGTTGGTGTCTTTATTTGTCCTAATAACACCATCAGACTACTCTTTCTCCTTCTCCCTCAGGCAAAATCCTTTCTCCTTTGAGGCTCATCCATTGGGATCTACCATTTCCTCCCTTTCCTCTACAAGTTCATGCACCATCCTCCCAGAAACTTCAGAATCCAAGATACAATACCTGGCTCATAAGACTCTCTCTCCACTCGATCTCCTGCCATTAATTTTGGGTCCCTTTAAAATTAGCACAGAAAACCCAGTCAACACCTTCAACTTCCTCATCCAATGACATTCCCCCTCCACCTCAGCCACCACTTCCTCAGTTGCTACTGGGACCCTCTCAGTTATACCCTGGATTTTGTCATCATAGAAACGCCACCACTTCATAAACCTCTAATTCAAATATCCCACCCTGACATGTTATTCCTTCCAACTTACTTGCTCATTATCCCCATTGTAACTGTTTTTTTTTTTTTTAATCTGATGGGAACCTCCAGCCCATTGATTTCTCTGTTTTCTTACTATCCGTCAGCCTCTTCCTGCTCTCACTTCCCCTTTTATCAAACAGATGCTATCATTACACTCTGCAAAAACCCAGAACTGCCTTACCTCTGTTCTTCCGTGGCACCTACCCGGCTAAATACCAACCCCCAGAAATCCAACTAATTGCCTTTCTGTACTTATACCTGAACAACCAGAGGGGGTAAATATGCACACCCACAACCAGATGGCTATCATTATACATTCCTCATTGCCAATCTCAACTGGGTCCTCTATCATAGGAAGCAACCTAAGTTCCTACAGTCAATCAGTCTCCTACTACTATCTGAAACAACTGTTTCACACCTACTCATTTATCCTCAAAATTTGGATCCCCCATCTTCCTGAGCCCTCTTATTCTAAGCAGAATGCTTCAGCTCATACTTCAGAGAAAAAAATAAAGCTATCACATGGAAACTTATCTGTATTTGTACTCATCTCATCCTTTCCCTACTGATATAAGGAAGAAGATCCCTCCTATCAAGCCTCCTTCATTTTGAATTACAACCCCTCTGATTCTCTCAGTAATCTTACTCACAACTAATCCCTAGACACACCCCCATATCCTTAACGCTTTCTCTTTCACTAGCTCCTCCACATTAGCACATAATCGTGTTCTAAGTCCTTCTCATCTGAAAAACAAAAATCTTCCTGGATCTCAGATTTCCCTCCAATTCCAGTCCATCTCTATATTCCCCTCCAGTCATGTTTCTTTAAAAGACACACAGTCACAGACCTCCCATTTCTCACTTGAATCCATTCCAATATGACTTCCACACCCACTACTTATCTGAAATTGCTTTAAGTTCACCAATAACCTCCATCCCATGGATATTCTTCAGTCATCTTATTAGACCTATTAGCAGAAATCAACAGTTAATCAGGGCTTGATACAATCTCTTCCAAAAGCTTCTATGATACCATACTCATCTAGTTTCTCATCACTAATTTTGAGTGCCCTTTGAAGTATCTCTTCTTCTATCTAACATTTAGAAAATGGAGTTCCTCAAGTTCAAACATAAATCTTTTTTCTCATTCTATACCAGTATTGTCCAATGGGACTTTCTGTGACTATGGGCATGCTCTAAACCGTGCTGTCCAATATGGTAGCTAACAACTTGATATGTGACTACTGCAACTGAGGGACTGAATTTCTCATTTTATTTCTAATTATTTTAAATAGGCACATGTAGCCAGTGGCTACTGTATTGGATAGCACAGTCCACACACAATCACATCATCTCTTATGATTTTGAATATCATCTACGTGCTAGTGACCCAGATGACTTTCTTCTGAGATTCAGATGCATACATTCACTTGCCAATTTATCATCTACACTCAGGTGTCTCAAAAAAAATCTCAGCTGGGTGAGGTGGCTCATGCCTGTTAATCCCAGCACTTTGGAAGGCCGAGGTGGGCAGATCACCTGAGGTCAGGAGTTCCAGACCAGCCTGGCCAATAAGGCAAAACCCCGTCTCTACTGAAAGTACAAAAATCAGCTGGGCATGGTGGCGGGTGCCTGTAATCCCCAGCTACTCACGAGGCTGAGGCAGGGGAATAGCTTCAACCCGGGAGGCGGAGGTTGCAGTGAGCTGAGATCGCGCCACTGCCCTCCAGCCTGGGCAATAAGAGCGAGGCTCCATCTCAAAAAAAAAAAAAAAAAATCTCAAACTAAACATGACTAAAACTAAATTCATGACCCTTCCCCCTTAAGGAAAACTCATTCTTTCTGCAGTGTTCTTATTTCTACAAATGGTACCATCATCCACAGTCATGTCAGAAACCCGAGATTCATCCTTGACACTTCCTCTCACCCTTTACGCCCAAACCAATTCCTATGGATTTTACCTCCAAAAACATCTATCAAGTCTGACTGCTTCTCTTCATTACTAATGCCACCACACTCTCTAGCTTATACTACGGAAACAGCCTCCTAACTGGTCTTGCTGCTTCCATGCAAATGATGACACCCCAGCATAAAATCCTTCATATGATTCTCATTTTTGAAATCTCAAAATTCAGATTTAATACAAGGCTTACAAGATCCTGCCAGATCTGCCCCCTAGCCTGTTTTTCTTACCTTGGTGCCCAAGACCTGTTTCAGGCACCCTGGTCTTCTATCACTTCAAAGAAAGTGTCAAGCTACTTCCCAGCCTGGAACCTTGCGATTCCCTTTAGCTGGTAAATTCTTCTCTCTCTCCCATCTTAACCTGCCTCTTACTTGGCCCCTCTGGTCTCAATTTAAATGTCAATTCTTCAAAGAGGTCTTCCCTGACCACCCTCCTAATATACTTACTCCTCTCATAAACTCTTAGTACTTTTCCTCAAGAGCATTTATTAAAACTACAATTATCTGGGCCGGGCACAGTGGCTCATGCCTGTAATCCCAGCACTTTGGGAGGCCGAGGTGGGCAGATCACGAGGTCAGGAGATCGAGACCATCCTGGCTAACATGGTGAAATCCCGTCTCCGCTAAAAACACAAAAAATTAGCCAGGCGTGGTGGCGGGCGCCTGTAGTCCCAGCTACTCGGGAGGCCAAGACAGGAAAATGGTGTGAACCCGGGAGGCGGAGCTTGCAGTGAGCCAAGATGGCACCACTGCACTCCAGCCTGGACAACAGAGCAAGACTCCATCTCAAAAAAACAAACAAGCAAACAAACAAAAAAAACTACAATTATCTACATCTTATCAGTTTAAAGTCTATTTCCTATATTAAAATCCTTAAAGTATCATGACTGTACTGCTTTCTGCTATATCCCTAGAGCCTAGTGTAGTTCCTGGCACATAAAAAATTGTCATATTTTTATAGAATGAATGATTGAATTATAGGTATCTGTGTGACACTAGTACTGAATTGCAGAGAAGCAAGAACCAAAGTAGGAGCAGCAACTTTATCTTTGTCGTTCTGTACTGATTCTGCACTTACAAAAGTGCCTGACAAATAGAAGGCACTCAACAAATATTTGTTGAATAATGGATAAACAAGGGACAGTTTAATTTTAGGAAATTAGTACAATACAGTATACCAATTGGTCAAATAAGGAAGAATAAAATCATCTCCATAAATACTAAAAAGACATTTGCTAAAATTCAGTATACATTCATAATTTTAAAAAACACAAACTCGAAATAAATGCAGTTTCTTAATTAAAAAAAAAAAACCCTGTCAAATCAACAAGCAATAATGTCATTAACAGTGAAATACCACTTGACGCATTCTCACTGAAATCAGGAGCCAAACAAGAAACATCATCATTTACCACTGGTCCCAAAATTCTCACTGGTATAGTGTACAACAATAGTAGCTACTAGAAAAGAGACAAAATTATTATTTATAGATGATTAAGGTTAGCTACCAAAATGAAAAAACAAAATGAAAAGCAAAAAAGATTAAAAATAAATTTCAATGAAGCAACTGGATAAAAGATAAATATCCACAACTCAACAGCTACTCTGTATACTAGTAATAAACAATTAGAAAGACATAGAAAAAACCTCCACTCGCAATAGCAGCAAATAAAATCCACCACAAAATACTTAACCTAAAAACTATATATATTAAGAAACTAAAATTTTATTGAAAGATATAAAAGAGGACCTGAAAAAAATAGATATATCATGTTCCTTGACAATGACTTAATTTTATAAAGAAGTTAATTTAATAAAATTTGGCACAGACCTATGGTGAAATATTTGGTTTTTAAAAAGCATATTATAAAGTAATTGTAAATGACATAAGAAAATGGGACAATATAATGTTAAATGAAGACACAGGATAAAAACTATATATGAGGATTCCAATTATGTAAAAATATAAAGACTGGAAGGAAATACATAAAAATGTTAACCACAGTGGTGATCTCTAGATTGCAGGAAAATAATCTTAATTTGATACTTTAAGCTTTTCTGAATCTGTAAATTGTATATAATGAAGATGTATTATTTCTGTGAGAAAAAATTATTTACAAAGCATTTAACACCAATATCCAGCCAATGGGAAAATGCATATTTACATTGAAATCAGGCCTGCCTAACAAACCCAAGATCTCCTTCCTGCAACACACCGTGTACCATAAAGGTTTATGTATGAAGCCCAAGGACCAAGATAAAATATGGTTTCAGTGCAAATACTACTAAATGGGTAGAAATAACAAAGATTTTATTCAAGTGGTCACTTACCTATTTTCCCCCTGTGAGCCAGTAACTAGAACTATGGACATAGCAACACATGGCTAATGTAGAAGCGGCTACAACAAAACTAATGCTGAAAATTAGGTGCTTATAAGAGAAAAGGCACAGCTCAGTTTAACTTTTCAGCTTTGAATCAAATACTTCTCCACATCAAATACAGGACACTTCCATCTCTTATTTCAGCAGCAGTGTCAGTTGTTATGGAATTGCCTTTGTTCTAATTTTGCTTTTTTAAGTGTTGTTTTTGCCTTCTCCTTTCTAAGCACAATAAGAGATAGACATTAAGTTATTTTCTCTCTTGGATACTTGCAGTTGGGGTTTACCTGGCCTTTCAGGCACAGCCTTTAAGACTTCTAAAATCCACGACCAAAGGAAAAAAAAAAACAAACTCAAGCCAGAAAAAAAGCCTACTTAAACTGTTCAATACAAATTAATAGTGCCAAGGGCCAGGCAAGGTGGCTCATGCCTGTAATCCCAGCACTTTGGGAGGCCGAGGCGGGCGGATCACGAGGTCAGGAGATCGAGACCATCCTGGCTAACACAGTGAAACCCCGTCTTTACTAAAAATACAAAAAATTAGCCGGGCGTGGTGGCGGGCACCTGTTGTCCCAGCTACTCAGGAGGCTGAGGCAGGAGAATGGCGTGAACCCGGGAGGTGGAGCTTGCAGTGAGCCGAGATCGCGCCACTGCACTCTAGCCTGGGCGACAGAGCACGACTCTGTCTCAAAAAAAAAAAAAAAAAATTAATAGTGCCAAGGTCAGGGACTCTGTCTAAACAAAGTTATGTAAACCCCTAGTCCCAAGCTCAGTGCCAGTTCCCACTCATCCAAGGACTCAACCAAGAGATAAGGCAACCCATTTGATTTAGATTCATGTGGTCAGATACTCTTTTCCATAGCAACCTCACAGTAGCATCGAGTGCCCATTTTCTCCACTCCATAAAATAGTACAATTACATGATAAACAAAGAACAGCTTGCACAGAAAGTCAAAGATGATTTGCTTCAAACAGATAAAAATGAGAGAATGGAAACACTGAAAAGAAGATCATGTTCCCTCTAATAAAGAGATGCCTTGAGGGGATGGGGCTTAAATAAAAGACTAAACTTTTTTTTTTAAAGGAATGCCTGGACAAGCAATTTAAGGGACTCTTCAGCCTTCCAAAAAAATACAACAAATAAAGGAAAATATTATGACTTAACACACAAAATTTAAAAAGAGGGTAGGGAAAAAACTTAA
This sequence comes from Pongo pygmaeus, assembly GCF_028885625.2. Lineage (NCBI taxonomy): Eukaryota > Metazoa > Chordata > Mammalia > Primates > Hominidae > Pongo > Pongo pygmaeus. The sequence goes on along the minus strand of NC_072396.2, from coordinate 133,956,644 downwards.
AATGTAATAGCAGTTAAAAAATGACCAAAAAAACTCCACCAATAAACCTTATGTGCTTTAAACATTAGCCCTTCCTACAATTATCAATTCTACAGCAATGATTTAACTGACAGCAACAATACTGGTAGCTCAAGGAAGTTCAGCATTAGAAAGGTAGATCATTATTTTTTATTTTTATAAAGATTCTTACCAGCCACCTGCTTTTTCTTAGGCTTAGCCTACATGTTTTTGGGAAACAATGCTAATTTGTATGGCTGCTACAGGAGACTACAGGAAAAGATGGTAAAATAAAAAATGTGCCCCAAAAGGTGTCTTAAATGCAGTGAGTGTTCAAGTAAATATTTGTTGAATAAAAATCAAGCACATTCAGAAAGATACTCACTGTTAGAAGCTATGTCAATCAAAAGAGTTTCTTCTGCTTCTGAGAGGGGGAAAAAAAGAGAGTAGGATTAGGGAAGAGAAAACCACTCATTAAAACCAAAAGAATACATGCCTAACTAAATAACTCCTTCTCTCAGTCACTACTCCTAGGTCTTAGAACATATTTTTTTAAATCCTTTTTCGTTTAATATTTTTTAAAGGGATTTTTTATAGCACTGGGTTCTAAAGACTATGAGCAAATCAAATAAAATAAAAATGAACTGAAGAAGTAACCAAATGGAACTCCTCAAAGCAAATCAATGAACGAGAAATTAATAGTACAGAACATAACAACATGTTAATTCAGCGAAAGCAAGTTTAATTCCCCTTAACTGTAACATACTGATTTAACTCTGGGTCCTTTAGATACTTCTTTAGATACCAGAAGGCAAAGGAAGTGACCCTGAAAGCCCAGAGGTGAATTACTTTCTTAACTCAGATTTATTCTCTGAAAATTTCCCAGTGATCTCATCACCTCTGCCCCTGCCCTACACATGGGGGCAGAGTATACCTTCAGGTTACAACTACTACCTGTGGGCCCAAGGCCCTCCATACCAAACAGGGTGCAAAGCAGTCTGCAAGTTTAGATTTCTCTTATCTCTCAATGGTTCTCCCGGACTTCTTCCTTTACAACAAGTGTCTAGACCCAACCTATCTCTTCCCCTCTGATTTCTCTGGATTTGACCAAGTGCACCTGCCAGACCCTCCTGGCTAATTGAACTCTGGGTACTGACTCCTTGGGATTAGCCTGGATCTACCTTGGTCAAACGGAGTAGTCTCATCTTTTTCACCTCCCTCCCAAGACTGAATTGTTTATTTGGCTCCATTACTCAGGTACAACAGAAGCAACTGGCAAGGTACTAACTCATTTAACACTAAAAAGTAGTCTCGATATTATTATTAGGATGATTAAACAAGGGGAATTAGGGCATCAAGACATAGATATTGTATGTTTACTACTGTTCTTCATTAACTTTTAGTTCTCTAAAACCTGAGTGTTTACAGATGGTTTTTTCTTTTTTTTGAGACGGAGTGTCGCTCTGTCACCCAGGCTGGAGTGCAGTGACGCGATCTTGGCTCACTGCAAGCTCCGCCTCCCAGGTTCACACCATTCTCCTGCCTCAGCCTCCCAAGTAGCTGGGACTACAGGCACCCGCCACCACACCCGGCTAATTTTTTGTATTTTTAGTAGAGACGGGGTTTCATCGTGTTAGCCAGGATGGTCTCGATCTCCTGACCTCGTGATCTGCCCACCTTGGCCTCCCAAAGTGCTGGGATTACAGGCGTGAGCCACCGCGCCCAGCCAGTTTTCTTTTTCTTTAGAGACGGCCGCACTCTCTCACCCAGGTTAGCATGCAGTGGCACAATCACAGCTCACTGCAGCCTCGAACTGCTGGGCTCAAGCAATCCTCCTGCTTCAGCCTCCCAAGTAGCTGGGACTACATGTATCTGCCACCACGTCTGGCAAATGTTGTTTTTTTTAATTTTATTTTTGTAGAGATGGGGTCTCGCAATGTTGCCCAGGCTGGTCTTGAACTCCTGGGCTCAAGCAATCTTCCTGCCTCAGCTTCCCAAAACGTTGGGATTACAGGCACAAGCCATCGCGCCTGGCCACAGTTTACAAAATAGATGCAGGGGTCAGGAAATAGAAAGGAGATGAAAATCAAAAGTAAGTCTTCCTTCAGTCATGGGGAACTACGTTACATGTGTGCACATATTTTCTCAGGTTCTAAGAAGCAGCACTACGATCTAACAATCAGCAATTGATTTCTTATTAAAAATACTAAGAGAAACAGGGTAAAAGAGATCCTAGAGGTAGAGTAAAAAGGTACAAAGCTAATAGGATATTAAAGTCATGTTCTTTGGCTCTTCCCCTCTGTGAAGGCCTACACCTTGAAAAGTGAGGTGGCCACAGCAACTTACTATGGAATGCGGCTACCTTGTTTAGTATGTCTCTCTCACATAGGGCAGGCTAAATAGCTATCACTTCATTCTTCTATACAAACATGGACACTATTCATTGAAGTTATTTTTAATTCTTAACACATGCACTCTTAAAAAGTCATATCCACTAGCTTAGTATTTTCACTTACAGGAATACATCCTGAGGAAATAAGAGATGTGCAGGTATATTTAGGTGCAGAGATGTTCATCATATTACTATTTATACTAGTGAAAAATAACCCAAATGTCAACATAGGGGAATAATTACATTATGGACCATTCATAAACTGGAATGGTATATAGCCATTAATGGTATGGAAAAGTGCTCGTAACACAACAGCATGTAGAAGAGACAAAAAATTGTATAAGATGAGTATCACTCACCCTGCAATGTATGTGTAGGAAAAAAGAAAATGCTAGGTGTTTATCTCTGAAGGATGGGAATTTAAGTGACCTATTTTCTTTACACTTTTCTATTCTTTCCAAATGTATTACATTATGTACATGTCACTTAGTGATTAAAAAAAAAAGTTCAATGTAGTTTAAGAAATAATCCACGCAAGGTAAGATTTAAGTTTTCCAAGAAAGGCCAGGCATGCTGGCTCACACCTGTAATCCCAGCACTTTTGGAGGCCGAGACAGGCAGATTGCTTGAACTCAGGAGTTTGAGACCAGCCTGGGCAACATGGCGAAACCCCGTCTCTACAAAAATTACAAAAAAAATTAGCTGGGGGGTGGTGCACCTGCAGTCCCAGCTACTTGGGAGGCTGAAGTGGGAGGATCACTTGAGCCTGGGAAATGACCTTGTCTTGAAAAAACAAGTTTTCCAAGAAGCTACAATTGATACAAAATGCTTCTGCCAGATAAAGCCACTGGTCCTAGTGAAAACAGAATGTATTTGTTCTCTAGTATCAATTTCCCTTCTAGAGCAATGTGAGATGACAGAAGCAACACCTCCTACACAAATCTCCCAATTTTTAAGTTTCATTGTAGCAGATGAAACAACAGATTTTCTATGCTCCGTCCCCAAATTTGAGGGCAGGAGGCCAAATATTTCCTCCCCAAAGTCGATTTTCTTATGATTCACCAATGTCAAGGTTTGAGAATCAGCACAATTGAGTGTAAGATATTACAATCTGGCAAGGTATGTTGCCAAATGTCTTAATTTCAGATAGCATGTGGAGAAAGTGCTGAATGTGTGTGAATCCAAGTGACCTTGGTACCTTATAATGAGCACTGTGTCCGTTAAGACCGAGAATGTTATTTAAATCCACATATAGGTCAGTCAGCATAAAAAACTACCTACACAGGTAACAATCTACATACATCTCTAACCCAAGCCAAGGAAACAGGTGAGACTATAGACACACATATACAAATATATTTCAATATAACCCTTCAGCATTCTTAGAGAAAGTATCATCTCCTCAACGTTATCTTTTTATGCAAAGAGTAATACATTTCATTTTACATGCAGTGACAAATTTAAATATGTATGGTATTACATAATGCGGTAATGACCGAGAAAAAACATTATAAAACTAGCTAAGCAATTAAAGCTAGTACCTTGAACACATCTGAAGTGGCTATTTATAGGAATGATATCTTGAACATGCTGTTCCTTCTCATGCAACTGGATTATTAACCTAGGAAACAGAAGAACGCATCAAAGAATAGCCACTGAAAAACCCATTTAGCAACAAAATACTTCGCTGTCCTGTTATACAAATCTAGTCTGTATTTATTAGACTTGCTGCATCTAGTTCCCTGGATCTGAGCATCATGACAGCTAGATATTGCTCTAGGCCTAAAAGGATGCTAGTGGTGATGAACATCTGATTACCCACACTGTTCTCTAGGCCATATATCCTAAAAACAGTGTACAAACTTAAGAGCATGAATTACAGAGTATATAGCTTCAGACTATGCATACCAGAGTGAAGAACTGACAGCTAGATGTGAAGTCCATGAGTGCAGGGACCACAGCTATCTTTACACCATGCAATTTCTAGTACCTAGCACAAAGCCTGGCACACAGCAGTTGCTCGTGTGTGTGGAATCAATGAATTAGAAAATTCATAAATTAACTTTCCAATTATATTCCCATGGCTTTTTACCAAAGAATGGATCCGCCTCTTCAAACAAGCATTCAGGTTCATGGAGGAGTAAGGGGGGTGCTCAGCCAGCTGGACTGGTCAAAATATCAGTGACCAACAAGGTGGCAGATATCACAACTGGATTGCCTTCAAATCCCTTGTTTCTTCTCTGGTTTCCAAGTTTACGCTGGTATTTCTACATAAACATGAGTAAACCTGACTCCCCAGATGAAATCCATACTTCTAAATCCATACGTACTCCTGAAATACTAATTTTTCATTTATTATTTATCCTTAGTGGTCCAGAATCAAGGTACAACCTACTGGTAAACAGCCATTCTGAACGTCAACTAGCATTCTCAAAGTCAAGCACTCTTCAAGTATTGTTTTTAGTTTTTTGTCAGGAACACTGTTTCTTTCCGAGTTTCATCTCAAATATCACCTCCTCCATGAAACTGTCCTCAGTACCCCCAAGCAGAACCAGCAGCCTTATCGCCTTTGTTTGCCCCTCTAATAGAACACTTATACACTCCATTATGGTTATATTTATTTCCCCTCACTGATTTGAGCTCCTTGAAAGCAAAGACCAGATCATATTCAGTTTTGTCTGCAGCCTAATAGATGCTCAACAAATACTGGTTGAATAAATTAACTAGCTTAATTAAGCTATAAGCAGAGGTGAATTTTTAAATGAAACCATCCAACTTCTGACATTAAAATGTCATTGTTTTGAAGGGTTTGATTTCTATTTTGTTGTCTTTTGGGGGTGCTTGTTGCTTTTGCTTTTTGCATTTTCAAATGTGTTAACTTTGAAGAAGATAACCTGGGATAGGATAAGTAATTACTTAGATAGAACTAGGGGAAATAAAAGTATTAATGCTATTTTTCTGCTCTGATCCTTCTTGCCTAATTTGCAGGGGTTTGTACTCTAAGGTGATTACAGGAATATGGGGCAGGCCCCTTTCAATCTGTAAAGTTCATAAGTTGAGTGGAGAGTCCTATAAACCCAGATGGAAACCAGAAACCAGATAAAAGGCTGAGAAATCAAGGGTTAAGGAGGAAGAGCTTACTTTGAGTAAGATAAACACAAACCACTAAAATCTCAAAATACATAAACAAGAAATGGTGTTGAACATTAGCATTAAAGCTTCATCTGGACAGTACTGTTAAAAACTATTACAAAACAAATAAACTGAGAATTTAAGTGAATTTCACAAACATTTATTGAATATTTACTACGTGTTACCCACTAAATTACAACAAAAGAGTAGGGCTAAGAATAAGCATAAAAATTCTACCTGAGTGTAATTATTCATTTCAGAATATAAAGATTAGAAATAATTGGTATACAGCAAAACAATGGAATTCAGAATTTGGTAGCTGTCAAACAGAAAAGAGTGACAAATCCTGAATGCTAACTCTGCCTTATCCCTAGGAAACACTTTGATTTGTTCAAGGAAGGTTAAAGGTCAAACAGGTTTTGTCATCATCTATTATCCTTGAAAAAGATGAATCTTAGTGTTTGATTCCCTGTTTCCAAAAAAAACCCTGATTTTTAATTGTAAGTTTGGTCAAGTAAATTTCCTATGGTTGACAGTAGGAACCACAGACCTAAAGATTTAAGTCAGGCTTCAAGTTCTAGGATAAAAAAGCCAAAAGTAAAAAGTTCTGGACACTCGAGTCAGAAAAGGCACCAGAGAGACAAGAATATGAGGATTACAGATGGTATTATGGTATTAGGTGTCTCCAGTAAATGCTTTCAAGAGAAACTTCTCAGTGTAATTCTGAGACATGTTACATAGGATCAGATCTCAGGTATTCTACTCCCTAATTGCAAACAAGTGACTTAACCTGTCTGTGCTTCAATTTCTGTATCTATAAAAGGGAGATGATGATATTACTATTTTATAGTAACCCTCACATGTGGATTAAATGAACTAACTAATGAAAAGTGCTTAGAACAGTACCTGGCACATAAGCAGCCATTGAATGTTAGTTATATAGCAACAACTATATTAGTTGTTAGTTATATGTTAGTTTATATATAAACTATAGTTTATATATATTTAAAACTATTTACATAGTTTATATATAAACTGCTAATATAACAACAACTATATTAGTGAGTTATATAGTTGTTATATAGTGTTACCTATATATTAGTGTTAGTTATACAGCAACCCCATACCCCCACATATACCCCCAACTATACCGCCATAACTTACACAGAATTGGAACACAAGACTTCCTTATTAGCTCAACAGAGTTCCAAATCTACTAATCTGAGGGACTAGATTCTGGGCAGTGGTCATCTCAACAACGTAGCTATTCTATTCAATCTTCATGATTTTGTTTTTACATTAGAGGAAACCAAGGCACAGAAGTTTTATTGGTTTGCCCAAGGGTCATCTCTCTCTAACCCACTCTAGCCTTTGGAAATGTTAGTGGTGTTCCACTTTTCTGCTGAATTTAGTTTTATTAAATTCTGAATTTAGTTTAGTTTCATTAAACTAGTCTTCCAGGGTTTGATTAAATCCGGGTTTGATGAACTTCCCAATAGAGCTGACTAAGCAGGACCTATGAAAGAGCTACTTCACAGAATTAGCTGACATCCAGTTAGACTGGCATCAATAGTCTCAGAGAAGAGCAGGTTGGGCCAGTGGGAATTTCTTCCGTGTAAATCAGACAGCACAGACACAGAGGATCTAAAAGTGGGGACTGAGAAAATTGGTTTTAGGCAGAAGCCAATGTTGGGAGATGGCAAGATTTAAGTGAACAATTTTTAAAGTGGGAAGGAATATGATGTCAAGAAGCCAGTGAATATCCAAGTGAGGTGTCTTGGGCACACAGGGATAGGGGCCTATGATATGTAATGGTCACCATGGATACTTTTGAGATGAGACATTAGTGACAATAGAGTGAGGTTAGCAGCTATGGTGATAGCTTATCAAAATAATCTTTTGATCAATCAGTCAACAGTATTTACTGAGCTCCTATGGAAGAGAGGAAGGTGACACACTGATAAAATACTGTCATTTCTATCTCTACACATTTCATTACCTTTTCTTTTTAACAGTCAAGTCAGTAAGTAAGGCAGTTTCTGGCCTACACTAAACCATTACTGAATTAATGAATATACCTTCAACCAAGTGGGATAAGGGGGTGGGGAGACTGGAGAAACCAGCTGAATAGGGTTAAGACAAGTCTGTAACGTTAACAATGAAGCATTTCCATAGCACTTTTACTTTTTGGAAACGACTCCAGCATTTATTTTTCCCCCAGTTATAATTCCAAAGGCCGTAAAGTAAGGCAGTTAATGGTTTTATTAAACTGAAGAGTTAACTTTGGCCCAGAAAGCTTTATTGACTTGCCCAACGTTACACAACACATGTCAGTTGCAGGGGCAGGAACTAAGAACCCAGGCTTCCTGCTTCCCCGCCCATTCAGTCCTTCCACTGAGCCACACTGCCAAGCACAATCCAGAGGCTTGGAAGTTGGGGACAAAGCCCCGAGGTTACAGAGCACTGGCACTTCACACCTGGACCTGAACCTGTTGCCCGCGTGGCCTCAGTAGGAGGACAGTGGGTGACCAGTCGCGATTTGGGGTTGGGAGGTAATGGCAGGCTCCCCTCCTCTGTAGGAATCAGGTGGTTACTTACTCATATTGCCCGTTCCTCTGGGCCAGGGTCAGGGCGCAGGGCTCCCGGAGAGGACCCTTCATCTCCATACCCTCGACAGTATGCGGGCGCTAGTCAAGGGTCTCCTTTGGAAGCGCGGTGGGGAGAAGTGTTGCACTGCGGGGCGAAGGGGGTCTTCCACTCACCCCCCACCCCGCCGCTCTCCCCCGCCCCGCCCCGCCCGGCTTCGTCTCCCGCGCCGGCCCCCTCCCCCTCTCTGCTCGGCCTCTGGGCCACCCGGTTGCCCCGCCCAGCCGTGTTCCGCAGGGCCCCCGACCCCCACCCCCGGCCCTGCGCGGCCTCCCCTCCCCCTTCTCTCCGGCGGATACGGCAAGCGGCTGGGCTCCGACCGGGAGCGGCGGCTCCATCCAGGCGGCCTCCGAGCTCAGCGGGACAGCGGACTGCGGGCGGATCCGACGACACTGGCTCCCGTGTCCCCACACCCACCCACCTCGGCTGCGTGTCGTTTGAGGAACAGCTCCTCGCCGGGCGCCGGGCGCCGGGAGCCGGGAGCCGGGAGCGGGGAGCTGGGAGCTGAGAATCTGACCCAAGAGAGAGCGGCGCCTCGCGCCCCCGCCAGTTTTCCAGGCCGCCGCAGATTCCGTCCCCTGCGGTCAAACTGCGGAACTGCAGCGAGAGACCTGACGGACTGGGGGCGTCTCTACCGGGTCCAGCAAGGAATGGGTTTTAAATGCCACCTGTGACATCAAAATTGTTCTGAGGACTTTGAAGGCCACAGAAACAAAACACAGCCATACCTGTGGGAGATCTCAAACCTGTTGTTTCAATACGACCCACATCATTCAGTAAAAAAATACATATATATATATATATATTTCTTAAGGTTATAATGTCCCATGTTGGTTATCCTACCATTTCCTTTCCTCTTCTTTCTTCCATGCCCTAAATCGGAGAATTCCCCAAAGCCCAGACCTTTGCTCCTCCTCTGCGTCCCCTCCAGTTCACCTCTATCTAGACAGTGTCCAAATATATATCCCTGACCCAGACCTCTTACCTAATAGAGTCCATTGTTAACATATCACTGCGTCACAAAACTAACTCATTATCGTTTCACTGGAAAGCCATATATCGTCTTCCCCCTCCTAATCTCTATATCCAATCAGTCAACACACCCTGTTAATATTTTACGTGGAATTACTTTTAGATTCCTTATTTTCTCTCCATTCACACTGCCATAACTTTATTGTAAGCCCTTGTGATAGCCTAGCTGGGTTATTGCATTTTTCTTTAAATAAATCCTGTTGGGTTTACTCTTTCCTTTGACATGTTTACTCTGTTGACTGCCATAAAAATATTTTTCCCAAAGTAATTTTTTGATCGTGTTATTCATTTGCTCCAGAATCTATAATACACTAGATATCAAGACTGACTGTAAATCTGTAGTAATTAAAAGCATGCTATGGAGATAGACAATCAATGAAACACAATATAAAGCCCCCAAACAGACCACACATATATAGAAGGTTGATATGCAGCGTGTGGGACATTTCAAATCAGTGGGGAAAGAATGGATTATCCACTAAGTGGTACTAGGACTACTGCTTATCCACATGGAAAATTAAAAAATTAGACCCCTACCTCAAACCATGGAAGAAAAATCAATTCCAGGTGGATTAAAGATCTAAATGTGAAAAGCAAAATTTTATAACTTTCAGAAAAAAAAATTGAGTATCTTTATGAGCTTGGAATATGGAATAAGACATTTAGCTACATAAAATTTCAAAATGTATGTACTTCAAGACAATATAAACGAGTTAAAAGACAAACTGGCCTGCACAGTGGCTCATGCCTGTAATCCCAGCACTTTGGGAGGCCGAGGCGGTAGGATCACTTGAGCCCAGGAGTTCAAGACCAGCCTGGGCAACGTGGCAAAACCCTGTCTCTACAAAAAAATATAAAAATTAGCTGGATGTGGTGGCAAGTGCTTGCAGTCCCAGCTACTCAGGAGGCTGAGGTGGGAGCATCCCCTTGAGCCGGCGAGGTCACATCTGCAGTGAGCCGTGATGGCGCCACTGCACTCCAGCCTGGGTGACAGAGCAAGACCTTGTCTCAAAAAAAAAAAAAAAAAAAAAAAAAGACAAGTTGTCATCACCTTTTGGACATCTCCCACCATTTCCCACCACTCTCTCTAACTAGCTTTGCTTAGTCACACTGACTCCTTGTTGTTCCTAGGAGTTGCCAGGCACGCTCTTACCTCAGGGCCTTTACACTTGCTGTTCACTCTGCATGCACTCTCATCTCCTTCAGGTCTTTGCTCAAATGTCACTTTCTCTCGAAGCCTTCCTAGACCACTTTATTGAAAATTGTAATTCAACAATCCCCTTCTCCATCATCACACATACATGTTCCCTATCCCTCTTCCCTGCTTATGTATCACTATCCACCACTTCTGTTTTATTTATCAATATTATTGGTCATTTACCTTCACCCGCTAGAATGTTGAGTTCCATGAGTGCAAGGATTTTGTCTCTTTTGATCATAGCTGCATTCTCAGTGCCTAGAACCATTCTTGGAGCAAAGTAGGTGCTAGAAAAATATTGATTAAGTGAATGAATGACTTGGTATCCAGGATATATAAGAACTCCTATAAATAAGAAATAAAGAAACCTAATAGAAAAATTGACAAAATATCTGAGTAAGTAATTCATAGTCAAGAAAACCCAGATGGCCAATAAAGACATAAAAAGATGCCTAACTTTATTACTATTCAGGAAAATTGAAAAGTAAAACCATGAGATACCATTTCACAACCATCAGTTTTGTGAAAATTTAAAAAGTCAGACAACCCCAAGTGTTGTTGAAGTTCTAGCAGTAGAACTCTGATTTACGGCTAGAAGGAGTTTAAGTTGGTAGAACTGCTATGAAGAACAATTTGACGATGTCTAATAAAGGCAATACCCCTCAATCTAGAAATTCTATTTCTAGATATAGACACTGGCAAAACTCTACCTTTTATATGCACAAAGAGACATATAAAAGAATGTTCATTGCAGTATTATTTGTAATCTCAAAAATGGAAGCCAAGTAAATGTCACCAGGTGAATGAATAAATAACGGTGTTCTCGATGAATGAATTTGAGCTATGGGTAGTAACAGCTAAATTTCAAAAATATAATGTTTAGCGAAAAGCAAGTCGCAAAACATGTACAATATACTGTATATAAAGTCTGAAAATATCATCTATTGCTTATGGCTACATAGATGAGTAGTACTGTAATAGTATATAAAACATGAAAGGGCATGATCACCAAATTTAAGAGAGGGAGAGGATTGACACTGGGGGGAGGCATACAGAGAATATCAAATATATCTGTAATATTTATTTCTCAAAACAGAATCTGAAAAGTGATGTTGCAAGATTTGATAGAACTGGGTGGTGGGTACCTATATTGGTTCTGTTATTCCATGTACTTTCCTGCACTGAAAATCATTTACAGTCAATGAAAACAAAAGATAAAGAAGGAATATGCAGGGAAGGGTTAGCAGTATCAAATGCTGAAAATAGGACAAGAAAATGAGGGCCAAAGAGACTTTCTTTGGACGTGTCAAGGAGTTCACTGGAGACCAATAATTGTTTGGTTTCAATAAGTGGTGAGGATAGAAACAAGATTATGGGGAATTGAGGAGGAACTGTATTGTGAGAAAATGGAGACAAGAGACCACAGATTGAAGAGGTTTGGAAATAAAAAGGAGCGAAGTACAATTTTAATTAAATTAGTTAGAAGGGTCAAACAGAGGTTGTTGACAAAGCCTGAAGCCACTTTAAAGCAAAGAGGAAGGAGCCAACAAAGAGGGGGCTTTTTAAGATGCTAGAAGAGAGAGGCAGTAAGGTTGCAAGCAAAATCCCTCAGTAATTGAGAGGGACAAATATCCAAAATGGAGATGGCGGAATCGGCCTTAGGGAAAAGGCAAGATGCTTCTTCCTCCAACTTTACAGTATCCTCAGAACCTAAACAGTGCCTTGCACATAGTGGGCACTCAATAAATATTTGTTAAGTGAAGAATAAGAGGTTGTGTATATGTGCCACATTTTCTTAATCCAGTCTATCATTGTTGGACATTTGGGTTGGTTCCAAGTCCTTGCTATTGTGAATAGTGCCGCAATAAACATGGCACATGTATACATATGTAGCTAACCTGCACATTGCACACATGTACACTAAAACCTAAAGTATAATAATAATAAATTAAAAAAAGAGGTTGTGTGGAAATTAAAATATATTGAGGTAAGGACACTAAAAACTGAGGTCTCTCACAAGGGAAATGATGGTTGCATATAAGTGGCTTCCAATGCAAAGAGTTAAAAGACAATTGAATAAAATTGAAACAAATGAAACTCTGGCTGCAAGAAAACATGAATTTCACCACCTTTACCACCACCATCACCACCACCACCTGCACATGCGTGCGCGTACACACACACACAAACACACACAAATTCAGTGGGTGCTCAGTGCCTGTCTTTTATCCATTAGGCAACTATCACTAAGTGTCTAGAACTTACAGGCTTTTCAGAAACAAAATTAAAAAAAACAGGATCTTTAAAAAAGACTAGAGCCGAGCACAGTGGTTCACACCTATAATCCCAGCACTTTGGGAGGCCAAAGCAGAAGGACCATTTGAAGTTTGAGATCAGCCTGGGCAATCTAACGAGACCCCTATCTCTACAAAAATAAAATAAAATAAAATTAGCAGGGCATGGTGGTATGTGCCTATAGTCCTAGTTACTCGGGAGGCTGAGGCAGGAGGATCACTTGAGCCCAGGAATTCAAGGCTGCAGTGAGCTATGATTGTGCCACAGCACTCCAGCCTGGGTGACAGGAGACTCTGTCTCTAAAAAAATTTGTTTTTAAGTAAAGGTTACAAAATACTAAAATGACAAATTCAAAAATAATAATTTAATTAAATGGCATACAAAATAGAACAGTATATCAAGTTCATTAACAGTTAAATTTAGTATGCATTTAAAAACCCATTATATTTGAAGACGATTTTTAGGTTGGATCTTCTCATTTCCCAAGAATTCCCAAGTACATGTAATTCTTATGGAGAAATCACAGCCATGTAAATTAAATTAGTTATGCACAGACAAATAATTTCAAAAGCAAAATTACCAAAGCGTTTTCAAAAATTTATAGCAAAAATATAAATGTTTAATGCAGGATGTGGATGCATTTTAATATGTTTATTATGATGTTGGCTGAAGTCTCCACAAGTGACAGTGTTTAGAGCCTGCGAAGGCAAAAACAGGCCTGCCTAACATAGATGAGGCTGGGAAGGAAGATTTTGCATAGGTGAGTCAGCAGCCAGAGGCTGGAAGGCAGGCCCAGTGGAGGCATAAATGATTCATTGATTTTTAAATCACCACTAGTTGAAAAGCCTCCCTTTTCATATACACAAATCCAGCATGGGTATGGCTTTCCATACAGAACAACATAAAGAGTTCATTTTTATTTACATATTTCTGTTTTGCATTTCTATATTTCCACTTACACATTTCTATGTTATTTATGTCTATTTTCATTCCTTATAGAGTTTGGGGTGAGACAAGCTCATTACTTGGGGCCACAGCCTATCACCTACACTCTTGGTGAAATGGCGACAGGCACAGCAAGCAGGAAAAACTGGCCTCCTTCGGCACACAATGCCCTCCAGGCCCTTCTTTCTACTTTATTCCTATACGGGCTAGTTTCTTCTTTCTATATAGGCCCTTCTTTGCTACTTTATTCCTGTACAGGCTAGCTTCTTAATTTCCTTCATTCTCTACCCCTATCACATTCACCAAGGCTAGGCTCTCCTTTCTGCTTAGTGAATCCCATAGGCAGGTCAACATTGCCCAGGCCTACTTGCCTCTTCCTCTCAGAAATTGGAGATGCTGAACTGAAAGAATATGGCGTCAGCCTGGCATTAAAGCTCCAAGGATCTGTCCTGAATGCATCATTCCAGAGTTATCTCCCAAGGAAACTCTTTAGAAACTTTATGCTCTGCCCATGATTTCCCTTCAGATTTGAACATGTACAGCAGTTAGTTGCAATCAAATGGATGTGTCCGTGACTCAAATACTTAGTCGATCATTTAGCTGAACACTGCTAGCTTGCCATCTTGGTCTTGACCTTTATAGAGTGTTAAATTATAAAAAATGATACATAAGCTGTTTAATATATATCCATAAAGAATCAAAGAGATGCTGATGATTGAAATACAGAGCATAAAATGATTACAATTCTAAAAATTCCCAAGATAACACTCATCAGACCCAGAAGCTGCATTTATCTGATCAAAATTCTTATATAGCTCATAAAAATTTCTCAAGCACTTCAGAAATCCTTAAAAAGAAAATTGAGTTATGGCTAAATACAATTTGTTTTCTCACTTATTGGGAATAAAAAATTATCCACATCTACAAAGTCAAATGATGAGATCTCTAATATCATCATTTAGAAACAAAATGCAAAAATTATTAAAGTAAGCAGGTTGATATTTTTTAAAGCACAAAATTCAATAATTCCAATTTCAGGTCTTGAAAAGGGTTTTTGTCTATTTGTGAATGCTGCAAGGCCTAGTAACATTTAACCATACTGTGATGGATATAGTGGGATGACCTATGAAGGCTGCCTGAGCTCCCTGCTACTCTCAATCATGTGACCCTTCTGGATGCAGATAGGGAGACATGAGCCTGGTCTTATCTCTAATGCAGGTGTCACAAACGAAGGGGAAAATATATTCTTGGTTTTTAGGTTACCATTTTAAGTCTCAGTCCAGGGTGTAAGACAGGAAGATTTGGAAAGAGTCTCTGTTGAGAAAGATGTGTTATGTTCCTCAACCCATACCTCCACCCTCAGACAAGAGCCTCAGAACTGAGAAGAAGGAGTAGAGCAGGAAAGTAAGAGAATGCTTTGGTTTATTTAGAGACAGAGTCTCACTTTGTTGTCCAGGCTGGAATGCAGTGGCATAATCATAGCTCACTGCAGCCTTGAACTCCTGAGTTCAAGTGATCCTCCTGTCTCAGCCTCCTGAGTAGCTGGGACTACAGATGTGCACCACCATGTCTAGGTAATTAAAAAAAAATTAAGAGACAGTGTCTTGCCATGTTGCCCAGGTTGGTCTTGAACTTCTGGGCTCAAGTGATTCACCCTCCCTTGGCCTCCTAAAGTGCTATGATTACAGGTATGAGCCATCACGCCCAGCCCAGAAGATAATTTGAAAGCTGGAATCTTGTGGTCATGATGAGAAGAAGCCACATTTGGGAGAAGTAAAGACCATGTCATTAGAGGCCTGATGGGCAGTTGGCCACCCTAATGGATGGCAGCAGAGATGGAAGACAGGATAACTGCACATCCCAAGGAAGCCCAGTGCAGAATATACCAAGAACCTGAGAAGTGGGTTCCTCCTCCCCACCACTGTTATTTCAGTCTTGCATAAACTCTGGAGTTCAAAATCAACATGTGGGGTGTGAAGGAGGGAGGGGGTGAATCCTAAATCTGATTGGGTTTAAACATGAATTGACTGAGTTTAAGTGGAGGATTGTTTTCTGCCATCAGAAAGAATGATGCTTCTAGAAAGGCATTAAATCCAGACATAAGCAGCATAAGCTCCAGAACCTTGTCTGTCTTGCTTATGGCTGTATACCTAGCACCTAGTACCTGGCACAGTAGCATTTCGATAGGTATCTGTGGAGTGTATAACTGTCCCTTACAGAAAATAATGAGTGATTTAGAATTATCCTAAGTATGTTAAGCATCAATACAAATTGGGAAGTTTTGCTCTAACCAACGTAACTATTTAATCTCTTGATCACATGCCACTTATTCTTCACTCCACCTCAGTGCTAATGCTACATCTTTTCCCCAACCTCCTCTGCAACTGTACATGCTGGAATTCTCTATTCTTCAATGCTCACCTCAAATGAAGCTTTTCCTTCTTTGAAGCTTTTCTCCTGTCTCCTCTCAGTTGGAAAGGAATGCTCTCTCCTGAATAACAGTGTCTCTGTGTACCTCTTAGGGAAGTTCTTGGAACTTTTCAAGGTCTGTTTTGTACAATATTGTTACAGAATGAACAAGCACATGATGAGCTCTGATCATTCTTATCGCTACTCAGCACCATCTCCTCAGTGCTTTATAGTCACATGTTTTGAAAAAAACATTTATAAAGTACTTCTTTATATTTTTCTATGGTGTGCCTAATTTTTCTTCTTTTAGTGTGCATAAAATGTGTATGTACAGTTTAAAAAATAATTATAAAGTGAATGTCCATGTAACCTCTACCCAGGTTAAAAAATTGAACATTGTTAGCACTTTGAAAGTGCAAACAATGCAAGACTCCAGCTTCCAATTTCACTTCTGGGCCGGGCACCCAAAACAGGTGCCTTTCTCTGATCATTCCTCCTTCTCCCACCCGGAATTAAACCAAGGGTCACATTGAGCCAGCATTCCCTGGTGAGGTATAAAAGGTTCTGTCTGTTTGGAGTGGTCAAAGTCCATGCCATAGTGGTCATTAAAATTTTTGAAGGTCATCCCTGGACATAACCACTATCTTGAGTTCTGTGATAATCATTTCCTTGCTTTTCTTTATAGTTTTATCACTTATGAATGCAGTCATTAAAACTTTTGCCTGCTTTTGAACTTTATATGAATGGCATTGTATGGTATGTATTCTTTATATCTTGCTTATTTCAGCCAATAGTATGTCATGCATATGGTCGTATATAGATGCCCTTCAGTTTCATTGATGTACAATATTCTATTGTGTGACTATATTCGGATTTCATTCATTCTCTTGTTGATGGACATTAGGTGGTTTCCAGCATTTGGCTATTACAAACAAAAGCTGATAAGAGAATTCTTCCCCCCCGCCCCACCCGAGACAGAGTCTCACTCTGTCACTCAGGCTGGAGTGCAGTGGCGCAATCTTGGCTCACTGCAACCTCCGCCTCCCGGGTTCAAGCAATTCTCCTGCCTCAGCCTCCCGAGTAGCTGGGACTACAGGCATGTACCATCACACCCAGCCATTTTTTTTTTTAGTAGACGGGGTTTCATCATGTTGGTCAGGCTGGTCTCGAACTCATGACCTTAGGTGATCCACCCATCTCGGCTTCCCAGAGTGCTAGGATTACAGGCGTGAGCCACTGCACCCAGCCTAGAAAATATATTGTACATGGTTTTTGGTGCATATATGAATGATTACCTCTGGGGTGTATTATCCTAGTGGGGTGAAAGATGTCACAGGTTGGGCTCTCTAGAAGCAAAAGCTGGCATGAAATGTTGGGTGCAAGATGTTTATTAGGGATCAATACCAGTGGAAGGATGGCAGAGGGAGTAGTATTGGGCAGGAGAGATGAACTATGATACAAGGCTGACAAAGCTTGAGCTAACTTGGCACTGAGTTTTGGAACAAGTAGAGCCCATTGGTGTGTTCTGTGTCAGGTTGAAATGGTCACCTTAGGAAGAGTGTGACCTCGGGTGAAGCAGCTCTTTGCAGCTAAGGCAGAGTCTCAAGGAGCTGACAGCTGGAGGCTATCTGCTGACTGTACCTCTCCCGCATACCTGAGTAGAATGTTCTTCCTCAAAGCAGAATCTAGGTGGCACATCTCTGTGTCACTACTACAAAAGGGTGCATATGTGTTCAACTGTAATAAATACTGCCAAACTGGTTTCCAAAGTGGTTGTACAATTTACATTTTCACTTGCACTCTGTGAGAGTCCCCATCCTCACAAACTCTGGCTGTTGTCAGTCTTTAAATATTTTAGCCATTCTAATGGATGTGCAGCAGTATCTCATTGTTTTTGTTTTGTTTTGTTTTGAGACAGAGTCTTGTTATGTCACCCCAGGCTGGAGTGTAGTGGCATGACCATGACTCACTGCAGCCTCGACCTCCCAAGGATATGTGATCCTCCTGCTTTAGCCTCCTGAGTAGCTGGGACTACAGGTGCATGCCACCACTCCAGACTAATTTATTTTTTATTTTTGTAAAGACAGGATTTCACCATGTTGCCTACGCTGGTCTCGAACTCCTGGGCTCAAGCAATACACCCGCCTTGGCCTCCCAAAGTGCTGGGGATACAAGCATGGGCCACTGTGCCGGGCCTCATTGTGGTTTTAACTTGCATTTCCCTGATGACTATTGAGGTTAAAGACATTCTCACATATTAATTGCTTTGTTAAGTCTTCTTTCGTCCACCTGTGTTTGTCTTCCACAGAGAATGAGTCTCTTTCAGGCAAAGGTCAGCAAACACAGCCTGAAGCCCATTTTTGTATGGCCCTTGAACTAAGAATGTTTTTACATTTAAAATTGTTTTAAAAAATCAAAAGAATAATATTTAGTTATATGAAATTCAAATTCCAGTGTCCATAAAAACAGTTTTATTGGAATCCAGCCATGTTCATGTGGTTACCTATAGTCTATGGCTGCTTTCATGTTACAACAGCAGAGTTTAGCGGTTGTGACAAAGACTTTATAATCTGTAAAGCCTCAAATACTTACTACCTGGCCCTTTACAGGAAAAGTTTGCTAGTCCTTGTTCTAGGTCACTAGTTCTCCAAGTGTGGTCCCTGGACCAACAGCATCAGCATCAGCATCAGCATCAGTGGGGAACTTGTTAGATAGACAAATTCTTGGCCCCACTCCAAACTTAACCAATTCAGAAACTCTGGGAGTGGGGCCAACTATCTGTGTTTTAACAAGCCCTCCAGATGATGCTGATGTGCTAAAGTTTGAAAACCACTGATCTAGGCCCAGGACAAGGACCCAATCCTTTTTTTTTTTTTTTTTTTTTGAGAGAGAGAGAGAGAGAGAGAGAGTGTGTGTGTGTGTGTGTGTGTGTGTGTGTGTGTGTGTGTGTGTGTGTATGTAGACATCATTGTCTTTTGTCTTTTGGTATCTTGTTCCACATGCAGTGGGTAAGCTGGGGGAGAGCTCTGAAAAATGTTATATAAGTGTATTATTATGCATGTGAAATCTGGCAAGAATGGACACTCAGGACAAGACTGAAGGAAGAGAAATGGGAGAAACAAGGAAGGCAACATAGAAGCTGAAGGGTATGTGTGGAGTGGGGAGGGCACGATGTAGCTAGGGAGCCAGTCCCTGAACTGCCTTCCCTCCTACCTCTTATTATTATTATGTATTTTTTGAGATGGAGTTTAGCTCTTGTTGCCCAGGCTGTAGTGTAATGGCATGATTTCAGCTCACTGCAACCTCTGCCTCCCAGGTTCAAGCGATTCTCCTGCTTCAGCCTCCCAAGTAGCTGGGATTGTGGGCATGCGCCACCACACCCAGCTAATTTTGTATTTTTGTTAGAGACAGGATTTCTCCACGTTGGTCAGGCTGGCCTCAAACTCCCGACCTCAGGTGATTCTCCCATCTCGGCCTCACAAAGTGCTGGGATTATAGGCATGAGCCACCGTGCCTGGCCCCTCCGGCCTCTTTTTAAACAAAGACGAATCGAGTATGACTCCTGTCCTCAAAAAAGTCACAGTCTAAGTAGAGAAGTAGCCTAACCCTCTTCTCCCTCATTACTGCCTTTCTTCAGAACTTACCTTTGAGGAAGTGTAACTGCACCAAATTGCTGACCCTGATAAATGATAATGAACAGAGAAAATGAACTTGGCAAACAGCACTTCCGCCTTATTCCTATTTTAGTTTAGCACTGACTTTCAGACTTACTTTATCATATTCTGGCTTTTTCCTTGGCTTAGCCAAAACTAAAGCAGCACCCTGCTTTTTTCTTTTTGTTAACTACCATCCACTGAGTATCTGTTATATGCCGGGATAATGTTAAATGTTTTATACATATATTTTACATTAAATCCTCATGAAATCATGTTGAATTAGGTATTATTATACCCATTTTACAGATGCAAATCAGAGGAGAGAGAGGTTAAACAATTTGGTAGAATCTGAACTCCAAGTCTTTCTGACTCTACAGCCAAAGCTGGTAATAATTGTACTATTTTGCTTCTAATAATATCGCCATGGATAATATTGTGCCTTTACATACATAGTAAATACATGGAAATCAATGGTAACGTGTGCATCCATGAGAATTTTTACTTGCATATAATAGAAACTAACTCTGACTTATTTAAATGCAAATAAAATGTATTAAATAGTGAAAAAAATATTGTGTCTTTAGCAAACCCAATTCAGATTATTCAGCATGTGTTTCGTGTTTTAGGGCATGTAGGGGTGGGTAGAATTTCAGGGTTGGGAGCATTTAAGAAAATCTTGCTGGGCGCGGTGGCTCACGCCTGTAATCCCAGGACTTTGGGAGGCCAAGGCGGGCGGATCAAGAGGTCAGGAGTTCGAGACCAGCCTGACCAACATGGTGAAACACCATATCTACTAAAAATACAAAAATTAGCCAGGCGTGGTGGCATGCGCCTGTAGTCCCAGCTACTCGGGAGGCTGAGACAGAAGAATCGCTTGAATCCGGGAGGTGGTGGTTGCAGTGAGCTGGGATTGTGCCATTACGCTCCAGCCTGGGCAACAGAACGAGACTCTGTCTCAAAAAAAAAAAAAAAAAAAGAGAATCTCATTTTTTTCCTGAGCTAGTTTTGCAAAATTGCTTAAAAGTAGAAAAATCATTTTATATACCACCTAAAACAATGTCAAAAATCATTCCTCAATCAAGTAACATTATTGTGAACAGTATAATACTCACATTGCTTCTGTCACATTATACATTACTACTGCATTGTCTCTTCTGTGTGAAATTGTTCTGTTCATTTTTTTTTTTGAGACGGAGTCTTGCTCTGTCACCCAGGCTAGAGTGCAGTGGCGTGATCTTGGCTCACTGCAACTTCCGCCTCCTGGGTTCAAGTGATTCTCCTGCCTCAGCCTCTCAAGTAGCTGGGATTACAGGTGCCCTCCACTGCACCCAGCTAATCTTTTTTATTTTTAAAAGAGACGGGGTTTCACCCTCTTGGCCAGGCTGGTCTTGAACTCCTGACTTCATGATCTACCCACCTCGGCCTCTCAATGTGCTGGGATTACAGGCGTGAGCCACTGCACCTGGCCTGTTCTTTTTCTTTCTTTTTTTTTTTTTTTTTTTTTGACTCACCCTATCTACAAGGTCATACTCCTGTTAAGGATTAATTTCAACTTGTTCAGTTTTGAGTAATACGTTTTGATTCATCTATAAAATGGTATTTATCTATTACATAAAGAAACACCTTCATTGAGGAAAACTAGAATAGAAAAGCAAAATAAGAAAAAAAAAATTACACACAATCCCACCACCTTGCTGTAACTACTGGTTTAACATTTGGAGTAGAACCTTCCAGGGTTTTTCCTTTGTGGAAATACATTTATGTAAATAGTGTTTTTCAGTGTGTGTATGTGGTGAAAATGGGATCATTCTAACTTTTTGCCTGTATGTTTTCACTTAACAATATACAGGAATATATTTTCATGTCAACAGATACCTGATTACATAATCATTCTTTTTTTTTTTTTTTTTGAAACAGAGTCTCACTCTGTCGCCCAGGCCAGGGTGCAGTGGTGCGACCTCGCCTCACTGCAACCTCCCCCTCCAGAGTTCAAGCAATTCTCCTGCCTCAGCCTCCCTAGTAGCTGGGATTACAGGTGCCCGCCACTACGCACAGCTAATTTTTTTGTATTTTTAGTAGAGATGGAGTTTCATCATGTTGGCCAGGCTGGTCTCGAACTTCTGACCTTGTGATTCACCCGCCTCGGCCTCCCAAAGTTCTGGGATTACAGGCATGAGCCACTGTGTCCGGTCAACACATAATCATTCTTAATGCTTGCATAGCATTCCATTTATTAATGTACTATACAATGTTTTGTCAATCCTTTCTTCTTGGACATCTCAGTTGTTTCTGTTACGCTCTCCCCTTCTTTGTGCAAACTGTCCTGAGTCCCATTACTGTTTTGAGAGTTTACTTTAGAGCATGGGTGTCCAACCTTTTGGCTTCCCTGGGTCATACTGGAAGAATAATTGTCTTGGGCCACACATAAAATACTAATGCCAACGATAGCTGATACTAAAAAAAAAAAAAAAAAAAAAAAAAAAGGTCCATGCCTAATTTTCATGATATCTGCCACCACAGATAGGCAAAAACGTTCTTGCATTCAAAGGGTCGGACACAGCTGCTTTAGAGGGAACACCATGGAGACAGATGGCAGAAATATTTTTCAGTTATTTTCTCAGTATAATTTCTACTGTCAAGGAGGAAGCCCTGTGAAGACCAGTGAACTTAATAAAGATGAAAAACGAGGTTTGGACTAGACAGTCTGGGGTTTGAATGTCACTTACTAGCTGTGGAACCTTAGATGAGTTATTTAGCCTAAATCTCCATTTTCTCATCTGTAAAATAGGGATAATAATATTTATTTCATAGAATTATTTGGAGGATTAGCAATATCATATGTAAAGAATCTAGCACAGTGCCTAATACAATAGTGGGTGCTCAAGAAATGGTAGACATATACTAGTTATTACCATGACCTTTTCCTTAAAATACAGATCACCAAGGAAATAGCACATTTTCAAAATGCCACTATCATAAATGTCTTTAAAAAAATAGTGAGGAAGCTTACTGATATGAACAGAATGGTTACTGTAGCTGTAAGCAAGACAGTGTGTCCAGAATCTTTTGTGCCAGTTTCTGAAGAACATTAATCAGTCGGATCACAATGTGGTTTTAAGTCATACTGTGGTTTCAATGACAAATTTCAGATACAAAATAAGAGAAGGAACACGAAGCCTTTGGCTTTTCCTTTATGAACTTCGTAAAACATTTAATATCACCAGTGGACACATGTTCTAGTAGCTACTAAACAAGTTTGGCTATTCGAGAATGATTGTTGAACAACCTCTATAATCTACCAAAATGGACGTATTGACCGGTAGACCAGGATTAGTTCTGAGGTTCCCAGTTTATTTTTATTTTTATTTTGTTTTTTGATACAGAGTCTCGCTCTGTTGCCAGGCTGGAGTGCAGTGGCTTGATCTTGGCTCACCGCAACCTGTGCCTCCTGGGTTCAAGCGATTCTCCTGCCTCAGCCTCCCGAGTAGCTGGGATTACAGGCACGCACCACCATACCCAGCTAATTTTTGTATTTTTAGTAGAGAAGGGGTTTCACCATGTTGGCCAGGATGGTCTGGATCTCCTTGTGATCAGCCTGCCTCGGCCTCCCAAAGTGCTGGGATTACAAGCGTGAGAGCCAGTTCTTTATAAAAGTTTGCTCTGTTCTCCAATCCCAATGGAATAGAGCAATCCAAGACCATTTCAAATGAAAAGACGTAATTGGGGAAAGTAGTAGCAGATAGAGCAAGGTGTTGAGTAGGCTCAGAAATGAGATGACTCTTGTTGAACAAAGTCTACAGATCATGAATTTTAGGCAGATTTACAAATAAGGATAGCACATGCTCTGTAAATAGTAGCTGTTGCCACAAGCCAAAGGGCAATATTTACATGAATCCTGTGGCAAGGTCTGTTGACCAAGCATCGACCTTTCCAGCCAAATTCATATACTTGGTAGCACTTTCAGCTGCGTCATCTTGAAAAGGAAGGATTGCATTATACATGCATGGAAAATTGCCAACGTACAAATATGTTCTGCCCCCAAATAAATTTTTAAATTCTTTTTTTGGAACATGGAACACATGTCCCCACACAAAAAAAGGTGTTATAAAGGGATGTGAGTTTCCCAGATTTCCTCACAAAAGTGCATTTAACCCACGATGTAACTGAAATAATGTACACTGACAATGAGAAATACAGTGGAACAAAACTGACTCGAAAGGAGGGACACACCAATACACAACAAATATTTCTTGAGCTTTTCTCCTTTGCAGCCCCATGCAGTGAAAGAGGAATTCTATCTTTCAATAACTGCAACATGGTGAAAAATAAATCCCCCACTGTTGCTGTCCTTAAGGGTCCTTCTCAAGTCAGGGTATTTAGGGTGTCCATTGCCTCAAGTATTTATCATTTCTATGTGTTGGGAACATTTCATGTCCTCTCTTCTAGCTATTTCAAAATATACATTGCATTGTTTGTTCACTAGAGTCACCCTACTCTACTTTGAACATTAGAACTTATTCCTTCCATCTAACTGTATATTTGTACTCATTAACCAACCTCTCTTCATTGATCTGCCTCAACCCCACACACCCTTCCCAGACTTCTGGTACCCATCATTCTACTCTCTACCTCCATGAGATCAGCTTTTTAGCTCCCACATATGAGTGAGAACATGTGATATTTGTCTTTTTGTGCCTGGCTTATTTTGTGCAACATAATAAACATCAGTTTCATTTATGTTGCTACAAATGACATTTCATTCTTTTTTATGGCTAAATAGTATTCCATTGTGTATACAGACCATATTTTCCTTAACCATTCACCTGCTGATGGACACTGATTGATTCTGTATCACGAAATGATTTTATATCCATGATCATTCATATTATGTGTTGTATTATTACCAAATAATAATGGAGGTGCAAATAGAACCTGTGCCAAAAAATCACAGTAATTCATTTCAATTACTAATATTGAGTGCCTACCACATGTTGCCCCAGGTTCGGTGGGTAACCTTGTCCCCTAGGAATTTAAAAATGTAGTGGTGAAGGTAAGAGAAGGGTTCCTGCACATTGGCTGCCTGAGAGGTACCAGAGGTGAAAATAGAGCAAATATACGTAAAACTTGAGAGTCAGACTTTGCCTTGTAAGTGAATGTGTTTGCAGCTGCAATCAAGAGATTCAAGGAGTGCTTCTCTTTGTGCAGAATTTAGGAAGGTGGAAACAGCACCGCTAATCCTTCCTCTTTAGGGATCTGGGAAAGGGCAGTCCCAGAGGGGTTCCGCGCTTTGCAAATGGTGAAAAAGACCTTCTACAGTACAGTTAGAAGCAGAGGAAAAGTTCTTTGTGCAAGAAGGGGAGAGCGCCCCGAGGTACAAAGAGCAGATTTAAGGGAAAGAGGATTCATTCCACACGCATCTGCGAGGGGAGCTCAGGCTCACTGTTGGGGGCGTGTGGGAAAGGAGATTTTCAGGGGGCCGCGAGTTGTGGGTTCCCGCCTCCACCCCTGTCCGCGCCCCACACTCAGGCAACAGTTGGTCGTGCGGGGCCGGCCCGGGCTCTGGGTGGGGAAGGGGAGTCTCGCGATCGTTGAGGGGGGGTGGAGGAAGGGGGGAGAGTGACGGGGGGAGGCCATGACGTAGGGTGGGTGGACGGAAGTGGGGCAGGGTTGAGGGTTATTTAAAGAAGGGGGGCCTGAGCGAAGGGGTTGGAAGCGGAGTGATTCCCCACCCCTGCTCCATCTAGCTCTTTCCAGTGCAGCCACTGCCGCCGCCCAGGAGCCCTCGTCCCTTGCCTCGTTCCCCTCCTCGTTCCCGCTCCCACGGCATGGAGCAGGACACCGCCGCAGTGGCAGCCACCGTGGCAGCCGCGGATGCGACCGCCACTATCGTGGTCATAGAGGACGAGCAGCCGGGGCCGTCCACCTCTCAGGAGGAGGGAGCGGCCGCCGCGGCCACCGAAGCCACCGCGGCCACGGAGAAGGGCGAGAAGAAGAAGGAGGTAAATAGGAAGGGGGTGTGTGTGTAGTGGACAAATCCTGTGCCTGGCCCCTCTGAGGGGCCCAAACCCTGACCTTTCGGCGCCGACAGGTACCCGCGGAGCTTTGCGGGGCTAGGGGCGGCGGGTGCGGGGGTCGGCGGCGGAACCGCCTGGCGTTCGCTCCCCTCCCCCTTTCCTTCTCGCCGCCTGGAGGACGGGGGCGGGGCTGGGCGCGGGCGGGAGCGGCGCGGGGTGGAGGGGTGCCCGCTCTCCCGGGGCCTGGGGGCTCGGGAGCCCCTCGACAGCCCCCGACCCCCTCCACCTTCCCGGAACTCGGGTAACGCGGTGGGGGATGGGGCTGTGCAGGAAAAAGCCTCCGCCTCTCCCTCTCCTCTCGCTCGCTCCCTCTCCCCCCCCTTCCCGTCGGCCTCTGCCTGGGAAATCTGGGCCCTTCAATCCCACACTCGCACTAAAGGGGTTTTGCTGGGGCTTTTTTTGTAATTTGAATTTCAAGGTGCTGGTGGTTGCTGGGTGGAGGGTGACAGGGAAGACATTTCTTTCTTTCATTGGCAATGTCGGTCTTTTGGATGGCAGGAAAAAGCCATCCCTTGTTCGTTTGAACCCCGCCTGCCGAGGTGGGGGTGTCACCCTGAGGAAAGGAGCTCTCTGCGTCGTACCCCCCCGCCCCCCCAAACTGAGGAACCGTGGACGCTGGCTTAGGAAAATTTCCAACATCTGCACCCTCACCCTCTTCTGCCCCGCCCCCGATGGTATAGGGTTTCACTCCAGGGCCACCCCAGTGGTCCCTCAATCCGGCCCCAAGCTTTCCAGGCTTCCGCCTCTCTCTCCTAGTGGGCGCTGCTGGCTCCTGGACACACACAGGTTTTTTTTTTTTTTTTTCTCCTTTAATTTTTAAAAAACTCAGTGTCGCCAAGATGAGCTGCTTCTAATGTAAGGGAACCGCTCTGACACATATTCAAGCCAATCCAGAAAATATGTATTATCTCCATAAGGCACATTTCATGTGGCCCGAGACATGCAAATAAAACTATAAAACATTGAAAAATTGACATAAAAATAGGATGGTGCATAAGCATTTTTGATGTATGATAAAATTGCATAATTAATCGTTTATGGGTGGATTTTTTCCTATTTATGAGTAGTCATATCGCAATTTTAAAAAGGTGGGTAATTATGCTTTAGAGATCTCAAGTGGCTTTGTCTGAATCATTATATGATACTTTACGACCAAATGAAAAGCTTTTGAGGAAAATGAACACCTTTCGCCTTAAATGAGAAGAGTAATTTTAAATTTAGCAGTTGCTTATGTGACATATTTTACTATTACAAGGTTGACTAAACAGAAGGACAATTGTAGTGCTAAATGAAAACCGTAGAAAACACACACATTGTAAGATCTACGCGCTACTTGGATTAGTAAGACAATATTGTTGATTAAAAGTGGGCGTAATACCAAGCATCAATATAAATCAAATGTTGTGAAATTCGGAAATGTCTGTGTGCCTTTTATTCCCTAGACTGGGCAAATGTGAGTGCCAAACTGCCTTTTGTATGGCAGGAAAGGTTGTCGAATTTCCAGATTGTATAAATTTTTGAATTTTGTATAAAATTTTGTATAAAATTTTGAATTGTGAAAAAACGGGAGACCAATAAAAAAACTATATAATATAAACAACTGAGTTGATGCCTACATATTTGTCAACTCTTGCCTCATTAGAAATTGCCCTACCAGTACTTCATTTGTCCACCCTGGATAGGGAAATGAGGTGCTGTGTGTCAGGAACTTCCTGGATATCCATTTTTATTTTTAATTTTTCCTTAAAAATTGAAATACATTACATACTACCTTGACACTTTAAATTGTGTACTAAAAGTGCAGATTAACCTCTTCTTCATGGCCATCAGTTAGTGTACTCTTGACAGTGACACAAAGGCACCTGAAATCCCTCAGGTTGTTCCCTCTCAATTAAGTAACCACCTACCAGACTCTTCCAGTATTGTGTTGATTTTTAAAAATAATTTTTCTGGCCGGGCGCGGTGGCTCGCGCCTGTAATCCTAGCACTTTGGGAGGCCGAGGCGGGTAGATCACTTGAGGTCAGGAGTTCGAAACCAGCCTGACCAATATGGTGAAACCCTGTCTCTACTAAAAATACCAAAAAAAAAATTAGACGAGTGTGGTGGCAGGCACCTGTAATCCCAGCTACTTGGGAGGCTGAGGCAGGAGAATCGCTTGAACCCGGAAGGCTGAGGTTGCAATGAGCCGAGATCACACCACTGCACTCCAACCTGAGCAACAGAGTGAGACTCCGTCTCAAAATAAATAAATAAATAAAAATGTTCTGTCTTCTTCCTTAATTGCCAGGCTGTTAGCGATCACTTTTTAAACACCTCATCTAGTTTCACCAGAAATAATGTTAGTTTATGATAAAGATTATAGGTGTAACAAAACCATAAACTCATTTGAAAACAACTGTAAAATACAAGTGTCAGTGATAAAACAGGGAGAGGGAAATAATGACACGTGCACACCAAGAATCAGTGATGCTACTGCAGTGGAAGACACTTTCGTCCTGGATTTCTGCCGTGCCTTCTTGTAGAGTGCCTTCATCTAGTGATCTTTCCATGTCATTTACTGTTGCTTGTATTCTCGGTGACATGGGAAGCCAGATTTTCAAACTTGGTGGAATTGTCTACCAAATAAAAAGAAAATAGGTTTCTGAATGAGAGCGCTTTCATGATGAATACAGTAGATGAGAATTAGTGAACTGACCTGTGACATTTACCTACTCAAAGGTATTTTTGCTTACTTTCTGGTTGTTGAATTTAGTTGGTTTAAGTGACGGTTGGATTACCCAACACTGTAGAAATTGGAGATGGTATCTTTGGTAATGAAAACGTCAAGAAAAAGGTCATGGTCTTTAAAACAAGCCATTTTGTTGACCTTGTGCTGCATTCTCATGGCACCTAGACTCAGATAACAAAATCCAAAGGAATTCATTAAAGTCTCTTAGTCACCTTTCATCTTTTCTTGTATGAAAAAATGTAGTTTTGAAAATACACACACACACACACACACACACACACACACACACACACACGAGAAGGTTTACAAGGTAGGTATTTTAAAATTTGTTGTGGAAGATAGTGCCAATTAAGTAATTACCCACAGCTTTTAATAGCCCTGCTCAAGATTAGGAATTTTAATTAGCATATAATTAGATTTTGATGGTAGTCTACCGCAAGGTAAGCAAAAAAGTAATGGGTAAAATGTTTTTCTAGGATTAAAGCTTTAATTTTCTGTAAGTGTACTTCCCACATTATTATATATATTTGTGTGTATGAGGCAAAGTAATTTTCATTGTTTTGATACTGGAAAACTACACTTCATATACCTTTCAAGAAATGAATGATAAAGGTATGGATTTGATACCCAATTTTTCTTGTTGCTTTGAAAATAAATATGATTTATATTATATATGGCAGTCTGAAAGTGTGAGTTTGAGGGGCTCTTCAGCAGTTTTCTATTCTCATCCATCCAGGATTACATTCAAAACATTCCACATAGATGTGTACATATCAGATGCTGTAAATCAAGATGGTTATTATTTGGGTTAGTGTAACTGAGTGATATCTGATCAGTGAGACAAAGTAAGAGTCTGGACAAGGTCAAATTCCATAATCTCAGTTTGGATTTCCTCAAAATAGAAATTTTAGTAAATATTGGAAGACATAATGGGGGCCATATTTTACTTATGTTTAAGGTCACATTCTGTTGATTTTTGACCTAAGTTTTCATAAATAGGTTGACAAAAGCCATGATGGTTTTCATGAACAAATTTGTGTTTTCACTTATGCAAAGTCTGTGTTAAAACTGAAATACTTTCATCTTTGGTTCTGATGGGTAGATTTGTGTTTTTATTATTTTATTTCTTGATTTCTTATAGGGAAGGAGGCTTATTCTATATATGTATTTATATTTGCCAGTATAGGCTTGTCTTTACAAAGGATAGGGTGCATGAGATAACCCCCTTCCCCAGATAATCTCTGTATTAAGTTATTGATTGATGTTAGTTTTCACTAAATTACAATTTAAAAATATCAAACATTAATAGTTAAGTAGCCTTGACAAATTGCTTCTACAAAATGTTTATGCAATATAAATAGTTTAAAGTAGTTTTCTTCCCAGTTAGAGAAAATTAACATAAGCCAAAAGTTTAAAACTGTACTATTATATTAAGTATATATGATCACATTGCATTACATAAAAAATTAAATATTCTTATAATACTATGAAAACAATTTTAAAAATATCGTTTTAGGAACAGAAACCACAGTTTTTCTTCTGAAAGTGTGGCGTATTTCCATGACATAAAGGAGTGTTTCTGAGAATTAATATTTACTTTCTTTGAATTCTTTGGTTTGTGGTTGATATTAGCCTTTTCTAGATTTTAAAATCTCTTATTTAATGTTTACACATTTTCTTACACTATAAAGAATGGATGAGAAAGCTCAATGTCTTGCCTTTTGGATTTTATTCCAATTAATATTTCTCTGGCATTCACAATTTTTCAGATTTTTTTTATTGGACCTCAGGTGTACAGAACTAGATTAATCATAAGCCTTGTTTTGTGACATGCTCTCATCATTAGTCCATACATGTCCCACATTGATTTATATATTTAGTTATGTAATTACTTTCCGCCTTCTTCTAATGAGAGCATTGACCAGTTTAAGAACCTTGCTTTGCAATTTGGTGACATTTATTTTCTTTGAAATTCTAGAAAAACGTTTCTTCATTTCAACTCAAACTTGCTGCTAAAGCGTCTAAATCTGAAAAGGAAATGGACCCAGAATATGAAGAGAAAATGGTAAATGTAGTCTTGGATAGGATAGTGAATGCTGTAGTTAATTTTTATAGTTGAGATGTTAAAGATGAAAAAATACATGTATATATATAATGCGTAGAGAATCATCGATTTTAGAATTGGAAAATAATTTAATATACAATCTATCACAATATTTTCTGTTGAATAAATTAACCTCCTCATTTTCAGATGAGGAAATAAAGGATCAGGGAAGCTATATGTCATAGTTAGGACTAGAAGTCACATCTCATTTTTGTTCAGTGCTCTCTGTCCCATAATAAAGTGCTTTCAGCTAGAAATATTTATTTATGAGGTGAAAATATCAGTGGTAATACCACTGTGGCTTTGTGACCTGAGAGAAATCCAGTCACAAAGCCAGATTGACATATTTTTGTTTCTTTCTCCTTCTTTGGACATATGAATAAATGCTACACATTAATGAAACATGTAATATGTCAGTACACTTTAAAGGGAAGAATATTTGTCCAATGCATGAAGATATCACATATTTAAGCAGCATAATCTTAGTTATACTTACATATTGCTTGCTATAATACATTTAATTATTTAATTTTTAGTTGCTAAAATACATATTTTAACTTTAACTAAACTCTTATAACCTTGGATCTTTCAAGAATTTAACAGGTGGTTGAAATGGATTTTTTTTCCTCTGAGGGGTTGTTTTTGCAGTAATATTATAAAAATAAGTAGAGATGAAATATTTTTTTGTTGTTGATAGCTTTTTATAAGACTTAATGTTTAAGGCCACATCTAATGTAGGTAGGCAATGTTTTAACAACTCTAAAAATAACATTCCAGTGAGGATAATAGAAAATGGAAAGTTTTTGGCCTCCTTCCAGCTTGTAGTCTGAATTTATCTAACTCTTATGTTTATGTTAATAAACTCTTCTGTAAGTTTTCTGGGTTATTAATTATGCATCCTTCATTAGCAATCAAGTATTCTCTACTCTGTGGTTGGAAAGTGACTTTGAATAAATAAATAGTCTTTGTTTTTTCCTTTATCTAGGATGATGTGTATATCTTTTGATCTTTTAAGATTTTTTTAGTGAAACAAAGTTTTATTGCCTGTATATGGTACACGTTCCCTGACCTTTTGCAATTTATTGAGAAATTAGAATACATATCAACTTTTAATAGTTAATAAACTATTTCACATATATGTGCGTGTGTTTATATATTTTT
The DNA here is from genome assembly GCF_028885625.2 of Pongo pygmaeus. Classification (NCBI taxonomy): domain Eukaryota; kingdom Metazoa; phylum Chordata; class Mammalia; order Primates; family Hominidae; genus Pongo; species Pongo pygmaeus. The sequence goes on along the minus strand of NC_072396.2, from coordinate 133,924,874 downwards.
CCCAAATTCTGCTTACTTTGGGGAGAAAGTTTATATGCTACTAGCACAAAATACAGTTTTCTAGATCCCTGTGAGTGGAGAGGAATGTTTATTACATTATTATACCATGACATTGAAAATATTTTGAGACAAGATGATACTGTATTTTAAGATTTAAGTTATTTCTGGATACAACTTGGAAATTCTTAAGAGTTCAGTTTATGGTATATATATCATAGTTAATTTGTATTTCAATATTTGGGATATGTTATATATTTGGTGCTTAATTTTGTTACTATTTTATTTAATAAAATGATGTTTTGGAAAGAGGATTTGCTTTATGATTATGACTCTTTAAGAAGGGTATTTCTTATTGGGGAATTTACTGTCTGTCAGATCATTTTTCTTCCCTTCAAACTACTTGAAAATACGTTTGCAAATTCTGCTGCTTATTAGCTGTGCAAGGTTGGGCAAATTACTTACCCTCTCTGTGCTTCAGTATCATGTAGTTACAATGGAGATGATACTTGTAATTACGTCGTAGGCTTCTTAAGAGAACTGAATGGATTAATATGTTTCAAGTGCTAAGAATGTTGTTCAAAGTAAATGCGATACAAGTATTTGTTAAATAACTTTGAAGGAATGAAAAGGAAAGTCCTTACTTTTCTTTTGTTTTGCAAATTAGAAAGCCGACCGAGCAAAGAGATTTGAATTTTTACTGAAGCAGACAGAACTTTTTGCACATTTCATTCAGCCTTCAGCACAGAAATCTCCAACATCTCCACTGAACATGAAATTGGGACGTCCCCGAATAAAGAAAGATGAAAAGCAGAGCTTAATTTCTGCTGGAGAGTATGTTGGCACCTCTCTCTCTACTTTCTTTCCTTTCTCCTACCTTTTCTTCCTCCTGTCCTCCCTTGATCCCTTCGTGCACCCCTTCCCTCTTCATTGTTCAGTATACCTTCATGTGACAAAAAATATTGCCATTATAATTATGTTTTGCGTAATTTTTTTTTTCTCACTATATTTTTTTCTCACTAGAGGCTGATCAGTAAAAATGTAGGCTGGTTCTACTGATTTCTAAGCGAGACCTTGGACAACTCATTCTTTTTCTATAAAAGATAATAGCCATGTACACTGATTTAATTGATACCTTATCATTTAGGCCGAATATGAAGGGATTTCCTTTTTTAATTTCAGCTACCGCCATAGGCGCACAGAGCAAGAAGAAGATGAAGAGCTACTGTCCGAGAGTCGGAAAACATCTAATGTGTGTATTAGATTTGAGGTGTCACCTTCATGTAAGTACTTCATCACATTGGTGAGTTCTTTTTCAATTTAGTTTTAGAAAAATTTTACTTGAGTATATTAATGAAAGTATGAAACATCCTTGCATTTTTTTCCCCAGATGTGAAAGGGGGGCCACTGAGAGATTATCAGATTCGAGGACTGAATTGGTTGATCTCTTTATATGAAAATGGAGTCAATGGCATTTTGGCTGATGAAATGGTAAGGAATTGGTAGGCAAAAACACATTCTCAGTTATCAGTGATTTTTACGTAAATTTGAAAAACCTGAGCTTACCTGCCCCACCCCCCCCCCCATGCCTGGAGGCTTTTTAAAAGTTGTTATCATGTAAAAGGTATTTTGTAGTCTTAGAATTATTATTATTTTTTTGAGAGAGGGTCTCTCTGTGTTGTCCAGGCTTGAGTGCAGTGGTGCAATCTCGGCTCACTGCACCCTTGACTTCCTGGGTTCAAGCGATCCTCCTGCCTCAGCCTCCTGAGTAGCTGCGACTCCAGGCATGTGCCCACCACACTGGGCTAATTTTTATTTTTATTTTTAGTAGAGACAGGTCTCGCCATGTCACCCAGACTGATTTTGAACTCCTGGGCTCAAGCAGTCCTCCCACCTCGACCTCCCAAAGTGTTGGGATTACAGGTGTGAGCCACAGCGCCTGGCTAGAATTGTTTCGTTAAGTCACCACTAGAACACAGACTTTCACAGGCCATAAAACTCTTACTGAGCTTTCCTCAAATGGTCCAAAAACCTTCTCTGTACTTTTGTTTTTGTTTGCATTTTGGCTTCCAGGAAGCACAGAGTCAAGATGGATGCCCAAATGATGCCTTTATGTAACTTTTTTTTTTTTAATTTTTTGAGATGGAGTCTCTCTCTGTCACCCAGACTGGAGTGCAGTGGCACGATCTCAGCTCACTGTCACTTCCAACTCCCAGGTTCAAGCAATTCTCAGTCTTGGTCTCCTGAATAGCTGGGGTTACAGGCGCCTGCCACCACGTCTAGCTAATTTTTTTGTATTTTTAGTAGAGATGGGGTTTCACCGTTTTGGCCAGGCTGGTCTTGAACTCCTGACCTCGTGATCCACCTGCCTCGGCCTCCCAAAGTGCTGGGATTACAGGTGTGAGCCACCCCCACCCTGGCCTTATGTAACCTTTAATGGTCTGCCCTGTGTGTCCTTCTGTCTTTTCCTATTCTTTATCTACTTGTCTTTCTTACTTTTCTTGTCGTCTCTTTATTTCTATTTTGCCATTAATTTATGTTCCATGTTTTCATTGTAGGCTACCTGAAATCCTTTTGGGAATAAGGTGGGGTATACAAACCAAACAATACATAAATGACTGCCTGAATATATGCATGTGTGAATGATTATCAATATTTTGACTTGTGAACAATCAAAAAGTGCATAGGTGGAATAAGGAACGAATAAAGAGTAATGTTGAATCTTGATACAGGACAGTGCATGGTGGGGCTTTGGAAATCAGTGAAGGAGTTATAAATGTGTAAATAAAATAACTGAACAGGAAAAAGTAAGGCACATAAGATGCTAATTCATCAGCTAAAGGGGGAATATATGAAGGCTTTTTTTTTTTTTTTTTTTGGAGACAGAGTCTTGCTCTGTCGCCCAGGCTGGAGTGCAGTGGCATGATCTTGGCTCACTGCAAGCTCCGCCTTCTGGGTTCATGCCATTCTCCTGCCTCAGCCTCCCGAGCAGCTGGGACTACAGGCGCCTGCCACCGTGCCCAGCTAATTTTTTGTATTTTTTTAGTAGAGATGGGGTTTCACCATGGTCTCAATCTCCTGACCTGGTGATCCTCCTGCCTTGGCCTCCCAAAGTGCTGGGATTACAGGCGTGAGCCACTGTGCCCGGCCCCATATTTGTATTTTAAGGCCAAATTAATAAAATGGGGTTTAAGAGAGGGCAGGGAAAGTTCTAAATCCATATAACTCAATGATACTCATATTTGTGTGACTCTGAAACCATACTTGTAATCGCTATTATCCAGAAGAGCCACATGATGATACGTGCCCTATGGCGTCTAGTATAGTTGGTAGTCAGTCGCATAAGTACTCATCCCTGGTTGAGCAACTGTTAGGTGTGTGGCAGAGGATCCCTTAAAGCAAGGGTCTGTAGCTCCTTATATTTAGGTATTCTAGTTTGAAGACTGTTGTCAGCTCAGAGGGGGAGGAGCTTGGTTAATTGGACAATGGAAGGACCAGGATTATTTGCCCCAAGCAGCTCTTGGCTTCAGCCTGTCTAAACATGAAGGATCTGATCTTTAGTGATGAATTTGTGCTGATATCAGATATATGTATTATATATATAATATATGATATATAAATATATATTATATATAAATATATATAATATATGATATATACTTTTTTTTTTATATACACATACTTTTTTTTTGAGATGGAGTTTTGCTCTTGTTGTCCAGGCTGGAGTGCAATGGCGTGATCTTGGCTTACTGCAACCTCCACCTCCCGGGTTCAAGTAGTTCTCCTTCCCCAGCCTCCCAGGTAGCTGGGATTACAGGCGCCCACCACCACGCCTGGCTTATTTTGTATTTTTAGTAGAGATGGGGTTTCACTGTGTTGGTCAGGCTGTTCTCAAACTCCTGACTTCAGGTGAATCCATCCGCCTCGGTCTCCCAAAGTGCTGGGATTACAGGTGTGAGCCACCGCATCCAGCCGATACCAGATATGTTTTAATTACTAAAAAATAGACACTTTTAAGGAGTATAGAAAATTTGGAAAGAAATGAATAATTAAAATTAAGTTATAATTCTGCTACTTAGAAGTAACCACAGCTAACATTTTGGCATATTTCATTTTAGTCTTTTTCTTCTGGATGTACTTATTTTGTATAGTTGAAATGGTATTGTATATATAATTTGGCATTCTGATTTATTTACATTCATACATATTTTCCATGTAATTAAGACATTTTCTGAACATAATTAATTATTGCATAATAATCCTTGGGAGGTACCATAATTTTATTCAACTTCTCTCTTATTGCTGTTCATTTGGATTGCCTGATGTATAGTGTAAATAATGCCACTATAAGAATCTTGTAGTTTTTCTGTACCTCTCAGATTATTTCCGTAGGATTCCTAGAAGTAGAATTACTTGGTTAAGGATTATAAACATTTTAAGGTTTTGATGTATAGTACTCATAAAAGTTGTCTCATTAAGTGACATATCAGATAGGATATAATCAAAAAAATAGCTTTAAGCAGATATTTATAAAAAGAAGTATATATCTTGCTCAGAGATAAAACCAAAAGCAGTTTTAAGAGGCCAGAAAAGGACTTAGTTCCCTTTCTTATGGGTTAGGTATGGGTTCATAGATATTGAATATATTATTTTTTAAAAACTCCTCTGGAGTTGGTGATCTCTCTCAGGTTCTTTCTGGCTGCAAAGTTCTGTTTTGTGGTTCCTAAGGTTTTTAAGAGTGTGAGATGCAAGTACAGAGCCACAAGCCCCTTGAGACACATAGTCTGAATATTTAATGTCTGGGCTGTAATAATGTTAGGAACAATAGGAAAGAAAGACCAGTATCTAAGCAGGCTGGCAAAGGAAGCATGTCTTTATAAAACAAACACACAGAAAATTCCTAACTTCAGAACAAGAAGAAAAATTATATAGTAGATTGCTTGCTCCTTTAGGAGGAAAATGTTCTAAATAGAAAGTTGCTTTGTTGAGCAACATTCTGACTGCAAGTTATTGGTTTCTGTTTGTGCTCACGGTAAGTACAATACTGAATTGGAATGATTTGATTATCTTCTTTAAAAAAAGGTATTTGGTATTTTTACTTTTCATTGGTAGAAACATAATTGCCTTTGCGAGATAGTGGACAAAGATCTTTTGTTATGTTGTTCCTAACAAAATGTTTCCTTACAGAAAAAATGTTCATGGATTTTTTTTCCTTGTGATGATAAATGCAGGGCCTTGGGAAAACTTTACAAACAATTGCTTTGCTTGGTTACCTGAAACACTACCGAAATATTCCTGGACCTCACATGGTTTTAGTTCCAAAGTCTACTTTACACAACTGGATGAATGAATTTAAACGATGGGTCCCATCTCTCCGTGTCATTTGTTTTGTCGGAGACAAGGATGCCAGAGTAAGTGAGAAACAAGTGTAAAAAGGCAGTCAAGAATAACATCATTTCTGGAGTTTAGTTACATATTATTGCTGTTAAAAACATCTGAGTTGACTACCACTAAATAAGACTTAAGGTGTATGTACTCTAAGCTAGGCTCTGTTTTAAGTGCTTTGCATCTATTAATTTAATTCTCACAACACTCCCATGAGGTAGATATATCACCTATTAATAATAGACAATCCATTATTATGCTTCATCTACATTTGCTTTAACTAGTTCATTAACCTAAGCATTTTTGAATTGTACTTTGAGTGACTTTTCATTAAAAACATCTTATTTTATTGACAGTATATCTTACCAGTGACTCTCATTTGTGCTATTTTGAAGCTAACAATATATAAATTTGCATTACTTAAAATTTTATATTCAAGTTTTTGATTTTTGACTTGGTGTACACACACGCGTATGCATGTACACAACTGGAACCTCTTCTGTATGTACAGAGAGCCTCGTGTTTTGTGTTTATGCATAGACGCAGCTTTCAGTTTTGGTCTTCGAATAGAAAAATACATGTCTGTATACTCAGGTAATATTAGAAACTGGGCATTTTGGGGGGGTGTTTAAATCAGCCATTTGTCAGTCTAGTGGCTACAATCATTTTAGGACTGTAGAATTAATCTAAAAATAATATATTATGTAAAAATACTAAAACAGATAATCAGCTTAGAAAGCGTATTATTAAACTTTGTCTTTATTTGCCTCCAGAGAACACAGTTTAGAGATGTATTCAGTTTTCCATATTTAGATAGGTTATCTAAAGATATCCTCAAAAGAATGGTAGTGCAATGAATTACATAATTTTATCCTTATCATTTTGCTTGAAGAAAAATTACTTAAATTTATTTAAATTTAACTTATAAATAATTTAAATATTGAAATACTGAGCTCATAAGTTTACAATTACAGGCCAGATTCTTCCCTATGCCTAATATTTCCCTAAAGCAAATTAGTCACTTAGAACTCTTTCTGGTCACCATTGTTATCTAATGTAATACCACTCCATATAAACTTTGCATTTCTAAAGTATTGAGCTTTTGCTAGAATTATTTCTTAAAGATTAAAAGCAAAAGTTAAATATCTAGGTTTGTGTTTTTATAACATCTCAGTATATTTAATTTATGACTGCCCTATCTCTACTTCCTGGGGAGGCTGGGATTCTGGTGGCTTGAAAAATTTCTTTGTTTCTTTTTCCAGAGGCGGGGTCTCGCTCTGTCGCCCAGGCTGGAATGCAGTGATGTGATCCTAGCTCACTGCAGCCTTGAACTCCTGGGCTCAAGCGATCCTCTCACCTCGGGTTCCTGAGTTGCTGGGACTACAAGTGTGCACCACTGTGCCTGGCTTTGCAAAATTTCTTAATCTTGAACACCAGTCTTCAAAGTTAGTGTTTTTCAAATTGTGAGTTGCTACCCATTAGTGGGTTGTGACTTTAGCTTAGTACTTGGTGACAACAATTTTCTGCAACATTGAGAGAGAATGGACTAGCAAATTGCAGAGTGTTTCATACTATAATAAGGATAAATATTGCTTTGAGAAACTTTTAAATTGCCTCTTTGGGTGTACACACATTCAGACATATATGTATATACTGGATTGCAATTCAAAAGGTAATTTTACTGTGGGCTATGGTCAAAAGAGTTTGAAAACCAATAATTGCCAATTACATAAATAATAAATGTACCATGTTCAGCACTTAGAGATTGATGTGGATATGTATAGAGGAAGTCCAGATCATTACATATAGACAGATTTGAATCTTGGTAGAACATAGGATAGATATGTTGGGTCTTTGTATTTTCCTGGTCTTCTGTAAACATTTTATGAAGGTAATATTTTAGTCATAAAAATTTGATGTAGGTTATAATAGGCATTTAATTGAGTTGGGAGATTATTAGAGATACTCTTGATCCTGTCTGATTGATACCAATGTGCTTTGTGGCCCCTTCCTTTTCCACACCAGAGGTATCAAAGATAGTAGACATAGAAATGGGTTTGATTTCAGTTGTGGCTTTGCTACTGATTGTGTGGGGTTGAGTGAGTCTTCAAGGGCCTTAATTTTTTCACCTCTAAAATGAGAGCTTTTGGATTATGTGACACCTTTAATGTTTTATCGAGATGTTTAACTCTAAATTTATCCAATACTTACAAAAAATTCAAAGCAGAGCTAATTTAAATTAAAAATATGCATTTGTTCCATGAAACTTGTAGGCGAAACCATCAAACTGAGAGCTTCACAAAATCAAATAAGGATAAGGTGTTAGCACGATTGAATGGGATCTGGCACTCTACTTCTCTTTATTTTGTCTCCTATTCCCTAATGTCTTAATTAAATTTATAAATGTGATCACTTCCCAGGGTGCAACTGAGATCTCTGAAAAGGCCTTTTTTTTTCTGTCCTCCTCTTCAGTCCAGGTGATTCTCTTATACATAGTAGACACTCAGTAAATATCTGTTGAATGAGTCTGCAGTGTGTTTAGTGTATAGTTGTGAATTATGAAATAAAGACTTTGCAGGGAACAGTTAATTTTGCTTATGCACTGTAACTTCAGATTTATAAAATTTTTTTTTTTTTTGAGGCGGAGTCTCGCTCTGTCGCAAAGGCTTGAGTGCAGTGGTGACATCTTAGCTCACTGCAACCTCCCCGCCTCCTGGGCTCAAGCGATTCTCCTGCCTCAGCTTCCCAAGTAGCTGGGATTACAGGTGTGAGCCACCATGCCCAGCTAATTTTTGTATTTTTTAGTAGAGATGAGGTTTCACCATATTGGCCAGGCTGTTCTTGAACTCCTGAACTCGTGATCCATCCACCTTGGCCTCCCAAAGTTGCTGACATTACAAGTGTGAGCCACTGTGCCCAGCTAGATTTATAATACTAATCAGCCTCTTCTTTATATAGATTTTGTTGCTTCCCATTAACTTTTGTGGTTTTATTTTGACCGATAACATCTGGAATTCAGCTCATACAAGTTAAAAATGCTCTCAGTCAACTTACCTACCATGTTGGCCACTGCCTGTGAAGACTTAAAAATAGTTTTAAATAGTCTCACTGTTTTCCATAGCCTCCTGTACTAGACAGAGCAAGTCCCCTTTATGAAATCACATTTGTAACCTCATGGCAACATCTGGAACTTCACAAAAACATTAGTGGGCTTCCATGACCTTTTAGCAAAGTGTATGAGTCAGCCCAGCTAGAAAATGAAGAAGGGACATACAAGAGTTCTCGAAAGGTTGGAATCATTCATGCACATTGAGTTCTTTCTATTTGTTGAAACTGTATTATGTTGGTAACTCTTGGATCTTGGCAAGAATATGTTGTTCAGAAAGAGTTACTTTGTCTATGTTCTTTTGGATGCCCCATGATATGAAGACAAGCCCAGTAACTTTGTGATTTCTGGTCATACGAACTTTTCTAGGTCATTGAATATGCCGTATTTCTGTAAGGGAAGCCTTTGTTTCTCTTCTGTTAATGAATATATTAGCAGGTCATCCAGATAATTGACCACACAACTATCTTTGGGCCTCAGTTTTCCCATCTCTAAAATGGATGAAACTAAATGATCCTCAGGGTCTCTTAGAACTCTTAATATTTTCTTGATATTTTAATTCTGTGGTCATCTTGTAACATATTCTAATATAAATATATTCTAATGTGAAGTATTTATTTTGCATTAGGCTGCTTTTATTCGTGATGAAATGATGCCAGGAGAGTGGGATGTTTGCGTTACTTCTTATGAGATGGTAATTAAAGAAAAATCTGTATTCAAAAAGTTTCACTGGCGATACCTAGTCATTGATGAAGCTCACAGAATAAAGAATGAAAAATCTAAGGTAAGTTATCAATATCTTTATTAAAGTTTACATTTAATTACCAGGTTGGTTTGTTCACTTTTCTGTATTCAGAATAAAAAATGATGGAACAGCCGGGTGTGGTGGCTCGTGCCTGTAATCCCAGCACTTTAGGAGGCCGAGGAGGGTGGATCACAAGGTCAAGAGATTGAGACCATTCTGGCCAACATGGTGAAACCCCGTCTCTACTAAAAATACAAAAATTAGCAGGGTGTGGTGGTGCATGCCTGTAGTCCCAGCTACTTGGGAGGCTGAGGCAGGAGAATAGCTTGAACCCAGGAGGCGGAGGTTGCAGTGAGCCGAGATCGCACCCCTGCACTTCAGCCTGGCAACAGAGTGAGACTCCGTCTCAAAAAAAAAGATGGAACATTGTGATTTTATTCATGGAATGTGAATGCAAATCTAAATTATTGAATACAAGACACATTAAAATTAAGCACAGTTTTTAATGTAAAGAAAATTAAGTGTTCCTTTGGTATACCTCCTGTGCCTAACTCTGTTATGCTGTAGTATTTTAATATTGTTGAGAATAGTGTACAAATATCATTTGTATTGATTTATTTTTTATTGAGTGGCTACCTTATATGTATTTATATGAATGAGAGAAAATAATTTCCTGGAATTATCTGACTTGTGTAAATTAGAGTGTGGTGTTAACACTGAAAAATATCAATATTTCTTGCCATTCAACTCCATCAACAGTAGGAAAAGCTTCAATTATGATGAACCTCTCTTTGGATCACTGGGCTAATTTGGGAGAAACAGGGACAGAACTGGAGCAAAACCACCAGGTGGATTATACTAATTTCAAATTGGAACTAATATCTGATAAGAGGACGCATGTTAGAGAATAATTTTTTATTTAAGAGCATTATAAAAATGTGCATTTTTGTTCATATGATTACCATTCTTTTGTGCTTTTTGTGTCTTAATTTTTGTGGTCTTATGTTTAGAAAGTTAATATAAGTTACTGGGAAAATCGGCTCAATTCTGGGGCTTAAAAATTGTGACCAGGCCAAGTTAGAACGTGTCTAGGCATGTAGATGAATGTGGTTGGTGGGGAGATGGAGATTTTATTGTGTAAAATGGCTAACCTGGATTCCATGGAGAAGTTCTGACATTTTTCTGTGAGCCCAAAATGGAGAAACGAACATTTTGAAGTTGCGGGGAGGGTCTCAGGTATAAATATGATCTGCATTCTTCTTCTTTTTTTTTTTTTTTGAGACGGAGTTTCACTCCGTTGCCCAGGGTAGAGTGCAGTGGCATGATCTCAGCTCACTGCAACTTCCGCCTCCTGGATTGAAACGATTCTCCTGCCTCAGCCTCCTGAGTAGCTGGAATTAAAGGCATGCACCACCACGCCCAGCTAATTTTTTTTTGTATTTTTAGTAGAGATGGGGTTTCACCGTGTTGGCGAGTCTGGTCTCAAACCCCGGACCTGAAGTGATCCACCTGCCTCGGCCTCCCAAAGTGCTGGGATTACAGGCATGAGCCACTGCGCCTGGCTTGCATTCTTTTAAGTATAGAAATGTTCAGTTTTGCCTCATTGCAGCATTGTCACCTGAACTAGAGTATTTTTCCATAGAACATTTTCAAGTTATATTGTAGTCAAAAATATATTGGTTGGATAAATTACAGTATAACTGAACGTTGAGCATTCTAATAAGTAAAATAATCCTCATATGAGTATTATTTTCTAGCTTTCAGAGATTGTTCGTGAGTTCAAGTCGACTAACCGCTTGCTCCTAACTGGAACACCTTTGCAGAATAACCTGCATGAACTGTGGGCCTTACTCAACTTTCTATTGCCTGATGTCTTTAATTCTGCAGATGTAAGTTTAAGCCATATGTTTTAAGTATAACTTTCTTATTTTCACTGACGTGTGTTTTAAAACACTATAGATTGAAATTTACGGTACTTTTTAATTTGTAATTTTTTATCTGCATGTTTTGGTTTTCTTAGGAAAGAGTTCTTTAATACAAAGTTTTAAATGAGGATCTTTTGAGAAATAGTATGCTTCTTGTCTTTGAGATCAACTTGCCTGTTCAACTTTGTCTCTATCACATTACTCCTAAAACTTATGATGTGAGGCTGAGTCCATAGTAGTGCATTCACCATTTTATTTTCATTAAGTTGAAGGGGTTTGAAACATATTTTTGTATACTAGTTTGGCAGGTGGAAGCTATAAAATAATCTTTGATTACTGTAGGCATTGACATTTGGTGAGTGCTAAAGAGCTCAGAGTATGTGATTTGAAAGACAGCATATTGTGTAAATGTGTGATTTATATTTTTTTTTATCATTAACACAAAGTTATGCTAGGACACCAAACTAAATGGAAAGATTTAAGAACTTTGGTGCTTGATTTTTCCCATTATTATTATTATTATTATTATTTTGAGAGGGAGTCTCACTCTGTCCCCCAGGCTGGAGTACAGTGGCACAATCTCAGCTCACTGCAACCTCCGCCTCCCGGATTAAAGTGATTCTCCTGCCTCAGCCTCCCCAGTAGCTGGGATTACAGGTGCCCGTCACCACACCTGGCTAATTTTTTGTATTTTTAGTAGAGACAGGGTTTTGCCATGTTGGTCAGGCTGGTCTCGAACTCCTGACCTCAAGTGGTCTGCCCGCCTCAGCCTCCCAAAGTGCTGGGATTACAGGTGTGAGCCACTGTACCCGGCCCCATTATGACTATTAATTGATAATAAAAAGTAGCAAGTTCAGCCATAAGTTGGTTTGCACACTTTATCTTGCTTTCATTTGTTTTATTGTTTGGTAAAATTAACATTCTTATTAGCGTTATGTCTTTGATTTTATATTCTACTTTTTAAACTAGATATAATATTGCTACAGTATGGGGAAGCCTAATAAATGTCTTTTAAGGAAAAAGTTGATGGAATTCTTACACAATGGGGCTCAAATTTTGTTAACTGCTCCAGTATTTTACCTATTTTCAGAAGTAAATAATAGTAGCTATCACAGCTGATAATATTTTTGAAAGTACTTTTTAAATGCATTATTTCCGTATTGGTTGTGTAAGAATCTACAGAATATCGGGTATATTTTAAAAAACTGTGCACTCATTGGAGAATTTCCACCCCTCTACAGGACTTTGATTCTTGGTTTGACACTAAAAATTGTCTTGGTGATCAAAAACTCGTGGAAAGACTTCATGCAGTAAGTAATAGCAGACAAGAACATTCAGTAATTAAATAGTATACACAAACTGACCCAGAAAACAAAATGCTATGGAATCTGTTTGAACTTGTGTTTGCCTCTTGGCTCAATGTCACTGTTTCTCCCTCCTAACCTTTGTGACAGCCTCTTTGTTTTTTTTTTTTTGTTTGTTTGTTTGTTTGTTTTTATTCCTCTATGTCCTCAGCCTCTCTCTAGAGCAGCTTTTTTGCCTTGGCTCTCCCCTGTGAATAATGTGGTCCTCTCCAATAGAGAGGCTGTTCCTGCTCCCACACCCCACAGTTCCTCAGGATGGTATCGGTCTTCTCCTAGTTCCCCCACTGCCACTTCTAAGCTACTGCTTCTCCACTGTCATGTATAAAGCTCTTCCTTTGAAGCCTAAGCTGTCTTGCAGTTTTATCCTCCACCCATTCTGTTTCCTGTTAATCTGTTCATCATTGGGTGGCTCCTTAACATTCATTGTATACCAATTTTGTATTCTTTTTTTTTTTTTTCTTTAAGACAGAGTCTTGGTCTGTCGGCCAGGCTGGAGTGCAGTGGCATGATCTTGGCACACTCCAAACTCCACCTCCCTGGCTCAAGCAATTCTCCTGCCTCAGCCTCCCGAGTAGCTGGGATTACAGGTGTGTGCCACCACGCCCGGCTAATTTTTGTATTTTTAGTAAAGATGGGGTTTCACCACGTTGGCCAGGCTGATCTCGAACTCCTGACCTCAGGTAATCCACCCGCCTGGGCCTCCCAAAGTGCTGGGATTACAGGCGTGAGCCACTGCGTCCAACCTTTCTTTTCTTTTCTTTTCTTTTTCTTTTGAGAGAGTCTCGCTCTATAGCCCAGGCTGCTGGAGTTCAGTGGCATGATCTTGGCTCACTGCAACTCCTGCCTCCCGGGTTCAAGCGATTCTCTTGCCTCAGCCTCCCAAGTAGCTGGGACTAAAGGCACATGCCACCACGCCCAGCTAATTTTTGTATTTTTAGTAGAGACGGGTTTTCACCATGTTGGCCAGGCTGGTCTCGAACTCCTGACCTCATGATCCACCCATCTTGGCCTCCCAAAGTGCTGAGATTACAGGCGAGAACCACTGTGCCCGGCCCCAACTTTCTATTCTTTGATCGCAATTTCTCATCTCTTTCTAGTGCTTTCGTTCATGTTAATCCTTCTGTACTTGTCCTGTTACCTCACAGAGACCTCTAATCCCCAGACCTCTGCATTTTCTCCCCATCTATCAGCTTATTTCTGTTGTGACTTTTTTCTGTATCCAGCAATGAACTCATTTTCTATCACTCGAACCATCTTTGGCCAGTACTCCTAAACTCCCTTGCTCCCTTCTCCGTCTGCCATACCTGCCTAAAAACCGTAACCTGGAATAATGTAATGTAACTGTCTCTCTGTCTTCTGGGTTTCAATTTTGCTTCTGCTACTTACTAGCAGAGTGGACATCTCTGTATTGGGGCTGCCCAACATTGGTAAAGAAGATTTCACAACTGTCCAGGTTGGAACCACCGTGATTCCATGTTCTCTAACATAAGCTGAGATGTCATGATACTGGTGATCCTTCAGCATGGCCTTCTATAGTCTTCTTTCCTGTTTCCTATAACAACTATTTCAGACCTTCCCCAGTCTCCCCAAGATTTCTATCCCAGGTATCTCCTGCCCTCCTTCTCCCTCATCAGGTAACATCATTCCTTTCTCAAAGAGAAAAAAGAAGACAGTAGGTAGGAAGTCCTTCAAGCATGTCAACCTTCTAAGGAGGTCTGCATCTGTGTTACCTTCTGTTTGAGTGGAAGAGGTGTCTTTTCTCTGGTCAGTGGCTAATTCTTCCATGTGAATCCTTGATCTCATCTCTTCCTATTCTTTATGGACTTTCCCCCATGATTTATCTTTTTAGTTGACTATATTTTCTACCTCTTTTTAATTGACTATATTTTCTGTCTTTTTAACTGACTGTATTTTCTACCTCTCCATCCATATTGGGTCTTTTCCCTAAGTGTAAACATGCTCAGGTATCTCCCTTATTAATTCCAAACCCAAACATGTACCCATCCACCCTCACACATAGGCAAAACAGTGCTCCCTCAACACTGTGTCCCTCTGGCTGTGATTCCTTTTTCTTCCCTTGATAGCTAAGTTCCTTGAAAGAGTAGTTTATCCTTTCCATATCTACTCCCTAGTCTCCTGTTTACTCTTGAATCCATTGACCACTGGCTTCTATCTATTCCATACAACTGAAACTTATCTCACAGTGTCTCCAATGACTTTCCAGTTGCTGAATTCAGGGTACGCTTTTTGGTCAGTATCTTGGCTATTGCTTTGAAGCTGCTGACTATCTCCTCCTGCTGGAAACTCTTTGCTGCTTGGTTTCTAGGATACTGTTCTCTTTTGGATTTTCTTTTACCCTTTGTCCACCCCTATCAGTCCCTTTTGTGGGCTTTTCTTTCTTTGACTGTCTCTTATGAAGTTTAGCATTTTATAGGGCTTTGTCTTTGGCTTTTGTACATGCTCTCCCTGGGGATCCACTGCCATGGTTTTACCTACCACCTATATACTGATGCCTCCTTAATTGACCTCTCTGTATCCCTCTCCTAATCACTATACTTTCATAACGCATTGCCTTCGGAGTCTTTTTGTAAGTATCTCACAGGCAGTTTAAACTCTTAAGGATATCTTTTAGAAAACTTTGAGGCTCACACCAGAAGCCAGAAGTCTTCTTTTACTCTTCCCCTGTCCTTACCTCCCATAGATCTCTAATAATAATAGCTACAGTTTATTGTCTACTATATACTTAAGTTCTACACATGTACTACCACAAATTTCCACAGCAGACTTGGAAATAGGTATCATTATCCCCATTTAAAAATGTTTGGCTGGGCAGGGTGGCTCACACCTGTAATCCCAGCACTTTGGGAGGCCGAGGCCGGTGGATCATGAGGTCAAGAGATTGAGACCATCCTGGCCAACATGGTGAAACCACATTTCTACTAAAAATACAAAAAATTAGCTGGGCGTGGTGGCTGGCGCCTATAGTCCCAGCTACTCGGGAGGCTGAGGTAGGAGAATGGCTTGAACCTGGGAGACGGAGGTTGCAGTGAGCCGAGATCTCACCACTGCATTTCAGCCTGGCGACAGAGTGAGACTCTGTCCCCTTCCCCCCCGCCCAAAAAAAAAGTTTGGCGGGCCGGGCGCAGTGGCTCACGCCTGTAATCCTAGCACTTTTTACAAAGTGCTGTAATCCTAGCACTTTTTACAATGTGCTGTAATCTTAGCACTTTGGGAGGTCGAGGCAGGCAGATTGCCTGAGCTCAGGAGTTCGAGACCAGCCTGGGCAACATGGTGAAACCTCATCTGTACTAAAATAGGAAAAATTAGCCGAGCGTGGTGGTGTGTGCCTGTAGTCCCAGCTACTTGGGAGGCTGAGGCAGGAGAATTGCTTGAACCTGGGAGGCGGAGGTTGCAGTGAGCCGAGATTGCCCCACTGCACTCCAGCCTGGGTGACAGAGCGAGACTCTGTCTCAAAAAAAAAAAAAAGTTTGGTATATACACATATCATATATTTGTTTTTGGATGAACCGATGAGGAAATAGGCTTGGAAAAATTAGAGAACTTTCCTAGGCTCACAACAGCTAGTCAGGACTGAGCTGATTTTAGAATTAGCCTGATCTGGGTTTGAATTCCACATCTACCACTTGCTAGCAAAGTTCCTTTGATGGCCTTACTAAAATAGAAATGATAACATTTATTTCAGATTTATTGTAAGGATTAAATAATACATGTAAAGTTCATAGTATAGTATCTGGCACATTGTAGGTAGGTACTCTATAGATTGTGGCACTATTGTCTTGGGATAGAACCTGTCTTCCAGGTATACACTGACTATTTTATCTTTTTTTCTCTATTCATCTATATTTTCCTTCATATTGAATGTTTTCTCCTCATTTATATATTTAACTACAGTCATGCACTGGCATAACAACGTTATGGTCAACGATGGACCGCATAGATGATGGTGGTCCCATCAGATTATAATGGAGCATATATAGAGACCTTATATATGGCACTTGTTACTGGCATTGCAGATCAAGTAGGGGAAATGATTGATAGTGAGTAATGGTGCTGGGACACGTGGTTTTCTATATGAAAAAACAAATAAATACATATACCATGTAGGTTTGTGTAAGAACACTCTATGATCTTAGCACAATGATGAAATCACTTAACAACACATTTCTTAGAACATATCCCCATCATTAAGTGGCACATGATGGTACTTTGAAATGACCTGCATTTTTATTTTATTTTTGAAGACTCCATGATAGATATTCTGACTTCAGATTTCCTCTCAGGTTTAAAAATCCTGTGGGCTGGGCACAGTGGCTCACACCTGTAATCCCAGCACTTTGGGAGGCCAAGGCGGGTGGATCACGGGGTCGGGAGTTCGAGACCAGCCTGGCCAACATGGTGAAACCCCGTCTCTACTAAAGATACAAAAATGAGCCAGGCATGGTGGCGCATACCTGTAATTCCAGCTACTCAGGAGGCTGAGGCTGAGGCAGGAGAATTGCTTGAAGCCAGGAGGCGGAGGTTGCAGTGAGCTGAGATTGTGCCATTGCACTCCAGCCTGGGTGACAGGGTGAGACTATCTCCAAAAAGAAAAAAAAAAAATCTTGTGTTACAGCAGCTTCTTTTTTTTTTTTTTTTTTTTTTTTTAAGGGTTCTTTAGTGCTTATTCAGCAACCAATAGTCTTGTTGTCTTAATTTTTCATGTATTTTGTGCCATGCAGTCATGAATGCCTACTTTAGGTCCCCTATTCTGATTTTCTAATGGATTCTTACTTGGTGGTTCTTTACCAAGAAAGTTCACAACTGATATTGGTAGTGTTTGTCAGACTATGCAGTGGGAAGTAAATTTCACATTAATGTTGTTAATGAAATACATTATTAATCATATTAAATGTTTCATAAACTTTTGTAAAAATGATCACCTTTTAGGTTTTAAAACCATTTTTGTTACGCCGTATAAAAACTGATGTAGAGAAGAGTCTGCCACCTAAAAAGGAAATAAAGATTTACTTGGGGCTGAGTAAGATGCAACGAGAATGGTGAGCTATTTCATTTCCTTTAAAACTTATTTGTGTGTAAGAATTTACTAAAAATTAGCTTTGTAGTTGTTCAGTTATGCTGTTAGTTCAAAAATTACATTTTATATTTAAATGGCAAGTTAAGTAGTTCAGATATTTTCAGAGAAAATTTGTAAGTATTTTATTTAACCCTTTGAAAAGAGTATAGGTTTTGGAGTCTATAGATCTGTGTTTGAATTCCATGCATTACCACTTAATAGCTAGTTATCTTGGGCAAGTTACATAGCCTAAATTTCCATTCTGTAAAATGGGGATAATAATATTTAACTTATGAGGATGATGTTAGGATTAAAGGGGGTAATGTCAGTGGCATACTTGTTAGTTAAAAAGCATTCTTTAAAAGCATTCTTTGGCCAGGTGCAGTGGCTCACATCTGTAATCCCAGCACTTTGGGAGGCCAAGGCAGGAGGATCGTTTGAGCCCAAGAGTTCAAGACTAGCCTGGGCAACAAAGTGAGACCCCATCTCTACAAAAAATAAAAAATAAAATTAGCTGAGCATTGTGGCACACACCTGTGTTTCCAGCTACATGAGAGGCTGAAGCAGGAGGATTACTGGAGCCCAGGAAGTGAAGGCTGCAGTGAGCTATGTTTGTGCCACTGCACTCCAGGGTAGGCGACAGAGTGAGACCGTGTCTCAAAAAAAAGCATTCTTGCTTTTTCCTTCAGTGAAAATAATTATAACCGTATTACTAGTGTTGATGAAAATTTCGGTGATTGTGGATATTACAAAAATAGAATCTGGAACGGTTAGATAAATGCAATTAAAGCAGGAAATTGACAAGGGAAGTCACAAGGAATCATAAGTGGGAAGTGTTGATAATGTAATAATGCTGCTAATAGGAGCAAAATGTTACGTATATAAATACAATTAGATCATGTATAAAATATATGATTTCTTTACTACACGAGATTAAGAGTATATTCTTTGGACTCAGACATAAGATCACAGCTTGGTTTTGTCCCTTCTGTGACCCTGAGTAAGTTGTTTAACTTCTCTTAGCTGCCTTAATTTCCATCTGTAAAATGGGGATGATACTAGTAAATACTCAGAATTGTTATGAAGATTTAGTGGCATAATTCATATAAAGCCCTTGACATGATACTTGGCACTTGCACTCAGCAAAAGTTGATAATTATTATAATTACATATTATCATTGATTGGGTGTATATATATACGTAAGTCTCTGTGGGGGTGGAATTGTAGAAAAGAGAATGAAAAATATTTATAGGACCAGAAAAAAATGACCTGTGAAGACAGGTATAAGAAATTGAAATTGTTTTTAGTTCAAACAAGTAAATGTTGAGTGTCAAATTCAGGCAAATGTAGTTACTGATAATTAGCAGGTAGAATTCTCTAAATAATTGTCAACTGATGGCAATTTCTCGTCATGGATAAAGCAGGAGGAAACAGGTTTATAAGCAACACACAAGTTCACATGTTCAAATATTCATTACTTTGTTGGTTTTGCCCATTAGATTTAATCTCAAGTCAAATCTTGTTTATCTTTAGACAGGAATCTAATCTGATGGCCAAAGGAACATTTGTTTATGACATTAACTTTCTAGTAATTGATGATTAATTATAGTTTAAATTTTTAGGTATACAAAAATCCTGATGAAAGATATTGATGTTTTAAACTCTTCTGGCAAGATGGACAAGATGCGACTCTTAAACATTCTGATGCAGCTTCGAAAGTGTTGTAATCATCCATATCTGTTTGATGGTGCTGAACCTGGTCCACCTTATACCACTGATGAGCATATTGTCAGCAACAGCGGTAAAATGGTAGTTCTGGATAAACTATTGGCCAAACTCAAAGAACAGGGTGAGTAATAAATTTTTAAATTAGCATGGAATAAATTTATGTTAATGACTTGTATATAAATAAAATTTTCCATATTCATTCATTCACTTATTCAGCAGACATTGTTGAGTACTTACCATTTGCCAGGAATTGTCCTACAGGCTGGGTGTACAAAGATGAATAAGACAACAATCTTTGCCTTGGATAAGCTCACAGTGTAGTGAGGAGGAATAGTTGCAATTCATTGTGATAAGTGCTATGATATGTTGAGAAACTGGGAGTTGGGAAAGTCTTCACAGAGATGACCTTTGAGGTGAGCACTGGAGAATGTGTAGGAGTGAACCATGGGGAAAAGGAGGGGAAGGGTTTTCTAGGGCAATGAAACGAGGTGTGAAACAAGGGAACACAGAGAGCATATGGTACTTGGGGTAGAGTGGCAGTTGATGAATCTGGAAAGATGGATGGAGCCAAATTATGAAAGGTATTTTAAACCATGCCTTAAGGAGTTAGGACTTGTATTTTGAAGGCAGAGGGAGCGTCAGAGAAGACTTGGCTGTGAAGAGTGACAATCAGAGTATGTCACTCTTACATGTTAGGAAGAGAACCTTGAAAGCAGTATGGGGGTCTATTGAGGATGAGAGACTAGGAACAGGAGACTAGTTGGGAGACTATTGCTGTAGTCCAGTGAGAGAGCCTGTGGACCCATCATTCATCCTTAAGAAAAAGTAAAGGCAATCTTTTATCTTTTAAGTCATTGCAATATGTGTGGAGGATTTTGAAGACCTTAAAAAATGCCTAACTCAACAAATGCATTATTCTATATATAGCATCTCTTGAAGGTGTGTGTGTGTGTATGCACGTGTGTGTGTGCGTTAGTGGAGTGTTCATGTGCTCTACGTTTATGTTGCATGTGTTTATTTTGTAGCTTTTAAGTTAGTTTCACACAAGTTGTACAACTCACTTTTTCTTGGTGAAATGTTTTAGGTTCAAGGGTTCTCATTTTCAGCCAGATGACTCGCTTGTTGGATATTTTGGAAGATTATTGCATGTGGCGTGGTTATGAGTATTGTCGACTGGATGGACAAACCCCGCATGAAGAAAGAGAGGTGAGGAAGAGAAAATAAAATAAGATTTCAGAAATCAGAGTTCAATTAAGCAATGTATATCAACATTAGGTAGCTTTGAACTTTTGCCTTTTCTTTAGGTGGGTGCATTGAATTTCTCATTAGCATCTCTTTCTCTCTTCAGTCTTCAGTGTGGCTTCCATTCCACTGATTCTTTACAAATCATCTTTTTCAAGGTCTTCAAAGACATCACCACTTATCTAAAGGGCACTACACCATCCCATCCTTATTTTCTCTAACCATGCCTATCTCTGACCTTTTAAATTACTAACAGTTTCTCACCTTACTCTCTGACCTTCAATTTCATGTCATTTTCTTTTCCTAATTTGCCAGCTATAGCAGACCTTTGCCATTTGTGGAGTTTAATGGTTGAGATTTTGCCAGTTTATAAGCAACCCTAAAGACTCATGAAGCATAGTAATCTGTAAAGGGAATGATCTTTGTTCTTATAGAGCTCTTGTAAAAACTAAATGTGAAAACATAGGTATAGGTATTTATCATGAATTTAAACCTTGGGACACTAAAAGGTTGGCCTGCAGGAATGAGTCACTTAGTGAGTAAGCTTATCTAGTATGCAGTATTTTTCTCAAACATGGAAATTCTTACAGGTCTTTAGATTATTCCTCACAAATGTCATGGGTCTAATGCATTTAATACCCTTTAAAGCGCTTTTTCTTGGAAGGCTTTGCTAATTTATCTTCTGTTTTCTGTGATCCTTCAGAGCTCTGTCTTTGGCTACTGTTTTAAGTCTGTACAGTAAGTCCTCACTTAATGTCGTTGCAAAAAAAAATTAGCCGGGTGTGGTGGTCTGCGTCTGTAATCCCAGCTACTCAGGAGGCTGAGGCAGCAGAATCGCTTCAACCTGGGAGGTGGAGGTTGCAGTGAGCCAAGATCATGACATTGCACCACTCCATCCTGGGTGACATAATGAGACTCTGTCTAAAAAAAAAAAAAAAAAAAAGATAGGTTCGTATAGAAACTGCGACGTCAATCAGAACAATGTATGATGAAATCAATTCTGTCTTAGGCTAATTGATATAAACAAGATTTAAGTTCTGGCCAGGTGTGTTAGCTCATGCCTGTAATAACAACGTTTGGGATTGGGAGGCTGAGGCAGGAGGATTGCTCGAGCCCAGTAAAGACTAGCCTGAGGAACATAGCGAGACCCGGTCTCTACAAAAATAAAATAAAATTTAAAAAAGCATTAGCCAGGCATGGTGGCATGCACCTGTAGTCCTTGCTCCTCTGGAGGCCGAGGCAGGAGGATGGCTTGAGCCCAGGAGTTTGAGGCTGCAGTGAGATGTGATTGTGCCACTGCACTTCAAACTGTGTGACAGGACAAGACCCCAATTCCTGTGGCATATTTCTGGTCACAAAGACATCACCAAGCTTCTAAATAAAGACCAAAACACTTATAATATTCAACATGGAAATAAATGTGAGCCATACATACGTTTAAGAAAGATTAATAAAAACAAGTAAGATAATTATTTACCTGCTTATTCCAGTTCAGGATTACAGTGGTTGGAGCCTCTTCTGGCAGCTCAGGACCCCAGGCAGGAACTAACCCTGGACAGAATGCCATTCCATTACAGGGCATGCTCGCACACACGCCACTCATACTGGGACCATGTAGACATGCCAATTTGGTTTTTGTGCACAGCTTTGGGCTGTGGGAGGGCACAGAGAAAACTCACACAGACATGGGGAGCACATGCAAAACCCATATGGACAGTGGCCCTGGCCAGGAATTGATTGTTTTTTTGTCATCAGTTTTATAATGAAATGATGTTACTTGAGGACCTGCTGTACTCATGCTTTGGGTAAAGATCATGGTTTTATGGTATAGTGGAAAATGCACTGAACTTGGTTTCAGAAGACCTGAATTTTAGCACCAACTTCACCACTTTGCAGTGTGTGCAAGCCATTTAATTCTCTGAGCCTCAGTAGCTTTAATTCTAAGGATAATAACACCTAGGCTTCTTTTCTCTGACAATGTTGTTGTGAGGATAAGTGGATATAATAGGTATGAGCACAGTTTTAAACGGCATATTGCAGTACGTACTGCACGTCGTGAAATTGCACACAGGGCTTTCTCCCTTACACCTTTAGGGCCCCATCTCAGGCTACAAGGACTCTCTCTTAGCCCGCATCCCTCTCCTTCCGTAGCTGCAATGGGCACTCTGTTCCTTGTGTGCCTCCTTATTGAAGCCTGGTTCTAGCATAGCATAGTGTTCACAGCAAGCACACAGACCCTTTTCATATTAAAGGTCTTACTGCTACCTCTATGGGGAAACAGTTGCAATAACATTTATACGTATGAGGATATTTCAAGGCTTACACTATTCCGTGTCCTATAGTTTTTTCACTCTCTCTGAGATGGCAATTTGAAGCGTTACTGGGCTTTTGCTGACTTATTCCTGAGGATTGGTTTCCCCGAATCCGTACTAAATAAGGCCCTATAGTACCATTCAGGATGATCCTTCTTCCTAGGACAAAGAGAATATCATGGCAGAGCAGTACGTGCTTTCTGGCCTCAAATAGCCAATTTGCATTTCTGACTGAGCTCTCTACTGTTTACCTATTTATGTCCAAATTGTTCTGGTTTTTAAAAATTCCAAACAATGTTATCCCCTCAGAGACTCTGAATTTCATGTATTGACTTTAAATATAGCAAAGTCAGAGCTGTTCCTTTTTTCTTGGAAATGCCCTGCTTTCCCATTATGTTGTCCACACCATCATTTCATCTATTTTCCCAATAAGAAGACCACGTTTGATTCCTTGCTTTGATTGTGTGCCAGCTGTGAATAAGCAATTCTTTCTCAACAGCTCTCAGATTTTCCCTTTCTCCATTACTACAGCTAAATTCAGCTAACAAAGCCACTGGTCATCGTCTGACTCAGTTCCTGTAACCTCTGCTTAATTGGCCTCCTCACTTTTATAGGGAAAGGAACTAACATTTGTCAAGCAACTACTATAAGCTAGGCAACTTAAAGTTCCAATTGAATTCTCCCAGCAGCGCGGTAAAGTATTGGTATAATTTCTCCATTTGAAACTGTGTCTCAGAGAGATTAAATACTTGCCCAGAATCACAGATGTAATC
Organism: Pongo pygmaeus; assembly: GCF_028885625.2. Taxonomy (NCBI): domain Eukaryota; kingdom Metazoa; phylum Chordata; class Mammalia; order Primates; family Hominidae; genus Pongo; species Pongo pygmaeus. Next base: position 133,901,222 of record NC_072396.2, on the reverse strand, counting down.
AGTGGTGAAGTTGTGATTCATGCCCAAGTTTTTGCTATTTCCTCTACACCAAGGTGCCTCTCACTACACCACGCTGCTTTCTATACTGCCCCCTTTACCTGCTCTGCTGTGACGGTGGTAGTTACCTTCTCTGCCTGAAACTTTGACCATGCCATCCATTTATTTTAAAAAAGATCGCCCATACTTTGTGATTATGCAAGTAATATATGACTACTGAAGAAAGTTTTGAAATTAAATACAAGTATTTCTGGCCTATCTTTTTAGGTATATGTAATATGTGTAAGTAATTGGTATCAGACTTCATATACTATATGCAAAGTACAGTATCCTGATACTTTTTACTCAATATTATATCGTACTTTTTAATGTCCGTAAAAAATAATTGTAAAAGTAATTTTAGAATAATATTTCACCCTGTGGATGTACTATAAATAATTCATCCCTCTATTCTTGATCGTTTAGGTTGTTTCAAAATTTTCACTATTATAAATAATGCTATAGTGAAAGTCCTTATACATAAATCTTTGTGCACATCTCTGATTATTTCCTTAGGATAAATTCCTAGAAGTGGAATTTCTGGGTCAAAGGGTATGAACATTTTTAAGGCTCTTGATGCATATTGCCAAATTGCTTTCCAGAAAGGTTGTACCAATTTATACTCCCAGCAGCAATGTATGAGAGTGCCCGTCTCACCGCCCCCTCGTCAACATTGAGTATTATCATTTTTTTTAAATCTTAAAAAATGTTATTATGTTGTTTTAGTTTGCATTTATTTGATTACTAGCGAGAATGAACATTATTATTGTGTTTTCTAACCATTTGTATTTGTTCTGTGAATTGTCTGTTCTTTTTTTCTGCTCATTTTTCTACTGGACTTTGTTTTTCTAATTAATTTGTATGAGATCTTTATATAGTAAGAATATTCATATTAATTTTAACATTCTTTACTAAATATCCTTGGATTGTCATCCTGATTTTCTTCATTACTTACCTGCTTGTTCCTTGTTACCATACTGATAGAAATCTTCTTACTTTCCCCTTTATCCGTTGCCCTCATTCCCATTTGTAAACCATTTTCTCTGTTGGTTGATCTTCTAAACTAATCATTCATAAGCTAATGGAAATGAAGTTGAGATTTCTGATATATTTCAGCTCTCACTCAAAACGTTTTCATTATTATTGTTTTTAAATAATGTAAATGAATTATTACTTGCTTAGTTAAATTTGTGTATGTAATCGTTCTAAGTTTGTCTCTATTGATGTAAGCTTTTAAAGATTAGGAACTTCATTTATATAATATACTTTCTACAGAAATTCACACAGTACAGTATATGTATAGATGCTTAAATATTCTTGAAGATGGAAGAATATTATAAAGTATATTTATAGGAATATTATAAAGTGTGTGAAGATTTTCTATATGTATTTTAAATGTTTTTATTTGTTTCTTAAGGACCCTGATAGTCTAATTTTATTTTTCTCTTTTTCTTCTATCCCTTTATCAATTAAAAATAAAGGAAGCAATAGAGGCTTTTAATGCTCCCAATAGTAGCAAATTCATCTTTATGCTAAGTACCAGGGCTGGAGGTCTCGGAATTAACCTGGCAAGTGCTGATGTGGTTATACTATATGATTCAGACTGGAACCCACAGGTTGATCTACAAGCTATGGTTAGTAATCTTTATTGGTGTCAGAAATTTATCATAGCTCTGAATACTATTGCTATTTACACACATAAAGGTCATTTATGATAAAAAGGTAACAATTTTTGAAAGATTTTGTAGAAGTTACAGTCGATTATCCTGGAAAACACAGTTGCTATGCTAATTGCAAAAACAAAACAAATGAAAGCAAACAACAAACACACCCCAGATCCAACTGTAGCATTTATGTGTTGATTTTGGTTTTTATCATGAAATAGAAATGTCAGTTTTTTCCCATTCCTACAGATTGAAGAGGACACATAAATTTGTTTTAATGAAAAGGATTAAAAAAAATCTCTTGTTGTTATTCTGCTTAACAACTAAATATATTAAAATCCTTAGTACTGAAATTAGGAGAGGTAGGATTTTAACTTTCATAAAAAACAATTTGGGAGAGAAGGCAAAAAGGTAAGAAAGGAATATATTCCAGAAAAACACTTGCTACTTAATAATGTACCATGCAAAAGCTATTCTACACTTAAAAAAATTTTTTTTAGGGAGCAAAGTTTCTCTGACCTTTCATCATGACACTACAGGTAACCCCTTTGATATTTTGGTGTCATTTATTGAACTAGAGCTACAACTTCTCTCAGTGTGACTCACATTTTCAGATAAAGAAATATAATTTAGAAGTAAAAAGATGCAAAATAACTTCTTAGGATTTTGAATATATAGCTATGGATAATTGTCTTTTTGGGAGCAATGAAAAGTCATATGCCAATGAGGTATAACTTAGGAGTCTTTCCTTTTATAATAGAGAATTGAAAGGGATTGACCACTGGGACATTCCAAAATCAATATGCTTTGGCGTAATTATTATTACATTACGATGGTATTGAACTACCTGTTTGATATGACTAACTAGGAGTAAGCCCCAGTAAGTTACAGTGTTACTGAACTGGAAAATCTAATAGTGATAGCACTTCATTTCCGTGGAAGTCTTAGTGTGCATCCCATCTTTCAGGATTTGTTGGTTCAGGTTTAATGTAAATATGTGCAGGGGATTGCATTCTGTTTTAAAAATGTGCTGTGTTGAAACTTTGTTACTAGGCTCTAGTGTTTTTATATTTAGTACAAGGCCTGTTTTGAACTTAAATTTTTTTTTTCTCTACCACCCTCCTCCCTTTACCTATTTGCTCTAGCAGCTTCTGCGTTTTAAAAATACTCTCCCTAGATGGTTTTATACCACTAGAAGTTTGCCACCTGTCACCTGTACCAACTATAAACCATAGGACCAGTCCTAGACTACTGAATAGTAAGGATATTAATATCCCATTAACTTTTATAACTCTTTACTGCATATCCCTCAGTAAGCAGAAAGAAGTGCCTGATGATGAGATAAAGCAGACTTTTGCCACCATAGCAACCCTTACTAACTACTTAATAAAATTCCTTGCTAGTTTGGAAGATGTTTATATTTAGTTGCTTAAAGTTACTTAGTAACTGAATCCAGAAACTTTCAGCTCCCTCTTTTATTCATCTTACAGGTGCTTTGCCCTTTGTCCTGGAAGTTTCCCATTAATGGTACAATATAATATTTGCAGATTTCTTTGTTCCCAGTGGTCTTTAGATATTCTCAATATTCATCATGCTCTTTTCCAAAGTGTCAGATCTAGAGAAAAAGAACTAATTTTATTTTTAGAATTTTATAGCATATGATGGCTATACTCTAAATTTTATCCAGAATATCCAACGTCTTATATTAGAACTCTTTCTACTAGGATCGAGCACATCGTATTGGTCAGAAGAAACCAGTACGTGTATTCCGTCTCATCACTGACAACACTGTTGAAGAGAGGATTGTAGAAAGAGCTGAGATAAAACTGAGACTCGATTCAATTGTTATACAACAAGGTATTTATACATAGAAACTTAATTAGGTGTTTTTGTAAAACACATGTAGTTTTCTTCAAAGGAGATTACTTTTAATAAAAATTCACCAAAATTTGAAAACTTAGAGGAAAAATTGAAACATCACTGTGTATCCCATGAGTCTGTACAATTGTTATGTATCACCTAAAAATAAAAGGAAAAAATTTAAAAATGCTAATTGAGGCCGGGTGAGGTAGGTCATGCCTGTAATCCCAGCACTTTGGGAGGCCGAGGCGGGCGGATCACCTGAGATCAGGAGTTTGAGACCAGCCTGGCCAACATGGTGAAACCCTGTCTCTACTAAAAATACAAAAAATTAGCTGGGTGTGGTGGCGTGCATCAGTAGTCCCAGCTACTCAGGAGGCTGAGGCAGGAGAATTGCTTGAACCTGGGAGGTGGAGGTTGCAGTGAGCCAAGATCGCGCCACTGCACTCCACCTTGGGCGACAGAGCAAGACACTGTCTCAAAAACAAACAAACAAACAAACAATGCTAACTGAAATCTTCTGAATTGAAACCCTGGCATTTAATATATGGAGTAGTCGAACATCACTAGCTTATTCTTGAATGTCAGTAGCATGCTTTTTGAAGTACCTGAGATTATTTAGCAGATAAAATGGCGACTTTTAATTTTTTGAAAACATATGAGAGGGTACCTTTTCATATAGAGAAGTTTGATCTGAAAACAGAGTTTGAACATGAAAAAAAGTTTCTGTCCTTCTGGGTTTTAACTGAGTTTTACAGAAGGGAATTCATATAGAAATAGAAAGTATGCTAGAAGAAAAACTTGTAGGGTTGTTCATTAAACAAATAACCTTAATGCTCACTAATTTTTTGTTCTTTAAAGCTTTATGTATGGTTAAATGTGGTAATGTCTGATTAGAATGATTATGCCTTCTTTGGAGTATGATTGATTGAATATGTACAATTTCAATTTTTATCATTAGGAAGACTCATTGACCAACAGTCTAACAAGCTGGCAAAAGAGGAAATGTTACAAATGATACGGCATGGAGCCACCCATGTTTTTGCTTCTAAAGAGAGTGAGTTGACAGATGAAGACATTACAACTATTCTGGAAAGAGGGGAAAAGAAGGTTAGTTAAAATAGCATTTTATTTTCATGCTGAATTGTTTTAATATCAACATACTTCAGCATACTTATATTTTCATTGTACATGTTTATCTACGTTATCTACATGTTTCAGATAGCTCATATTCTCTCCAACAACTTGTAGATCTATTTCCAGGGGTAGATTAAGGCTTTAAAACTTTTTTTTGGTGAGAAAGACTAAGAACCAGAGTTTAAAATTGAGTGACATTATATCTAATGCTTTATTGAAAATACTATAAAAGCCAAGTAAATTTTGTGTTTAATCACATGTATAAGGAATGCTTTTTTTTTCTTTTTTTTTTTTTTTAAGAGACAGGGTTTTGCTCTGTCACCCAGGCTGGAGTGCAGTGGTGCAATCATAACTCACTGTAGTCTCCACCTCCTGGGCTCAAGTGATCCTCCCACCTCAGCCTCCCGAGTAGCTGGGACCACAGGCATGTACGAACATGCACATCTAATTAATTTTCTTTTTTAGAGACAGGGCCTTGCTGTGTTGCCCAGGCTGATCTTGAACCTCTGGCCCCAAGTGAGCCTCCCACCTCTGCCTCCCAAAGCACTCAGATTATAGGCAAGAGCCACCACGCCTGACCAGGACTGTATTTTTATAATCTTTTTTTTTTTTTGCACTGGACTAGAAATCATCTACTGATACATTGGTTAATTGAAAATCTTTTATAAAACATTTCATGAAATGCTAAATCACTATTTGTTAAAGCATAATAAGTTGTTTCAGAATATTGTAATTTTGTGTTTAGTTCACCTTCCCCTCTCCACAAATTATGGATAATTTTAAACATAAGTAAAAGTAGACAGAGTAGTATAATGAGCCCCGAAGTACTTATCACCTGTTTCTAACAACCATCAACCAATCCTGTTCTGTTTATATCCCCAGTTATCTTTTCCCCTCCTTGGATTATTTTGAAGCAAATCTCAGACATACTTCAGCTGTAAATAGTTTACTGTGTATTTCTAAAATAGAAGGACTCTTTAAAGATAATCATTATAACATTGTCTCACCTGAAAAACCCCAATAATTCTTTAATAACACCAAATATCCAGTTAGTATTCAAATTTACAATTGTTTCATAAATATTTATACTTAAAAAGTTTTCTTTTCATTTTTAAATCAGAATGCAAATCAAAATACAAATTGCCATGGTTGAGATTTCATCTCTATCTTTTAAAATCTATAGGCCCCCCTCTCCTGCCATGTATTGTATTCCTTGTAATTTATTTGGTGAAAAGACTAGGTGGTTTGCCTTTTGAGTTAATCACAGTGTGGATTTTGCTGATTTCATCTCCATGGTGTATTTTACTATGTTTGTTACATATCTTGTAAACTGGTTGAATTTGCTTTTCAGAAGAATTTTGTAGTTCAGGTAATAACCTGCATTTTGAATAATCTTGTGTTAATATGTTTCATACCAGTATGCAAAATGTGTATTTTTAGTCCATCTTTGCCTTTCTCTTAGCATTAGCTATTTGTCCCATTTAAATTATACAAGAGCAATTATAATGTGGCTACAACTTCACTGATAAAAGATTTTAAAGAAAGCCTAAGTGAGAGTACTTGGGAAGCACCATTTAAATATTTGAAATACTTGGGCAAGTAAAATTTGCACTTCAGGTTTGATGTTAGCATTGCATTCATACCTTGTAAATTAGCAGACTGGATATTTCATGTCAAAACCTGACTATTAAAAAGGTAGAGAATCCACAGACTTTTACAAGTAATTCAGTGATAATTTTCTCATTTCAATGTATTCACCTTTAGACTGCAGAGATGAATGAACGCCTGCAAAAAATGGGAGAGTCTTCTCTAAGAAATTTTAGAATGGACATTGAACAAAGTTTATACAAGTTTGAAGGAGAAGATTATAGAGAAAAACAGAAGGTAACTTTTTACTCTCAACCATTAGACCCTCAAATGAGCATTTCTCCCCATAACAATTACAAAATAACACTGGCACTTAGCTATTGTAATACCCTGCTCTAGAGTGAAATTTGATATAGGTCTAAATATCTCATGCAAGGTATATCTTTCATATATTTTACTGGTTTATCATCATCGTCATCATCATCGTGATCATCATTTTTGCTGTTGCTGCTGCTGCTGCTGCTACTACTATTACTGCTAGTACTACTTTTGTTACTGAGAAGCAGTGTAGGATTGAGGTTGAATTCCTGAATTCTGGAGCTGAAATCTCAACTCTTGTCACTAATTAAGTGACTCTGGGTATTCTCAGTTTTCTCACTTATCAAATGGAGGTTATAATAGTTACATCATAGAGGGATTCTGATGATGAAATGAGTTAATACTCATAAAGTTATTAGAATAATGCCTGACACTTAATGTTAACTATATGAACAATAATATTAGTAACATTTAGTTACTTAAATGCAGAAGGACTTTGTTACATGTGGTCTGTTGAAGAAATGGGGGTTTTATTTATCTTGTTTTTTAAACTGAAATTAAGGCTGGGATTTTAAAACTTTTTATTTTTAAATTACTTTAGACTTACAAAATAGTTGTAAAAATAGTACAGAGCTAACCTATATCCTTCACTCAGCTTCCCCTAATATTAACAATTTACATGTTAGTATAATGATCACAACCGGGAAATTAACACCAGTTTTTCTCCTAATGTCCTTTCCTGTGCCAGGAAAAGGACATTGGTTAATTATCTAATTAACTGGTGTTAGATTCCAGGGGAATCTAATCTAGTATCCCACAGTGCATTTTTTAAAAAATAGACTTTATTATTTTTTCCTTTTATTTTTAGTTGACACATACTAATTGTACATATTTATGGGATACAGAGTGATATTTTGTTAAATATATACAATGTGTAATGATCAAATCAGGGTAATTGGTATATCTACTGTCTTTGCACATTTGTGTTGCTGTAAAGGGATACCTGAGGCTTGGTAGTTTATAAAGAAAAGAGGTTTATTTGGCTCATGGTTCTACAGGCTGTAAGAGAAGCATGGCATCAGCATCTGCTTCTGGTGAGGGGCTCAGCCTGCTTTCACTTATGGCAGAAGGCAAAGGAGAGCTGGTGTGTGCAGAGACCACATGGCAGAGACAGAGAGAGAGACAGTACCGGAGAGAGGAGGGAAATGATAGGCTCTCTGTCAGGAACTAACAGAGTGAGAGAACTCACTCATTACCTCGAGGACTACACCAAGCCTTTCATGAGAGATCTGCCCTCATGACCCAAACACTTCCTATTGGGCCCCACCTCCAACAGTGGGGATCAAATTTCCACGTGAGATTTGGGGGACAAACATATCCAAACTATAGCATTCTGCCCCTGGCCTCCCAAATCTCATGTCCTTCTCGCATTGCAGATTATAATCATTCCATCCCAATGGTCCCCAAAAGTCTTAGTTTGTTCCAGCATCAGCTAAAAAGTCCAAAGTCTCATCTCAGTCTCAATGCAAGTTCCTTACAGCTGTGAGCCTATAAAACCAAAAACAAGATATTTATTTCTAAGATACAATGGTTATATAGGCATTGGGTAAACATTTCCATTCTGAAAGGGAGAAATCAGCCCAATGAGAGGGGTACCAAGCCCCATGCAAGTCCAAAACCCAGCATTAAAGCTCCAAAATGATCTCCCTTGACTCTGTTTCCCCTATCCTGGGCACACTAGTGTGAGAAATGGGGTCCCGAACCCTTGGGCAGCCCTACCTCCAGGGCTTTGCTAGGTACAGCCCACGTGGCTGCTCTCATGAATTGGAGTATGGTGCCTGCAGCTTTTCCAGATAGGAGTTGCTCGATGCTGGTGGCTCTGTAATTCTAGGGTCCCTGCAACACCCCCAATTCCACTAGGCAGTGCCCTTGTTGGGGACTTTCTGTAGGAGTTCCAACCTCACATTTCCACTCAGCATTGCCTTAGTAGAGTCGCTCCACAGGGCAGCGCCCCTGTGGCAGGCTTCTGCCTGGTAATCCAGGCTTTCCAATACATCGTCTGCCATTTTTCCCTCTGTAATTGATAAATACCTTGTGGGGAGATCTTTCTCAAACTTTTACTCACTGATTTTAGCATGTATTGGTGGAGCTTACCTGCAGTAGTTATTATTGTGGTGTTTGCCTAATGGTAATTTTGTATTTTCTTCATTCCACCTATATGTATTTATTAATTGATATTTTTCTGTGTGGAAGATCTACCCCTTCTCCCCAATTTATTTGTGTCTTCATTTATTTATTTATATCAGTATGGACTCATGGATGTTTTGAGTTATAATCCAGTTCTATCTTTATATATTTTGTTGCTCAAATTGCTCTATAAAGCTTTTATATTTTTGAACTGACAGAAATGAATTTTCTTAAAATAAAAAAGCTCATTCTTAGGTACTTATTTTACTGAAAAATGAGAGGTGAGACATTTTGGTTTTGCATTGTAGCTAGTATGCTGATAATGCTTTGTTTCTGTTATTGCTTCTGATAGCTTTTAGTTTCTTGACTTGTATTTGTCAGGTTGTCCTATCTCTAATCTTCACTTAGACGGCTTATATTTTATCCTGCTGAGATGGAGGTGATGGCCTATCTGCACAGGGTGGAAATTGCCTTTCTAATATGCTTTTGAGATCTCATTATGTGATATAAGTTTTATTAATTTTACAATTATTCCTGCAAACTTATGGGTAATAGGAGTGTTTTATAAAGTGGAAAAATTTTAAACAATGAAGTCTAAATACCAGTGGAGCTTCTTATCCACATTTTTAGAGAAAAATTAGTAAAATACTTGTCTATCTCTAACTGGTTTCCTTGTGCTTCTAATTTTAGCAAAGTAATGATGCGTAAAAGGAATTTTAATAACTATGATGACTTGTATTTTTATAATTAAATGTCTGACAGTAACAGTGGTGTCCAGAATCACATTTTTTTCTGAATATTCTGAGCTGAGGTTATATTTTATTTCTGCCTCCTTGTGTTTTCTAGATAGGTTCTTAAAATAGGTTTAAATTATCTTTTGAGGAGAAGTGAAAACTTGAAAGAATATCATTTATAAATCATGGAAATTATACATTGAGGTAGATTTTTGTATATGGTTTGTTGAATCAGTTGCATTACTTTTACAACCATACCTGGTAAATTAAGTCATGATGGCTGTGATCCTGAATAAATTAACCCAGATAAGTTAGCATTAATGTACTCTTATGTAAAATAATTTGGTATGATTTATTCTTTTTTTTGAAAGTTGAGGAATTGGCCTTTAATGTTTGTTTCAAATTTGAATGCCTAGACCATCAAACAAGTATAGATTAAATAGCTAAATACATCACTTGTAGAATGTTGGTTTAAATTATTATTAATTTATTTTTACTGCAATTGAGAAATATAAAATAATGGTTATTTATGAAATATCTCTTTCATTACTGTCGCTTCACATTAATCCATCTGAAAGAAAAGCGAAATTTGTTTCATTGCTGTGGGAATTTCTCATTTTACTTAATAATCTCATTATAATATCGATATCTCATAGGCTGTTAGAGTTAGAAGGTCATTTATGCTAAGTTTCTTGTAGTTAAGAAATCTCATCTTTAGCATCCAAGACAGATATGCAGCCTCTGAACACTGTAGTGTTGGGAATCTTATCCCTTTCAGGGTAGTTTGTTTCACTGTTTTATATTCTCTGGTTCTCAGAAAACTTTTTATTTGAGTTACAAGTTCCTTGATGAAAGAGATTATTTTATTCATGTGTATATCCCTGACACTGACTTGCACATAATACAGTAGGTAATTAATGAATAGTTAAATTATATTGAGTAGCCATCTACTTTCTCTAACTTTGCACATTGATTTTAATCTTATGGATCAACGAAGGACTGTGTTCTTTTCTATTTGATAGACTTTCATATGCGAATGTCACCATTGTGTCTGTCTTTAGCCATTACTTCTCTAGACACTGTGAGAATTTGTAGATCTCTAACTGTCCTGGTCATCTTGGTTTATTATCCACTCTTAAAATACGATGCCAAGGTTGGAATTCAGCCCTTAGATTAGATCAAGTAGAGTGAGACAACTAATGGTGGATTAATGCCCCCTTTTATGTAAATATACTAGGCTAAGGACTGAAATAAAGAAAAATATGATTTAGGAAGCCATTTCTCAGACTCCAGAACATTGTAGTGTCAGTTTTGTCTGTTGACTGTTAAATTATATTTTCTAGCTGATAATAGGGTAAAATTGGTAATGCTGCCAAATCATGGTTGATGCTACTTTGGATGTTTAATAATATCTTGCATTTAACTCTTGGCAGTTTACTTAATGCTTTCACATATATGATCATATGTAATCCTCAAGGTAGGTATTATTATTCTCATTTTGCAGATGGAAAAAAATAATTTCCCCAAAGTTATATAACTAGTGAAGTAGCAGAATCCTGGTCTTTCTGTTTCTACCAACTTTTCCAACTCTGCCATACCTATGTTTCCAAAAGGTCTCATTTGAATATTTCTCTTGATTTGAAGGGATATATGCTTATCATGTTGATATTTATTATTTACCCCTTTCATCTGTTTCTAATTCATACACGTATTACAGTTACCACAGTCAATGTTACTCTTTCGTCTATATTAGCTACCTTTTATTTATTTAATTTGACCAAAAAAACCCAGATTGTACAGATTCTTCTCAATCACCAAGGAAGAACTAACTTTTAAAGCTACTTTCAAATAAAAATAAAGAAAACTGTCTTTGCATCTAAACTTGGTGTACCACTATGTTTTGGAACTTTGGAGGTAAATTGTGATTTATAAGGCAAGTTTTGATTCTTCCTGATGGCTTTTGCTTTCTTATGTTTCTGCAGCCTTGTTGTACTTGATTTTGATAAAACTGTTTGGAGTCATTAAACCCCTTGTTGTTGTTTGTTGTGTATAGCTTGGCATGGTGGAATGGATTGAACCTCCTAAACGAGAACGCAAAGCAAACTACGCAGTGGATGCCTACTTTAGAGAGGCTTTGCGTGTCAGCGAGCCAAAGATTCCAAAGGTAAAACTGTACAAGGCCAGTTTTTGTGTCCTAAAGTAGATTTCTCTTGCAACATGATCTATGGGTCAGATTTACTTGTATCATTGCCAAATCATAGTCTCTAAAATATAACAGTACAAAAAAGTATTTGATTTGGCCCAGCCATATAAATGGATTTTATTGTATTTATTGTTCCATATATAACAGAAATAGTAAAAGATAAGTAAGTTTACTTCATGTACTGAAAAGAAGTATATATAATACATTTTCCTCTCATAGGCTCCACGGCCTCCAAAACAGCCAAATGTTCAGGATTTTCAATTTTTCCCACCACGCTTATTTGAGCTCCTGGAAAAGGAAATTCTTTATTATCGGAAGACAATAGGCTATAAGGTATTTTTTTCAATTTTTTAAAATTAATATAATATAATCTTTAAAATAATTTAATCTGTTAATCTAGACTAGAAGATGTTGCATTTTAATTTGAGAGAATGTGACAGCAAATCACAACAGTGATGTTTTTAAAACCAAAGAGGAAGTTTAACTAGATGTAAAACATCTAACCACTGAATCACCAGTACAGTCATCACTAAATGAGATTAATGAAGAATTATGCAATATTTCGAAATAGTAATAACAACATTATTTTTATAATGCCAGTGTTTGAATAGTTAAAGAATATGTAGAGAGAACAATAGGTATGCAGTTAAAAGCGAATGTTAATATATGATAGGAAATTTTTGATCGTTTCCTTAATAGGTCCAAGAAATAGTATTTCTGTCTTTATTGCTTATATGTTGCTGAAAGCCTTGCTGGTGGTTAGTAGATTGTAGTCACTTAGGTGTTAAAGATAATGATAAACATGATAGTGAATTATACAATTTTAAAATGATCTTTTGGTATTTGGAATTCTTATTTATATAGGTAGATAGAATCCTAGTTTTCATGAGTGAAATTTAATATTTGTCACACTGAATCTGTCATATTGAGAGAATAAGCATACCAGATAATTTCTGTATGTTGAAATTGACTTCCTAGTGATTGGAGAGAGATGACTAAAGGTATAATAATCACTAATATTAAAAAATTATAAAATACTGGCCGGGCGCAGTGGCTCATGCCTGTAATCCCAGCACTTTGGGAGGCCGAGGCAGAAGGATCACTTGAGGTCAGGAGTATGAGACCAGCCTTGCCAACATGGCAAAACCCCATCTCTACTAAAAATACAAAAATTAGCTGGGTGCGGTGGCAAGTGCCTGTAATCCCAGCTACTCGGGGAGGCTGAGGCAGGAGAATCGCTTGATCCTGGGAGGTGAAGGTTGCAGTGAGCTGAGATCGCGCCACTGCACTCCAGCCTGGGCGACAGAGGGAGACTCTGTCTCAAAAATAAAATAAAATAAAATAAAATAATATTAACACTATTTTAATTTTATGAAGTGTTCTGTTTTATGAATTAACAGCTGTGTTTTAAATTTTATTTTGTAAACGTTTGTCACAACTGGAACTGTGACCCATTATTTTAATTAGTAGCTGGAATGTGCCTAGAAAAGCTCCATGTATATAAGATACTTATATCTTAACTCATTATATTTTGGAACTAGAGTAGATCTCTAGGGTGAACATTCACATAAGACATAAAACTAGTTTCAAAGAAAGTGAAAACAGTGATATACCAGAAGAAACAGGTAAGTTATAGGTTCAAATGCAAAATAAAAGTAGGAAAATTAATGATAATTATTAACAATAATTATTGTTTAATAATGAAGTAGTTAGGTAAACAAATACATATCATCTCATTAAGGTTTATAATAATTTTAGGTTTAGAATATTATTTTCTGTTACTTTCATTAACTGTTGTTAGTGAGACTTGAAAGGAGAATTAATTGAAATGTTAGACCTCAGTAATAAATCAAATATTTGCATAGAACATTTTATAATTTACAAAGTGCTTTAACACATGCTGAGGTCGTTGATTCCTAACAACCTCATGAAGTAGGTGTTATTATCATCTCCATTTAATAGGTGAGGAGACTGAAGTTCAGAGAGGTTAAATGACCTTGTTCAAGATCATGGAACTAACAGGGTTGCCATGGGTCCTGGTCTCACAACCAGTTTCTCAGTATTCAGATGTTCTATTCGTTCCACTCAGACATTCTGGGCTCTTTCGGCATGTGATGTAACCCTGCTTCTTTCTGCAGTCCTAAATAAGGACTGTGTTTACAATGGTGTGGCATGACATTTGGGAGTTGGGCCAAGTGGTAGTCAAGTAGCAACAATTAAAAAAATCATCTCTGATATAACTTTATGCTCCTTCTTTGGACATACTGAAATTTTGTTCCCCATGATAATTTACAGTGACCACTGCATTCGGGCCACGGGTCTGGTTTGAATATAAACAATGCCTTTCATTACAGGCAATTTGTGGTTAGGGGTGAACTCTTACAGTGACTCTTTGGGTGGTGGCCAGCTGGAAGGAGATGGAGAAGAGAGGAAACCTCAGAAGATGGAGGAATGAAGGGACAGCTGTGAAGGGTGGTAGAAAGGAAGGGGAGGAGGAGAGGTATAAGAATAGAGGAAAGGGATGAATAGGGAGAGGGGAGATGGCATGGAATTCGTGCTATTGCACCTTATTGTTTGCTCTTCCTCACTTCCCTGAAAGAAGCAAGAGGAAAGGGAAAAAGAGTAAAAGGAAGACCTTTTTTTAAAGTGTAATACCTATTTATTGAGCAATCCTCTGTGCCAGATACTGGGCCAAGCACTTGGGATAAAGCAGTGAATAAGACAAAGTCTTTCATCTCATGGAGCTTACATTCTAATAGAGGAGATAGGCATTAGATACTACAACGTAATGGTGGTGGCATTTGTGTGGTTCTGTGCTTACAAGGGGTGCTAATGAGGGAGTATAATATAGGTATCTCATGTGGACTGGGAGATCAGGGAAGTGTTCCCTAAGGAAGTGTCATTTAAGCTGAGTTTCCAGAGATGTGAATGAGCTAAGTGAAGTGTGGGAGAGAAAAGCTGAGGCAAGTGGCACCTCATATGCAAAGGTCTTGAGGTGGGAAGGAGGATGGCTCCTTTTGGGAGCTGTAAGAAAGCCAGTGTTGTTAGGGACTGGTGAGAAACAAGGTGACTTGAGATGAGGCTGGTGAGTGGGCAGAGTCAAATCATATGGAGGGCTCTGTAGGTCTTATTAATGAGATCAAACTTTAGCTTTAGAGTAAAGGAAACCCACTGAGATGTTTTTAAGGCAGGGAGGTGGGTGGGCGGGTGGTAAAGTAATACTAATAGCAGATACTTAGTCCTTACATGTGTTACTTACTGTTCCAAGTTATTTATAAATGTTAGCTCATTATCCTCCTAACAGCCTTTGAACTACATCCTTATTTTACAGATGAGGAAACAAGCATAGAGAGGTTGAGTCGTTTGCCCTGAATAATTTGCTCAGGGTCATACAACTTATAAATGGTAAATTATGATCAGATTTACATTTTTTTTTTTGAGACAGTGTCTCGCTTTGTCACCAGGCTGGAGTGCAGTGGCGTGATCTTGGCTCACTGCAACCTCTGCCTCCCAGGTTCAAGGGATTCTCCTGCCTCAGCCTCCCAAGTAGCTGGGACTATAGGCGCATGCCACCACGCCCAGCTAATTTTTGTATTTTTAGTAGAGATGGGGTTTCACTGTGTTGGCCAGGATGGTCTGGATTTCTTGATCTCTTGATCTGCCTGCCTCGGCCTCCCAAAGTGCTGGGATTACAGGTGTGAGCCGCCATGCCCAGCCCGGATTTACATTTTTAAAAGATCACTTTGGCTGCGATGCAGAGAATGGCAGGTTTATTCAGGGAAACCAGCCAGGAGGCTGTTGAAGTATCAAAATGAGAGAAGATGGTGGCGACTTGGACTGCGGTGGTGGTGGTGGAAGGAGAACCAATCCCCTACTACTCTACTCCTAGCCTTGTGCTCTCTTCAGCCGTATCCTAGATTGCTTCTGTATTGTCTTTTTTTTTTAAATTTATTTTTATTTTTATTTTATTATTTTATTATTATTATTATTATTATTATTATTATTATACTTTAGATTTTATGGTACTTGCCTTGATCCTCCTTATGCATGCTTAGCTGAGGATTTACATGACAAATAGGAATACATTCTGGATATTGGTTCTTTCTGGACCTTGTCTCTTCCATTCTTTACTAGAAACTATGGACCTGAGCTAAGGTGGGTTCTTTAATTGGATGTTTTTTTGTTTGAGTTCAGAGAATAGACAAATCAGCGGGCATGTTAATCATCTTAAAAAGCTCCCTTTTAAGGATGATGTGATATGTAACCATTAGACATATCTTCTCAAGGCATAACTAGCATTGCTTTATTTTCCCCTTGTACCTTCAGAAAACTCATCAGGGCCACAGAGTAAATAGAACACTAGTTTATCCTCAAATGAACAAAACAAAATTGCTTTAGTGGAGTTACCTGGTATTCTGTGTACACAGATTCTCAAAAAGGGACTCTTTCCCCCTTTTCTGCCTAAAGGATTGTTAGCCAAGTGGACATAGGTGATGCCCATAGCTGGGGGCACTGTGGTTCATGGTTACATTTTATCTATGTTGAGTCTCCAAAGGCTTATTCTGTTGTGATTTGGAGTGGGGCTAGTGAAGGGCCCACAAGTTTTGAAGCAGTTGGTAGAGAGTGGTTTCCTTGTATTTCCTGGTTATTCGCATTTTTATTTTCTGTTTTTCTCCCCCTTTCCCACCCTCATATTCAGCACAAGGTCACAGCAGTATTGCTGATAATAAGATCTGGAGTTAAAGAGTTTTGTTTTATTTGAAGGTGAGAGAAGTATTTGTTTCGCCCTAACCGCTTGGTGGACAGCAGTACATAATGTGCCCGTTCTTGCTGCTATCTAAGCTTTGACCTTAGGCATATTCAAAAGCTTCATTGCTCTTTCGACTTAAAGGAGTTGTTATTTAATGCATGCAAGTCACTTGATCACTAAAACCTTTATATTGGAAGAGGATGACTTAATTGAAATTTCAGTTGCAGCATTAAATATCCAGAATATCTGGACGTTCCATTGAGTCTAACACCTGGAATGCAAGAGTTTTGCCACATTCGAAGCTAAAGAAAGCTATAGAACATTCTAATGTTTATCCCCAATAAAAATTTTTTAGGGACAAATATAAACATTTGACAAATGGAGGAAGTTCCATAATCTTTGTGAGTTTTGGTAATGTGTCATTGTGGGCCACCTACTTTTTCAGTGGTAGAACTAAAATATGGTGAGCTGATTTCAGGTTACTGCTTTTATTTTGTGTGGTGTCACATTTAATTCAGTACTCCATATTTCCTGTGCAATGCTTGCTAAACTCCTCCTAAGAAACAAGGCCAAAAAAAGTTTTTCACTACTTCATGGAATACATTTCTTAATCACAAATTCCTTAGCATCTGAGTAGAAATCCAAATAATAATTGAGATTTTTACTTTAGAAAGATAACTTTTTATATATTGTGTTGATGGAGATCATAATGAGACATAGAGTATGAGGACTTTAAATACCTCCTGGGTATCTGTTCAGTACTATTGGTCTGTAATTTGTCTGCTTAATTCTTTTTTTTTTTTTTTTTTGAGACGGAGTCTCACTCTCTTGCCGAGGCTGGAGTGCAGTGGCACTGTGTTAGCTCACTGTAACCTCCATCTCCTGGGTTCAAGCAATTCTCCTTCCTCAGCCTCCCGAGTAGCTGGGATTACAGGTACCCATTACCACGCCCGGCTAGTTTTTATATTTTTAGTAGAGACGGGGTTTCATCATGTTGGCCAGGCTGGTCTCGAACTCCTGACCTCAGGTGATCCACCCACCTTGACCTCCCAAAGTGCTGGGATTACAAGTGTGAGCCACTGCGCCTGGCCTATCTGCTTAATTCATAATGTAGTACTTTGAAATCATTCCAGGAAGCTTAATGCTGATACGAACCTCATGAGGTAAAAAAAAAAAGTATGTCTTATTAAAATGATGACTATTAAGGTTTTTTTATAGGAGGTATATTAGTCTGTTTTCACACTGCTGATGAGGACATACCCGGGACTGGGTAATTTATAAAGAAAAGAGATTTAATTGACTCACAGTTCCACATGACTTAGGGGGCCTCACAATCATGGCGGAAGGCAAGGAGGAGCAAGTCACGTCCTCCGTGTTAGAAGGGAAGAGAGAACTTGTGCAGGGGAATTCCTCTTTATAACACCATCAGATCTCATGAGAATTATTCACTATCACGAGAACAGCATGGGAAAGACCTGCCCCCATGATTCAATTACCTCTCACTGGGTCCTTCCCATGACACATGGGAATTGTGGGAGCTACAATTTAAGATGAAATTTGGGTGGGGACACAGCCAAACCATATCAGGAGGAGATATAGGAATTTAGAAACTTTGAGCCTTTTCTAATTCTAAACATTTTAGCAGCTATTTGAGTAATTTCTAGAATTAAAATAGCAAACATAGCTTTCATGAAGTCATTCTTGTTTTGCTATGTTAATTAATATGACCACTGGATATAGAATAAATTGCAGTGGATTCTAAAATCTAATGGTTTTATAAAATATTCTGATTTTGCTTTTATTAGAAGTTGAAAGGGGAAGTTTTTAGTATGGGGATGTCTGCATGGGAATAAACAGTTTTATTTTATTTTATGTGAGTATATTACCTATTTTCTGTCATAAGTTAGATGTTTATAAAATATTTTCATTTTGTTAAAAATATGGTTTGTTGGACATGGAAATTTTGAAAATGTTTAAGAGAAGAATATCTTAAGATCAAAGAGGTTTCTTTCAATTAAAATTAAAATATAAAACCAAAGTAATTTCACATACCAGCAATTTAAGGGGTCTATTAACTTTTAAAGCTGTATCTGTACTTTGAAAAAAACATCATGAAGGATTTTTAAAAATACAAAAATGTTGAAATAATTGTACAGTGAACACCCATATATACCCCACATATGTTTGACAATTTACATCTTATCGTATTTGCTTTTTCACCGATTTTTCCATTTCTCTGTCCCTCTATCATATGGATATTTATCTTATTATTATGCATCTCAAAGTTGCAGACATAAGTACATTTTACCCAGAAACACTTGAACATGCATGTCATTATCCAGAGTCATATTTTGTTTATGATTTTTTAAAGTAACATTTACATAGAGTGAAATATATAAACCTTAAGTGTACCATTCAATGTTTTTTCACAAATGCATACACTTATGTAACTCGAACTCCTCCTATAAAGATATAGACCATTACTGTCACCCCAGAAAGTGCCTCTTCCCAGTGACCATATGCACTCCTCAGAGGCAACCACTGTTCTGATCTTTCCCTCCATAGATTAGGTTTTTAAATTTTTGTTCTAGAATTTCACATAAATGGAATCATACAATATGTATAAGGCTTGTTTCACTTAGCATAATGTTTTAGAGATTCAGCCATGTTGTCCTATGTATCTGTGTGGCTCCTTCCTTTTGATTGTGGAACACCTATTCCATTGTATGGATAGGCCACAGTTTGCTTATCCATTCTCTTGATGGGCATCTGGGCTGTTTTCTGGCTTTTGGCTATGATGAGTAAAGCTTCTGCGAACAATCTTGTCAAAGTCTTTGTATAGATACGTTTTCCTTTCTTTGGGTAAATACTTAGGAATGGAATTGCTGGTATGCCTGTAATTTTAACATTGGGTTTAGCTACTGAAGAGAAGTTGTTTTTAATCATGCTATGACTGGGCTACATTTCATTTTAAATGTACACCTTCTTTTCCATTTCCATTTGCCACCATCCTAGTCCAGATGATCATGCATCATTTCTAGATTATGATAGTTGAGCAGGTTCTCTTGCCTGTTAGTCGCTGCCCCACTTCAGTCCATTCAGCAAAAGGCTTCCAGGTAAAAACACTGCATTTTGACACTTTACTCCCTTGTTCAAAAGTCTGCAACACCTTCTGTGTAGTTTCAAGACCCTGTAAATCTGTCTGTACCCGGCCTTGTTTCTTATCTCTTTTCAACATAAACCCCATATGTGCCTTCCTGCACATTTCTGCCTTCATGCTTTTGCTCATACTGCCCTAGCCTAGAATATTCTTTCTTCCTTCTCCATCTCCCCAGATCCTTAGAGTTCTTAAGGTACAGTTCAAAATTCCATAACTAGTTTGTGAGCTCCTTGTGGGCAAGGACCATATCTAATATAGGTAGAATTTCCCTCATTCAAAAATCTGAAATCTGACATGTTCCAAAATCCAAAACTTTTTGAGCTCTGACATTGCGTCCAAAGGAAATGCTGCTCATTGGAGCATTTTTTGGATTTCGGATTCTCAAGTTAGAAATGCTCAACAGATAAGTATAATGCAAATATTCCAAAACCCCCAAAAATCTGAAATCTGAAACACTTCTGGTCTGAAACATTTGGGATAAGGGATAAAACCTATACTTATATTCCAATCAATACTTATCATAGTTCTACAAACATAATAGACATTTAGTCAATACTTGCTAATTTGATTGCCTGATACTGATGATTACAAGTGAATCTAATTTCTCAGTATTTCTTTTTAATGCTCAGTTAGGTTTTATACTTGAAGAACTATTGTACTTAATAGTTTTTCAGTTACTTTTAAGTTGCAATGATATAGTTCCAAACTCTATGAAATACATATAACAATGAGAAAAATGCACTCTAATGTGTATTATAATTACAGGGTAGTAAAACCATGACTACCTGATGCCCCTAGGGAATGAGTCATGTGTGCATTTCAAGCAGTGGAAGGCTTACTGCCAGCCCTTTTATTTTCATGTTTAATGGAATGCTATAAAGTGTAGTACACATGTTATGTACTTGCCCTCTTAAATCAATATGCTTCCTTGTAGCTGCAGATGCACATAGCGATGGTATCAGGCTTTAGGCTGAGAGACTTCATTTGTTCCTCCATACACACAGTATAGTTCAGCCCCATACTGCTGAACCACATTGGTTATATATGCTCACTGTGATACACTGAGGCTCTGCAGGCTACAGTTTTGAGATACAGGTGACAGCTTGCTTTCTTGGAGAGCCGAGCTTCTGTCCTTATCTTTTGAACTCGAGTTCTCTTCTCAGTTTTCACTGTATTTGCAGTTCTGTACCCAAAACACCATATATGATTTCTGTTGGTCACTGCTGTTGTAGTCTTTTTCTCCTTGACCACTGGTCCTATTATAGCTATTTGTGTGCTCTACTATACCCTTCCCTCTTATATTCTCTGTTTCCTCTTTTTTTCTTCATTATCCTGTTACGTTTTCCAAACTTTCCATTTTATGTAAAAATGCTCTCTCCCGTTACATACCTTGGCAGGCAATAAAAGCACTCCTTTCTTTTTGCATGTTGAACTGATCAGACTGTTGGATGTAATGTTCAGGTGCGTTGCCACTTCTTCATCCTGCTTTATGTTGCCAGGGGAATATGGGTTCTTTTTTTTCTTACTGCCAAACTTTTTGTTTGTTCTGTATATTACAACAGTGTAAGGATAGACTTTGTTCCAGGGTACAGTCATATCTGAAATCTAATGTGGCATTTACCAGTGAGTTTTAACTATGGAATATTATGTGGCACAAGAGTGGTTTTTACTTCACTAGGATCATGGTAGCAGAAATGTGGAGGACCATGTGTCATTCTGGCTATGATTTTATATTGTTTACTCTTTAAATAACTCTAAAGATTGATATGTGTATATACAGCCTTAGTAATTAATTTTTCTCATCAGTTTACTCTTAGTTTGTCTCTTGATTTATAGGTCCCAAGGAATCCTGATATCCCAAATCCAGCTCTGGCTCAAAGAGAAGAGCAAAAAAAGATTGATGGAGCTGAACCTCTTACACCAGAAGAGACTGAAGAGAAGGAAAAACTTCTCACACAAGTAAAATATTTTCAGTGGCTGTAATACTTACAGTCAATCAATAGAAAAAAAGAAAATATAGATCACACTTTTTATTGTATGGGCCTAGTATCCTAGTGTGACACACCAACAAAACTCAGGGCTATTTTGTAAACATGTTTAGACCAAATATCCTTATTTTTAAAAATTGATCTTATAGAATATGCCCTTTTGAAAATACTGGGTAGTATGTATATGCAAAATATAAGTGTCAAGTATTAGCAATTTGACATACATTTTGCCAATTATAATAAGGTCAGTGAATCCACATTTGAATTCTGATAGACAGTAGTTATTAACATATTCTTTTTTGTTTTTTGAGACAGTCTCGCTCTGTCACTCAGGCTGGAGTGCAGTGGTGCAATCTCAGCTCACTGTATCCTACACCTCCCAGGTTCAAGCGATTCTCCTGCCCCAGCCTCCCGAGTAGCTGGGACTTCAGGCACCCGCCACCATGCCTGGCTAATTTTTGTGTTTTTAGTAGAGATGGGGTTTTGCCATGTTGGCCAGGCTGGTCTCAAACTCCTGACCTCAAAGTGATCCACCCACCTCGGCCTCCCAAAGTGCAACTGATATTACAGGTGTGAGCCACTGCGCCAAGCCTGTTATTAACATATTCTTGAAAATTTAAATTTCTTTTGTTTATAGATGTGAATTGTCTCCTGAAGTTATATTCTACTAATTTTTCATTAATGGAATAATTTCATAATTTTCAAAATTCTTTTTATCTTTTTTTATAATTTTCATACAATGATGAGAGATTTCTGAAGCTTTTTATTATTATTATTATTTAAGGTGATCATTGTATAACAATTACTAAATTAGGAAGGTTTCCATTTGAACAAAATATTAATGCTTTTAAGTTGGTATTGCTATAATGGGTTTTACGAGTGTTCTACTTCTAAAATAAACTATAGAAGATAAAAAGAATTTCAGCATAGAAGGCTTGCAAAATAAACAAAATGTGTACTGTAGGACATTACTTTAGTATGGAGGGTTGCCAGCAAGATCTATTTATTCAACAAATTTTGAACAATGTGCAGTGCATACTAGTAGGTAATTCTCCATGTTAATTATTGAAAGAGTTTTTATATTTATATATTATTTATTATATAGGTTTTATTTTGCTATAACATGTAATTTTATTGTATGGATTTTCACAAATTATATTCATAAGTTTTTGAGCCAAATGCCTGGAAGTAATAAAGTTTAGCTTGAAAATATAATTGCAGATGGCTGAATATTAGAACTTACCACAGAATAAAATAAAATATTTAAATATTCATGTTCTATTTTCAAAATGTATTTCCTGAATGTAAAAGTAAAGTTATGGCTTTAGAATGCTACATGACTTGGAGTATATTGTGAATGTATGGTATAACATGAATATACAGTCTCAACTGAGATAATATTTTAGTTTGTAATTAGAAATATAATCAGTTTTCTGCCCCTCCTAGTAGATGAATTCATTTTTGTCCTTCTCTGCTGCCTTAAATAATTAATCTTTTTCAAAAAACCATGGCAGTACATGGGAACAAAATGTGGGGTCATCTGAAATCTTTATCAACTAAAAGTCAGGGATGGAGTTTTGCAATGTCTGGAGTATCACATTTATGTGAGTTGGGGCTCGAGGAGTGGAAAACAAATTCTTGGTCTTGTGACTTCACAGACATGCTAATAATGCCAAGGGAACTTAAAACACTGGCTAAAGTGTTTTATGTTTTAATAAAGAAATTGAGTGGCTCCAATAACGTTCTGCTTGTAGAAGTTCTATTTATGAACATAATTTAGAACAGAAATTATTTATTCACACTAGTTCAGAATGATGTAAAGAGCTACAATTTTTTTTTGCATTCTCTTTTGGTTATTCCTCAGTGTTCTTTTGATTTAGTGCATCCACATTTCTCTCTTTTAGTTTATGTGGGAACAGATCTGTGAAAAAAATCATTGAAGTACTAGAATATCACGACTTCAGCATTTATATTAGCATTTTTATTTTCATGCATTTGTATTTTAATGTAGTAAGCATCTATAAAATATGAAATTAAAAACTACAGAAGATCTTAGAACTATGTATCAACTTCAAGTACTTGGAGAGGATTACATTTTCTTTGTAATAGAAAAGCAGTTATTTCTATAACAACTCTCACTCAACTTTTGATTCCAAGATAAAATATGTGCAGTTTTATAAGGAGAAACATTTTAAGTCTTTTAAAGTGTTTTTTAATGTATCATTGTATAGAAGTAAATAGGACAATAAATGGATTTATTAATTTAACCTCTATTGATAATGCTTAACTTTTTGTTCACAGGGTTTCACAAACTGGACTAAACGAGATTTTAACCAGTTTATTAAAGCTAATGAGAAATATGGAAGAGATGACATTGATAACATAGCTCGAGAGGTAGAGGGCAAATCCCCTGAGGAGGTCATGGAGTATTCAGGTTTGTGTATACTTTGAAACATGGAGTTGTATTTTAACATTATTCATTTATTTAGCATCAATTTAATTGTACCTTTGTTCAGAGATGTTTTAAACTTTTATGAATAAGACATAGATGAGAGTATAAACTATAATTGTATTTCTATGAAAAGGTTATAAGATTTATCCTAACAAACTGACTGCTATTGTCTCTATCACCTAGCTAAAAGAGGCAAATAAAGCTCTGATAAAACAAGGGTGGCTATTGGATAAGCATTGACAAAATTAGTTTCCCACCTTCCCACCTCTGGAATTTGGTCCTCTTCTGGTTCAGTTCTGAGATTCATATTCAGTGGATTGAATTCGTGCCTTTCTTTCTAGGTCGTCCTTAAAGTAAAGAGTTCCTGTCAGGCCCATTTAGATACTCAAACACCCTCAGAGTTCCACCCTATTCCAGAGAGTTCCCGTGGGTCCCATTAACTTGGGGCTAGTGGGCGTAGAGCTGAAAAGGTTGCTTTAATCTATCTGTTAACTGGTCCTCAAATCCTCTCCCTCTCTTACTCACCTGTGTTGTTGAGCTCGACCAGAATCAGTTTAGCTGCTGAAGCATATGGATTTTTTTTACACTTCCTGGTTTATTATAAAGGGTATTGTAAAGGATACAGATGAAGCGTGTAGGGCAAGGTATGGACCAAGAGGGCGCAGCGCTTTGGTGCCCTCCCTGGGCGAAACCTCTTCATGTTTAGCTATCCAGAAATCTTATTAAAAATAGGTAAATATGTCTAGCAAGTTTTCTATATGTAGTACATGGGACTTTTCTAACTTCCACATAGGTTCAGCTCTTAAACTTATAATTTGAAACAAGATGTTTAGAATCTAGAGCATTTTTTGTCATTGAAACAATGGCAAAGTAGGTTTAAGTTTACAAAGTAGGTTTAAGTTTCTATGATAGCCCCTGCCCCAAATCTATTTAACCCTACCACTGAAATTCTGTTTTTGCAATAGTAGGAAAGAAACGTTACAGTACCAATAAATATACTAAAGATTAATAATGGCTAGGAACAGCTTTTAATTTATCTAGCGTGCTAGTGCTTGAAGAAATCCAGATTTAATTAGAGAGATTTTTTTTTCTTCTGGAAATCTAAAAGAGTCTTCTGGGGGACTTTAGAGGTCAGTTGTATTGAGTTTTTATTACATATAATATAACATTAAGTTTATGAACTTCCTTTTCCTTGATACCAGCATGACATTACTATTACTCTGAACATTTAGCACATAAATTTAGGGCATTTGGAGGCTTAGGGGAAAAAATAGATTGAAGAGAGAAATTTTAGCATCAAGAGTTGAATGAAAAGAATGTAAAAGGGTATGTGCAGAGAGATTTTTAAGAAGAATTTTCTTCAGAAGATAGGTAGGGAGATAACATCGGTGTATGTGAAGTTGCAAGAAAAAATGTGATTTAAAAAGATTATCCTGTCAGACTTTCTTTCAAATTTGACATCAAGCCAGGTGGCATGACTAGCTCAGGACTGTTTAATTGCTGCCTGCCAGGTTGGGGGCCATGTCACAGGGTGGGGAGATTGCAATGAGTTTGTTGTAGTTGGTTACAGTAAGAGAAGAAATGTGTACAATTGGCCACCCATGAATATACAGTATCTTGTACATAGCAAGTGTTTAAATGTTTGTTGAATGAATATGTGAGTGAATGAGTAAATGAACACAGGTGCTTATAAAAATCAGAGTGCTCACATACCTTTCTTGATAGGCTCTAAAAATGACAAGCTTGAGGATGTGGAGTATGTCATTAAAAGGCCTTTCATTGAAGTCATGTGACATATTAATACAGCTAGATTATTTGGCTCATCTATAAAATTTGGTTGAGTGACTTGGAATGTTTTTCAATGTGTATGCAATTAAAATCCCAATGAGTTTTTTTTTTTTTTTTTTTTTTATGAGAAAAGGGTATTCCAAGTAAGTTTAAAAACACACTACTGGTCATTGGAAATACCATAAGATGATTAGTGAGTGATTCCAAAAGCAAATGACAATTTCAGGAGAAATGGCTGCTCCATAGAAAAAAATTTGAACAACCTGTTCATAATAGCTTGGGTTTTTTGTTTATTTGTTTGTTTTTGAGACGGAGTCTCACTTAGTCCCCCAGGCTGGAGTGTAGTGGCGCGATCTCGGCTCACTGCAACCTCCACTTTCCGGGTTCAAGCAATTCTCCCGCCTCAGCTTCCCGAGTAGCTGGGATTACAGGCATGCACTACCATGTGCAGCTAATTTTTGTATTTTTAGTAGAGATGAGGTTTCACCATGTTGGCCAGGCTGGTCTCAAACTCCCAACCTCAGGCAATCTGCCCGCCTTGGCCTCCCAAAGTGCTGGGATTACAGTGTGAGCCACTGTGCCTGGCCCATAATTGTTTTTGCATGCTAGGAAGCTATATTCACTGTTTATATATTGCTCTCTCCTGTGTCACTTTATGTGTTTGGTCCCTTTTCTATCATGTTTGAGTAAAAAGCCTAGCTTAAATCAGTATCTGCATCATCTTTTGAAATCCTAGTCATTTGGAATGGATCATAAGATTCCATACTATTTCATGAAGGAAAATTGCTAACCTAAAACCTTGTTGAGGTCTTATTTTTAAGTGAAAAGTTAGTAGTATTTAATAATTTAACATATTATATATATGATCAATCTGAATCTTAATTTTAAGAAGTACAAGCTCATTGTATTCTTTCCCATTAATTCCTTATTCTACAATTCCTTGGATTTATTTGCTTAAATGATAGGATTTTAAAGAAATAACTCTGTTTTTCAGCTGTATTTTGGGAACGTTGCAATGAATTACAGGACATTGAGAAAATTATGGCTCAAATTGAACGTGGAGAAGCAAGAATTCAACGAAGGATCAGTATCAAGAAAGCCCTGGATGCCAAAGTACTATGTTTTATGTCAAATTATTATTAGATAGTTTTAATTGAAATAGTGGTCAGCTTTGACTTCTTACTGCACATTCAATTAAAAGCACTATTTTGTTTAAATACACAGATTGCAAGATACAAGGCTCCATTTCATCAGTTGCGCATTCAGTATGGAACCAGCAAAGGAAAGAACTATACTGAGGAAGAAGATAGATTCTTGATTTGTATGTTACACAAAATGGGCTTTGATAGAGAAAATGTATATGAAGAATTAAGACAGTGTGTACGAAATGCTCCCCAGTTTAGATTTGACTGGTTTATCAAGTCTAGGACTGCCATGGTATGTATTCCTTTCTTACCGATTTCCTCCAACTTTTTATTTTGAAAAATTTCCGACGCCATATAACCTTCACCTAGATTCTCCAATTAACATTTTGGCACATTGGCGCTCTCTCTTTTTCTCTCTCTGTGTATATATGTGTACATACATAGCACCTATATATACGTGGAGAATCTATATTTTGTATTAAAAAATATGGGGACATCTATATTCTATATTCTTAAATGCATATCTATATTTTATATTTATAAGTATACTTAACTATATTTATGAACCATTTGAAAATTACAGACAATGTGAGTGTTCATCTCTAAATACTTAAGCATGTATCTCCTAAGAGTAATGACATTTTCTTACATAACCACAATCCCACCTGAAAACATTGATTCAGTAATGTTATTTAGTATACAGTCTATGTATAAGCTTTTCCAGTTGCCCCCAAAATGCCCTTTATAGCTGTTTTTTTTTTAAATTGATGATCCTGCAAGTTTCACACATTACATTTCGTTGTTGGGTCTCTTTAATCTCTTTTAATCCACAACTTTTTGGTTTTCGTGATCATGACTTTTTAAAGGTGTCCAGGCTAGTTGTCTTGTAGAATGTCCCACATTGTGGATTTACCTTATTACTCATTGTAAGATTTAGGTTCAACGTATTTGGCAAGAGTGCTATGGAAGTGATGTTATGTATTTTTTATTGCATCCCATCAGACGGCACATTATGTCATGTTGTCACACTGTTGGTGTTGCTAAGTTTGGTCACTTGTTAATGTGATGATCTTCAGAGCTCTCCGCTTTAGAGTTATGTTTTCCCCTTTGTAAGTAAGCAGGTTATGCTTGAGACTATGCGAATGACTTAAAGATGGACTTTTAATGAAAAGGAGTTGTTGCCTAAGTTGAGTTTTTTATTAGGAAACAGAATATTTAAGTTGAAGAGATATTTTATTTTAGCTTATGTGATTTCCTTCATTACTTTCTAATGTGAATTGTGTTTCTATTCTAGTCCTACTTAGCAGTGGTGTTCATGATTATTTTGAAATACATGCAACACATTTTTAATGTTGGAATTGTTAATCTTTTGTCAGCCAAGGTAATTAAGACAAAATAGATTTATGCAGCCTAAAAATTAAAAGCAACCAGAAACTAACAATGCAAACAATGTTTTTGTGGCTAGTCATAAAATAGGATACATTTTTCTTAGCTGCTACCTATCAGAAATATCTTTTTGTCCAAAAGTTGACTGAGTGTGAAACAATGCTTAATATTTTGCTTGACTCACTTTATATTTTCAGTTCAAGTTGAATAAAAGGAAAGGAAAAATCTGGGTTACTGTAGTGAAGACATTAATTTTGGCAGATGCTTTAGAAGATCACATATTTGTTAAAACTTTAACACAAATTTAGAGTGTGTGGAATATGTCCATCAAATTTATGAATGGTGTATGCTTGGAGAGCTAGCAAATATTTTAGACCAAGCCATGATCCAGAAGGAACTAGAGTAGTTGGAATGATGGATCAGTTGAATCTAGCAACACAACATTTATTTATTTTATTTATTTTTGTATGTATGTAGGTATTTATTTATTTATTTTGAGATGGAGTTTCACTCTTGTCACCCAGGCTGGAGTGCAGTGGTGCAGTTTTGGCTCACTGCAATCTCCATCTCCCAGGTTCAAGCAATTCTCATGTCTCAGCCTCCCGAGTAGCTGGTATTACAGGCACCTGCCACCACGCCTGGCTAACTTTTGTATTTTTAGTAGAGACGGGGTTTCACCATGTTGGCCAGGCTGGTCTCGAACTCCTGATCTCATGTGATCCACCTGCCTTGGCTTCCCAAAGTGCTGGGATTATAGGCGTGAGCCACCTCGCCCAGCAAACATGACATTTAATAGGGATAAATGTAAAGTGCTATACTTGTACAAAAGAATATGAAAAGATGTATATGTTAGCAAGATACAGTAGGAAGAATTAAGAAAAGAATAAAAAAGATAAAGAGGTAATCTGTAGCATGAAGGACTGAGGTTAGATATAGGGAAGAGTTGTTTTATAGAGTTCTTTGGATCATTGAAATAGATTATTGAAGAACAATGTAGAATAGCTTTTCATTAGCCTTTGAAAGTGGAATTCTATTTTGACTCTCTGAAGACATTGGCAGTGAGTTACTTGGCCTTTTAAGGTCCCCTTTAGCACAGTGAATCTATGACTATGTTTAGCAGAGAACTCCTTTTAAAAGCCATGCAGGATAAATCTTTTAGCCATTTGGGGTTTTATACATGTAATGATTTAATTTAGAGCACCACTAACAGCTTGTAAAAGACAAATGCCTACCTGCATTTGTCAGTTAATCATATTTTAGAATATACATACCCTTTTCTGTGATAGAACAGTTATTGAATTTTGAGTTTTTATTTCAGTGATATTTTGCTAATTTTTTAAAAGGTTGAGAGCTTAATGCTGTTTTCAGTTTCTGAAATCATTAAACCAGTAGGACGAAACACATTCAAAGTGCCAGGAAAATCTTACACTATTTATAATATGAACACGACTGTGGAACTACATAACCTTATTTTATTTTCTAAGAAAAAAATCCAGGATAATATTACCAACCACTAGATGTCTCCGAACTCCCTTGTAAAAAATCTGTTTTTCCTCCATCTTCTTTTTACAAAACATTTACCTCTGTACTCCTTCTTTACCGAGAAATGTAAATCTCAAGTGTGTTTTCCAAAAAGCACATATTAACTATTTAAATGATCATAAAATGAAATCTTTTTCTGTCTGTTAAAAATGAAGACATTTCTGTCTTCAATTACCTTCTAGAAAGTGGAATTTATTATTTCTGAACGATCTTCAAAGACATGCAATAGTTTATTTTATATTTAAATATTTTAATTGAAAAGTTTTGTTACTTTTTCTATCGTATTAAATTTTTATTTCCCTTCTAGTTAATGGATAATTTTTGCTTATAATAATTTTTGCTTATAATTCTGGATTTAGAGTATAAATAATATATTTTAAAACATACATTTGGAACTTCTTTTTAGAATATTTCATGATAATTTCAACAGTTAGGAAATTATAGAAATGGATTGACGGTTCTTGATGATCTTCTTTCCCCCTTTCATTTTTAGTAACTGTTCTGTATAGTGAATCACATTCACAAACTAGGAAGAGAAACTGCCCCCTTTGAAAGAGGCACTTGTGACTTCTGAAATACAAAGAAGTTGTTTCACTGAAAAATCCCATCTTAGAACTACAGAGAATGTAATTTGATTCATTATGTGAGTGTGTCACTGTGTTCAAATGAAAATCTTACTAATGATTGAACTTAGCTGACTAAAGATACCTTTAAAAACGATCTGGCTTAAAGATGACTCTTTTCTTTCTCAGAGACACGAATAGTGTGAAATGCATCTTATAAAAAGTAGAAACCTTAATAGTTATATTTGATTCAGAGATCTCAAAGTACTGAATTCATGGCTCCTGACTTAACTAACAGCCATAAAGTGCTTAAAGGCACGAACTTCCGCTTCTAAATATGCCTCACTTTGAAAGCCTTCAGCTAAAGGTTGCAAATTTCTTTGAGGCTCTTTTTCATTAAAAAATGCTAGCTATACAAAAGAGAAAATGAGTTTCAGTTCAATTTCTCTGTGCTAAAAGGATTGTGATTTCTTTCTCTGAGAATTTGTGTGGTCTTTAAGTAAGTAATCAGTCTCTATTGAACTACATAAACAAGTAGGAAGGATATGATCAACTTAGCTTTTTAAGCTCAGAGCATATGAATTGCCCTACCATTTTCTTTCTAAGAAAACCATCTTAGAATGAGGTCATAGTCTTAGGATAGTCCAAAACTTATCAGAGTTAAAAGGACCTTTATGAAATAACCATAAGAGGAAGTAATACTTTGTATTTATATAGTACCTTTTATATAATGCTTGCCAATCCCTTTACCAACACTAGCTTAATTTTCTTGCCACTTCTTTTAGGAAATGAATGTCAGGAGAGTATCTCTGTTCATTTAGTGACAGACTAAACGTGACTGGGAGATTCTAGAAGAATCTAAGAAGTCCAAAAGTTCTAGCACATTAGTCAGTTTACTGCAAAGGACATGTGGAAAGAGTACCCAAAATTCAATCAGTAATTCCTTGTACCTTCTTAGGTCCTTCTAAGTAGTTAAAGTAGAAAAAGCAGAATTTAACTCTCTGAAATAAGGAACATTTCTTGATAGAACCATTTATTGCATTATTTGCAGGGTTGCTTTGACTCTTAATTTTAGTTAAAAAAAAATTCTTACCTTTTAACCTCTGGGGAGCTTTTTCCTTTTCCAGCCAGCTCAAGAGCCTGTGCGTGCATTGCCTGTGGCCTTGTATATATTAGAGTTGAATCCGAGTATTAGTAATTAGTCATTACAATTACCATGTCTTTTGTAGTAGTTTCAATGCATTTTTCTGATAGCATCTAAGAAAGAGAATCACATACTGTGGTATACAATGTAATGAAAATAGTGTTATTACTGCTTGTTTTCAAATCACAGCTTTATTATAAATGAAAGTGTTTTTTATTTAAAAGGTAAGAAAATGACATTCTCCATTAGAATTGTAGGAAAAAAATACTTTTTAGAAAATACTGCTTTAGCTGTTTATTAACTTCCCTGTTTTTGGCTTATCAGGAGGTATTAAATGTTAATTAGTATTGATTCAGCACAGGATATTTTATAAATTATCAGTCCAGTCAGAAATGGATTTTCTTTACAGATACTTTAGAAAAATGACAGTCAAATTAAAAAATTGCCAACTTGTTCTATAGTCACAGTAACACTTTTATTTGCCGCTTATGGAGTGTAGTCTAGGAAATTTCATAAGGAAAGACAGCTACTCATGATTTTTAATTTTCATGTTAGTACTTAATTGTGTGATAACAGCTAATTTTTTTTTTCTTGGCTCACTGCAACCTCTGCCTCCTGGGTTCAAGTGATTCTCGTGCCTCAACCTCCCGAGTACCTGGGATTACAGGTGCGCATCACTACAACCAGCTAATTTTTAGTATTTTTGGTAGAGATGGGATTTCACCATATTGGCCAGGCTGGTCTTGAACTCCTGACCTCAAGTGATCCACCCACCTCAGTCTCCCAAAGTGCTGGGATAACAGGCATGAGCCACTGTGCCTGGCCTAATATTGATATTTTAGAGCATTACATTCTTAGTAGAATATGAAAAATATGAATTAATACATCATTGGTAAAATTAATAAACTGTAAAATGTACTGATGGGTTCTTCTTGACTATAGAATTAAAATATTTAAAACCACATATTTATGCACTTAGGAGTTTATTACTTCCTCATGCACTTAAAAGACTAAAATGTTCTTTTCTTATTAAATGTTTTTTTTTTTTTTTTTTAGAAACAGGGTCTTTTTCTTGCCTAGCTGGAGTGCAGTGGCATGATCATGGGTCACTGAAGCCTCAAATTCCTGGACTCAAGCGAACCTCCCACCTCAGCCTCCTGAGTAGCTAGGACTACAGGCGTATGTCACTGCACGCAGCTGGCTTTTTTAGTTTTTGTGAAGACAGGGTCTCACTGTGTTGCCCAGGCTGGTTTTGAACACCTGGACTCAAGCAGTCCTCCTGCCTCGGCCTCCCAAAGTATCAGGATCACAGGCATGAGCCACTGTGCCCGGCCACAATTATTAATAGTTATATTTAAAGAGACCAGCATAGCACGTGACCCAGAGTAGGCGTTCAGTGAATAAATGGGCATAGAACGGTTGTATTTAAGTTTGCTTCTATCCCATAGACTCCTACAGTTGGACCAGATTTGGATAGAATGCGAGCAAATATGCCAGTGGGTTGGAGTTCATTTTACTTTTCCTTTAATCTACCTTTTTCTAAGGTTAGACTTTATTTGGCTATCATCCCTGCAACTTTTATTTATTCATAAACTTGAATAGCCAGTTATAAATGTCATATGTTTTATTATGCAGCAATAGTGTTTGATTTGGTACCTTGAACTGTTGTAACAATCTGACATGAAATACAATTAATGCACTAACAGGAGTTCTTTTAAGGTATTTATTCTTATGTGTTATCTTGCGAGGAAGTGATACAACATTTTCTTTTTTCTTTTTTTCTTTTTTTGCGACGGAGTCTTGCTCTCTTGCCAGGCTGGAGTGTAGTGGCGTAATCTTGGTTCACTGCAACCTCTGCCTCCTGGGATCAAGTGATTCTCCTACCTCAGCCTCCCCAGTAGGTGGGACTACAGGCATGTGCCACCATGCTCAGCTGATTTTTGTATTTTTAGTAGAGATGGGGTTTCACCGTGTTGGCCCGGATGGTCTTGATTTCTTGACCTCATGATCTGCCCGCCTCGGCCTCCTAAAGTGCTGGGATTACAGGTGTGAGCCACTGTGCCCAGTGATACAGTATTTTCTAAATAGCAATGCTTTAGCAGCAGCAGTTACGTAAAAGCATCATAACATTTAATACTTGTTTGTGAAATGTAGGATATGTTTATTTGAATGTTAACTCTCATATAACTGCCTGTGTGCATTCTAGTATAGACTGCCATTGCTTTTCATTAGTATGATAGAGATTCAAAAGTGACTAGGAACCTGGGAAATATACTGCAGAATGTATAGGTGAAGACATCGATTAAAAAAGAGCAAAGGTGCAGCAATGTCCATTTTGTTTTACTTAGAGCTGTAGAAGAAAATTCTGACCTCATAGAACTTTAGCTACAAATTCAGAGGCACAAATGCGGAGTGGAGTTTTTTGTGTGCCCTTGCTCATTCAGCTGCTTTTGACTTTCAACCATAACAGGCGCAGACCTTCTGTCATTCAGACTTAGGTAGGCTTAGTGTCTAGGATTTTAGTACATAGGAAATGTAATGTGGAGCCTCTTTAATCTCTTTCAATAAGTCACTTCAAGTCTACTGATGCTTTCTCTGCCTTTTGAATTGATGCTTTGAAGCTGAGTATTGGAGCAAAGGATATTTGAACTTAGTGCCCAGGATGATTGATATTCACTACACACTAAGGGCAGTGCCACTCACTGCAAACATTACATCATTTATTAAAGGTAGAGATACATATCCTGGTATTCAAAAATTGAAACTTGAGTGACTTTGCATTGAATAGAATCATAAACCATTAAAAAAGTATGGAGAATCAAGGCAGCACAATTTTGTTTAAAGTGAAGCTAAGTCTGTAGCTCAAAACAGGACTTGCAAACTGTGGCCCCCCACCTGTTTTTGTGTGGCCTGAAGGCAAAGAATGATTTTTATATATTTAAGTGGCTAAAAAAATCAAAAGAAGAAGGATATTTTGCAACATGTGAAAATGATACAAAATTCACATTCTAGGGTTCATAAGTAAGATTTTCTTGGAAAATGGACACACATTTGTTTATGTATTGTCTTTGGCTGTTTTCGTGCTACAATGGCAGAGCTAAATAGTTGTGACAGAGATTGTGTGGTCTGCAAAGTCAAAAATATTTGCTATCAGGCTCTTTATTGAAACAGTATACCAACACCTGGCTTAAAAGTATGTGTAAGAAAGGTGGAAAGAATTATAACCAAGGGTTGATATAAGTGTCATTCAATTCTTTAAGAAAAGGGTTAAGTGAAGGATGGGTGTATAAAGGGAGAGGTTATTTAGCCTTAAAGAGGGGTATTTGGGGACCTAGGGGTGACTGTGATAGAGGCATGGGAACTTCCTTGAAATATGTGAAAGATTGTCATATGGAAAAGGAAGTCAGCTTGTTCTCTAATGTCTACAAAAGGTAGACCTACAACCAATTTTTGGAAACCATGAGGTAGCAAATTGTAGCTTTGCATAAAGGAACATTTTTAACTTGTCTGAAGTTGGAATAGCCAGCCTTGTGAGGTAGTGAGTACCCCATCATTGGAAGAATTCAGACAGTCTCTACAACTAATTAGCAAGGACCTGGTAGTAGGGATTCAAGCATCAACCTGAATGACTTAAAAGTTCCTTTCTCATCTTGCGAGTTTATGATTTTATGAACTCTGTATCAAGAAAAGATTTGTGAGTACAAAGTACACTTTGATTACATCACTCCTCCTGCTCAAAAATTGTTAATAAGATCCTTTTGTCAATGGAATTAAGTAAAATTTTTAAGTTCTTTGTTCTTAGTTCCCAGTTTCTTTTCACAGTCACACACTGGACATATTGCAGGTTCAGTTCCAGAACACCACGATAAAGCAAATATCACAATAAAGCAAGTCACATGAATTTTTTGGTTTCTCAGTGCATATAAAAGTTTTGTCTATAAGGGAAGCAATGGCATTATGTCTAAAAAAGTACTTACTTTAATTAAAAAATACTTTATTGCTTAAAAATGTTAACAATCATCTGAGCCTTTAGCAAGTTGTAATCTTTTTGCTGGTGGATGGTCTTGCCTCAGTGTGAATTGCTGCTGACTGATCAGGGTGGTTGTTGCTGAAGGTTGGGGTGGCTGTGGCAATTTCTTCAGAGAAGACAACAATGAAGTGTGCCATATTGATTGACTCCTCCTTTCACAAAAGATTTATCTTTGGCATGGGATGCTGTTTGATAGCGTGTTACAGTAGAGCTTCTTTCAAAATTGGAGTCAGTCCTCTCAAATCTTGCCAATCCTTTATTAACTAATTTTATGTATAATTCTGAATCCTTTGTTGTCATCTCAACAATGTTCACAGCATCTTCACCAGGAGTAGATGCCTTCCCAAGTAACCACTTTCTTTGTTCATCCATAAGAAGCAACTCCTCATCCACTCAAGTTTTATCATGAAATTGCAGCATTTCAGTCACATCTTCAGGCTCCACTTCTAATTCTAGTTCTCTTGCTATTTCCACCACATCTGCAGTGACTTCCTCCACTAAAGTCTTGAATCCCTCAAAGTCATCCATGAGGACTGGAATCATCTTCTTCTAAACTCTTGTTAATATTGGCATTTTGACTTCCTTCCATAAATCACGAATATTCTTAATGGCATCTAGAATGATGAATCCTTTCCAGAAGGTTTTCAATTGACTTTGCCCAGATCCATCAGAGTAATCACTATTTATGGCAGCTATAGTCTTATGAAATGTATTTCTTAAATAATATGACTTGAAAGTCAGAATTACTCTTTGATCCATGGGCTGTAAATGAATGTTGTGTTAACAGGCATGAAAAACCTCAATATCCTTATATATTATCTCCATCAGAACTCTTGGGTGACCAGGTGCATTGTCAAAGAGCAATAATATTTTAAAAGGAATCTTTTTTTGAGGAGTACGGTCTCAACATGGGCTTAAAATATTCAGAAAACCATACTATAAATAGTGCTGTCACCCCAGCCTTTGTTGTTCCATTTCTAGAGCTAAGGTAGAGTGGATTTAGCATAATTTTTAAGGGCCCTAGGATTTTCAGAATAATAAATGAGCATTGGTTTCAATTTAAAGTCACCAGCTGCATTAGCCCCTAACGAGTAAACTTGTCATTTGAAGCTTTGAAGCTGGACATCCACTTTTCCTCTCTAGTTATGAAAGTCCTAGATGGCATCTTCTTCTAATATTAGGGTATTTTGTCTCCATTGAAAATTCGTTGGTTAGTGTGGCCACCCTCATCAATTATCTTAGCTAGATTTTTCTGGATAACTTGCTGCAGCTTCTCCATCAGCACTTGCTGTTTCACCTTGCACTCTTATGTTATGGAAACAGCATCTTTCTATAAACTTCATGAACCAACCTCCACCAACTTTAAACTTTTCTTCTGCACCATCCTCACCTCTCTCAGCCTTCATAGAATTGAAGAGTTAGGATCTTGCTCTGGATGAGGCTTTGGCTTAAGGGAATGTTGTGGCTGGTTTGATCTGTCCAGACCACTAAAACTTTCTCCATATCAGCAATAAGGCTGTTTGGCTTTCTTATCACTTGTGTGTTCAATGGAGTAGCACTTTTTTTTTTTTTTTTAATTATACTTTAAGTTCTGGGATACATGTGCAGAATGTGCAGGTTTGTTACATAGGTATACACGTGCCATGGTGGTTTGCACCCATCAATCCAGCATCTACATTAGGTATTTCTCCTAATGCTATCCCTCCCCTAGTCCCCCACCCCCCGACAGGCCCCAGTGTGTGATGTTCCCCTCCTTGTGTCCATGTGTTCTCATTGTTCAACTCCCACTTATGAGTGAGAACATGCAGTGTTTGGTTTTCTGTTCCTGTGTTAGTTTGCCGAGAATGATGGTTTCCAGCTTCATCTGTGTCCCTGCAAAGGCCATGAACTCATCCTTTTTATGACTGCGTAGTGTTCCATGGGGGTATATGTGCCACATTTTCTTTATCCAGTCTATCACTGATGGGCATTTGGGTTGGTTCCAAGTCTTTGTTATTGTGAAAAGTGCTGCAGTAAACATACGTGTGCATGTGTCTTTAGAGTAGAATGATTTATAATCCTTTGGGTATATACCCAGTAATGGGATTGCTGGGTTCAATGGTATTTCTGGTTCTAGATCTTTGAGGAATTGCCACACTGTCTTCCACAATGGTTGAACTAATTTACACTCCCAACAGTGTAAAAGCGTTCCTATTTCTCCACATCCTCTCCAGCATCTGTTGTTTCCTCACTTTTTAATGATCGCCATCCTAACTGGTGTGAGATGGTGTGTCATTGTGGTTTTGATTTGCATTTCTGTAATGACCAGTGATGATGAGCTCTTTTTCATATGTTTGTTGGCCGCATAAGTGTCTTCTTTTGAAAAGTGTCTGTTCACTGGGGGGAGGGATAGCATTAGGAGATATACCTAATGTAAATGATGAGTTAATGGGTGCAGCACACCAACATGGCACATGTATACATAGGTAACAAACCTGCACGTTGTGCACATGTACCCTAGAACTTAAAGTATAATAATGATTAAAAAAAGTGTCTGTTCATATCCTTTGCCCACTTTTTAATGGGGTTGTTTGGGTTTTTTTCTTGTAAATTTGTTTAAGTTCCTTGTAGATTCTGGATATTAGCCCTTTGTCAGATGGATAGATTGCAAAGATTTTCTCCCATTCTGTAGGTTGCCTGTTCACTCTGATGATAGTTTCTTTTGCTGTGTAGAAGCTCTTTAGTTTAATTAGATCTCATTTGTCAATTTTGGCTTTTGTCGCCATTGCTTTTGGTGTTTTACTCACGAAGTCTTTGCCCAAGCCTGTGTCCTGAATGATATTGCCTAGGTTTTCTTGTAAGGTTTTTATGGTTTTAGGTCTTATGTGTAGGTCTTTAATCCATCTGGAATTAATTTTTGTATAAGGTGTAAGGAAGGGGTCTAGTTTTAGTTTTCTGCATATGGCTAGCCAGTTTTCCCAACACCATTTATTAAATAGGGAATCCTTTCCCCATTGCTTGTTTTTGTCAGGTTTGTCAAAGATCAGATGGTTGTAGATGTATGGTGTTATTTCTGAGGCTTCTGTTCTATTGGTCTATATATCTGTTTTGGTACCAATATCATGCTGTTTTGGTTACTGTAGCCTTGTAGTATAGTTTGAAGTCAGGTAGCGTGATGCTGCCAGCTTTGTTCTTTTTGTTTAGGATTGTCTTGGCTGTACGGGCTCTGAAATTTAAAGTAGTTTTTTCTAATTCTGTGAAGAAAGTCAATGGTAGCTTGATGGGGATAGCATTTAATCTATAGATTACTTTGGGCAGTATGGCCATTTTCATGATATTGATTCTTCCTATCCATGAGCATGGAATGTTTTTCTATTTGTTTTGTCCTCTCTTATTTCTTTTAGGAGTGGTTTGTAGTTCTTCTTGAAGAGGTCCTTCACATCCCTTGTAAGTTGTATTCCTAGGTGTTTTATTCTCCTGGTAGCAATTGTAAGTCAGAGTTCACTCATGATTTGGCTCTCTGTTTGTCTATTATTGGTGTATAGGAATGCTTGTGATTTTTGCACATAGATTTTGTATCCTGAGACTTTGCTGAAGTTGCTTATCAGCTTAAGGAGATTTTGGGCTGAGACGATGGAGTTTTATAAATGTACAATCATGTCATCTGCAAACAGAGACAATTTGACTTCCTCTCTTCCTATTTGAATACCGTTTATTTCTTTCTCTTGCCTGATTGCCCTGGCCAGAACTTCCAATACTGTGTTGAATAGGAGTGGGGAGAGAGGGCATCCTTGTCTCTCTCTTTTGCTGGTTTTCATAGGGAATGCTTCCAGTGGAGTAGCAGTTTTAATTTCCTCCAAGAGCGTTTCCTTTGCATTCACAACTTGGCTAGTTGTTTAGCTCAAGAGGCCTAGCTTTTGGCCTGTCTCAACTTCCTCACTAAGCTTAATCATTTCTAGCTTTTGATTTAAAGTAAGTCTTTTCCTTTTATTTGAACACCTAGGGGCCATTTTAGAGTTATAATTAGCCCAATTTCTATATCGTTGTGTCTCAGGGAATAGAGAGAAGCGTGAGGGAGGGAGAGAGTTGGGGGAATGGCTGGTTGGTAGAGTGGTCAGAATACACACAACATTTATAAATAAAGTTGGCCATCTAATATGGGTGTGATTCGTGGTACCTCAAAATGATTATGATAGTAACATAAAAGATCACTGATCACAGGTCACCGTAACAGATATAATAATAATGATCTTTGAAATATTGTGAGAATTACCAACATGTGACACAGAGACATGAAGCAAACATATCCTCTTGGAAAAATGGCACCAATAGACTTGTTCAATGCAGGGTTGCTACAGACTTTCAATTTGTAAAAGCACAATATCTATGAAGCTCAGTAAAGTGAGGTGCAGTAAAACGAGATACGCCTGTACTTTGATCCTAACTTAGTTGTATTCATCACTCATGCTGTGCAACATTTCCCAAGTTGATTTCTACCAAACGTTGTTCCAGGGTGTGCAAATAGATGATATGCAGAACAAGAGTTCTGTGTTCAGATAGAGTTGGGACATGCTGATTATACTGAATCCTGCCATTCACATTTCCACTCTGCATTAGAATGCTAAAAGCTCTGAGAAGTCCTATCATAAAGAAATTTGTTTAACATTTTAAAAAACCAACATTTCCCATACACATTTGAACATAGGAATTTTTTGCCACAACTATTAACACTACAGAGCAGTTTTCCATTTGTTATTTTCCTATTCTCTTCTGTTGTCTTTATTGTTTTTGCATCTCCTCTTTTCCTCTTGTGTGCTGTTTTTCTCCAACTTCATTTTTAAATCCAGTGTGGGGAAATGGTGAGAGAAAGAGATAACTAGACTATAGAATTGTGGAAACAGTTTGAGGTCCTATGAACAATTCCCTGTAATCCCCCACAAAATAGGAAGATAAAGATGTACAAGAATCTAGGAGAATATATGAAAGGAGAAATTACAGAAAAAGAACGTGCTTTTGACATCATGAAATTTCTTAGTCATTTCATAGTCACTTATTCAATAAATGAGTCATTTTTTATTGGTAATCTAGCCTTTCTCCTTTTAACTGCTAGTTTTAGCTAGTGTTCCGTTTATGATAACGTATGTTGCGTTAGGCAGTCATGAAGCATGAGAATAAAAAAATGGAGGCTGGGTGTGGTGGCTCACGCCTATAATGCCAGCACTTTGGGAGGCTGAGGTGGGTGGATCACGAGGTCAGGAGATCGAGACCATCCTGGATAACATGGTGAAACCCTGTCTCTACTAAAAATACAAAAAATTAGCCAGGTGTGGTGGCGGGCGCCTGTAGTCCTAGCTACTCAGGAGGCTGAGGCAGGAGAATGGCGTGAACCCAGGAGGTGGAGCTTGCAGTGAGCCGAGATCGTGCCACTGCACTCCAGCCTGGGCGACAGAGTGAGACTCCGTCTCAAAAAAAAAAAAAAAAGATGGAGCTGGTATCTATAGAGAACATGACATGACCTATGATAGGAAGGTAATACCCATACTTGTCCATTCCTCGATGTCTTTCTCTAGCATCTTAGATTATTTTTCTGTCTGGAGTAGTTACAGGTTAAAAGGAATGAAGGTATGAACTAATTACACAGTCCATTTATAATCATTTTGAGGTATTCTACTTCCCTGCATAGGAGGCTGTCTCAAAAGTATTAGTTTTTTTTTCTGAATCACCCACATGAACCATGAATGTGTATCTAAAGATATCTCCAGTCACAAGCAACTATTACTTATTGAGAATAATAATAGCCAGAGGATATAGCTTAATGATTCATGAATCAGCTTTACATAAAGACTCTATTTAGTCTCCCTAGAAACCGATGATCAAATCTCATCAGGGTCAACTTAGCCTTTTCTATAATAGATAAATTGAATAACATGCTGTTTAATTTGTATGTGTGTTATTGAATGAAGCTATGGAGAATATTTGGTCTGCATACTAAAGATATCACTATTGTTTTGGTAAGTAAGGAAAATTTCAGAGCTATTGTTTCTAAATTATTTAACCCTGGGTGTTTGAAGATACATAAGAAACTTCAACATGCCAGTGTTATGTTAGATTATTTTTAATAGGTAAACAACAATTCATTAATGAGCAATTTTTTTCTGGCTAGACTCTGGTTTTCCGCCTCCTTTTGGGTTTCATTTAGAGCCTAAAATTCATTTGCCTGGATAGTTGATCTTATTTTGTATCTTACATTTCCTATGTTATATGCCATTTTTTTGGATTTTATTTGGAAAGATAAAACTGAATTTTAAGCAATTTTCCATTCTTAAAAAGTTACAGATTGCCCAAGACTTAAATGTTCATTGCAGAAAATTTGGAGGATTCAGGCTAGTATCAAGAGAAAAATAAAAGTTATCAGTAGTCCTACTCTTAGAGATAGCCGATGTTAACCACTAGTAACATTATTGTTAATATTCTTTTAGCTATTTCTGTGTATATATATAATAATAATACGTGTCTGTGTATTCTGTTTCCAGATTACCAAAATTTTAGTTAGTTCCCAGTTTAACACTGCTCTAAACATTGTTTTGTAAATCTTCGTATACATCTCATTTCCTTACAATAAATTTCTGGGAATGGAATTGCTAGGTCAAAGGGTATGAAAATTTTAAGATCCGTCATTGAAATTTCGAATTTGCTTTCAAGAAAAGTAGTGTGTTAGTCAGCTTGGGCTGCCATAACAGAATGCCACAGACTGGGTGGCTTAAGCAACAGGAATTTATTTTCTCACTGTTATGGAGACTGAAAGTTCAAGATCAAGGTGCCAGCAGGGCTGGTTTCTGGTGTGGCTTCTCCTCCTGGATTGCAGATGGCCACCTTCTGCACGTGACGTTCTCATATGGCCCATTCTTGGAGTGCATGCAGAGAAAGGGAGAGCTTTGATGTCTCTTCCACTTCTTACAAGGAAACCAGTCCTATTGGATTAGGGCTCCATCCATATGACCTCATTTAACCTTAATTACCTCCTTAAAGTCCCCATCTTCAAATATAGTCACAAGTCCCTATCTTCAAATACAGTCACATTGAAGGTTAGGGCTTCAAATGAATTTTGCGGAGACATACCTCAGTCCATAGCAGATAGTAATATTGACATTTCATCATCAGTGAATGAAAGTTCCCATTTCAACATCTTATTGTCAATGTCAGATACGTATACCATGTATGTGCATATGCACACAAGCATGTACATATTGCTAACTTGATGAAGATGGCATTGTTTTACTTTGCATTTCTTTGGTTATTAGTTGCAGTGAAACTTGACTATAATGTTTGGACTTTTTTTTTTTGGTGAGTTTTCTATTCCTGTGCTTTGACCATTTGTGTGTGTATGTGTTGGGGTTGTTCTTAATTGCCAATAAACCTACATTTTCTCTTGAGTGTTTAGCTATTCTGGCAGACATTTGTGCTTATACAGAAAAGGAATCATTTTCAAATAGTACTTATCCTTTGATATTAAACCATTATTTACCTTTAAAATATAGCAAAGTATACAGGGTTAATAATATATGGGATTCCGTATTAATGAATCATGTTTAATGCTCACCATACATTCATAAAAAGTATTTATAGTTTGCATGCATTGATTTGCTGACAGTGAAATATAGGTAGTGGCAAGGTTAATGTAGAAATCTTTTCAGGTATTATTTGCTCTGAATTAACAAATACAGCAGTGTTTCCTGTGATGTGGTCCCCAGAACTCTGATCCCACAAGATGTCCGGTGAGAAGAAAGTCTGTTGGTTAAATATTTTTGACAACTGCTGCATCCTGTACGCCCCACCTAGTGGTTCACAGTGCACATAGGGAACTGAAAGGCTCTGATAAGCCATGTAATAAGTAAATCTGTTTAACTTTTGTAAACTGGGTACTTCCAAAACTTATTTTGACCATAGAATATCCCCTTATTTTTTTTTGTTTATGTGATTTATGTTAACTTTTTATTTTGAAATAAAAATTCACAAAAAGTTGTAAAGAAAATGTACAGGGAGGTCCCATGCACCCTTCACCCAGTTTTCCCCAATAGTAACATTTTGCAAAACTATAGTAAAATATCACAACCAGGAAATTGACATTCGTATAATCTATAGAGCTTGTTCAGATTTCATCAGTTATACATGCGCTCTTGTGTGTGTGTGTGTGTGTGTGTGTGTGTGCAGTTCAATGCAGTTTTGTCATGTGTAGAGTTGTGTAACCTCCACCACCATAAGACTCCATTGTGCTATCTCTTTACAGTCACACCCACCCTTTCTCCTCTCCCTAGCTCCTGGCAACCATTGATCTGTTCTTTCTTTCTATAATTTTGTCATTTAAGGATGTTATATAAATGGAATAATATGGTATGTAACCTTTCGAAATTAGCTTTTTTTTTACTTAGCATAATTCCCTTGAGGTTCATTCAGATTGTTAACTGTATTAATAGTTCTTTCCTTTTTATTGCTGAGTAGCATTATATGATATGGATGTATGTGTGAATATTGTTCTGAAAAATAGCAGTTTTGGAAATTCTATACCACAGAAATCATACAGTTAAATAGTTGTCAGCGTTTTAAAGATTATGATTGGGTTGCAGAAATTAAAAATCTTTTTATTACTTCATTTAGGAATTCCAGAGACGCTGTAACACTCTGATTTCATTGATTGAGAAAGAAAATATGGAAATTGAGGAAAGAGAGAGAGCAGAAAAGAAGAAACGGGCAACTAAAACTCCAATGGTAAAATTTTCAGCATTTTCCTAACTTTTAGGTAGATCCCATTTTTTTTACATAATTAAAATGCCTATATTATGTTTAATGCCATAGTGATACCTATTAATAAAAGCTGGTTTTATGAAATGCTAATTTGTTTTGGACAGAAGAAGAATTACTTCACAACCATGTTTCTTATTTGTTTGTAGAATATATGGTTAGGAACTCCCTAGTAACTAGGCTCAGTATTTTAAAAAATTCCTCATGAATCTGAACAGAAGTATAATGCAAGTGAAATCTTTTGAATTGAGACTAGAGCTATCATGGGGGTAGCAGAGGGGTAGGGGTGGGATGGGATGGGGCTGAAGTTGAAACTAGGAGTTCTGAT
The DNA here is from genome assembly GCF_028885625.2 of Pongo pygmaeus. Lineage (NCBI taxonomy): Eukaryota > Metazoa > Chordata > Mammalia > Primates > Hominidae > Pongo > Pongo pygmaeus. The sequence continues at coordinate 133,856,442 of NC_072396.2, read as the reverse complement.
TTGATCAAGTAACTTTTCTGATGTTTGTGGAATTATGAGTACAAATGGGAACTCTGAGCAGACAACAAAGCTTTGCTTGGTAATAAGTGAACTGTTGAATTGATAGGATAACTTGATTTTAATCCAGTCAGGTTGCTTTGTACAGCTGTAATTTAAAATATTCTTTAATAGATCGTATTATTTGAGTGTGGTTAAGTAAACTGCCATATTTCATCGAATCTAAGATGCCTTCCGTTGTAAGACACAGCATTATTTTATGTACCACTGAGGGAAAATGCTGCCAGGTGTAATTTGTCATCAGTTGTAAGATGCATCCTGATTTCAGAGATGCTAAAATGTGAAAGAAATGTGTATCATAGAAGATATGAAATATGGTACGTTAAAACCTATCATAAGTTTTTTAAAAAATATATACTCATAAACAAAATTTTGCCCAGAAAACATTAAGTAGTTCTTTAAGATAAGAGTACATTTATAATACCGTGTGTAAGTAGATACTTGATGACTATTTTTGATGGGTATTTTATGTCTTTTCATAAAAAGAAACATCTTTGAAGGTTATTTTACATTGGGTTATATAGTTTGTTGGGCTATATAGAACATTAACTGTGAATATAACATTTAAGTGAATATTCATGTTAAAATTTTTTTTTAATGCATTTACATCCTAGATTTAACATTGTTGGGCCATTTAAAATGTGCATATTGGAGCAGAACATTAAATCTGTTTCCATTTTAGTCACAGAAAAGAAAAGCAGAGTCAGCTACTGAGAGCTCTGGAAAGAAGGATGTCAAGAAGGTGAAATCCTAAAGCCTAGAAATAAAGTTTTAAATGGGAAACTGCTATTTTCTTGTTCCCATCTTCAAATGCTAATTGCCAGTTCCAGTGTATTCATGGTACTCTAAGAAAAATCTCTTTGGTTTTGATTTCTTGCATATTTTATATATTTTACAATGCTTTCTACCTGAAATGTGTAGCTTTATATTTTATGGCATTCTAGTATTTTTGTGTACTGTATTTTGTGCATTTCATGTCTTCATCAAAATCCTCTCAGTCCTTGTTCTTTTGAAGCTTGTGCTGAGGTTTTAGCTTTTCTATGTTTTATATGCCGCTGCTTTGAAAGAGAACCTAGATTCTATAGTTGTATTATTGTTGTTTCATACTTTAAATTTATATGGCTGTGGAAAAATGAATTAAAATGTTTTGAGGAGAAAGACTTTTTCACTTCTTTGTTGCTTTCTTTTCTATTGAGTCTGGGCTTGTTTGTGTTACTGCATACTGTGATTAGCATAATAATTGTTTCTTTGAGGTCATCTAAATATTTTTTTCCTAAAGGAATAAAGGGTGAGGAAAGAAAAATATTAAAAAAGCTAATATTTGATACTGTGCTTGCTGTCAGTATGCATTACATTTAAATTATTCTCTAAATATTCAAGTGGGAAAATATAATAAAGAAATGTCTATAAGAAATTTAATTATTTCCTGTTTTTTTGTGCAGTAGAAAGTAGTTGTGTTTACTGAATTGTATTGCTTACTACTGTGTATTTGGTTCAAAGTTAAAGCTTTGCTTGCTGACTTGTGTGTGATCTTCTGTCCCATAGAGTCAGTTCAGAAGGGCCTGGGTGTAACATGTAGAATTATTAACAGTTAAGTTTAGAGTATGAAATAAGCACTATGCATGCAGAAGAAGGGGGGCTGTGTTTGTCAGGAATACAGTTATGCTAAGGTAACAATCTCAAAGTGTCAGAGGTTTTACACACCAAGAGTTTTTTTCTTGCTCACACTACATATCTCATGCAGGTCAGAGGGATGTGGGAAGGGAAGGGATCTGCTCCACACAGTAACTCAAAGTTCCAGGATGACTAAGGCTCTGCTATTTTGTGGCTGCAACATCTGGAACATGTAGCACTTAGGCTCTTTACTGCCTCAGCCTAGAAGTGACACATGTCACATCCACTTATATTTCATTGCCACCAAAGTAGTCATGTGGTCCTATATACCTGAAAGAGGGCTGGCAAATGTAGGGAAATAAATGGAACGTCTTACATTACTGCCTCTGTCACAGAGACTGTCAGTTCAGGAATGAACCTGGGTCTATTACATGAAACTTTTAGTGTGGAATTAATCAGAATCTGGGTCAGGTTGTAAGAGAGCAGGGAAAATGGATCAAAATCTAGTGTGAAATACACAACAAATAAGTAAAGCTGAGAATGCAGGATAATGATGTTAGTTACCAGAACAAGGTTTGGACCACTAAAGAGTTGTCTCTTCCCCCTTCCAAGATCTTTTGCATTTCCTGTCAGACTCTCTTTAGTGTACTACTAGCAAATTCTGGGTAGCCCCTGAGTGTTAGTCAGCATTCTTCACATCCTCAGTCTTTTCATAGAAGTTCTCCAACAGAGGAATAGATCTAGAACAACAACCCACTGTCTGTTGGACTCTTCTAAGTCTCCATTCATTGTCCAGATTTTATATCTCTTACTGCCATGTTTCTGGTTGGATTATTTTTACTGTTTCCACTATTAGCACTTAGACTCTTGTACCCTGTTGGGGGTTGGGGTAAAATTGGGGTTCTATTAAGAGACAAGGTTGGGACGATATTATATCAGGGGACCCAGGGATACCCAAATCTGTCCTTGGCTTAACTGCCTTTTCTGTAAGAAAGGGAGGCTAAGGTGAGCAAAGTAATACTTCACTAGCTGGTGCTTTGGCTGCAAACTCCAGAGCTCTTCAGCCCAAAATCTAACCTTGGAATTTTCCACTCCAACGATATGAATAGCTATAGTTAGTCATCTGCGCTGGAGAAAATGATACCAGGGAGTTTTACTGATAACCCCAAGTTCTGTGCAGTAGAAAACAGCCTAATAAGGGTCTGGACTCTGATCAGTCAGTTCAGCCTTTCTTTTCCTAGGGAGCAGAGAAGATGGTGGGTGGGAGTGGGCACAGTTACAGTCCTTGAACCCCAGCACGGACATTTAACAATCTCTGCTTCTCATTCTTTCTCTGGTAATCCAAAGGGGTCAGTAGCTGAGCTAATATGTGATTCTCTGCCTTAGGGGAGAAAATCTGCAGGTAAGTTCTTGTAGCCTTTTCATGGAGTCATTTCCCTGTTCCATATCATGGCTGTTATGAGTCTTTCTTGGACCAAAGTGATGTGAAATTCAGGTCCCCAAGGCCTTCAATGGATGCTTCTGATGTCATCCTTAGAAACTTGTGAAATAGTTTTATTCAGGACTTAAAGACCACACTATATATTTAGTGAAAAATTCATCGCCTATTCTACTTCTCATCTTAAAGTATGTATAGCTACACTGTTGAACCTAGCCTACCAAACAGACCCATACAGTGAATACCAGATGATAGCTTAGTCCAAATAATAGCATCTTGGAAATACAAAAATGCCTCAAGTCTGAACATGAAACCCCTTTTATTGTTAAATTTATACAGAGAAATTAAACTCCCATTGAAATGTAAAAATCCCAAGAAAGAAATCCCATTTCAAACAAGTGGCCTAGACATGGCTACTATGTTAGGGAGAGAAATCTGGATTGTCAGTTTACTATATCAGCTCCGTGGAGGCCAGAGGAAGCAGAAGAGAGTGCTATATACATGAATGCAGTCTTATAAAGCGTAATGATTCTGCCCACCAGCAAAAATGGTCCAATGGATTACATTGGAATCTGACCCAACCTGATTCCTTGTTTGGAAAATGTACAAGGAGGAAAGTGAGCAGAGAAACAGAGACCCTGAGTGGCTTCCTTCACTCAAGGCCTCTATCTGTAAAAGATAAGGGGTGAATGGGATTTCCCAACAACCCTAGATCTTCCACAGAGGTCCTTGTAAAGCTCTGTCTTGATTCATTGGCTACTCAGGCTCTAATTTCCTTAGAATCAAAAGAAGGCAGGTGGTGAGCTCAGTAATCTCTTGTTTTCGTCATAGCCATTGGTATGGCTTTATTGTATAGTTCTGTCATTTTCTCTGGCTACCTGGCCTACAAGTGTTATGCTATACTTGGATACTTTTCAGATTACACAGTTTTCCCATGAAATATGTTTCCAAATTTGGTTCTTCGTCTAAGACTCCCAGTTAAGAGAAGCTTTTGAACTAAAATATTTGCAGCTATCTTAGTTGCTGAGTGTTTGGTTTGAAAAGCCTCTACCTAACTGGTGAATCTATCTACTGTCATCAAAATAAAATGCTGTTATTTCCTAATTATTGGCAAAGGTCCCCTCTGTGGTCTGTTGTTCCCCCTCTATGGTGCAGTAGCCAGTGCAGCTAAGAGTCCCAGGCCAGCTTCAAGGCCACCACATGTCTTTCTCTCCAGGTGTTCTTACCAATTCCTGAAATCCTCAAGTTGTTACCAAATTTCAAACTTCTCTGAGTACTCCATCTCATGTTTCCTTCATCTTCCTAAGCCATCCTGCCTAATAGACAAGGAGTAAGATTTTTCTATGGTTGAAATACACATAGCTAATGCTATCCTGTCACCTATCCCTCAGCCTTATTATTTTTGTGTGCTCCAACTGATTTTTATCTGCCACTATCTCTCTCTGAAGGCTTTTTCAGAGACCTAGAAGGCTTCTCTACCCTCCGCATGGTAGGCTGGAAGAGCTAGGGATTAACACATCTGGAAGTGGCTCTGAATAAAAAAACTGATGGGAGTTGGTGTATGAATGCCCCAACTCTCTTACCTCTTGAGCAAGGTAACTAAGGTATGTGATTTATGGTTCCCCAGAGTTTACCCACCGGATTAAGCTCCAGCCACCCACAGTAGTGGCTGTCTTGATAACACACTCTATTAACTGCTTTCTTTTCCCTGTATCACTTCCCTACTCCCCTGTAGGTATTTCCTTAGGTCAGCTCCTGAATAAACTACTTGCATTAGAATCTTCCTATCAGCATTTGCTTCTGAGGGAACTCAAATTAAGATACTCACCTTGTGTGCATAGCTCTTCTTACCCCTTAGTAATTCATTTAGAAATCATAGGGTGTTTAATAAGAGTAATGACTGGATAGCATATTATTGGTCTGTTCTTGTAAATTATATTCCCTCCGTGAACAGTTAGTGGGTGGTGTGACTGAATCAGGGTATTTTGCACTGGGAACTCCTAGCTCTTCCAGGCTACCTTACAGAGGCTAGAGGAGCCTTCCAGGCCTCTGGAAGCTAAGTAACAAAATAAATTTTCTTGTATCACCAATAGCTATGATATTGGGTATTATTATTATTATTATTTTTTGAGACGGAGTCTCTGTCGCCCAGGCTGGAGTGCAGTGGCGCCATCTCGGCTCACTGCAAGCTCCGCCTCCTGGGTTCACACCATTCTCCTGCCTCAGCCTCCCGAGTAGCTGGGACTACAGGCGCCCGCTGCCACGCCCGGCTAATTTTTTGTATTTTTAGTAGAGATGGGGTTTCACCGTGTTAGCCAGGATTGGTCTCGATCTCCTGACCTCGTGATCCGCCCACCTCGGCCTCCCAAAGTGCTGGGATTACAGGCGTGAGCCACCACGCCCGGCTGGTATTGGGTATTATTATTAGGCAGAGGTTCCAAGGTTCTCAGGTGTTTGGTAAGGCCAAAGCTGGTGCCCAAGCTATTGTCTTTTTAAGTGTTCTCCATGCTAGCTGGTATCCCTTCCCTGTGCCAATGTTTCATTTAGATAATTGGACCAAGCATTGGCCTTTCTTACTGTAATGCAACCATTACAAAAGCTTGTTGATACCAGGCTCTTTTCATTTGTTGGCCTAGTGACTTGATCATTTGTCCCTTTCCTGATACATTGCTCTCCTGCTGAGGAAACTTCCATCTAGGCCACTGTAGTCAGATCCAAGCTATATCTTTCCATTGACTTTCAACCCTGTCTGTATTGCCCCCAAGATATGCTTGGTTGATTTCTGATCTTCCTGTGATACAGATACTAGAATTCATCAACATATTGGATTACCAAATTATGTGGGCTGTCCTCAAGAGTCTCCATATATCTATGAGAGATTGATGGTGAGCACTATTCATCTCCCAACTGTCTACCTCTCATCATGAATAGTTTTGAATTAACATATCTCCTTCAGTGGTGGAGCTCAAAGCCTATTTGCTATATCCAAGATAGAAAAGATCTTTGCATAAGGTCTCACCTTTGCTAGAATATTTATTATGTGACCATCATCATCATCATTTAGGATTGATACCTTATTCAGCCCTCTCCTGAAATCAACTGTAAGTTTCCAAATGCCATTTGTTTTTGTACTGGCATTTAGTTTTGTACTGGCAATAAGATCACTGCTGAAATATGATAACTTACCCCTTTCTACTAAGATTGTCGTGGTATTTCATCTACTGTTTCCTAATGTATGTTAGCTACACTGTTTACAGTTAGGTAGATGGTTTCCCTTGCCTTCATGAAAAATGATTGCAATTGGGTCTGAGATCTGGGTGCTGTATCTGTGTAGGTATATCCTTTTCTCCTTTCATATATGTCTATCCTGGTTTCTAAGATCTCAAGCTTTCTTCCTTTCCTAGTTTTGTTTATTGAGACACCGTCTCATTCTGTCACTCAGACTGGAGTGCAGTTGCACAATTATGGCTCACTGCAGCCTTGACTTCCCTGGCTTAGCGGATTCTCCCACCTCAGCCTTCCAAGTAGCTGGGACTACACGTGTGCACTGCCACGATGGGCTAATTTTTTGTATTTTTTGTAGAGGCAGGGTTTCGCCATGCTGCCCAGGTGGGTCACCTGGGTTCAAACGATCCTCCCGCCTTGGTCCTCCAAAAGTGATGGGATTACGGGTGTGAGGCACCGCACCCGGCCTCCTTTCCTAATTCTTTCCTAGCCTGCTTCCCACCACTTCCAAAGCAATAACTATCTCCCGGGCAAGAGTTTTTAGTTCATTTAAAGTACCCTGTAATCTAACCTATCCTATCCTGTAGTCTAACCTATCCAATAATGTAACCTAACCTAACCAAGGGCCTTTATTTCCAGGCCGACCCAATTCTGAAAGCCACGGCATTCTGGATATAGTTATTATTTAATGCCCTACAGCATTCTGGATATGGTTATTATTTAATGCCTTTTTGGCCTTTGATCTTTTTTCTTTCATTAACTTTTACTCTTCACCTCAGTCCAAGAATAAGCTACTGTGTCCATGTAGTGAAGGTCTTAATCTCTTTTTATGAGTGAGCTCTACCTTCCTTCAGTGATTGCACCCACACTCTGAGGTCTCTGAAGTCCACAACCATAATTAGACTCTTGGCCGATATTTATTGAAGATTCCTGATCAGGAAAGCAACTGCAAGGTGTGTCTTGTCTTTTGATTGGGCCTTGTAAATCACTAAGGGTTATTTTTTTTTAACTCTATCTTTTCTCCACAAATTCTTATATTAGGGTTTATGCAGTGTCCAAATCAGAGTCAACATGAGAACATATGGTGGGGAAGGGACTCAGAAAACTTTACAGAAGGCCATGACACCTCAGAATTTTATGTGACCATCATTCTCTATCTCTGGATACAAGTTAAAACAAAGTCCAGAGGAACAGAATCTAGGTCTGTCATCTAAGTTGGGTGTATGAGTATTTGGATCTAATGATCCATTAGGCCAAAAATGTCACACACTAGAATTCTGTTTATTTTAGGGAGACGTAGCTGCAGAACCTTGTGGCTCCTGCAGTTTGAAGTCATGGACAAGGTTATCCTAGCACCTAAAATGAATATTTGTACCAATACCAGCACCTGCCTATTACACTTGGGAGAGTATATACTGCCCCTACAGCAGCAGTGCTTCAAGTTTGAGGACTAAACCTCAATCTCTTTTGTGGGACTTTATTCCCCAAATGTCAGTCCCTGGGGAAGACAGTTGCCCTGTCTTCTGAGATCATGTCAGTGTCAGGGACAGAGGTGAGATCCAGGCACCATTAAGGGATGAATTATGGTAGTGATTGGCCTGGTGACTTGGGAATATTTAAATTCTGCCTTGGCCCTGTCACCCTGGTATGTTCCACAAGAGACACATGTGACTAAAGAGTGGCAAAGGAAGCAAAATAACATTGGGGGCATTGGCCCCCAGACTCTATTTCAGCACTCTACTAAGCTGACCACAAGGAAACTTAGAGTAGAGATAGTGTGGAACTCAGAACCAAAACAGGATGAATAGCTTACCATTTCCCTTAAGCCAAAGTCAAATTTCCAAATTTGCCATTCAAATGAGAAAAAAATGTTACAGCCACCAGCTCCAGAGAGAATGAACCCAGAAAGGGGCTTTCTACCTGTATGGGATTGTTTATATTCTCAGGGCTCCACCCACTAGAAACTGTGGTTCAACAGTGCCCAGGAATCTTGCCCATCAATTCAGCACTCCTCCACTACGTGGGTAGGAGGCTGGGGAGCAGACTAGAGGGGAACTTTTAACTCCTTTGCCTGGAAGTCAATATGGACACTATGCTTATCTTGCTTAGATGCTTAGCTGTGGCAACCAGGTACATTCTTTAGTGTGTGCTTGATTCTGTGTTGATATGTGGCTGGAGCATTGACTGATACAGAAGGTACCAAAAGAGGTACCATTATAGAATGCAAACTCAATAACCTTCTGTGAGAATCACATCACCTATGTGGGATTTCTTATTTTCTAACACATTTTTTGATTATTGGTGAGATTCTTTATCAGCGAACTTGAATCCTTGAGACAATGGTGTACTATACCATGGTGTCACAGTATTTTGAGTCTTCTGGGAAATGGCAACTTGCTGCTGTTTACGATACTGGGAGAAAATGTGATACTTTCATATGCTGTTATAAATGCACATATGCTGAAATTTGAATATGGATGGACTGTATTTTTAAACGATTTGTTTTTATTTTGTATTTTTTAAAAAAGCAATGTAGACTGTATGGGCATAGTTCGCATGCCATAATTTTCCTCGTGTGGAGATCTTCTGCAATGCTAGGTAGGTGCTGTGGTATGCCAAGCTGCACTGCTTAAGCCTCATAGAACTGGAGCTAGTGATTGCATCTCTCAGGATGCAGGGATATGGATTTACTCTGCTGAAGGAAAACATTCAGAGTCATATTCAGAATTTTCAGCTTTAGGCTTTGAAGACAATTACACTTGGTTTGGCTTTATTTTTAGGCTCCATGTCAGTTACCTTTTGCTGCATAAAAATCTACCCTAAAACTCAGTGGCTTAAAACAACCATTTGCAACTCACAATTCTGTGGGTTAGCAATTTGGGTTGGGCTCAGCACCTCATGGGCTCAGCTACTTTCAAGGTGTCAAATTCCTATTTATACATTCAAAGAAATCCTTATAAGTTGAAATAGGGGTATTAAACTCCTAGTAAAGTTGAATTCTTATAACCAGAATGGTTCATAGTCTGAGAAGAAGAAAGCAACATGCAGAAAAAAAATGGTCTTGAGGTCAAAATAGTAGGGCCAAAACTGGGCAGTGAGATCAAAATGCCCTGTGTTGTTTGAGAATACCCTGAGGTTCAACATATTTATTGAGGTCCAGGGATGGTCCTACCACCCCTTTTCTGTCACTGGGCCAGAACTCAGACAAGCTTTTTTGAGGCAGGAGACCTTTACCTTTGCTACCTAAGCTATTTGCTTCAGAACAGGCTTTCCTGTCACTTTTGCTGCCACCAAAGTTGTCAAGATTTGTAATCACATAATTGCCATTATTTCCATGGATGGGGCTCGACTGTGCCCTGTTACTTGTTATGACTAAATTAATGTATCTGGGGCAAAATGTCTCAACTCCCATCTCACTGGTCCCTAAGTGAGATCCCCATTCAGTCCACTGTTGGGCAAAGATGTTCCAGCAAAAATGGTTTGAAATTCAAATGCTTGAGTCATCTTTCTGGTCTCATAGTGGTTTGATCTCAGAAGCTTTGTTGCTCTTTCTGCCACTGGACGTTGGCATAGTCATCTCTGTCCATCCTGACAAATGTCATTAACTTTATGTTTTCATTTAAAATGTACTTGTCTATTTATTATTTACTCATTTGTATATTCATGCATTCATTTGTTCATTAACATTCTTCATTTTTAATTGCACCTCAGGTTAAACCCCAGGGAGAAGGGGTTGTGGCCATGACCCCTTCTCTTACAGAATACCCTTCAAGCTTTGTATCCATAGGGACAGTCTGTCTCTTTTTCTTTCTTTTATTGCCCTTGCTTCCCTCATTGGCTCTGTGTCTCTCTCATCTTGTTACTTGCTCTCACTTGCTCTTACACTCAAACAATATAAATAGCTCCTCAGGCACTCTGGTAACTCGCTGACTACTTAAATAAGAACAGGTGGGTATTATAAGGACAACAGCCAGCAGGAATCGAGGCAGTTAATGCTCTTCATCTCTCTCTGGGGCTACATGATGTCTCTCTCAATGTCTCTGTCATTGTCATTCTCTCTCTCAGCATCCCTGCTTCTCTCTGTATGTGTCCATAGCCCTAATCAATGGCCTACTGATTTTGTGCATGAGTTCTGCTTTTATTGTTACTTTTTCTTGCCATGATCCTTCGTAGATCCCTCTCTTCCTCAGGACATTTTTGGTAAACTCTAACTCTCATTTCTAACTGCTGCCGCCTTCACGTTTTTGAATGGGAGAATCATATGGGCATAGATCATCTTCTGCATCAGGTCACATTGTAGGTAAGTGACTCGACTGACTTGGCTACAACTGGGTCGGGTACACCCTGTGGCTAAAGGGTGAGGTCATGTGATATAAAACTTGGCAGCAAGAGCAGCAGAGGTTGCAAGCAGGCAGTGGACTAACAGGCAGTAATTGACATCTTCATATAGTCTGTTTATTGCCCATTAGTACACTAACCTTTCTTCTATATACAATACCAAAGATGTCTCTGCCTAAAACCACCTACCCATTACACCTCAACCACAAACACGTGCTTCCAGGAGAGACACAACTCAGTTTCATCTAGAAGCCATATGAAAGGATCATATTAAAAGCTGCCTGTCAGTCTCTGTCTGCAACCTTTAGGGGACATCCTTAAATCTTTCAGTTCCTGGGCCTGCTTATGGTCTTTGGTTCAGTGTATATATTGCATCCTTGCAGCTGCTTGGGAATGATGAATTATATACTGAAACCAGTAAGCATAAACTTGCAGAGGAGTTCTTTCATCAGCAAATCTGACCAACTGGGGAATCTGCCTCTGGGAGGATTATCCCTGAGATGATCTAAGGGCAGCAACAGTCCACTTCTAGGTAATACTGGCACTCTGGGCAAAGCCAACTTGAGGGGTTGGTTCTCAAACTCGAACTTGGATTGGAATCACCTGGAAGACTTGTTAAAACTCAAACTGGTCTATGGCCATACCACCCTGAACATGCCCAATCTTGCCTGATCTTGGAAGCTAAGCAGGGTTGGGCCTGGTTAGTACTTGGATGTAAGACCCCCTGGGAATACGGGTGCTGTAGGCATTATTTAAATTTAATTTAAAAAAATCCAGAATGCTGAGCTCCATCTCTAGAGCTTCTGATTCAGTAGGTACTTGCATTTCTAACAGGTTCCCAGGTGATGTTGATGCTTTTGGTCCAGGAATCACACTTTGAAAACTGCTGTTTCTAGGGTGCCAATTTGAATCCAGGCGTTTGGTGGTTGAGCTGAAGTGGGCTTTGTTGTATCGCTGTATGGTAGTTTCAATCCAGGAGAATTTCGCTAGGTCATCTGACAGTTGTGATCCTTAGCAGCCCTTGATTTGTAAACTCAAAACAGAGGTCTCCCTGTGTTGTCCCTCCTGGCACCTGGATTGCCACTGTTCCTCACATGCTGATTGTGATGTCCATACTCACCTGGGATTAACTGTTGCCACTTGTGTCCAACCCTAGCTCCTCCCATCCTCTTTTTATATAGTGATACTTCTGTGATCACCTCTTGCATTCTCATTTCCTGCCAGGAAGGACTAATGCCCCATGCGTGAATCTTTCCATGCTTCCCAACTCAAATTCCCAAGACTGGGAGTCTGATTGGCTGGCCAGTTTATTTTTGTGCCAGCCATATCAAAGGTTGCTGGCTGGCTTGTGGATTTTCAGCCCTTGAGTTGTGAATTCATCCTAAGTCTCACTGGCTGTGTCCAATGAAGGGCAGACTAATATAATACATAACATGGCTGCTAGATAGTAGGGGCTAAGAGTAGAGTAGGTGGACAAAGGGCCTGGGGTCTGGCAGGCATTGATGGACATTTTGAGTACAGTGTATTGACTAGCAGATTGATTTTTAGATGGTACTCACCATACTGTTTGTTTTAAATTATACTGCTATTACTATAATATTAAAATATAATATAAATTAGAATATAACAATACTGGCAATTACTTAATAACCAGGTAAACTTGTTATTAAAATACTGAATACTTCTTAGTTATTGGTAAATAGTTCCTTCCCTGAACCTTTCGAATGCCTTCTCTTACCCCAACTGACTTGATCCCTTCCTGAGACCCCCAACACTTTCTTACTACCCAACAACTAAAGGGTTATTTTGTGGCATAGCAGAGGACTCCAGGCTTCTGCTTCAGGGCTAGGGTTGGCCTCTTCCATTTTGATTGGCTTATGTCTGTGCCATTCTTGTTGCTAATTATTTTGAATGCCACCCCATGACATGGATGGAAAGAGGATCCAAAACTTATATTACAGAAGGCACGTGTACAATATTTTCTATGTGTACTTGCATCAATGTAGTTGTAAATAAAACATTTCATAGTTTGGTTGATTTGTTCTAAAGCAATTTCAACATGTCTTGCTTAAAAAAAAAAGGAAAGCATGTCTTTTGAAAAGCATTTTAAAACTGATACTCTTTCCTTAGGTTCACTGTCTTCCTGCAAGTAAAATAAATTTTGGTCACAAATCAGAATGATTAGATTGACTGTAGGTTAGTACTACATTCCAGTAAAACTAAACTAAGGAAAAAAAATCCCCTTTACTTTACAGAGGAGAACTGATTTAATAGTATAAACTAATTTATTAGAATCCCCTGCAGGGCTGTAATGGAAAACAAAACAAACCAAGCACTGTTCAATGTTTTCATTCCTAGTAGGGATTTGGCATTATGTATCATGTCTGGCCATAGGGCTATACGGTGGATGATCCAAGAATTGAGTAAATAACAGGGTCCCCAAATGAACGTATGTTCATATAACCTATGATGTCTTGAAACGAGCTAGAATTCATTAACCAATAATAAAATGTGTAGGATGCAAAGTATTGCCCCGAACTTTCACAGAACAAAATTACATTGGGTATAATCTTAAGCAGTTGAGGTATAATTGTGGAAAGGAACTACATTATGTAGTCCAAGTTTAAAGAAAATTAACTTTAGAAAATTCAGAGGGAGCCAGGAGCCTTAATCAAGAATTGTCTCCTGTTCCTAACCCCTTCAATGTATGAAGCAATAAAAATGTACCACTCAGATTTATTAAGATACGAAGCATGACTATAAAGCCACATGAGTAGTTGTGTGTGACTTGTGGAATCAAGGTAATTACTTTAGTGTTATAAACTATGATTATTCCTCTTTGGGGAGGTGAAGTAGTCTAGTGAATAGACATTGCACCAGGTGTCAGGAAACAGGTGAAGTTGCCACACTCCTGCTAGGCTATATACAGATGATGTAGTGGTATCATGGTATGGGGGAAAGAGCATAGGTTTTGGGAATCAACCAGGTTGTAGGCCTGGTTTCTCCGCTTAACTAGCTATGTGAGCTTGACACATTATCTAACTTTCCTGAGCATGCATTTGCCTAACTCTAACGTGAGGATGACATACTCAGGGCTGACACTGAGTTGATACCAGCATGGGTGGAACAGTTGTTTATAGCTGAGCTCTATCAGAGTCCACTCTGATTGGTGGGTACCTATGTTGTACTGGTTGTTAAGTATGTTGATTATCACTATTAATAGGACTTAATGGGTAGGGTTATTGGAAGCATAAAATGAAATGATATATGTGAAATTCCTGGCATACAAATGCGACTGACTTAATATTAGTTTTATTTATTTTCCTGTATGACTTTAAAAAATTGTTTTTCAACCTAAAGGTGAGAGAAAAATTTCTGGCACTTGTTATCACTGTGATGTTAAGAGGTTAAGGAACTGTTTATATCTTATATTTATTCAGGATCTATTAAACAAATATGAAGTTCCTACTTTATGCTAGGCATTGAGGATGCTGGGGGTAAAAGGGTGAACATGGCACTGTCCCTACCTTGTATGCATTCACAGTCTAGGAGGAGCAGTAAACTTCTGATTTCAATCCAAACAACCCTGAGAGTCAACATGAACCTGTAAGGTCAACATTTGTGCAGATTTAGTAGAGTCCTCCTCTAGGCAGGTACAGCTTGCTTAGCAGCTGAGCTCAGGCTGGATTTTAACTCCCCCTTACTCCCTCATCTTTGTGCCCTGTGCAGTGCACAACCTACACAATTACACAAGGCCCAGAGAACATTATAACTGATGTATACCCCAGGTGCTATAGGCCTGTAGTGGTAGGAGGTACTGAGTTTTGAAGGATAAATGGCATTTGGCCAAATAGAGATGAAGGAGAAAGCCTTAGCATGTGTGCAAAGACAGAGAGGTATGAAAGAACTGGGAGAGATTAGAGGAATAGTGGGTTCTCCAACCAGACAATATATTTGGACTCTTGGTATTGAAGAAAGTGATGACAATGTAAGTTATATTTATAGACTCTTTAAGTGTACAGTTTACCATAATTACATCTAAATATTAAAACTACTTTATGTGGGCTGGGTGCAGTGGATCACGAGGTTAGGAGTTCGAGACCAGCCTGGCCAACATAGTGAAACCTCGTCTCTACTAAAAATACAAAAAATGTTAGCGAAGCGGTGGGTCACGAGGTCAGGAGTTCCAGATGAGCCTAGTCAAGTTAGTGAAACCTCGTCTCTACTAAAAATACAAAAAATAGCCAGGTGTGGTAGCGGGAGCCTGTAATCCCAGCTACTCGGGAGGCTGAGGCAGGAGAATCGCTTGAACCCGGGAGGCAGAGGTTGCGGTGAGCTGAAATCGCGCCTTTGCACTCCAGCCTGGGGGGGCGACAGTGCGAGACCCTGTCTCAAACAAATCCCAAACAAACAAACAAAAAACTACTTTATGTGTAAGTTAATGTTTTTTCATTTTTCTTAGATGAGATAGCATGCTTCCCATTTTAAAATTTTCATTTGTGTTAAAAAAAATTGCTTTTGGTTAATGAGAACACACTGTCCTCTAAGGTTATTTGAAGTCATCTAGTATTTTTCCACCAGGCCTTGAGCCTCAACAAAGGTCAGTAATCAAAGGAGACTCAGATGACTTAGTGAGATATTATTGTTTTTAAAAAAAGAATGTGGAGCCTTTTGTTACTGAATTATGGATATGCATTTGCTTCATAGAATATTAAATCATAAAGTATTAGAGCTTGAAATTCTTTGGAGATCTTTGACTCTAATCATCTTATTTCAAAAGGACTTTATTGTTCTTCTAAAAATGATACAAGCTCATTACCAAAAATTCTAGTAATTCAAAGTAAGAAGTTGGGAGCTAAAACCATCTCAAATCTCACCACCCTGATAAATGTCCATTAGCATGAGATTCGTAGTGTTCCAGATATCTCATTGCATGCATATGTATATATATATGTACACACACGTGATAGATGAATATATATATACATTTTTTTTTGCGATGGAGTCTCACTCTGACGCCCAGGCTGGAGTGCAATGGTGTGATCTCAGCTCACTGCAACCTCTGCTTCCCAGCTTCAAGTGATTCTCCTGCCTCAGCCTCCCGAGTAGCTGGGATTACAGGTGCCCACCACCATACCCGGTGAATTTTTGTATTTTTAGTAGAGATGGGGTTTAACCATGCTGGCCAGGCTGGTCTCGAACTCCTGACCTCAAATGATCCACCTGCCTCAGCCTCCCAAAGTGCTGGGATTACAGGCATGAGCCACTGCACCTGGCAATATTATATATATATATATATATATATATATATATATTTTTTTTTTTTTTTTTTTTTTTTTTTTTTTGAGACAGAGTCTCCCTCTTTCGCTTAGGCTGGAGCGCAGTGCCGCTATCTCGGCTCACTGCAAGCTCTGCCTCCCGGGTTCACACCATTCTCCTGCCTCAGCCTCCCAAGTAGCTGGGACTAAAGGTGCCCGCCACCACACCCAGCTAATTTTTTTCTTTATTTTTAATCAAAATTATTCAATTTATGTTTACTAGAATTTCACAAAATAAGGAGAAAATGAGGTAAAGTGGAAGGAATGGTAAACTTTGGAAAAAGTATTTATTCCTCATAAAAATATCAGTTTCTAACAGATCCTTCTAAGGTTGAGGGGAAAAAATTGGTGAAAAAAACATTGAGGTGGTGTTATTGTATTTTTTCTTCTTTTTCCAATTTTAAGTAATATTGATTGACTTTGCTATGAAAGATGAGGAAATCATACATGTTTTCCCTATCTTACATTGTCAAGGTCAATAACATGTACTTTCTGTTCTAGGAATCAGTTAGAAATTGTGTTTGACTGGCAGTTAATAGAGACCTGACAATAATGACAAACACATAAGGATCTAGTCTCTCACCTGAAGAAAGACTGGAGGTGGGAGTCAGTCATGGTGAAGGTTCCATGAACTCAATAGGGATCCAGCTTCCTCTGGTTTCCTTATTTCCCAGGCTAAGTGTGTGACTTTCATTTTAAAGGTTATGAGGTGGCTGCTAGAGTTCTAGACATCATGTCTACATTCTAGGCAAGAAACAGAAGGAAGGGAGAGAAGGTCAGAAAGACTTCCAGCAGCCCTAACTGCTATTTGTATTTCATTACATCCCTCATCTGTAGGGTAGATTGAAGAATATGGTTTTTCCACTGAGCACATTGCCCAAGGTGAGCAGCTCCTGTGATCTCAAATTCTGTAGTTGCTTAGTTCTCATTTTATATTTGCATAGATTTAATGCCTGGAAAAACAATCCATTTTACCCAAGAATCTTTATTTATAAATTTTTTATTTTGCTTATCTCTTTCCTGGATGGATTTTATCCTTAGGCAGTTCTTTCCAGAGGGTTCCATGGGAACTATATTACCCAAATTATTGCTTGCTTGGTTGCTTTCCTAATTGACAGGAATTGTCTGCCTTTATCATCTCCTTAGGTTGTTCCAGTTTTTAAAGGATAGTGTAAACGCTCTTGATTCCTATTGTTTTCTGTGGGTACCTTACTCCTGGAACCCTCCATCATCTTGCTGCAATCTGGCCTGATTGCACTCTAGTCCTAATGGATACTAGTCATCCTAGGACTTCTCTTAACTGCAGTCCTTGGATGGAACCACTGTTTCTTGGATCTCATTGTTTTCTTTTTTGGTTTACTACTTTTTCTGGCTGGAATAGAGCCTCAAGTAAATTCATAAGAAAGAATATGTGAGATAAACTTTCTGAGTTTTAAGTTTCTGAAAATGTTTTGATTCTGTTCTCACGCTTGATTGATAAGTTTGGGTGCAGAATTCTCATTTGAAAATACTTTTCTTTCAAAACTTGAAGGAATGGCTCAATTGTCATCTAGCATCCAATGTTGCAAACGAGAAATATGATGCCAATCTGATTATTGTACCTTTATAGATCACCATTGTTTTTTCTTGTTGGAAGCTTTTAACACTGCTTTATTTTTTGGTGTCCTGGAATTCATAATGATGTGGCTTGTTGGGTGTTTTTGATTTGTGGCATTGAGCACTGAGGGGGATCCCTTTTATGTAGAAACTCTATTCTTCATGCAATTCCATAAAATTATCTTGTATAATTTGTTCCAATAATTTCTCCCTCTCTGCTTTCTCTGTCTCTTTTCTGAAACTGCTGTTAATTAGATTTGGAATTTTTGGATTGACCCTCCATGTCTTTTATCTTTTTGCTTAGATTTCCCATCTCTTTGTCTTTTCCTTCTAT
Organism: Pongo pygmaeus; assembly: GCF_028885625.2. Classification (NCBI taxonomy): domain Eukaryota; kingdom Metazoa; phylum Chordata; class Mammalia; order Primates; family Hominidae; genus Pongo; species Pongo pygmaeus. Next base: position 133,838,522 of record NC_072396.2, on the reverse strand, counting down.
TTTCTGGGAAATGTCCCCACCCTTATGCTCAAACTTGTTACTAAATTTTATTTTGAAAATCACATTTTAAATTTACACAACCTCTTTCTTGTTCTCTGATTGGTCCTTTATCATAGCATTTCGTCCATGTTTTGGGGATGCAATATGTTGAATCTCTCTGAGAACACTACTTAAAATTGTTTTGTTTTACTGCTGTTTAAGTTCTCTTTATTCCCTGAACTATTGCAGTTGCTCTTGGGGCCATTTTTCTGTTTATTATTGATCTCTTTTTCATTACAAATTTTTTTTCAAATGCCTGGTGATCCCTGTGTGTCTTCATATATAACAATAATGCAATAAAATATAAACAACTGCTTGAGAGCTCTGTGCTTGGGTAAAGCTTGTCAACTAGTGGGTTTCACTTTAGGCTGATCTGGTAGGGATCCCTCAAGGAACATAAGGCAGAGGCCTTTGCTTTAGGACTATTTAATTCCTCCAGAGAGTAATCCTCCTTTCTCTTGCCTGGAATAGAAGCCTGGTAATTATATTCTTTTGTGTGAGGAATTGGAGGTTGAGGAGAGACAACTGTTCCATATAGAGACTTTTAATTAATCTCAGTGTTGTGAGTTCCACACTTCACTTCTACTTTTTGCTGTACCTGGTGCTTCTGAACTCTGAGCTTTTCTGGGATCCTAAAGGGCATGCTGACTCTTTTCTTGGCTGTACTTCTCTATGCATTCTTTGGGTTATTGCTTCTTCATCAGTTACCATGCCTGCATCTGCTTTCTATCGTCAGAAATTCACCGATTTCTCTGGTATACTGATGGTCTCTACTGTTGTCCTCATTTGGGAGTTTATAACTTTTTTTTTTTTTTTAAAAATCCATTGCTGCCACAGCATCAGTCATCCTGCTTCCTGGTCATTGAGTCAGCCAACACTCCCAGGTCACCTATGGAGCTGAAGCACCCAGGGGATTATTCATGATTTAGTAAATTTGGAACCTTCCTAAAAAGACAATCTGGAGAGGGGCTTCAAGGTGGCTGACTAGGGATTGGGTACTTGCCTCCTCCACAAAGAAGAACCAAAATAGTGAGTAGATAATCATACTTCAAATAGATCACCTAAGAGAGAATGCTGGAATTCAACAGATAAGTGACAGGAAACACCTAAGGCAAGGAAAAAGAGGGAAAGAGGCAGCCTGCTCAGCTCATCAGGATTGGCAGGGAGCCTGAAGAGGCTCCCCAGTGTGGGAAAGGGTAAGTGAGTGATTCCTGTGGTTCACATTCCTACTGTAGACTCCCACAGTCCTAGCCACAGGAGAGCCCTGGATCCATGTGGGCCCTGAGACTAACCCAGGGAACTGTCTGGAGATTGTGCAACAGCATTGTTACAGAGAGGGAGCTCACACTGAGTTCAACCTTGCTGTGCCCCACCCCCTTCCAGTCCCAAGAAACTGCAGCATAGTGTCATTTTGAGAGCCCAGCTCCCACCAGAGTGCATCCTGCCCCCAGGCCCAACAGCCCCTGCATCTTCACATTCCTAGAGCCCCATTGACATCTCCACCCATAGCCAGATGCCACTTCCAGGGCTGAAGTGCAAACCATTGGCAGCAAACCTGCTGGCCCCAGTAGCAGCAAACCTGCTGGCCCCAGTAGCAGGGCCACTGTGCATTTACATGTGCCCTGAGGAAAGGCTATCCTGCTTGCAGCCACCACCTGGGGCTGAAGTGTGTGCTCCTCAGCCACTTGTTCATGGCTGCTGCCACTGAAAGTAACACCACCCTCCCCAGCAGCTGCCACCCCAACCTGAGCATTCTGCTGGGAGCATGGGGATCACCCTGCTCCTGCCTATCACAGCCAGCACCTGTATGCACCAGTAGGGGGCCTGAGGACATGTCCACTCAGCCTGGCTTCACTTCCCCTGGTGCACAAGCATGCCATCTGTAGGCTTGAGGATCGCCCTACCCGATCCACCATCATTGGCATCTGAACACTCCTCCTAGGGGCCTGAGGACAGGCCCACCCAACATGATGCTATCACCACAGCTGGAACCCATCAGCATGCATCACCTGTGGGCCTGGGAACTGGCCCACTCAGCCTGTTGTAGCCACCACCAACACCTGTGCAGACACTTGGGAGCCAGTAAATTTTCATACCATTGCTACTGCTGTCGGTCACAACACACCCACTGCCCAAGGGCCCAAGGACCCACCCTCCCACCTGGTCTATCACTGCCACTGCTGACACTCAAGCAAGCTGCCTGGAGGCCAAGTGATTGGCCTGCATCGACCTACTAATACTAGTGCCAGCATATGCCACACTGGGGCCCAAGGACAGGTATGCGCAGTCCACCACTGCCACCACAGGGGTCCAGGGACTGGCCCACCTGACAAACCTATCCCCAGTGAAACTTCACCAAAGCCACCACTAAAAACCACACCCTAAGCCACTGAGGAAACCACAGACACTACTGACACTCTTTACATCTGAAGAAATTATGCAGAGATTACACTACTGCACATGCTCAGAATCAAAGCCAAAGTGCCCTACCAACCAACACCATAAATGCATCTTCAGGAATAAGTCCTCTCCTATGAAAGCAAATTCAAAAAATTGGAAGAAGTGACACCCTGCTGTCAGCATTAGACAAATTATCTGGAAAGGAAATTAACAAAGAAACATTGGATTTAAACTGCACTTTAGACCAAATGGACCTAACAGACATTTACAGAATATTGTATCCAACAGTTATAGAATACACATTCTTTTCATCAGCACATGGAACATTCTACAGGGTAGATCATATGCTAGGACAGAAAACAAGTGTCAACACATTTTTAAAAATTGAAATCATATCAAGTATCTTCTCAGACCACAATAGAATAAAAGTAGAAATTAATAATAAGAATAACTTTAGGAACTTAAAAAATATGTAAAAATTAAACAATATGAGCCTGAATGACCACTGGATCAAAGAAGAAATTAAGGAGGAAATTAAAAAAAAGTCTTGAAACAAGAATTGAAACACAACCTACCAAAATGTATGAGATACAGCAAAAGCAGTGCTAACAAGGGACGTTTATAGCAATGAATGCCTATATAAAAAGTAGAAAAACTTCAAAGGAACAATATAACAATGCATCTCAAGGAATTAGAAAAGCAAGAAGAACCAAAACCTAAAATTAGTAGAAGGAAAGAAATAACAAGGATCTGAGCAGAACTAAATAAAATAGACTTAAAAAAATACAAAAGATTAACAAAATAAAAAAATTGGTTTTGTGAAAAGATAAACAAAATTGATAAACCACTAGCTAGACTAACCAAGAATAAAAGAGAGACAGCCCAAATAAACAAAATCAGAAATGAAAAAAGAGGGCGGGCACCTCCTGTAATCCCAGCACTTTGAGAGGCTGAGGTGGGCTGGTGGATCACCTGAGGTCAGGAGTTCAAGACCAGCCTGGCCAACATGGTGAAACCCCATCTCAACTAAAAATATGAAAATTGGCTGGGTGTGGTGGTGGACACCTGTAATCCCAGCTACTCGGGAGGCTGAGGTAGGAGAATCACTTGAACCCGGGAGGCAGAGTTTGCAGTGAGCCGAGATTGTGCCATTGCACTCCAGCCTGGGCGATACAAGCAAAACTCCATCTCAATAAATAAATAAATAAATAAATAAATGAAAGAAAGAAATGAAAAAGGAGATATTATAACTAATACCACAGAAACGTAGAAGATCATCAGACACTGTTATTAACAACTGTACGTCAACAAACTGGAAAACTTAGAGGAAATGGATAAATTCCTGGACACATACAACCTACCAAGATTGAACCAAGAAGAAACAGAAAACCTGAACAGACCATTAATGAGTAATGGGATTGAAGCAGTAATAAAATGTCTCCCAACAGATAAAAGCCCAGGACTGAATGGCTTCACTGCTGAATTCTACAAAACTCACAAAGAAGAACTAACACCAGTTTTCCTCAAAATATTAAAAAAAACTTGAAGACAAGAGAATTCTCTCTAGCTCATTATATGAGGCCAGCATTACATCCTGATACCAAAACCAGATAAGGACACAACAATAGAAAAGAAAACTACAGGCCAATATCCCTGATGAACGTAGATGCAAAAATCCTAAACAAAATACTAGTAAACTGAATCTAACAGCACAATAAAAATATAGCACACCATGATTAAGTGGGATTTATCCCAGAGATGCAAGGATGGTTCAACATATGCAAATCAATAGGTGTGATACATCAGATCAACAGAAAGAACAAAAACCGTATGATCATCTCAATCGATGCAGAAAAAGCACTTGACAAAATTCAACATCCCTTCATGATAAAAACTCCCAACATACTAGGCACAGAAGAAACATACCTCAATATAATAAAGGCCATATATGATAAATCCACAGCCAACATTATACCAAATGGTGAAAAGCTGAAAGCCTTTCCTCTAAGAACTGGAATAAGACAAGGATGCCCACTTTCACCACTCCTATTCAACATAGTACTGGAAATTCTAGCCAGAGCAATCAGGCAAGAGAAAAAAAAAAAGCATCCAAACTGAAAAAGAGGAGGACAAACTGTCCCTCTTTGGAGATGACATGATCTTATAAATAGAAAACTTAAAGACTCCACCAAAAAAAATTTTGAGATCTGATAAATTCAGTAAAGTGGCAGGATACAAAATCAACACACAGAAATCAGTAGTGTTTTTTTACATCAATAATGAGCTAGCTAAAGAAAAAATCAAGAAGGCAATCCCATTTACAATAGGTACAAAAATTAAAATACCTAGGAATAGGTTTAATAAAGGAGATGAAAGACCTCTACGAGGAAATCTACAAAACTCTGATGAAAGAAATTAAAGGGGACACAGACAAATGCAAAGGCATTGCATGCTCATGGATTAGAAGAATTACCATTATTAAAATGACCATACTACCTAAAGAAATCTGCAGATTTAATGCAATCCCTATCAAAATACCAATTTCATTTTTCACAGAAATAGAGAAAACAGTCCTAAAATTTATATGGAAACAAAAAAGGACCCAAATAGTTAGCAATCCTGAACAAAAATAACAAAACTGGAGGCATCACACTACCTGATTTCAAAATATATTACAAAACTATGGTTACCAAGACAGCATGGTATTGGTATAAAAATAGACACATAGACCAATGGAACAGAACAGAGAACCCAGAAATAAATTGACTTATTTGTAGCCAACTGATTTTTACAAAGGTACCAAGAACATACATTGGGGAAAGAACACTTTTCAATAAATGGTGCTGAGGAAATTGGATATCCATATGCAGAAGAATTAACCTGGACCCTTATCTCAAATATCAACTCAAGATGGATTAAAGATTTAAACATAAGACTCCAAAGTATAAAACTACTAAAAGAAAACATAGGGAAAACATCTTAGGACATTGGTCTAGGCAAAGATTTTATGGCCAAGAGCTCAAAAGCACAGGCAGCAACAAAAACAAAACTAGACAAACTAGACTGTAATAAACAAAAAAGGTTTTGAACAGCAAAGGAAACAATCAACAGAGTGAAGAGACCACCTGTTGACTGGAAGAAAATATTTATCAACTACTCATGTGACAAGGGACTAATATTTAGAATATACAAGGAACTCAACAGTAAAAAACCTAATAGTCTCATTAAGCAGTGGGCAAATGACATGAATAGATATTTCTCAAAAGAAGAGATTCAAATGGTAAATAGGCATATTAAAAATGCTCAACATCACTAATCATCAGGAAAATGCAAATCAAAACCACAATGAGATATCATCCTCAGTTAGAATGGCTATTACTAAAAATATAGTAAATAGCAGATGGTGGCGAGGATGCAGAAAAAAGGGAAGTCTTATACACTATTGGTGGGAATGTAAATTAAGACAGCCACTATGGAAAATAGTATGGAGATTTCTCAGAAAACTAAAAATAGAACTGCCTTATGATCCAGCAATCCCACTACTGGGTATTTATCCAAAAGAAAATAAATCAGTATATCAAAAAGATACTTCACTGCCATGTTTATTGCAGCACTATTCATGACAGTCAAGATATGGAATCAACCTAAGTGTCCATCAATGGACAAATGATTAAAAACTGTGGTATTCACTGTCAATATTAGATCAATGAGACAGAAAATTAACAAGGATATTCAGGACTTGAACTCAGCTCTGTACCAAGCAGACCTAATAGACATCTACAGAACTCTCCACCCCAAATCAACAATATATATTCTTCTCAGCACCACATTGTACTTATTCTAAAATTGACCACAAAATTGGAGGTAAAACACTCCTAAGGAAATGCAAAAGAATGGAAATCATAACAAACAGTCACTCAGACCACAGTGAAATCAAATTAGAACTCAGGATTAAGAAACTCACTCAAAACTGCATAACTACATGGAAACTGAACAACCTGCTCCTGAATGACTACTGAGTAAATAACGAAATTAAGGCAGAAATAAATAAGTTCTTTGAAACCAATGAGAAGAAAGACACAACGTACCAGAATCTCTGGGACACAGCTAAAGCAGTGTTTAGAGGGAAATTTCTAGCACTAAATTCCCATGGGAGAAAGCAGGAACTATCTAAAATGAACACTCTAACATCACAATTAAAAGAACTAGAGAAGCAAGAGCAAACCAATTCAAAAGCTAGCAGAAGACAAGAAATAACTAAGATCAGAACAGAACTGAAGGAGATAAGAGACACGAAAAACCCTTCAAAAAATCAAGGAATCCAGGAGCTGGTTTTTTGAAAAGATTAACAAAATAGACCACTAGCCCAACTAATAAAGAATAAAAGAGAGAAGAATCAAATAGACACAATAAAAAATGATAAAGGGGATATCACCACTGATCCCACAGAAATACAAACTACCATCAGAGAATACTATAAACACCTCTATGCAAATAAACTAGAAAATCTAGAAGAAATGGATAAATTCCTGGACACATACACCCTCCCAAGACTAAACCAGGAAGAAGTCGAATCCTTGAATAGACCAATAACAAGTTCTGAAATTGAGGCAGCAATTAATAGCCTACCAACCAAAAAAAGCCCAGGACCAGACGGATTCACAGCCAAATTCTACCAGAGGTACAGAGAGGAACTTCTACCATTCCTTCTGAAACTATTCCAAGCAATAGAAAAAGAGGGAATCCTCCCTAACTCATTTTATGAGGCCAGCATCATCCTGATACCAAAACCTGGCAGAGACACAACAAAAAAAAGAAAATTTCAGGCCAATATCCCTGATGAACATCAGTGTGAAAATCCTCAATAAAATACTGGCAAACCGAATCCAGGAGCACATCAAAAAGCTTATCCACTACGATCAAGTTGGCTTCATCCCTGGGATGCAAGGCTGGTTCAACATACGCAAATCAATAAATGTAATCCATCACATAAACAGAACCAATGACAAAAACCACATGATTATTTCAATAGATGCAGAAAAGGCCTTTGATAAAATTCAACACTCCTTCATGCTAAAAACCCTCAATAAACTAGGTATTGATGGAACGTATCTCAAAATAATAAGAGCTATTTATGACAAACCCACAGCCAAGATCATAATGAGTGGGCAAAAGTTGGAAGCATTCCCTTTGAAAACTGGCACAAGACAAGGATGCCCTCTCTCACCACTCCTATTCAACATAGTATTGGAAGCTCTGGCCAGGGCAATTGGACAAGAGAAGGTAATAAAGGGACCTCGAATAGGAAGAGAGGAAGTCAAATTGTCTCTGTTTGCAGATGACATGATTGTATATTTAGAAAACCCCATCGTCTCAGCCCAAAATCTCTTTAAGCTGATAAGCAACTTCAGCAAATTCTCAGGATATAAAATCAATGAGTGCAAAAATCACAAGCATTCCTATACACCAATAATAGCCAAACAGAGAGCCAAATCATGAGTGAACTCCCATTCACAATTGCTACCAAGAGAATAAAATACCTAGGAATCCAACTTACAAGGGATATCAAGGACCTCTTCAAGGAGCACTACAAACCACTGCTCAAAGAAATAAGAGAGGACACAAACAAATGGAAAAAAATTCCACGCTCATGGATAGAAAGAATCAATATCGTGAAAATGGCCATACTGCCCAAAATAATTGAAAGATTCAATGCTATCCCTATCAAGCTACCATGGACTTTCTTCACAGAATTAGAAAACACTACTTTAAATTTCATTTGGAACCAAAAAAGAGCCCGTATAGCCAAGACAATCCTAAGCAAAAAGAACAAAGCTGGAGGCCTCACACTACCTGACTTCAAACTATACTACAAAGTTACAGTAACCAAAACAGCATGATACTGGTACCAAAACAGATATATAGACCAATGGAACAGAACAGAAGCCTCAGAAATAATGCCACACATCTACAACCATCTGATCTTTGACAAACCTGACAAAAACAAGAAATGGGGAAACGATTCCCTATTTAATAAATGGTGTTGGGAAAACTGGCTAGCCATATGCAGAAAACTGAAACTGGACCCCTTCCTTACACCTTATACAAAAATTAACTCAAGATGGATGAAAGACTTAAACGAAAGACCTAAAACCATAAAAACCCTAGAAGAAAACCTAGGCAATACCATTCAGGATATAGGCCTGGGCAAAGACTTCATGAGTAAAACACCAAAAGCAATGGCAACAAAAGCCAAAATTGACAAATGGGATCTAATTAAACTAAAGAGCTTCTGCACAGCAAAAGAAACTATAATCAGAGTGAACAGGCAACCTACAGAATGGGAGAAAATTTTTGCAATCTATCCATCTGACAAAGGGCTAATATCCAGAATCTACAAGGAACTTAAATTTACAAGAAAAAAAACGAACAACCCCATCAAAAAGTAGGCAAAGGGTATGAACAGACACTTCTCAAGACATTTATGTGGTCCACAAACATGAGAAAAAGCTCAACATCACTGGTCATTAGAGAAATGCAAATCACAACAAGATACCATCTCACGCCAGTTAGTTTGGTGATCATTAAAAAGTCAGGAAACAACAGATGCTGGAGAAGATGTGGAGAAATAGGAACGTTTTACACTGTTGGTGGAAGTGTAAATTAGTTCAACCATTGTGGAAGACAGTGTGGCGATCCCTCAAGGATCTAGTACCAGAAATACCATTTGACCCAGCAATCCCATTACTGGATATATATCCAAAGGATTGTAAATCATTCTACTATAAAGACACATGCACATGTATGTTTATTGCAGCACTGTTCACAATAGCAAAGACTTGGAACCAACCCAAATGCCCCTCAATGATAGACTGGATAAAGAAAATGTGGCACATATACACCATGGAATACTATGCAGCCATAAAAAGGATGAGTTCATGTCCTTTGCAGGGACATGGATGAAGCTGGAAACCATCATTCTCAGCAAACTAACCCAAGGACAGAAAACCAAACACCGCATGTTCTCACTCATAAGTGGGAGTTGAATAATGAGAACACATGGACACAGGGAGGGAAAGATCATACACCAGGGCCTGTCAGGGTTGGGGGGCTAGGGGAGTGATAGCATTAGGATAAATACCTAATGTAGATGATGGGTTAATGGGCACAGCAAACCACCATGGCACATGTATACTTATGTAACAAACCTGCACGTTCTGCACATGTATCCCAGAACGTAAAGTATAATAAAAAAAGCGATATATATATGTATATAATTGCATATATATACAATTAAATACTATTTGGCCATATAAAAGAATGGAATAATGTCATTTCAGCAACATGGGTGAAACTGAATGTCATTCTGTTACAAGACAGCCAGGCACAGGAAGACAAATATCGCATGTTTTCATATAGGAGAAAAAAAATTGATCTCATGGAGGTAGAGAGAAGAATGATGTATACTAGAAATCTGAGAAGAATGTGTGGGTTGTGTAGGGGAGTCAATGAAGAGAGGTTGTTTAATGGATACAAATATACAGTTAGATGGAAGGAATAAGTTCTAATGTTCAAAGCAGGGTAGAGTGACTGTAGTTAACAACAATGCATCGTATATTTCAAAACAGCTAGAAAAGAGGACTTGAAATGTCTCCAACTCATAGAAATGATAAATATTCGAGGTGATGGATACCTTAAATACCCTGAATTGATAATTATGCATGCTATGCATATAATAAAATATCAAATGTATCTCATAAATATGTACAAACATTGTGTATCAATAAAAAAGACAATCTGAAAAACTCTTGCAAAAACATCTGAATTCTCTGCAACCCCATGTGTTAAAATTACCTGAAGTCACTGAATAAACTCAAAACAGAAAGTTTTGCTCTGACAACATTGACAAGGACTCTGGACAACACTCTCCTTCCACTAGGTCCTTGTGGTTAATGTTATAACACATCCCTGGGTAGAGACTTCTGATAGGAACAGCTAAAGTAGAGGCACTCAGGCTTTGCTATCAGATTGTCACTAGCTGTTAGTTACTCAAGTTCTCTGAGCCTTGTTTTTCCATCTAAAAAATGGGCTAAATAAAGATATTTATTCCAGAGGGTTACTTTGAAAGTTGATTGGCTTGGTGCATAGAAATTCCTCAATAAATTTAACTGGTCAAGCTTCAGAGCTATACTTTTAATCATTATAGTAAACCATTAATGGAAAAAATGGTCTAAGTGTTATGCATGTTATGCCTATAGGTATTTGTTGCCTGGGAACTTTTTTTTTCCAGAGAGAGCATCATAGAAGCATTTAAAAAATGTTGTGTCTTCTGCTATTATTTGAAAGTGAAAATTATGTGCTCTGGAAAATTATGTTAGATGATGCAAAAAGTGATCTAGTAAGATGAAAACACTGATTTGGCTTTATGAAATGAGAGTGGATAATCAATGTGGCTGACTTAAAATTTAAATATGCATTTATCTAAATTAATAAATTGAATAATATTAGGTAGTTATTATTATTGCTTCAGCAATGTCATCTTTAGGTCTCATGTTCTTTTCTTTCCAAAAAGCAATTTACTTGAGCCATCAGACCTTTAGACAGAAACCAGCTACTATGCCCTCTCATTGAAAAATAAAGCTTTTATTGTATATGTACACATCTATTTTTATGTTAATGGAGTCATACAATAGAACATTTTTGTATATTTATTACAGGTAAATATGGATTTATTACAGATATAGAAACATTCTATTGTATGACTATAGATATAAAATAGCTTTACTTAGGTACAATTTAAATACCATAAAATTCACTTTTTTAAGTGTGTACAGTTCAATGATTTACAGAGCTGTGCAACCATCACCACGATCTAATTTTTGAAGACGTTCATCACCTTCCTAAAATCTCTTGTGTCTATTTGTAGTCACTCCCCATTTTCACACTCAGCCCCAGGCAACCACTAATCAATTTCCTTTCTCTATAAATTTGCCTTTACAGATCATTTTTATTACTTATTTATTTTCTATTTGTAAACATATTATAATCATATATAATTATGGCATATACAGTGATGGTATGATATATGCATACAGTGTGGAATGAGTGAATCAAATGAATTAACTATCCATTAACTTCAATACCTATTATTTATCCCTCCTTTCTAATGGCAGCTTTCTACCCTTTGACCAGTGTTGCCCCATTCCCCAGCCCCTCCAGCCTCTGATAACCACCATTTTACTCTACATATCATTTTAAAAAGAAACAAAATGTCACATCATACCTCTGAAGATTCATCACCCCCTCCTCTCACTATGCCATTCCCCTCCCTCCTTTCCACTTCAGAGGTAGCCATTACCTAGAGGTTGGTGCTTATCCCTCCTATCTATGGTTTTATGTTTTCTCAACATTTTATTTTTGAGATTTACCCATATTAGAAATATGGATCTAGTTAATTCATTTACCCTGTGGTATTCCAATGAATATACTTGCTACTTTATTTAACACTTTGATGGACAGGTATATCATTCTCAATTTTTTACATTACAAACTATATTGTTTTTGTCTTGGAAACTGTAGTGATCATTTATAGCAGAGACAATGCTAGAGACAATGCTATGCATTTACCAAATTCTGTTTCATATTTCTCCTTCCTCAACAACAGAAAACTCTACTTTCCAGTCCCCTTGCAGGGCCACATGACTAGTTCTGGCCCATAAAATTGTGAGCAGAAGTGATGTGGGTCACCTCCTGGCTGAGGCAGTCTATGTTATGCTATGCTATGCTGTGCTATGCTATGCTGTGCTATGCTATGCTTTACTGTCCTGTCCTGTCCTGTCCTGTCCTGTCCTGTCCTGTCCTGTCCTATCCTATCCTATCCTTCCCTTCTCTCATTCCTCCACCACCCTGCCCTTGGATCAGGGGCATGGAAGTTGGCTATGGAGAAAATGGAGCCACATGATCATAGCAGCCTTAATTCCTGAGTCACCTCGTGGAGAACTACTGTCTTGGAGAGGTGCCTAATTTATAGTTGACTTTTCATGAATAAGAAATATTTATGTGTTAAGCCATTGAGATTTGGGGATGATCTGTTACTGTAGTATAAGTCAAGCTTATTCTGATTAACATTTTTGTACATCCTTGTTTATATTTCCTATATTAGCCATTAGGATGTCCTCTTCTGGGAACTGCCTATTCATTCCATGTCTAAATCTTTTCATTTGGGCTGTTTGTTGTTTTTTTCTTATTGATTTGTAGAAGTTAAAAATATACACTGTATTATTAATTTTATACATTGAAAATATATTCTTCCTGTCTGTAGAATATCTTTTGACTTTTTAAAGATGTCTTATCATATAGAAGTTTTCTATTTAATGTAGTCAAATTTGTCTATACTCTTTCTTGTTTGTGCTTATTGTGCCCTGTTTAATAACTTATTTTATACGTTTATATCATGAAGATATTCTCACTTTTCTAATTCTAGATTTTTTGAAAATTTGTTTTTCACATTTAAGTCTTTAATTCATCTGGAATTTATTTTTGTGTAGGATATAAGGTAGGGATCAATTTTTATTTCCCCTTACCTTTGCAGATAACAAATTGTCCCAGCACCATTTACTGAATGCTCTATTATTTCCCCAACTGATTTATAATGCTACTTCTGTTATATACCAAGTTCCCATATGTATGTACATCTGCTTTTGGGCACTGTAATGTGAAGCATTGATATATTTCAGGGGTCAGCAAACTATATATCTCAGGTCAAATCTGGCCCACAAGCGCTGCTCAAGTAGGCTAGCAACATAAATGTTGGAGGCCAAGCCTTGGCCATACTCCTCTGCCCATGTCCTCCTCTTTGTTCCCAGTGCTTGCCTCCCCTTATGGCAGCCACTCCTCACTGCTGCCCAGGGCTCATAGTCTCCTTCTACTTGTTGGAGGCTCTGCTGTTGGCAGCTGTCCCCATGGAGCAGCTGTTGGCAGCTGTCCCCATGGAGCAGTGGCATCAGTCCAGTGGAATCTCAGTCTGGGAGTCAGTGACTTAGTGAGTTGCCTTGCCTCCAGCCACCTGCCCAAGTTAAGATGGCCAAGCTCTCTGAGAGCAGAGCAGGATGGATGTACTGGGGTCTGGGTGTGGCTGGGGCTGAAGATGTTACTGACTGTGGTGGTTGCCTTCTTGTCTTCCCTTCCCGCTTAGGTAGAGCAATCAACCATGCTGATTTTCTGGAGATGGAGGGGATACTCAGTATCTGAGACTTTCAGGGCAGAACAAGGGCAGTCCCAGGCAAACTGAGATAGTTGGTCAATAGTCACCTTAGCCTTTGGATGGTAGATCTTCTGAAAAATGTCTCCAACAGAGGATACAAAGCCTGCTCACTGTGTGGAACTATCCACCCCAGGCAAATGGGGTGAAGCTGGGTAGGAGTTCCTCTCTTGTTATATAAGTATCTACACAATATCCTCAAATTTTCCCCCTGGCATGCAAAGCCTAAAGTGTTTACTATCTGGCCCTTTACAGACAAAGTTTACCAACCGCTGATCTATTTGATTATTTTTATGGTAGTATCATATTATTTAACAATTAATATGTTTTTAATAAATTGATATCTAGTAGGTTGAATCTTCCCTCATTCTCTTCAAAATTTTCTTGGCTGTTCTTGGCCTGATACTCTTACATATCACTTTTACAATGGGAAATATACTGTTGGGATTTTGGTTGGAATATAATTGAATAATAATTTTCTCTATTATAATTCTACACATACTTGGTTAACTTTTTTTCCTAAGAATCTTACAGGTTTTGTTGCTGTTGTGAATGATATTTAAAAATATATTATATATTTTCTAATTGATTATTGCTGGTATATATAATTTTGTATGTTGATTTGATGTCCAGCAGCATTGCTGAAATCTTTTATTAGTGCCAATAGTTTGTTGCAAAAATGGCAATTTTCTTTCTTTTTTTACAATATTCTCTTTCATTTATTTTTATTTTTTGTTTTATTGTTCTGACAAGTGCCTCCAGTCTATATTGAATAGAAATAGTGATGAAGATACTTGATTTGTTTTCTGATTCTAAAGGGTATGATTCAAATATTTCACCATTAGCTATGATGTTTGTTGCAGATTTTTGTTAGCTACCTTTTATCAAGTCAAGGAAGTTCCTTTTCATTCTGAGTTGGCTAAGATGTGTTTTTTAAAAAATCATATGAATGAGTATTGAATTTTATCAAATGCTTTGTCTGCATCTAGTGAAATTTGGTGTATTTTCTCCCTTGGACACTTAATTTTGTGAATTGCATGGATTTTCTAATGTTGAACTAATCTTATATTTCTGGGATAAATACTACCTGGTCATAATGTTTTAAAAATTATAATACATTGCTAGGTTTGGTTTGCTAATGTTGGATTTAGGATTTTACATTAATGATCATATGTTGGATTCTCCAGTTTTTGTCCTCTTTTTATACTGTTCTTTTCGAGTTTTGGTATCAACACATACTAGATTCACAAAATAATTTGGAAATTCTAACTTCTTTTTCTTCTGGAGCATTTTATATAAAATCTGGATTATATATTTTTGAACATTTGGTTAAACTTGCTTCTAAAACGATATGGGCCTTTGACAGCTATGTTTAATTCATTTTCTTTTGTTGTGATTATTGATATATTTGGACATTTTTTTAATAACAGATTTATTGAGGCATAATTTGCATACTATATACCATTCCTACTTTTAACATGTAAAATTCAATAGCTCTTGTTATATTCACAGTGTTTTGCAAACATCACTGCAATCCAATTTTAAAACACGTTCATTATCCCATAAAGAAACTTCATACACATTAACAGTCACTTCCAATTCCCCCTCTCCCAACCCGTGGAAGTCACTTATCTACTTTTTGTCTCTATGAATTTGCCTGTTCTGGACTCATCACAGAAATGGAATCATAAAATATTTGGGCTTTTATGTCTGGCTTCTTTTGCTTAGCATAATGTTTTCAAGGTTCATTCATATTGTAGCATGGATCAGCACTTCATTCCTTTTTTTCTCTCAGTCAGCTTATAGGCAACTTCATTCCTTTTTATGGCTGAATGATATTCCGTTGTATAGACATAGTGCCATTTGTTAGTCCATTTATCTGTTGATAGACATTTGGGTTGTTTTTACTCTTTGGTTATTGTGAATAACACTGTTATGAACATTCACATACAAGGTTTTGTGTTTTCAGCTCTCTTGGGCATATACATAGGGGTGGAATTGCTGGGTCATATTGTAACTGTGTGTTTTACTATTTTAGGAACTGCCAACGATGATTCTTATTATGAATCAAGTTTTCTCTATTTTTATTGTTACCCTTTACTCATTTGGAAGTCGTACATTTTATTTCTGATCTTCTGGTAACTTAAAAAAATTTAAATCAATATGTGACCCCTTAAATATTTATAGATAAATGTTACAATGAAGTCTAACATCAATCACTCTGTATTTTTCTAAACAATGCAAGAAAACAAATACTCGTCATCACCCCTTCTTCCATCTTGTTGTCTAGTGTATTAACTTTGTTATTAAATCATCCTTAACTATCACTATTGTTTATTTTTATACTCAGTGCTTTTTAAATTTGTAAACATGTTTTTCAGTTTCTATGCTCACCATTGTTTGTTTTGTCCTATACTTTTATTCTGAAATTATTATTTTTTCCTGTCTGAAGTAGATATTTTTGTTGCCTTTCAGCAAGGGTCTTTGAAAGGAAACTGCTTTTAGTCTTATTTGTCTGAAAATGCCTTTTGTTCACTCTCACTTCTTAATGATTGTTTAGCTAAGCATAGGCTTCAGGGTAGAAGATATTTTTCCTCATCACTTTGAAGCTATCATTCCATTTTATTTGAGCCTCCATTGTCAATCTAATAGTCATTCTCTTGTAGAATTGTTTTGTTTTGTTTTATCTTTGGTATTCTGCATAATGAGATACCAAAAAGCCAATAATTGGCACTTAAGATAGAAGAGTTCATTACTTTGAAGCTAAATACCAAACTGCTTCCTGAATATTCAGCTGGTGAAAAAAAAATCTGGTTTGTGGTGATTGGGGAAGTTAATTTTTTTTTTCTTTTTATTATTATTATTATTATTATTATTATTATTATACTTTAGGCTCTATGGTACATGTGCGCAACGTGCAGGTAAGTTACATATGTATACATGTGCCATGCTGGTGCACTGCACCCACCAACTCGTCATCTAGCATTAGGTATATCTCCCAATGCTATCCCTCCCCCCTCCCCCCACCC
The DNA here is from genome assembly GCF_028885625.2 of Pongo pygmaeus. Lineage (NCBI taxonomy): Eukaryota > Metazoa > Chordata > Mammalia > Primates > Hominidae > Pongo > Pongo pygmaeus. Next base: position 133,821,794 of record NC_072396.2, on the reverse strand, counting down.
CACAACAGTCCCCAGAGTGTGATGTTCCCCTTCCTGTGTCCATGTGTTCTCATTGTTCAATTCCCACCTATGAGTGAGAATATGCGGTGTTTGGTTTTTTGTTCTTGCGATAGTTTACTGAGAATGATGATTTCCAATTTCATCCATGTCCCTACAAAGGACGTGAACTCATCATTTTTTATGGCTGCATAGTATTCCATGGTGTATATGTGCCACATTTTCTTAATCCAGTCTATCATTGTTGGACATTTGGGTTGGTTCCAAGTCTTTGCTATTGTGAATAGTGCCGCAATAAACATACGTGTGCATGTGTCTTTATAGCAGCATGATTTATAGTCCTTTGGGTATATACCCAGTAATGGGATGGCTGGGTCGAATGGAATTTCTAGTTCTAGATCCCTGAGGAATCGCCACACTGACTTCCACAAGGGTTGAACTAGTTTACAGTCCCACCAACAGTGTAAAAGTGTTCCTATTTCTCCACATCCTCTCCATCACCTGTTGTTTCCTGACTTTTTAATGATTGCCATTCTAACTGGTGTGAGATGGTATCTCATTGTGGTTTTGATTTGCATTTCTCTGATGGCCAGTGATGGTGAGCATTTTTTCATGTGCTTTTTGGCTGCATAAATGTCTTCTTTTGAGAAGTGTCTGTTCATGTCCTTTGCCCACTTTTTGATGGGGTTGTTTGTTTTTTTCTTGTAAATTTGTTTGAGTTCGTTGTAGATTCTGGATATTAGCCCTTTGTCGGATGAGTAGGTTGCGAACATTTTCTCCCATTTAGTAGGTTGCCTGTTCACTCTGATGGTAGTTTCCTTTGCTGTGCAGAAGCTCTTTAGTTTAATTAGATCCCATTTGTCAATTTTGGCTTTTGTGGCCATTGCTTTTGGTGTTTTAGACATGAAGTCCTTGCCCATGCCTATGTCCTGAATGGTATTGCCTAGGTTTTCTTCTAGGGTTTTTATGGTTTTAGGTCTAACATTTAAGTCTTTAATCCATCTTGAATTGATTTTTGTATAAGGTGTAAGGAAGGGATCCAGTTTCAGCTTTCTACATATGGCTAGCCAGTTTTCCCAGCACCATTTATTAAATAGGGAATCCTTTCCCCGTTTCTTGTTTTTCTCAGGTTTGTCAAAGATCAGATAGTTGTAGATATGTGGCATTATTTCTGACGGCTCTGTTCTGTTCCATTGATCTATATCTCTATTTTGGTACCAGTACCATGCTGTTTTGGTTACTATAGCCTTGTAGTATAGTTTGAAGTCAGGTAGCGTGATGCCTCCAGCTTTGTTCTTTTGGCTTAGGACTGACTTGGCGATGCGGGCTCTTTTTTGGTTCCATATGAACTTTAAAGTAGTTTTTTCCAATTCTGTGAAGAAAGTCATTGGTAACTTGATGGGGATGGCATTGAATCTGTAAATTACCTTGGGAAGGATGGCCATTTTCATGATATTGATTCTTCCTACCCATGAGCATGGAATGTTCTTCCATTTGTTTGTATCCTCTTTTATTTCCTTGAGCAGTGGTTTGTAGTTCTCCTTGAAGAGGTCCTTCACATCCCTTGTAAGTTGGATTCCTAGGTATTTTATTCTCTTTGAAGCAATTGTGAATGGGAGTTCACTCATGATTTGGCTCTCTGTTTGTCTGTTATTGGTGTATAAGAATGCTTGTGATTTTTGTACATTGATTTTGTATCCTGAGACTTTGCTGAAGTTGCTTATCAGCTGAAGGAGATTTGGGGCTGAGACAATGGGGTTTTCTAGATATACTATCATGTCATCTGCAAACAGGGACAATTTGACTTCCTCCTTTCCTAATTGAATACCCTTGATTTCCTTCTTTTGCCTAATTGCCCTGGCCAGAACTTCCAACACCATGTTGAATAGAAGTGGTGAGAGAGGGCATCCCTGTCTTGTGCCAGTTTTCAAAGGGAATGCTTCCAGTTTTTGCCCATTCAGTATGATATTGGCTGTGGGTTTGTCATAAATAGCTCTTATTATTTTGAGATACGACCCATCAATACCTAATTTATTGAGAGTTTTTAGCATGAAGGGTTGTTGAATTTTGTCAAAGGCCTTTTCTGCATCTATTGAGATAATCATGTGGTTTTTGACTTTGGTTCTGTTTATATGCTGGATTACATTTATTGATTTGCGTATATTAAACCAGCCTTGCATCCCAGGGATGAAGCCCACTTGATCATGGTGGATAAGCTTTTTGATGTGCTGCTGGATTCTGTTTGCCAGTATTTTATTGAGGATTTTTGCATCAATGTTCATCAAGGATATTGGTCTAAAATTCTCTTTTTTTGTTGTGTCTCTGCCCGGCTTTGTTATCAGGATGATGCTGGCCTCATAAAATGAGTTAGGGAGGATTCCCTCTTTTTCTATTGCTTGGAATAGTTTCAGAAGGAATGGTACCAGCTCCTCCTTGTACCTCTGGTAGAATTCGGCTGTGAACCCATCTGGTCCTGGACTTTTTTTGGTTGGTAAGCTATTGATTATTGCCACAATTTCAGCTCCTGTTATTGGTCTATTCAGAGATTCAACTTCTTCCTGGTTTAGTCTTGGGAGGGTGTATGTGTTGAGGAATTTATCCATTTCTTCTAGATTTTCTAGTTTATTTGCGTAGAGGTGTTTGTAATATTCTCTGATGGTAGTTTGTATTTCTGTGGGATCGGTGGTGATATCCCCTTTATCATTTTTTATTGCATCTATTTGATTCTTCTCTCTTTTTTTCTTTATTAATCTTGCTAGCGGTCTATCAATTTTGTTGATCCTTTCAAAAAACCAGCTCCTGGATTCATTTATTTTTTGAGGGGTTTTTTGTGTCTCTATTTCCTTCAATTCTCTCTGATTTTAGTTATTTCCTGCCTTCTGCTAGCTTTTGAATGTGTTTGCTCTTGCTTTTCTAGTTCTTTTAATTGTGATATTAGGGTGTCAATTTTGGATCTTTCCTGCTTTCTCTTGTGGGCATTTAGTGCTATAAATTTCCCTCTACACACTGCTTTGAATGCATCCCAGAGATTCTGGTATGTTGTGTCTTTGTTCTCATTGGTTTCAAAGAACATCTTTATTTCTGCCTTCATTTCGTTATGTACCCAGTAGTCATTCAGGAGCAGGTTGTTCAGTTTCCACGTAGTTGAGCGGTTTTGAGTGAGATTCTTAATCCTGAGTTCTAGCTTGATTGCACTGTGATCTGAGAGATAGTTTGTTATAATTTCTGTTCTTTTACATTTATTGAGGAGAGCTTTACTTCCAAGTATATGGTCAATTTTGGAATAGGTGTGGTGTGGTGCTGAAAAAAATGTATATTCTGTTGATTTGGGGTGGAGAGTTCTGTAGATGTCTATTAGGTCTGCTTGGTGTAGAGCTGAGTTCAATTCCTGGGTATCCTTGTTGATTTTCTGTTTCGTTGATCTGTCTAATGTTGACAGTGGGGTGTTAAAGTCTCCCATTATTAATGTGTGGGAGTCTAAGTCTCTTTGTAGGTCACTCAGGACTTGCTTTATGAATCTGGGTGCTCCTGTATTGGGTGCATATATATTTAGGATAGTTAGCTCTTCTTGTTGAATTAATCCCTTTACCATTATGTAACGGCCTTCTTTGTCTCTTTTGATCTTTGTTGGTTTAAAGTCTGTTTTATCAGAGACTAGGATTGCAACCCCTGCCTTTCTTTGTTTTCCATTTGCTTGGTAGATCTTCCTCCATCCTTTCATTTTGAGCCTATGTGTGTCTCTGCATGTGAGATGGGTTTCCTGAATACAGCACACTGATGGGTCTTGAGTCTTTATCCAATTTGCCAGTCTGTGTCTTTTAATTGGAGCATTTAGTCCATTTACATTTAAAGTTAATATTGTTATGTGTGAATCTGATCCTGTCATTATGATGTTAGCTGGTTATTTTGCTCGTTAGTTGATGCAGTCTCTTCCTAGTCTCGATGGTCTTTACATTTCGGTATGATTTTGCAGTGGCTGGTACCGGTTGTGCCTTTCCATGTTTAGCGCTTCCTTCAGGAGCTCTTTTAGGGCAGGCCTGGTGGTGACAAAATCTCTCAGCATTTGCTTGTCTGTAAAGGATTTTATTTCTCCTTCACTTATGAAGCTTAGTTTGGCAGGATATGAAATTCTGGGTTGAAAATTCTTTTCTTTAAGAATGTTGAATATTGGCCCCCACTCTCTTCTGGCTTGTAGGGTTTCTGCCGAGAGATCCGCTGTTAGTCTGATGGGCTTCCCTTTGATGGTAACCCGACCTTTCTCTCTGGCTGCCCTTAACATTTTTTCCTTCATTTCAACTTTGGTGAATCTGACAATTATGTGTCTTGGAGTTGCTCTTCTCGAGGAGTATCTTTGTGGCGTTCTCTGTATTTCCTGAATCTGAATGTTGGCCTGCCTTGCTAGATTGGGGAAGTTCTCCTGGATAATATCCTGCAGAGTGTTTTCCAACTTGTTTCCATTCTCCCCATCACTTTCAGGTACACCAATCAGACGTAGATTTGGTCTTTTCACATAGTCCCACATTTCTTGGAGGCTTTGCTCGTTTCTTTTTATTCTTTTTTCTCTAAACTTCCCTTCTCGCTTCATTTCATTCATTTCATCTTCCAGGGCTGATACCCTTTCTTCCATTTGATCGCATCGGCTCCTGAGGCTTCTGCATTCTTCACGTAGTTCTCGAGCCTTGGTTTTCAGCTCCATCAGCTCCTTTAAGCACTTCTCTGTATTGGTTATTCTAGTTATACATTCTTCTAAATTTTTTTCAAAGTTTTCAACTTCTTTGCCTTTGGTTTGAATATCCTCCCGTAGCTCGGAGTAATTTGATCGTCTGAAGCCTTCTTCTCTCAGCTCGTCAAAGTCATTCTCCGTCCAGCTTTGTTCCGTTGCTGGTGAGAAACTGCGTTCCTTTGGAGGAGGAGAGGTACTCTGCTTTTTAGAGTTTCCAGTTTTTCTGCTCTGTTTTTTCCCCATCTTTGTGGTTTTATCTACTTTTGGTCTTTGATGATGGTGATGTACAGATGGGTTTTTGGTGTGGATGTCCTTTCTGTTAGTTTTCCTTCTAGCAGACAGGACCCTCAGCTGCAGGTCTGTTGGAGTACCTGGCCGGCCATGTGAGGTGTCAGTCTGCCCCTGCTGGGGGGTGCCTCCCAGTTAGGCTGCTCGGGGGTCAGGGTTCAGGGACCCACTTGAGGAGGCAGTCAGCCCGTTCTCAGATCTCCAATTGCGTGCTGGGAGAACCACTGCTGTCCTCAAAGCTCAGATGGAAATGCAGAAATCACCCGTCTTCTGCGTCGCTCGCACTGGGAGCTGTAGACTGGAGCTGTTCCTATTCGGCCATCTTGGCTCCTCCCTTGGGGAAGTGAATTTAAACTTCACGTGGGGCTGGGTATTAAGGAAAAGACATCTTTATGGCATGTACACAATTCAGCAACTGATGTGTACTCATTTCTTGAGCTACAATACAGTGTCAAGCGTGTCAAGTGAATTTTGTTGTAAAGAGAATACACCACAGGAGAGATAAAAGGAAGGTCAAAAAAAAAAAGGAGACATAAAGGAAAGAGTATTATGTTTCACATTTTAAGAACATGGAAGGGGGAAGCCATTTTGAGCACTTGCTGTGTTGTGCAACAATATGCTGTACATTTTTAATAACAAAGGAGAGATCGACATGAGATTTCTTTAATTTATATGAAAACCAATGGTTTACACATTATGTAAGGCATCTTTGAATACAAGGCAGAGCAAAAACTAGGACAATGCTACTTTTCTTTCTTTGATTAAATGAGGCTTAGTTGTTGGCATCACACAGGTTTTTATAAAAGCACAATTCTTGAAAAGGAGTTCTGCATTTATAAGGCATAAGAGAAAGGACAAATGGAGTTTAATTTACATTGTCTCAGCAACAATGTTATGTCCCAGTTGCTAGTTAGTCCCCACGAGGCTTGGGGAATGGCTTCATATTCCTATAGGAGCTAAGAAGAAATGGAGTGATTTCATTCCAGTGAGATGTCAAGATGAGCAAAAGAATTTCAAATCGGAAGCAGTTAATTTATTTGGAAAATATTTTACTTTTTATTGGTGTCATTTGAATTTGGGGTCCTATGCTAACATTTTCAGAATTGTAAAATGAAGAGTTCTATTAATGGGGCATGTCATCCTCGAGGGGACCTTAGTGAACATGCAAGCCAATCCCTGCATTTTGTAAAAGGGGAAAAACAGAGAAAGTTGGTGACTTGCCCAATGTCAGTGTCAGTGAGTTAGAAGAGAGTTTGGACAAAAATGTAGGTCCTTTAACTCCTAGTCCGGTGTTATTTCTGATATCTCATACAAGTTAAAACTCAACGGGTTGTTGTATTTTTTAAAAAGCTGTATCAGTTTCCTTGAGCTGCCATACCAAATATCACAAACTGGGCGGCTTAAAACAATGGAAATTAATTGTCTCATGCTTCTGGAGACTAGAAGTCTGAAGTCAAGGTGTCAGTAGGGCCATGCTACCTCTGAGACTCTAGGTAGAACACTTCTTTGCCTCTCCTTAGCTTCTGGTGGTGACCAGTTCTTGGTGTTTCTTGGCTTGCAGCTGCATCACTCCAGTCTCTGCTTCCGTTCTCACATGGCAGTCTCCTTGTGTGTCTTTGTTCAAATTTCCCTCTTCCTATGAGAACACCAGTCGTATTGGATTAGGGATCAACCTAATGACTTCGTCTTAACTTAGTTACATCTGCAAAGACCCTATTTCCGAATAAGGTCACATTCATAGGTACCAGGGTTTAGGATTTCAACATATCTTTTTGGAAGACATAATTCAACTCACAAGAATGGCTTTATTGAAATATACTGTACCACATACCATATCAGTTCACCCATTAAAGTATACAATTTATGGTTTTTAGTATGTGCACAGGTTTGTACAACCATCATTACAAGATAATTTTTAAAAATTTTCATTCCCCTTAAAAGAAACTCCATACCCATCAGTAGTCACTCTATATTTCCCCGCTTCCTGCTCTATCCCTAAGCAACCACTAATCTACTTTATGTCGCTGTATATATGCCCACTCTGGACATTACATATAAATGGAATCATGTGATATGTGGTTCTTCGTGACTATTCTTTCACTTATAAAAATGTTTTCAAGGTTGATCCATGTTAGCATGTTTTAATACTTTCTTTTATTCTTTTTTATGGTTGAATAATATTCCATTGTGTAGATATACTGTACTTTGTCTATTCAGTTGATGGACATTTGAGTTGTTTCCACTTTGGGGTAATTATGGATAATGCTACTATGAACATTCGTCTGTAACTTTTGTGTGGACATATGTTTTCAGTTCTCTTGAGTATATTGCCAGAGATTGAATTGCCAGGTCACATAGAAACTTTGTATTTTACTGTTTGAGGAACTGCCAGATAGTTTTTCATAGTGATGGTACCATTTTACATTCCCACAGAAATGTATGAGTTGTATGAGTGTTCCAATTTCTCACATCATCCCAACATTTTGTTACTGTTCACTTTTTTTTTTTTTTTTTTATGTTACAGCTGTCAGACTGGGTGTAAAGTAGTATCTCATTGTGGTTTTGATTTACATTCCCCTAATGACAAATGATATCGAGCACCTTTTCATGTGCTTATTGGCTATTTGTGTATCTCCTTCAGAGAAATGTCTATTCAGATCTTTGACCATATTTTTAATTGAGTTATTTGCTTTTTATTGTTGAGTTATAAGAATTCTTTGTACAGTCCAGATACAAGTCCCTTATCAAATATGTGATTGACAAATATTTTCTCCCATTCTGTTGGTTCTCTTTTCACTTTTTTCGTCATGTCCTTTGAAGCATAAAAGTTTTAAAATTTGATGAAGTACTAATTATCTATTTTTTCTTTTTTTGCTCATGCTTTTTATGTCATATCTAAGAACCCTTTGCCACATCCAAGTTCATGAAGATTTATCTCTATGTTTCCTTCTAAGAATATTACAGTTCAGCTCTTACATTTAGGTCTTTGATCCATTTTGAGTTAAGTTTTGTGTAGGATGTGAGGCTTGGGTCCAACTTTATTCTTTTGCATGTGGTTATCCAGTTGTCTCTGCACCATTTATTGAAAAGAACATTTTTCTCCATTCAATGGTCTTGGCACTCTTGTAGAAAATCAGCTAGTCCTAGATGTATGGTTTTACTTCTGGACTCATGATTCTATTCCATTGATATAGGTGTCTGTCCTATGCCAATACTGATATTGTCCTGACTATCATTGCTTTTTAGTAAGTTTTGAAATCAGAAAACATGAGTCTTCCTACTTTGCTTTTCTTTGTCAAGATCGTTTTGGTTATTCTGGGAGCCTTGCAATTTCGTATAAATTTTAGAATTAGCTTGTCAATTTGTACAAGGAATTCATCTGGGATTTTGAGAGAGATTATGTTGAATCTATACATCAGTTTGGGCAGTATGCCATCTTAACAATATCAAGTCTTCTACTCCATGAACACAGAATGTTTTTGCATTTATTTAGATATTTAATTTCTTTTAACAATGCTTTCTTTGTAGTGTTTAAAGTTTTGCACTTCTTTTAAACTTTGTTCCTAAGTATTCTTTCTGATGCTATTATAAATGAAATAGTTTTCTTCATTTCGTTTTTGGATTGTTCATTGCAAGTGTATAGAAATGCAATTGATTTTTGTAAATTTAACTTGTATCGTACAACCTTGATTTATTAGTGCTAATAGGTTTTTAGTGAATTCCTTACAATTTCCTATAAACATGATCATTTTTTATGTGAATAGAAACAGCTTTACTTCCTTCTCTCCAGTCTGGTTGCCTTTTATTTGTTTTTCTTGCCTGATTGCTTGAGGTAGAAACCAGAGTACAATGTTGAATAGAAGTGAAAGTGGGCATGCTTGTCTGTTCCTGACCTGTGAGAGAAAGTTTTCATTCTTTCACCATAAGTATAATGTTCTCTGGGGGCTTTGAAGCTCTTCCTCAACTAGTCTCAACTGATCTATCCAACTTTTTTTCCCACAGACAATCTTTGAATGCTCATTGTCCAACTCCCAAACCCTAGCCTGGCTCACAAAGACCCACTAGCCTAATAGCATGATTTATTTCCTTTTCATCACATACCTTGATTTTTTCCTCTGCACCTATTCCTCATAATGTTAAAGAGAATGCCCCATTTCCTCCAACAGTCTAGCTCATATGCTTCCTTAGGATAAAGCTCTGTTTCCCAGATGGCTACACCACTGTCTCCCCAACAGACACAAGTGGTCACACTACACATGTGAATACACATACACAACATCTTGTGATTCCTTGACTTCCCATTTCCTGAATACTTGAAGCTAATTTATATTTTGTTTCAGTTCATATCACTTTGTAAATGTCCTTTTGTTATTTTATATATCTTTGTCTTGGTTTCACCAATTACACTGTGTTTCTCCAGAGCAAGGACCAGGAAATCTGTGTTTTAATTTCATCCCCAACAAGGCTCAACACAAAGGCTTATCGAAACACAAAATGCTTCATAAAAGCTGACTGACATCAGTTGAATTTTGTTCTCCCAGAAAGGCCTCCTCTTCTTTGTGAGCTGCTGTGAAAGTCAGAGACTGCCTGGATGCCACTCATTCCTCTATCAGTGCCTTATCTCCATTTCCAAACCATTTCTTTTCTTCTCCTTATATTGGCTGAGTTTCAGGAGGGAGATAATTGGCCCCATCAACTTTTATAGCTTAACGAAAGCCTCAACCATGTTTACTTGTTTTCCTTTCAGGGTAAATGCACCACAAGTCAAGGCAAAGTCATTCCCACAGCTCTTGTTTAGAAAATGTATGATTTTTATATAGTCCCTATTAAAGCAATACAGTCCACTAGCTATGACCTCAAACATGACCTTCTTTAAAAATGAGCGCCTGTCAGTGTGAAATGTTCATTTTCAAGGCTAGGCTTATGCTAGGGTTTGACGGTTTGTAACAAAGGTCTCAGATTCCTGAGCATAGTGCCTAATGTTGCTTTCTTTCCTGTGGCATTTGCTTGTTTATTTTTTTTTGTGTGTGTGTGTGTGCTTTACTGCAGTTAAAATATTGACATTTCCTTGTCTTACCCCACTAACCATGGCAAATACCATAGAAAGTGATAAAAATTATTTGCAATAAGCATACCACAAATAACAGTGTAGAGCTTGGTCTTGCTGCCTTAATAGATAAAAAGACAGGCTGCATGCCAAATGGTATTTACTAGGTACTTGCTGAGCATGTAGCCTGTGTCAAGGATGAGGGATAGGCAAGCAAATACACGGTCAGTGCTCTAGGGGAGTTTACAATCTCACTGGGGTGATAAGACTAATGTACCTCAAACAGAGCACTATTAAGTTAGAGGTAGTACAGAATAATTGCTAAAACAAGGACAGGGGAACTTACAATCAGTGTGAATTGGCATCAACAAAAGCCTTTGAGAGAGGATGAGGTCTCATGATTTATTTGGAAGGATTTTGATGGACATAAAAGTAAAAGAGAGGCACAGAAACTAACATGAGGTTGGCAGTTATAAGGAGGCTGGACTGATAGGGTTGAAGTTCCATACTAGGAGCCATTTGGAGATATTATTAAAGTAAGATAAGTTCAGATTGGGGTATGTCTTGAATGGATAGAATCCAGAATATTAGAGCTGGAAGGGCATTGGTAACATTCCAGCTGAAACTGGAATATCTAGTCCAGTGTCCTATAGCTTTCATTAGATTTAAAAAAAATCTATGGAATTCTTTCATCAAATGGAATCATATGTTAAGAAGCTCAATATGTAAAACAGACAAAAGTAAAAGTAATTTGTTTTTTGTGTATTTCTTTCTTATTTATTTTATTTATTTATTTTTTGAGACGGAGTCTCACTCTGTCACCCAGGCAGTGCAGTGGTGTGATCTCAGCTCACTGCAACCTCTGCCTCCTGGGTTCAAATGATTCTTCTGCCTCAGCCTCCCAAGTAGTTGGGACTACAGGCATGCACCACCATGCCAGGCTAATTTTTGTATTTTTAGTAGAGATGGGGTTTCACCGTTTTGGCCAAGGCTGGTCTTGAACTCCCGACCTCAAGTGATCTGTGCGCTTTGGCCTCCCAAAGTGCTGGGATTACAGGCATTTGCCACAGTGCCTGGCCAAGTGAAAGTACTTTGATTGCATTTGAGTGAAATCAAGTTCAGAGCAATCACTACATTTTAAGAGTGAGAAGACTGAGACCCAGGAATAGAAAATTATCTTAATGTCATTAAATCCAGGAAGCACTTAGTCCCCATCTTGCTTGGCTTCTCAGCAGCATACTGCATTGTTGACTACTCCCCATTGCCCAACACACTCCCTTAACATGTTTTTTGTGATACAGCTCTCCAGGTTTTCCTTTTACTTCTCTGGCCTCTTCCTCTCAGTCTCATTTGGGTATTCATTCTCTTACACCTAAACTTTAAATGCTGGATTTCTCAGGACTTGAGCCTCACACCTTTTTACTTGTTATCCTACATTCTCTGCCTTTGCAATCTCATCTGATGGCTTCAAGTATAGTATAATTTCTGTATCATGATAACTCTCAAGTTATATTTCCAGCCCTGTTACTGACTCTATTATTGACTAGGCATTCCCATCTGCATATATCACATGTGCTGCATACTCAAAATTTCTAAAACTATAAAGAAAATTTGGTACATATACACCGTGGAATACTTTTCAGCCATAAAAAAGAATGAGATCACATCGTTTGCAGGGACATGGATGAAGCTAGAAGCTATTATCCTCAGCAAACTAACACAGGAACGGGAAACCAAACACCACATGTTCTCACTCCAAAGTGGGAGTCAAACAATGAGAACACATGGACACGGGGGGGGAACAAAACACAGTGAGGCCTGTCGGAGGTTGGGCAAGGGGAGGGAAAGCATCAGGACAAATGGCTAATGCATGTGGGGCTTCAAACCTAGGTGACAGGTTGATAGGTGCAGCAAACCACCATGGCACACGTATACCTATGTAACAACCTGCATATTCTGCACTTGTATCTCGGAACTTGAAGTAAAATTTTAAAAAATCCCCATCAAAAAGTGGGCGAAGGATATGAACAGCCACTTCTTAAAAGAAGACATTTATGCAGCCAACTAACATATGTAAAAAAGCTCATCATCACTGGTCATTAGAGAATGCAAATCAAAACCCCAATGAGACACTATCTTACGCCAGTTAGAATGGCAGTCATTAAAAAGTCAGGAAACAACAGATGCTGGAGAGGATGCGGAGAAATAGGAATGCTTTTACACTGTTGTTGGGAGTGTAAATTAGTTCATCCAGTGTGGAAGACAGTGTGGCAATTCCTCAAGGATCTAGAACCAGAAATACCATTGAACCCAGCAATCCCATTACTGGGTATATACACAAAGGATTACAAATCATTCTACTATAAAGACACACACACACGTGTTTATTGCAGCACTGTTCACAATAGCAAAGACTTGGAACCAACCCAAATGCCCATCAAGGATAGACTGGATAAAGAAAATGTGGCACATATACACCATGGAATACTATGCAGCCATAAAAAAGGATGAGTTCATGTCCTTTGCAGGGACATGGATGAAGGTGGAAACCATCATTCTCAGCAAACTAACACAGGAACAGAAAACCAAACACCGCATGTTCTCACTCATAAGTGGGTCTTGAACAATGAGAACACATGGACACAGAGAGGGGAACATCACACACCGGGGCCTATTGGGGGTGGGGGACTAGGGGAGGGATAGCATTAGGAGAAATACCTAATGTAGATGATGGGTTGATGGGTGCAGCAAACCACCATGGCATGTGTGAAGCTATGTAACAAACCTGCACGTTCTGCACATGTATCCCAGAACTTAAAATATAATTTAAAAAAATGGATCACAGAGACAAATATAAAAATAAAATTGTACAACTTCTAGAAAAAAATAATTCCAAAACTAAACTCATCTTTTTTCCCTTCCTCCAGCTACCCTTGTTTGCACCTTCTCCAGTGCTCTTTATCTCAGTGAATGTCATCACAAATCACCCAGTTGCTTATGTCCTAAATCAAGGACTCATCCTTGACACCTTCCTTTTTCACCTCTTCCACATTCAGTCAATTGCCAGGTCCTGTTCTTCTTATCTCCTAAATATCACTTGAATATCTCCACTCTTCTACATTTCCACCACTGCACTGTGGACTACCACTCTCCTCCAGGCTACCATCATTCCTCTGCTGGGCAACTGCAATGACCTCCTAATTGGTCTTCCTGCTTCCACTCTTGCCTTCTCCTCCAACCTGCTCTGTATGTAGCAGCTATAGTGTACTTTTTAAACTATAAATCTGATCATGTCGCTTCCCTCCTCAAAAGCCTTTAGTGGCTTCCCATTGCCTAAGAAAAATGTCTGAATTTCTTAACGTGTCTTAGAAAACCTTTCATGACCTGGTGTTTGTCGACTTATCCACCCTTATTTTTTTTAAACCAGATCTCTCTCTTTTGAGTTAATACTCCAACTGTAATGAAATTGGTTCAGTTTCCAATATATGCCATGCTCACAGCCTGCACAATACCAGGCTAACTCATCCTTCTGGTTTTAGCTGTAATTTTATCACCTCTGTGAATTTTTCCTAAGTTCACACCCTTTCCTAAATCCAGAATAAATGTCCCTCCACCATACTGTCACAGCCACTTGAGAGGTTAATCTCTTACAAAATGTATCACACATTATTGCAATTGTTTTAATTGTATGTCTCCCAAATTTTAGCCTTTAAGCTTGGTGAGGGCAGGGTTTGTCTTGGCTATTATTGCATCCTAAGTGTGTAGCATGGTGCCTAAAATGTAATAGATTCTTTTATTTTTTTAAATTTTTACATAAAAAGTATCTTTTATAACCAAAATATTTATTTTGTTAATTTTAAAAATTGTATATATTTATGGGGTACAAAGTGTTGTTATGATATATGTATACAATGTAAAATGCTTAAGTCAAGCTAATTGACATATCCATCACCTTAAATGCTCGTTCATTTTTGTGGTGAGAACATTTGAAATTTACTCTCTTAGCAATTTTGAAATATACAATATATCATTATTAACGATAGTCATCATGCTGTGCAATAGATCTCAAAAAACTCATTCCTTCTAAGTGAAACTGTATGCTTTGACTAACATCTCCTAATTCCCCTCACCTCCTAACCTCTGATAACGATCTTTCTCCTCTCTGCTTCTTCTATGAGTTTGATTGATTTAGACTCACATACAAGTGAGATCATGTGGTACTTGTCTTTCGGTGCCTGGCTTATTTCTGTTAGTGTAATTTCTTCCAGGTTCATCCATGTTGTCACAAATGACAGAATTTCCTTCTTTTAAAAAATTGAATAGTATTCCATTCTGTATATGTACTCCATTTTCTTTATCCATTCATCTATTAGTGGACACTTAGGTTGCTTCCATATCTTGACTATTGTGAATATCACTGCAATGAACATGGGAGTGCAAGTGTCTCTTCAACATACTGATTTCAAATTGTTCGGATATATATTCAGAAGTGGGATTGCTAGATTATATGGTAGTTCTATTTTTAGTTTTTTGAGGAATGTACATACAGTTGTACATAATGGCTGCACTGTACTAATTTATATTCCCAGCAGTAATGTACTGTGGTTTCCCTTTTGGCACATCCTCAACAATTACCTTTCATCTTTTTGGTAATAGCCATCCTGACTGGTGTGAGAGAGTATCTCATAGTGGTTTTAAATTTGTATTTCCCTAATGATTAGTGATGTTGACAATTTTTCATAAATCTGTTGGCCATTTGTATGTCTTCTTTTGAGAAATGTCTATTCGGGTTCTTCACCCATTTTAAAGTCAGGTTATTTGTTTTCCTGCTGTTGAGTTGTAGGAGTCCTTTATATATTGTGGACATTAACGTCTTGTCAGATGTATGGCTTGAAAATATTTTCTCCCAATCCATAGGTTGTCTCTTCACTCTGTTAATTGTTTCTTTTTTGTGTAGAAGCTTTTCGGTTAGATGTAATCCAATTTGTCTATTTTTGCTTTTGTTTCCTGAGCTTTTAGGGTAAAAACAAGCATTGTCCAGACCAGTGTCAAGGAGCTTTTCCCCTATGTTTTCTTCCAATAGTTTTACAGTTTTAGGTCATACATTTAAGTCTTTAATGCATTTTTAGTTTATTTGTATATGATATAAGGGTCCAATTCCATTCTTATGCATGTGGATATTTAGTTTTCTCAACACCCTTTATTGAAAAGACTGTTCTTTTCCCATTATGTTAGTTATTGGCACCCATGTCAAAAATCAATTGATTGTAAATGTGTGGGTTCATTTCTGGGCTGTCTATTCTGTTCCATTGGTCAATGTGTGTATTTTTTATGCCAGTCCCATGCCTTTTTAATTACCATAGCTTTGTAATACAGTTTGATGTCAGGTAGTGTGATGCCTCCAGGTTTGTTCTTCTTGCTCAAGAAGAACAAGCCTTAGCTATTTGGGTTGTTTTGGTGTGTGTGAGTCCATATGAATTTTGGGATTGTTTATTCTATTTCTGTGAAAAATGACATTGGTATTTTGATAGGGATTGCACTGAATCAGTAGACCACTTTAGGTAGTAGGGATATTTTAACAATATTAATTCTTCCAATCCATGAACATGGAATATCTTTCCATTTATTTGTGTATTTTCCAGTTTCTTTTATCAATGTTTTATAGGTTTGAGAGTATAGATTTTTCAATCCCTTGGTTAAATTTATTCCTAAGTATTTTTTTTTTGTAGCTATTGCAAATGAGAATGTTGTCTTGATTTCTTTTTTAGATAGTTCACTATTAGTGTATAGAAATGCTACTGATTTTGTGTATTGATTTTGTGTTCTGCAACTTTTATTAGTTATAACAGTTTTTGGTGGAGTCTCTGACTACTGTATTTCAAAGTATTTATTTACTCTTACTACCAAAAAGTGGGTTTTTCTCTAAATCATAATTTTGTTAGTTATAAGTCAAGGTGGCAGTTTTAAAACACTGGTAATATGAGGATATTCTAACAGCCACATGGGTCATTGTCTTTATATTTAACTGAAAAAAGTGTGCAGAAAAATCTACCAGTTATTTTTTGATTCATTAATCTTGCTGGACTTTTGAGACTTTACTCTGAAATATCCTATTTGTGGCTTGGTAACATTTTTATTTCTTTTTTTCACCTTTTATTTTAGATTCAGGGGGTACATGTGCAGGTTTGTTACCTGGGTATATTTCGTGATGTGGAGGTTTAGGGTACAAACGATCCTGTCACCCAGGTAATGAGCACAGTACCTAATAAGTAGTTTTTCAGCCCTTGCTCTCCTCCACCCCCCTAGTAGTCTCCAGATTCTATTGTTGCCATCTTTATATCAATGAGTACCCAATGTTTAGCTCCCTCTTATAAGTGAGAACATGTATTTGGTTTTCTGTTCCTGAGTTAATTTGCTTTAGGATAATGTCTTCCAGCTGCATCCATGTTGTTTCAAAGAACATAATTTTTTAAAAATATATTTTAAAATTTCCCTTTTGATTTCTCCTTTGGCCCATTAGTTGTTTAAGCATATTGTTTGATTTTCACATATTTGTGAATTTTCCAATATTTCTCCTGTTATTTATTTCCAGTTTCACACCATCACGGTTGGAGAAGTTACTTACATAATTTCAATCTTCTTAAATTTGCTAAGACTTGCTTTGTGACATAATTTATGTTCTGTCCTGGAGGATGTTTCATGTGCACTTGAGAAGAATGTGTATTCTATTGCTGTTGGATGGAATGTTCTATATGTATTTGTTAAGTCCATTTGGTCTAAAGTGTAGTTTAAGTCCAATATTTCCTTTTTAACTTTCTGTCTGGATGATCTGTTCATTGCTGAAATTGGATTACTGAAGTCCCTTTCTATTATCGTATTGCGATTTATCTCATCCTTCAGATCTTTTAATGTTTGCTTTATATATTTAGTTGCTCCAATGTTGGATGCATATTTATTAAAATGTTATATCTTCTTGATAAATTGACATATTTATCATTATATAATGTCCTTTGTCTCTTATTATATCTTTTGACTTAAAGTCTATATTTTGTCCAACATAAGTATAGCTACTCCTGCTCTCTTTTGGTTTCTTTTTGCATGGAATATCATTTTCCATTCCTTCACTTTCAGTCTATGTGTATTCTTAAAAGAGAGATGAGTCTCCTGAAGGGAGTATATAGTTGAGATTTGTTTTTAAATCCATTCAGCCATATCTTTTTATTGGAGAATTTAATCCATTTGCATTCAAAGTAATTATTGATGGGTAAGGACTTACATAACTGCCATTTCATAGTTTGTTTTCTGGTTGATTGATAGATTATTTGTTTCTTCCTTTCCTGCTGTTGTTTTTTGTGGTTTGGTTGTTTTCTGTAGTGGTATTCTTTGTTTATTTATTTATTTGTTTATTTTTGAGACATAGTCTTGCTCTGTCACCCAGGCTGGAGTGCAGCAGCATGATCTCAGCTCACTGCAATTGCAACCTCCACCTCCTGGGTTCAAGTGATTCTCCTGCCTCAGCCTCCTGAGTAGCTGGGACTACAGGTGCACACCACCACGCTTGGCTAATTTTTTGTATTTTAGTAGAAATGGGGTTTCAGCATGTTGGCCAGGCTGGTCTCGAACACCTGACCTCAAGTGATCTGCCCGCCTTGGCCTCCCAAAATGCTGGGATGACAGGCATGAGCCACCACACCTAGCCTGTAGTGGTATTCTTTGAATCCTTTCTATATACATTTGTGTATCTACTGTAGATTTTTGTTTTGTGGCTAGCCTGGGGCTTAGAAAAACTATCTTGTAGTTATATTAGGCTATTTCAAGCTGATCAGAACTTAATTCTATCTCGTACAACAACTCTACACCTTTACCCCTCGTCATTTTATGTTTTTGGTGTCAAAATTTACATCCTTTTGTAACTTGTATCCATTGATAATTTATTTTAGCTATAGTTGTTTTTAATAGTTTTGCTTTTTAAACCTCGTATTAGAGATCAAATTGCTTTATATACCACCATTACAATTCTAGAATATTCTGAATATGGCTCTGTACTACTTATATTATTGAATTTTGGGCTTTCATATGTTTTATGTTGTTAATTAGTGGATTTTATTTCAGCTTAACAAAATTCCTTTAGCAATTCCTATAAAGCAGCCCTAGTGGTGACGAAGTCCCTTAGCTTTTGTTTGTCTGGGAAAACTTTTATTTCTCCCTCATTTCTGAAGGACAGCTTTGCCAGGTACAGTATTCTTGGTTGGCAGATTTTTTGTCCTTCAGCACTTTGACTATATCATGTCACTCCTTCCTGCTTTGTAAGACTTCTGCTGAGAAGTCTACTGATAGCTGTATTAGAGCTCTTTTGTATGTGATTTTAAAAAATTTATTGCTGCTGTTAGAATTTTTTCTTTGTTTTTGATTTTTGATAGTTTGATAGTTTGTGTGTCATGGTGACCTTTTTGAGGGGGGTTGTATTTGATTGGAAACCTCTATATTCTCTATACCTAAATGTTAGCATCTTTTCCCATTTTTGGAAGGATTTCAGCCATTATTCCTTTAAACATGCTTTCTGGCTGTCATTCTCTTTCTTCTCCTTCTGAAATTCTTATTATGAAAATGTTTGTTCTCTTGATGCATCCCATAATTCCTGTGGGCTTTCTTCATTCATTTTACTTTTTGTTCCTCTGATTGAATAATTTCAAATATTCTCTCTTCTAGCTCATTGATTATTTATTTTGCTTAATTGAGTCTGCTACAGAAGCTTTCTATGGAATTTATTTCAGTCATCTTCATCTCTAGGATTTTTATTTTTTAAAATTATTTATATTTCTTTGTCAAATTTCCCATTTTGTTCATGTATTATTTTCCAAATTTTATTTAATTTTCTATCCTATATTTTTGTGGTTCACTGAATTTACTTAAGGGGATTATTCTGAATTCTTCATCAGTCATGATAGATCTTTCTTTAGGATCCATCGTTGGGGCTTTGTTTGTTTCTTTTTGTGGTGTCACATTTCCCTGATTTGTCATAATCCTTTGGCCTTACATTGCTGTCTCTATACATTTGAAGAGACAGCCACCTTTTTCAGCCTTTACAGGTGTTTGGCAGAGATCAATCTTCATTATGGAGTATAGCCTGTGATTCTGGATTGGCCAGTTGCTACTGATCCTGGTGGGCAGAGCTTGCTGTTGGACTCTCTAGTTGGCTGGGCTGCTATCTTAGTTCTGAGGTCAGGTGGGGTTGCTGGCTGGGCTTCACTGTCTGCTGAGACCACTGGCTGAGCTCTTACAATTAGGTGGAGCTGCTGGCTGGGCACTGCCATCACTTCTGATTGGGCAGTGTTGCAGGGTATATTTCCTGGCTGTTTCCTCTATTTGGGTTTTGCAACTGGGCAAGGCTACAGGCTGGCTTGTGAGATTAGGTGGAGTCACTGCTTGAGATGGATGGGTCCAGAAGCTATAATCATTAGAAATGTGCAGTGGCAGGTGTCTCCCTGCCTGGGAAGGACCCTGGTGTGGGCTCTGAGGCTGGGCAGAGCCACTATTTGGATTATTGGATTGGGCAGGTTTGGCCTTTGCCTCTGTGCTCTGCTGAAATGCTGAGTGGTGGGCATTTCCCTCCCTGGGCAGGTCCTTGGAATCAGCTCTGAGGCTGAGCAGAGCCATTGTTTGAACTCTTGGGTCTGGTAAATCTAGTCCCTGTGCTCTGTCAAAATATGCAGATGTGAACATCTCTATGCCTTGGTGGGGCCTTGGGGTAGACTCTGAGGCTGAGCATAAAGGCTAGCCATCTAGGAACTCAAGCCAGATTGAACTTTCCACTATGTTTCTAGGAGTGACCAGCTTGGCTTTGTTGGTGGGCTGTGCCATTGGCTGGTATTTCTGATTGGGTGCCACTACTGGCTGGAACACAGAATTACTGCCAAAATCCATGTGCTAGTCACTGTAAACTCTGTCTCCTTTCTTTGTTTCTACTTGACACCAGGCGTTCTAGCCATATCATTACCTCAGTGTTCTCCTTAAAGTGGGCCAGGAATGGACTTCCTGGGAAGTGTCTTGGAATGATAGGGAAACTGAATGTCCATCTGTGGTTCTCTATTCCCACTGTAGAAACTGAGGGAAGGGGAATCCTGTGTGTGGCACAGTGCCAACTTGGAGGGGAGAGGTAATGCAGAGTGAGACTATTTCTCTTACCCTTCTAATGTAGTTTTTATTTGGTTCCGTGGTCCACACAGGGGGATCAGTCTCATTTTCATGTTTTGGGGTTTTCAAAACGGTATTCTTTTCTGTGGATGGTTGCTAGTTGGACTTTCTGTTTCAGGGAGTAAAGCCTGGGATCTCCTAGTCTATTCTGCCCTCTTACTGACATCACCCCAGTAGGTTCTTAAAGATATCTACTGAATGAATAAATAAATGAATTAGTTACATCATGCATCAAAGCTTATACTACCTTCCAAAAAGCTTAACAGGATATAGTGACAATGCTAAATTTGCCATCATTCCCCATTTAATAAGGCTTCTTAAAGTGATACACTTTTAGATCTTGGAAAATTTGCAAATACCAAGGGCATGCTTGCATATGATGATTATTTGGTCAAAGTGATTATGGCTGAAAATCTTGCCGGTTATTCTGTGGGGAGGGCCTTACTTTTGATTTGTATTTAGGGTTACCTAACTTATGCAAAGATTCACTGGGGAAATTAAAAAACAAAACAGGATTTTAAAAGTAAGTGTTGACACACTTTAAACTTATGTATCCAACGAAGGCACAGCTTCTCTCCCTTCTCAGCTATTTGTCATTTATAAGCCTCAAGGTTTTTTGCTGAGAAGGGGATATTTTCTTTGTGTTATAGCACACTGACATGAGGCTGGAACACAGGAAAGCACAGATGAGAAATGAGAGACCATTAAAGGCCAATTCAGCAAATAAACATTCCAACCTTATGAACTTCTAAATTTCTTGAGATTTCATTTTTAATGAAAAGGGGGAGGCAATTTCAAGTCCTGGAGAAAGAATCCTGCCTTTCCAACTGCCAGGCAGGTCAGCAGGGTTACAGGAAGCTTTCTGGTCAGCCCTCTGTGGCTTTAGTCCCAACTCTTAGACAACAACTTCTAGCTGAAAGATCTTAGATTCCTGAGCCTGTGGTGTATAGTGAGGAAATCACACCAAGGCTAACAGGGAAGTGGCCCTGCCTTTCGTTCTTCTGGGAAAAATGGATTGAATATCTCAACTCATTCCAGGTGCCATATCTTCAAAGCTTCTACCCAACACCCCAGGGAAGCCTGCTGCCTTTTAAAAGACAAAAATCAACCTCTAGTTGAACAACATGTGAGTTGGGCCCTAAGCAGTGCTTTATGATGCCAGCCTGAGCAGCTTAGAAATAGAAGAGGCTTCCTCCCTCTAATGGTTCAACTCAAGTGCCTATCTGGTTCCAAGAGGTCTTCTCTTTGGATTAACAAAAATTAGTTCCAAAAGTGAGAAATTGTGCATCTTGTGGAAATGAGAGAACCACTGGATATGCCTAGAAAATGTATCCTTGGAAGCACTGGGAAAATGGCAGTAAGCTGGCCTGGCTTTTGTAGACATTCAGAGTCCTCCACAAACCCGAGACCCTTATAATTCCCCCAGCTTTTGATGGCCTCCAACTTATGTCCTCTACTTAAGCTGACCTTTCCCAGAAGTGCCCTATACCCAGAACAATAGAAAATGAATACACACTACCAATCTTCCATTGCCCTTTAAAACTTCCCAATCCTATTGTGTTGAGTAGGTGTTTGTATTAGTTTTTTAGGGCTGCTGTAACAAAGAACCACTGAAATACTTCAAATAACAGAAATTTATTTTCTCAGTTCTGGGTGCCACAAGTCCAAAATCAAGGTCTTGGCAGGG
This sequence comes from Pongo pygmaeus, assembly GCF_028885625.2. Classification (NCBI taxonomy): domain Eukaryota; kingdom Metazoa; phylum Chordata; class Mammalia; order Primates; family Hominidae; genus Pongo; species Pongo pygmaeus. The sequence continues at coordinate 133,799,858 of NC_072396.2, read as the reverse complement.
CCATGCTCCCTCTAAAGATGCTAAGGAAGGAAGGATCCCTTCCAGGCCTCTCTCCTACCTTCTGGTAGTTCTTTGGCCTATGGCAGCATAACTCCAATCTTTGCATGGCGTTCATCCTGTGTGTGTGTGTCTCTTCAATATGGTATTCTTTTTATAAAGATGTCAGTCATTATGGAGCAGGGGTCCCACCCTACCTCAATATAACTTCATCTTAACTATTAGTAATTACATATGCCATAAAGTGATTTCCAAGTAAGGTCACATTCTGAGGTACTAAGGGTTAGGACTTTAATGTGAAAATTTTGGAGGGATACAATTCAACCCATAACAGGTTCTGTCTAGCCCAGTAAGATAGGGGTAATTACTTATAATGGCTCAGTATCCCTGTAAATATGTTTTTGTTCCAAAAGTAGCCTTCTATACTTTCATTGAAGGTACTGAATGTGAGGAAAACCCTAGAGACCATCATTCTAGCGGCCTGGAGACTTCAAGGCCACCCAGTCTAGAGAGCTTCAGAAAGGCTAAGTGTCCTTGAAGACAAAGGCTTAATGTCTTTAGGCAGGGAAGAGGGAACGTCAGGAAAAAGAGGTTCCCCAGCGGGGAATTATTACTTAAAGGTAAAGGGTTTCAGCTTGAGATGATGAAAAGTTCTGGAGATGGGTAGTGATGATGGTTGCACAGCAATGTGAATATACTTAATGCCACTGAATTATATACTTTAAAAATAGTTCAAATAGTAAATTTTATGTTATGTATATTTTACCACGATTAAAAAAAAAAAAACCCAGAGAAACAAACAAGCAAACAAACAACAATAAAAAAAGGAGACTCCATGTGACTTTCCCTGAAGTGGATAAGAATTGTGGGTGGGGAGAGAGAGTGAGACCCATAATCAGGAAAGAAAGCAGAGGACAGAATCTCAAGGGCACTCCCAGTCAACACCGATTCAGGAGGGAGTCAGAAATTACAGAATACAGATGGTGACTGTGCAATCCCCATAAGGTCCTATGGCCTCTGTAATTCCTAAATATTGTTATTTTATTAATAACTAGTAATGGTGAAAATTAACAGTTGTTGAGCGCATACTATGTACTAAGCACTTCCCATTGTCTAACTCATTTAATTTTAATTTGTATAACAACGCTATAAGGAATGTACTGTTATCCACCATTTATAAAATAAATTGAGGCTCAGAGAGGTTAAATAATTTGTCGAAGGTCACACATCTGGTAAGTGGTAGATTGTGAGTTGACATTGTTAATTTATGTAGGAAATTGTCCATTTCATTTAGGTATTTAATTTTAATATGAATTAAGACTTTTTGTGTTTAATTTGTAGGAAAATTTCTTAGGAAATTACAAATTATACAAGTAATACACGAATGCATTCTTCTTATAAAAATGAAGATATTATCTCTTTGTTACCCATAATTTTCACCTTTTTTTTCTCCAGAGTGAACCACTGTTATCAGTTTGGTTGCATAATTCCAGAACTCTTTTTATTCATTTACATTTAAGTACTGATTTATTGAAGCTTTGGTAGAATGTGTCAGTAAAACCACTGGGACTTTTTTTGGAGGGGGGATGTTAGAACATTTTGACTACTATTAAAATTTCTTCTATGGTTTTTGGTCCATTCAAGGTATTTTGTTTATTCTTGGGCCAATGTTCGTAATTTGTATTTTCTTTAAATGTGTCCGTTTTTTCTAGGTTTTCAAATTGGTATTAGGTTGTACATAGTGTTCTTTTTTTTTTTCTTTCTTTCTTTTTTGTTTGCTTGTTTGTTTGAGACGGAGTCTCCTTCTGTCGCCCAGGCTGGAGTGCAGTGGCGCTATCTCAGCTCACTGCAAGCTCCACCTCCTGGGTTCATGCCATTCTCCTGCCTCAGCCTCTCGAGTAGCTGGGACTACAGGTGCCCGCCACCATGCCCAGCTAACTTTTTTGTATTTTTAGTAGAGAAGGGGTTTCACCGTGTTAGCCAGGATGGTCTCCATCTCCTGACCTAGTGATCCGCCTGCCTTGGCCAGCGGGATTACAGGCGTGAGCCACCGCGCCCGGCCCATAGTGTTCTCTTGTAATTTTTAAAGTCTCCACATTATCTCTTGTTATGTTCCATTTGTCTTACTAATATTGCTTATTTTGCCTTCTCTCTTTTTTAAATGATTATGTTTGCCAAAATTTTCTTTATATTATTAGTTATTTCAGAGTACCCACTTTGTATTATCTGCCTTTTGAATTTTATTTAATATTTTATAAATGTATGCTTTTGTTGATAGGTTTTTATGTTATCTTCATTGAATTTATTTTATTATTTTCTTTCCACATTCTTGAGTTGAAGCTTAGTTAATTTATTTTCAACCTTTATTCCTAATACATGCACTTAAGCCTAAATTTATTTTTGAGTACTATTTGGCCATGTCCCTAAGTTTTAAAAAAATGGAAGCATAACATACAACATACATACATACATATATATATGTATAAATCAAAAGTGTACGTCTCAATGAATTCTCACAAACTGAACACTTATGTAACCAGCACCCTAATCAAGAAACAACATGGGCAACATCACAGAAGTGCCCAGGTGTGTCCCTTTCCCACCATCACAGTCCCTGCTGCCAAGAATAACCACTGTCTTGATTTGTAATGCCATATAGATTAGTGTTGCCTGTTTCTGAACTTTATATGAATAGAATGATATGGTATATACTCCTTTGAGTCTGGGTGTTTTTCACTTAACATTATATCTATAAGATTCATCTATATTATTGTGGGTAATTTTTCATTGTCCTTGCTACATAATATTTCATTGTGTGAATATACTACAGTTAATTTATTTATTCATTCTATCATTGGTGGACATTTGGGTTGCTTACAGTCTTTAGCTATAACAAAGCTACCCTCTTATACGTATCTTTAGTTAGCTATAGATACACTTCTGTTGCATATATGCATAAGTTTGGAATTGCTGGATCATAGGGTATGTATGTGTTCAGCTATAGAAACTCATGCCAGTTTGTGTATTTACACTTCCTCCAGCAGTGTGTGAGGTTTTCATTTGCCCCGCCTCCTGAGCGATACTTGGTATTTTCTGTCTTGTTTTCATTTTAGCCATTCTAGTGGATATGTAATAATATTACATTGCTGTTAGATTTGTTTTTCTCTGATAGCTAATGAAGTTGAGCACCCATTCCTAAAGTTTTGGGATTAGTGCTTTTGTTCTAGTTTTATTCTAAATAGTTTATAATTCTTATTTTACTTATACTTTAGCCAAGAGTTATTTTTTTCTTTCAACTTTTATTTTAGAATCAGGTGGTACATCTTCAGGTTTGTTACAAATGTATATTGTGTGATGTTGAGGTTTGGGGTATGATTGAACCCGTTGCCCAGGTAGTGAGCATAGTACCCAATAGGTAGTTTGTTCCCTTCCCTATCTCCCATCTCTAGTAGTTCCTTGGTGTCTACTGTTCCCATTTTTATGTCCATGTGCATCCAATGTTTAGTTCCCACTTATAAGTGGGATTTAGTTTTCCTTTTTTAACTTTTATTTTAAGTTCATGGTACATGTGCAGGACGTGCAGGTTTGTTACATAGGTCAACATGTGTCAAGGGGGTTTGTTGTACAGATTATTTCATCAGCCAAGTATTAAGCCCAGTATCCATTAGTTGTTTTTCCTGATCCTCTCCCTCTTCCCACCCTCTGCTCTCTGGGAGGCCCCAGTGTGTGTTGTTCTCCTCTATGTGTCCATGTGTTCTCATCATTTAGCTCCCACTTATAAGTGAGAATATGCAGTATTTGGTTTTCTGTTCCTGTGTTAGATTGCTAAGGATGATGGCCTCTAGCTCCATCCATGTCCCTGCAAAGAACATGATCTTGTTCCTGTTTATGGCTGCATAGTATTCCATGGTGTATATGTACCACATTTTCTTTATCCAGTCTATCATCAATGGGCATTTGGGTTGATTCCACGTCTTTGCTATTGTGAATAGTGCTGCAATGAATATATGCATGCATGTATCTTTATAATAGAATGATTTATATTCCTTTGGGTATATACCCAGTAATGGGATTGTTAGGTCAAATGGTATTTCTGTCTCTAGGTCTTTGAGAAATTTCCACACTGTCTTCCACAATGGTTGAACTAATTTACACTCCTACCAACGGTGTAAAAGTGTTCCTTTTTCTCTACAACCTTGCCAGCATCTGTTATTTTTTGATGTTTTAGTAATCACCATTCTGCCTGGTGTGAGATGGTATCTCAATGTGGTTTTGATTTGCATTTCTCTAATGATCAGTGATGTTGAGCCTTTTTTCATACGATTGTTAGCGGCATGTATGTCTTCTTTTGAGAAGTGTTTATTCATATCCTTTGCCTACTTTTTAATGGTTTTTTTTTCTTGTAAATTTAAGTTTCTTATAGATGCTGGATATTAGACCTTTGTCAAGTGCACTGTTTGCAAACATTTTCTCCCATTCTGCATGTTGTCTGTTTACTCTTTTGATAGTTTCTTTTGCTGTGCAGAAGCTCTTTAGTTTGATTAGATCACATTTGTCAATTTTTGCTTTTGTTGAAATTGCCTTTGGAATCTTTGTCATGAAATCTTTGTCTGTACCTATGTTCCAAATGGTATTGCCTAGGTTTTCTTCGAGGGTTTTTACAGTTTTTGTTTTTGTTTTTGTTTTTTCTTTTTTTTTTTCGGAGTCTTGCTCTGTCTCCCAGCCTGGAGTGCAGTGGTGAAATCTCAGCTCACTGCAACCTCCGCCTCCTGGTTTCCAGTAATTCTCCTGCCTCAGCCTCCCGAGTAGCTGGGATTACAGGTGCCTGCCACCACGCCTGGCTAATTTTTGTATTTTTAGTAGATCCGGGGTTTCATCATGTCGTTCAGGCTGGTCTTGAACTCCTGACCTCAGGTGATCCACCTGCGTCAGCCTCCCAAAGTGCTGGGATTACAGGCATGAGCCACTGTGCCTGGCTCAGTTTTGGGTTTTACATTTCAGGCTTTATCCATCTTGAGTTGATTTTTGTATATGGTGTAAGGAAGGCATCCAGTTTCGATTTTCTGCATTTGGTTAGCCAGTTCTGCTAGCACCATTTATTAAATAGAGAATCCTTTTCCCACTGCTTGTTTTGGTTTGTTGAAGATCAGATGGTTGTAGGTGTGTGGTCTTATTTCTGTGTTCTCTGTTTTGTTCCATTGGTCTGTGTGTCTGTGGCTGTCACAGTACCATGATGTTTTGGTTACTGTAGCCCTGTAGTATAGTTTGAAGTCTGGTAGTGTCATGCCTCCAGCTTTGTTCTTTTTGCTTAGGATTGCCTTGGCTATTCAAGCTCTTTTTTGGTTCCATATGAATTTCAAAATCATTTTTTTCTAGTTCTGTGAAGAATGTCAATGGTAGTTTAATGAGAATAGCATTGAATCTATAAGTTGTTTTGGGCAGTATGGCCATTTTCATGATATTGATTCTTCCTATCCATGAGCATGGAATGTTTTTCCATTTGTTTGTGACCTCTCTGATTTATATGAGCAGTGGTTTGTAGTTCTCCTTGTAGAGATCCATCACTTCCCTTGTTAGCTGTATTCCTAAGTATTTTATTCTTATTGTGGCAATTGTGAATGGGAGTTCATTCGTGATTTGGCTTTCTGCTTGCCTGTTGTTGATATATATGCTAGTGATGTTTGCACATTGATTTTGTATCCTGAGACTTTGCTGAAGTTGCTTATCAGCTTAAGATGCTTTTGGGCTGAGATGATGGGGTTTCTTTTTCTTTTTTTTTTCTTTTCTTTTTTTCTTTTTTTTTTTTGAGATGGAGTTTTGCTCTTGTTGCCCAGGCTGGAGTGCAATGGTGCAATCTTGGCCCACCGCAGCCTCTGCCTCCCTGGTTCAAGCAATTCTCCTTCCTCAGCCTCCCAAGTAGCTGGGATTACAGGCATGCACTACCACACCTGGCTAATTTTGTATTTTTAGTAGAGACGGGGTTTCTCCATGTTGGACAGGCTGGTCTCGAACTCCCGACCTCAGGTGATCCACCCGCCTCAGCCTCCCAAAGTGCTGGGATTACAGGCATGAGCCACCAGGCCCGGCCGATCATGCGGTTTTCTAGATATAGGATCATGTCATCTGCAAACAAATATAGTTTGATTTATTTTCTTCCTATTTGAATACCTTTATTTCTTTCTCTTGCCTAATTGTCCTGGCCAGAACTTCAAATACTATGTTGAATAAGAGTGATGAGAAAGGGAATTCTTATCCACTGCTGGTTTTCAAGGGGAATGCTCCCATTCTGTAGTTTATCTGTTTACTCCTTTGATAGTTTTTCTTGCTGTGCAGAAGCACTTTAGTTTAATAGATCCCACTTGTTAATTTTTGTTTTTGCAATTGCTTTTGAGGACTTAACCATAAATTCTTTGCCAGGCTGATATTGAGAAAGGTATTTTCTGTTTTCTTCTAGGAATTTTATAGTTTGAGGCCTTACATTTAAGTCTTTAATCCGTCTTAAGTTAATTTTTGTGTATGGTGATAGGTCCCGTTTCATTCTTCTGCATATGTACAGCCAGTTATCCCAACACCATTTATGAATAGGTCCTTTCCCCATTGCTTATTTTGTCAACTTTGTTGAGGATCAGTTGATTGTAGTCATGTGGCTTTTTTTCTGTGTTCTTTATTCTGTTCCATTGGTCTATGTGTCTGTTTTTGTACCAGTACTATGTTGTTTTGATTACTGTAGCCTTGTAGTGTAGTTTGAAGTTGTAGTCCAAGAGTATTTAGAGTTGTGTTCTTTAAACATTTCCAGATGTAAAGATTATGAGGAACTATCTTTTTGTAGTTGATTTCTAATTTTGTGAAAAGTGAATGTGGCCTAAAAGACATTATGTTTTTGGAATTCAGTATTTCCTTATGGTCTAGTAAATGATTATTTTTTGATGAATATTTGTGTATGTTTAAAAAGAAGGTATATTCTTTATTTGTTTAATACAAAGTTCTGTATATTGAATTATTCAAATTGTCTGTATTCTTAATTTTTCTCTACTTGATCTCTAAATTTCTTTTTTTTTTTTCATCAATGGGCATTTTTTTTTCTTTTATTATTATTATTATTATGATTATTATTATACTTTAGGTTTTATGGTACATGTGCGCAATGTGCAGGTAAGTTACATATGTATACATGTGCCATGCTGGTGCGCTGCACCCACCAACTCGTCATCTAGCATTAGGTATATCTCCCAATGCTATCCCTCCCCCCTCCCCCCACCCCACAACAGTCCAAAGAAATGTGTTAAATTCTCCCATTGTGATTGTGATTTATGAAAAACACCATTTCTTTTTGTACATTTATTAGTTTATGTTTTCTATATTTAGAGCCTATGTTCATAAATGTACAAAGGTTCATAACTGTTATATCTTCTTGGGGGAGTGTTCTTTCTTTTTATTAAAATGATGTTTCTCTTTTTGTCTCTGAATCAGTTTTGCCTTGAATTTATATTTTGTCTACTCTTAATATTGCTACACCAGATTTCCTTTTGTTGATATTTGTCTTGTGTTATCTTTTCTAGTTCTTTATTTTCCATCTGTGAGTCATTTTGTTTTAAGTATGTCTCTTGTACATAACATCTAGTTGAATAATTTTTACTGTTTTTTAATAGATAAGTTTAATTTATTCACATTTACTGTGATTACTGATGTGTATGCAGTTATTCCTGCTTTCTTATTACTTGTTATTAACTTATGCTTTCACTTTCTTTATATTTTCTTTTCTACTTTTTGTAGAATGGATTGAGATTTTTCCCCCTCCTCTCTTTCAGGTTGGAAAGGTATACATTTTATTTCTATCTTTTATAACCACCCTTAATTTTGAAACACATACATGAAGTTATATATTTCTAACACTAGAATTAGTAAATATCTAATTTATCTTCCTAAAATGATAATAATCTTAGTATGCTTTTAATACCCTCTGCTCTCCATCCCCAATTCTCATATTGACAGTTTTGGATTTTAGTCTCACTACTTCCTCTTGGATTCAATTTTCTTCTGCTATAATATATCCACCAATGAGTATTTCAGTATGGGTTAATGATTAGTAAAATTTCTGAGTATTTCTATGGCTGAAAATATCTTTATTTTACCCTAACTTTTGATTGATAGAATTATAGGTTCATAATTATTTTCCTTTGCAATATGAAGTGCTCCAACATTGTATCCAGTGTTGCAGATGGAAGCCTAACGTCAAACTGAATATTCTCATTCCTTTTTGGTAATCTAACTTCTCTCCCTGCTCTCTGATAGCTTTTAGCACTTGCTCTTTAACTTTGGTTTCTAAAATTGCACTAAAATGTGTCGTGTGTGTGTGTGTGTGTGTGTGTGTGTCTCAGAGAGAGAGAGAGAGAGAGAGAGAGAGACAGAGACAGAGGGAGAGAGAGAGAGATTTATTTTGCTTGGCACTTGATAGGCCTTTTCAGTCAAAGACTTATGTCATTCTTCCATTTTGGGGAATTTTTGGCTATTCTATAGTCTCCTCTCTATTTTATCTGTTCTCTTCTGTTGGAACTCTTATTGGATTGATGTTAAAACTTCTGGGTCTGTACTCTATGTTTTTGTACTTTCATACTTTCTATCTTATAAACTCTTTGGATTCTACTGGATAATTTTTCAGTTCACTATTGCAGTTTACTTATTTGCTTTTCACCTGAATCTAATCCGCTATTTAGCCCATCTGTTGAGCTATTTATTTCAATAATTATATTTTAACTTTCGAGAGCTTGAATTAGCTTCTAAAAAGTCACTTTCACTTATTCAAAACCATTTATTATTGTTTTATGGATGTGATATCTTTCATATCTCTCTGAGGGAATGAATCAAACTATGTAAAGGTCTTATTCTGATTTATCTATTTTGTTTCCTCTCAGTTAAATTCTTTCATTTATTGAGTTTGTTGTTTCTTTTCAATAGTGTGAGACTTTCTTTCTTTTTTTTAGTTTTGAAAACATGTTTATTTTAAACTTTACCAAAAGATATAAGGTTATATTACCATATTATAGAGCAATTGGAAAATGAAGAAAAAACTGTAACTGTCATACCTATGAGTCTTATTCGGATTTTTTAAAATTTAGCACTATATCATATACTCTTTTCTCACAATCATCATATTGGTGGCTTCATGTGTGTCCCCAAAAATGTATATGTGTGTGTGCATGTGTGTTTGCATGCGTGTGTTAAATTTAGTCTTTCTGAAGTATGGTAGTCTAATTCTTAATTTGAGGGGAGTTTAATACAATAATTTTACATTTTTTTAGTGAACACATGTGGACTATCTTTTTTTATAGTTAGTATCTACTCAATAGTGTGAGATTTTCTTAAATGTTTGACAGTCTTGCCTCTTTTTGCACAGTCTACTTAAGGGAATATATGGAAGTTGCTACTGTGTGTTGTAACTATATTTAGGGAGGGTAGGGCATATTGCTGGCTGAGATACATGAGTGGCCATTCTTCTGGGTATAGATGCCCCCTGTTTCTCTCAGGGGTTGCTAGATTTGGTAAATAAAGGAGTTCTAATTAAATTTGAATTTTCAGTCAAACATACTTTATTTAGTATAAGTATGTCCCATGCAGTATTTAGGACATATTTATATGAAAAAAGTTCATTGCTTATCTAAAATTCAAATTTAACTGGGTGTTCTATGTTTTGTCTGACAATCCTACACCTAAAGCATTGCGGTACTGTTCCCATTCAGACATGGGCAATACTGTTGCTATTGTGGCTACTACCTGACCCACAGCTGGAGAAGGTGGGAGGGTATATGTGGGGCCAGTTACCCTATCCGATCTTGAATAACTGTCCGATAGATATTCCTGAGTTCTTTGTATCTGATCTGCATAACCCTATCTGATCTTGCATAACCGTCTCATAGTTGTCCCTGAGCTCTTCCCATTTCTACCACCTGAGGGTATGAAGCATGTTTTATACTGCTCTCATCTACTACTGCAGAGTTTTACTGCCTATGACCTGGGCTATAGTTCTCTCTTCAATACTATTCCACTTACTTCATGCCTTTCAAGAATTCCTCTATAGTTCAGTGAATTTGGTGCTGGATGGAGAGACTACAGCATACATTAAGTCTTTCATCTTGAAATCAGTGTTCCTGCACATTCATCTACCAGACTTTACTATCTCTATTTCCTGGAATGATAATTAGTTTCTGTTTGTTTGAGGTATCATGGAAGAAGAAAACTGAGTAGTTCGTGTTACCATTGCAGGCAGCTTCTTGAGGTAAGCTGAACCCTATGAAATGGAATGGAAAGTGGCATCTAGGGAAGGGAGAAGAAAGGCAGCTGAGACCCCTGTGGCAAAGGAAGTAAAGCAATCATGTGCCTATAGGTTGGTATAGGCACTAGAATCAGAGATCTGGGTTTGAATTTTTGCTACCATTGACTAGCTTTGTGACCTTGGTTATTTGTGACTGGTTATTTAACTGCTCTATGGCTTCAGTTTTCTCATCTGTAAAGTGGGGCTATTACCTGTTTTCCTGACTTGAGTATTTTAACACTTCTGTATTTGATATGTGTCATAATCAGCATGTACAGTTCATATACAATTTGTTAAATTGATAGTGAATCTTAAAATCAATGGCATCTTGGATTCAGAAGCAGGGTACTATTACCTGCTTCACAGAGCTTTGTAAAGATTCAGTGAGGTGTGTCTGTTCATATACTTTGCCCACTTTTTGATGGGGTTTTTTTTTCTTGTAAATATGTTTAATTTCCTTGTAAATTCTGGACATTAGACTTTTGTCAGATGTGTAGATTGCAAAAATTTTCTCCCATAGTTTGCCTGTTCACTCTGATGATAGTTTGTTTTGCTGTGCAGAAGGTCTTTAGTTTAATTAGATCTCATTTTTCAATTTTGGCTTTTGTTTCTATTGCTTTTAGTGTTTTTGTCAAGAAGTCTTTGCCCATTCATACGTCCTGAATGGTATTGCCTAGGTTTTCTTCTAGGGTTTTAATGGTTTTGGGTTTTACATTTAAGTCTTTAATCCATTTTGAGTTAATTTTTGTATAAGGTGGAAGGAAGGGGTCTAGTTTCAGTTTTCTGCATATGGCTAACCAGTTTTCCCAGCACCATTTACTAAATAGGAGATCCTTTCCCCATTGCTTGTTTTTGTCAGGTTTGTTGAAGATCAGATGGTTGTAGATGTGTGGTGTTATTTCTGAGGTTTCTGTTCTGCTCCGTTGGTCTATATGTCTGTTTTGGTACCAGTACCATGCTGTTTTGGTTACTGTAGCCTTGTAATATAGTTTGAAGACAGGTTAGCCTGATGCCTCCAGCTTTGTTCTTTGTGCTTAGGATTGACTTGGCTATATGAGGTGTTCTTTGATTTCATATGAAATTTAAAATAGTTTTTTCTAACATTTACATGGCCAACAAACATATGAAAAAAAGCTCAACATCACTGATCATCAGATAAATGCAAATCAGAACCACAATTAGATACCATCTCATGCCAGTCAGAATGGCGATTATTAAAAAGTCAGGAAACAAGAGATGCTGGCGAGGCTGTGGAGAAATAGGAACACTTTTACACTGTTGGTGGGAATGTAAATTAGTTCAACCATTCTGGAAGACAGTGTGGCGATTCCTCTAGGATCTAGAACCAGAAATACCATTTGACCCAGCAACCCCATTACTGGGTATATACCCAAAAGAATATAAATCATTGTACTATAAAGACATATGCACATGTATGTTTATTGCAGCACTATTTACAATAGCAAAGACATGGAACCAACCCAAATGCCCATCAATGATAGACTGGATAAAGAAAATGTGGTACATGTGCACCATGGAATGCTATGCAGCCATAAAAAGGAATGAGATCATGTCCTTTGCAGGGACATGGATGAAGCTGGAAGCCATCATCCTCAGCAAACTAACACAGGAACAGAAAACCAAACACCACAAGTTCTCACTCATAAGTAGGGATTTAACATTGAGAACATATGGACACAGAGAGGGGAACAACACACACCAGGGCCTGTTGGGGGTGGGGGTTGAGGGGAGGGAACTTAAAGGGTGGGTCAGTAGGTGCAGCAAGCCACCATGGCACCTGTATACCTATGTAACAAACCTGCACGTTCTGCACATGTATCCTGGTTTTATTTTAGAAGAAATAAAGGAAAAAAAGAATATTCTATCTGAAAAATTAATGATAATAATTAAAAACTACCAGACTGACAAAAAAAAAAAAAAACAGATTCAGTGAGGTAACACATGTGAAGTGCTCAGCTGAGTGTCTGGCACATAAGTAAGTGCTCAATGAGCATTAGCTAGTGTTCATGACAGCATAGGAAGTTGGCCTGGGACCGAGAATGGAACCTGGGGCTTAAGAAGGAAAAGGCTTTTGGGCACCCTGACTTTGACAAATAGTAACAATTTTGGGCACAGTGACAAGCTCATGGGGAAATTGTTCTAATGGTGGAGGGTTGGGGGAGCTGCAGTCGTAGTGGCCATTCAATAATCAAATTAGTCTAGCTTTGCCTGAAGGGTCTGCATCATATTCTGCTTAATTTATACCTCCTAGTAGCATTATGTATAAGTATATTCTGCTTAATTTATACCTCCTAGTAGCATTATGATTACTAAGCATAAGAAACTGTTTTAGTCACCTTCTGAACAAGTAACCAATTAGGAGTAGCTGTTCCTATTCTGGCTATGGATCCTTTTAATGAAAAATCCAGAGGAGTTTGCAAAGTAAGGGAGGCAAAGAGTGAACATGGTTGCATTCTTTTCGTGAGTTGACTTATAACATTGGAGGGTCACATAAGCCTCGAGCTCACTGCAGTTGTGTTAGGGATTTATCTGCATGGTATAAAGCCTATATGTCAAGAATGATTGGTTTGCTTTTGGCTTTGTGTGATTCCAATCAATAATTACACCTATTGATCAAAGGCATACATTCAAAACACTAATTTACATTGAGCACCTTAACTTCATAAAATGGCAACAACTGAATTAGCTGAAATTGATTTCCCTTTTGTTTTCAAAAGAAAAATTCTCAGTGCTCTGGATATCCTCAGTGTGATTCAGAGCTCAAAGCTGGTTAATTATCCAGCAATTTCACAAAGAAGAAAGTCCTGCAAAAATAACTAGGGTGCAAATTGAAATCCTAGTGGAGGTTGTTCATGTGTCATTTCTAAAGTTCATCTGGAGAGGTGGAGATATTTTTCTGGCCTTGGAGGGAGTTAAACATGAGGAATGTTGCCATGATCAATAAGGAAGATACCTTGAAGGCTGAGCTAGAGGGTGACTTCCTAGGGCCAGAGCGCCCACACTCCAAGCTGTAGTCACTATGTCAAATGCCAATTTTATATATGATGATTCACAAAGAAACATCACTAGGTTGGTTTAGTGGTGGTAATTCACAGAGCTACTGAAAGAATGTCATAGTTTGTTTGTCAGGGTTTGCAGAGACTTTTCAACTTGGAATAGGTTGTCATAAACTAATCTTACACACTTATTCTTGTCATTCTAAACCCACACTGTTTTGAGAGTCCAGCTCAGACTTTACTTTCCCCAGAAAGCCTTGTCTATCTCTAGCTTTTACTGGGCTTGTTCAATTCCTGAAGCTTATTTAGATAAAAGCAATGTGGCTAATATATTATTTCCTTTGCTTTTCTTACCTCGTTGACAATGTTATTTTGCAGAGAGCAGAAAAAATGACAGGAAAAAATTATCAAGTTCCTCTTTCATAGACATAAAGTGGAAAGGAGACTAAGAGAAAGCCACAGCTTTGGGATGCAACACTTGAGTCGTTGAAGAGGACTGGGGGATTCCCCAAAATTAAATTCTGATGGTAAAACAAATGATTCTGAATTAGTAGATAAGAAGAAGGATCTAAAGGACATTGAGGATGCTTTCTGGTGAGGGTAATTAGAACAGGGAAAGATCGCATCCAATATAAAGAAAAAATGAGGAAAGCAGAAAATAATGAATTCATCATTATGCTTGCTCTAGGAAGCTGAAAAAAGACAGGCTAGGCCTGCTGCTGGGGCTATAAATGCCCATGCAGTGTATTTCAAACTATAATTTGCAGAAACTTAGGGTTCTATGGGTGAGCGTCAGGAGCTTCTAGGGGTAGAGGCAGGAGAGGTCAGATTTACGAGATGATTGACTCTATCCTGGTTTCAAACAACTATTCCCTATTGTCATTGCTAACATAGTTCCTACAAAAGCTCAGTTGTCACCTCGCATGGTACTATCTTTGCTAATGTAACAACTCTCTCAAACACACACAGAGTCCATTTGGATGACTCCTCTCTCCCTGCAAGATCTCTCCTAGCCAGCAACGAAAGCCCTCCTTTCTTCAACCTGCAGATCTGAAGCTTACCTGTGACAGACTGATTGCTTCACTTCTCTCATTAAAGGTGCTGTGTTCTGCCTCATCTTTGGGCTAAGCCATGCCATGTTTTGGTCAGCAAGGTGTTAGCAAACATGTTGCAAACAAAGGCTAGAAAAATGCTTGCAGCTTTCCTCCTGCTCACTCTTGTATCTCTGCTCTTGCTCTCTTGCTATATCCATGAGAACATGCTTAGGCTAGCCTGCTGGGGGCATGGGAGAAACACATGGAACAGAGCCACACCATCCCTTCCTCAATGAGGGCATTCTAGATCAGCCAACAGTCAGCTGATATGCAGACATGAGTGAGCCTGGCCAAGACCAGTCAGCTGACTTTCATCGGACCATGGACAAGTGAGTAAGTCTAATAAAGATCATCAGAACCTCCCAGCTAATCTCTAAACTCGAGAGCAACAGTAAATACATGGTTGCTGTTTTGAGACAGTGAGTTTTGGGGTTGTTTATTGTACAGTACTTTGTGGCGATAGATAACAGATACACTGCCCAATTGTTGAGGCTTGGCTCAAATCAACATAAAGCCTACCCTAGCAACTCTTACAGAAGAGGGTGTTACTTCTTCAGAGCTCCTACATCACTTACTGCTTGTGCTACTGGTTTAGACTTTTTGATTTTCTCCACTATATTGGCACCATATTTCACTGACCTCAAGAAGCCATTGGTTGGAACGCATACCATTATCTTATGAATCACTGAGAAAAACAAAACACCTTCAAATATACTGCAGCACACTATCCCTTGGAAGACATATCTTAATTTCAGAAAATTTAAAATGCATTTCTTAGAATTAATGAAATATAATTAACTGTTTAGAATTGTATGTCTTAGTTCTATAACAAGATTCTTCTTGCGATTGAATACTCAGTTTTCATCTTCTTTGGGGAGCAGGATAGCTTTGGAGGGATGTAGACCCTGTTCAGATTCCGGCCAGGTTCAATCTCTGGCCTCCCAGAGGTTAACTGGGAGGTTCTGATGACCTTGATTGGACTTGTTCAGAATAATATGAGCTGGGGTGAGTGACTTAAACTCTCAGAACCTCAGTTTTCCCTCTATAAAATAAGAATGATAACAATACTTACCTCAAAGGGTCATTGTGAGAATTAATTAGATCATGCAAAAAACATGGTGGGCATTGAAAAATAATTTCTTTGATTAGGTAATGCAAGTTTGTGTTACAAAATTCAAAATGTACACAGGGAATGCAGTGCAGAGCTAGCCTCCTTTTCACTCTTGTGCCCTAGTCACTCAGCTTTCCTCCCAGGAGAAATCCACAGTCACCAGCTTCTTCAGTATTCTTCCAGAAATATTCATAGTAGTCATGTCATAAATATTAGTTGCTTTCTACCCCTTTTGGGCCTCATAGCACCTAGTAGAGAGCTGGGCCCTTTTCAAGGGTCAAAGAGATGATTTCTCATTACCGTCTAGAACTCTACATGGAAATAGGTAGTACAGGAAATTGGACTGAATAGACCAGTGCCAGAGACTTCTGGGGAAAAATGTTTGTCAGTCCATCATCTTTACATAATTGCCTCTTTTTTTTTTTCCATAAGAGCTAAGTGCAGAAAAATTTCAATTAACAGAGGGCTTATTATTTGGGCACAAGTTAATATAAGTTTTACTGTTACTGCCACTTCTTCATAAGTGCTGAGACAGGAAATGCAGACTTCACTTACCCCAACTGAAAAGCTAGCCAAGCAGAGGAAACCAAACTAAAAATGTGGCTGATATTGTCAACTGCTATACATACGCAGATAGAGGAAACCCATATTGACATAATAATAATAAATATATAAAGAAAGCTCATGGTTTACCAATAAAATCATTTACCATGTTGCTGACTTTACTGGAAAAGGATGCTTTATAACCAGTCTCTCGATTTGATTGATACCTAATTAAAAATTCACTAGGCTTAACTTCAAACACCTCAAACTATATTAAAACCACTGCTATACCAGTAGAGTCATAATATCATTTAAAGCCAAAGCAAGTATGATCATTTATTTAAAGCTTAGAAATAGTTTTGAAAATTGCAAAGTTGCATAAAATCTGTGGCCACAGACAGAAAAACAGCAATGTGGTTTAAGTGGAAAGAATTAGGGAGTCAGGAGAACCTGGGCTGAGTTCTGGCTCTGTCATGATCATATGACATGGTCTTGGGTAAGTCATTCCTCTCTGTCCCCTGGTTTGATTATTAGTACGATGAAGATAATAATACCTATTTGTATTAGTCAGGGTTCTCTAGAGGGATAGAACGAATGGAAAATATATATATGAGTTTGTTAAGTATTAGCTCACATGATCACAAGGTCCCACAATAGGCCGTCTGCAGGCTGAGGAGCAAGGAGAACCTGAGTCCCAAAACTGAAGAACTTGGAATCCGATGTTGGAGGGCAGGAAGCATCCAGCATGGGAGAAAGATGTAGGCTGGGAGGCTAGGCCCGTCTCTCTTTTCACATTTTTCTGCCTGCTTATATTCTAGCCATGCTGGCAGCTGATTAGATTGTGCCCACCCAGATTAAGGGTGGGTCTGTCTTTCCTAGCCCACTGACTCAAGTGTTAATCTCCTTTGCAACACCCTCACAGACACACCCAGGATCAATACTTTGTATCCTTCAATCCAATCAAGTTGACACTCAGTATTAACCATCACACTATTTTTTCCTGCCTTCACTGGGTTTTTGTGAGACTCAATAAGATGATGTACATAAACTACTTCAAATAGTTTAAACAGTACCCACATGTTGTTCCAACACCACTTTGTGAGTTTTACCGTGTGCTAAGGACTGAATTGTGCTAAGGATACATAGGTGAACAAATTCAAAAAGCCCTTCCCTCAAGGAACTCATAGCTGAGCTGCCAGAGAGAAACACTAGCATGGTGTGTCACTAGAATTGCCAGATAAAACACAGGATGCCCAGTTAAGTTTGAATTTAAGATAAATAATAATTTTTAGCTTAAATATATCCCAAATAGCACATGGGACATACTTATACTAAAACTTATTCATTGTTTATCTGAAGTTCAACTTTAATTGGATGTCCCATATTTTTATTTGCTAAATCTGGCAACCCTATGTGTCACGTGATAGTAGAAGACTATACATAATAGAGACATTGTGCAGTGCAATTCTTCATGTTAGAATTGATGAATTCTATCCCACAGTATCAGAGAAGGCTTCACAGAGGATGTGAAGAGAGGTACAAGCATTTGGTAGGTGAATATGCTTGTTTGGGGTGGAGAGAGGAGCAGAGGGCATTTCAGGCAGAGAGAAAAGCAGCAGCATAAGGCAAGAAACACCCTAGAGAGCGTAAGCAACTCCAGGCTTTTCAGTGCTGCTGAAATGTCAAATGTGAGGCAGAGATTGAGAAGATTTGAAGTCCCTGGAAAGAGACTTATGTGGGCTTCATGAAGGGCCTTATATGGACTTTTAAATGTTTATTCCATATCCCACAATGATGCTAGCCAAGGAGAATATGAGAATGGATTTGAGCCCAAGGATTAAGGTTAAACAACACACACACACACACACACGCACACGCACACACACACACACACACACACAGAATTTTTGAACCCAGTTAAGCCTTGGGCTGTATAGCAGAGAAAATTCACGGAATCAATTCTTCTGGAAGCCTCTTCAAACGACTGCATAAAGCTGATCCTAGACCAATGTGGCCTGTGTGAACTCCAGAAGGGCCGAAGATCACCACATTAATACTTGCTTATTTGTGAAATGTACAGATCTCGCATGGAAGACTGTTGGACTGTTGGGGAGGGCGTGGGTGGTGGATAAATTTGACCACAAGGACAAAAGTATTAGGCTCTCTCCATGTGACGAGGGGATGGCTGACAGGGCAGAGATGTTTGCTATCAGGAAGGTGAGGGGGTATGATGAGAAGGAGAAAATGCAGCTATTGTCTAAATGCCGCACCCTTGAAAGTGTAGGTAGTGGGCCTTTTCTGAAGCTAGAATACAAATGAGATCACTGTAGAATAAATAAATAAATATGGACTTCACCCAGTGGGGAGTAGACATAGATTTTGTTACCCAAAAGTGTAGTATAGACTGAAAAGACAAATAGAAGAGGTTAAAGAAATGCTGACATATGGACAGAGGTCCCAGGGTACAGGCCAAGCTATAAATATTCAGCTAATTCATACACATTTGGAGGGCTGGAGGGGTGGGCAAATAGGTGTAGGTTTGTAGGAGGAAGCAACAAATTTGCCGAGCAGGTCAAATGGCTGGATGATTAGACTATGACCCTTAGCAAAGGGTGTGCTAGAAATGGCTCATACTGGCTCACAAGAGCCAAATGTTAAATTTTAAGAAAATTTTGCAATCTGATTTTTAAACACAGCCATTAAAAATAAATTAATATATAAATGTACAGTTAAATTACATTGAAACAAAGGCAACACATACTCAAAACTTATAACTCAAAACAGTAAAATGTTCTTTTACTACATTTTACTATTATCTATGCTCTTGAGATTATTTACTTACATTTGTATGGTGGAAGTACTATAATGGTGTGTTATTGCATGTATCTTCTCAACTGTGTGTTCAGTGATGTCAAGTTGTAGATTTGAGATTGGCCGTGGTGGGAGTATTTACATCATGGAAATCAGCAAGTACTACAAATCAGGGCGTCGTCTTGCCAGAGAGCTGATTGTTAAACATCGAGCATTTAGCCATTGGGTACAAATGGGGCCTGCCTCTTCCTCTTAGTTAGAGTAGTGCTATGGTCATATAGAGTAATGGTTATGAGCACAGGGTCTATAGACAGGCTGGTTTAGAATCCTGGCTGTCCCTGTATTCACTAGTTGTGTGACTTTAGGCAAATCACTTAACTACTAAGCTCAGTTAGCTATAAAATGAGGTTAATACTAATAGCTACACAGGGATGTTGTTAGTACATATGACACTGTAGCAGTTAACTATTGCTTATCTAACAAACCACCCCCAAAATTAGAGGCTTAAAGAGTATTTATTTATTATTGCTCATGAGTCTGTGAATCAGCTGGATGAATCTAGTTTTAGCTGGGCTCACTCATGCGTCAGTGATCAGCTGTGGGTCAGATAGGCAGATCTGTTGATCTTGGCTGAAATGTCAAAAATGTATGGGGGTTGGCTGGCTGTAGGATGGTCTAGGACAGCCTTCCTCCAATGGTCTACCTTGGACTTTTTCACATGGTCCTGACAAGGTTCTGAAAGAGTGAGAGAAGAAGCATGTGAGGCCTCTTGAGGCCTGGATTCAGTACTGGCACATCTTTACTTCCATCTTACTCCACTGGTCAAACAAGCCACATGGCCAGCTCAGATTCAAGGGTTGAGGAAATTGACTCTACCTCTTGATGGGAAAGGCTGCAAACCACATTACAAAAGACATAGCTACAGGGAAGATGAAGATGGACAATTGGAGACATTTGTACAATTGCTATATCACAGGTACGTTTGTGAGAATTACAAAAAGGTATCCTTTCTGGGCTGATGAATTACTGGTCCAACCATATTACATTGCTGACTTTTTATCATATTTTATCTATGAAAATGACAATTTTGTATGGCCCAACTCAATACAAAAAGGCACCTGATGTAGCTTGGATATTTATTGCCAACAAATCTCATGTTGAAATGTGATCCCTAATGTTGGAGATGGGGCATACTGAGAGGTGTTTGGGTCATGGAGGCAGATCCTTCATGGAGGCAAAGGTCCCTTTGTGCCTTCCCTTTGGTGATGAATGAGTTCACATTCTATGTTCACGTGACAGCTATTAATAGTTGTTTAAAAGAGCCTGGCATCTCCTCCTCTTCTTTCTTTCTCTCTTGCTCTCTCTCTCTCCGTGTGACATGACTGCTCCCCTGTTGCCTTTTACCATAAGTAAAAGTTTCCTGAGGCCTCATCAGAAGCTGAGCAGATGCTGACACCATGCAGAACTGGGAACCAAATAAACCTCTTTTCCTTATAATTTACCCAGTGTCAGGTATTACTTTATAACAATGCAAAACAGACTAGTATAGCCCTTCTTCTGGGCTGACTAAACCTTAAGCTAGGGTGCACCGGTGTGGATAGTGGACACAAACTAGATTTCATCTCCTTTCTTCCTCTCAGCCTTCTTAAATCCACAAAATGTACAATCATATGTGGAAGCCTTATACTTACCTGTGGTAGAGATTGCTAATTGTTCTCCAAAATGTATTCCCCTATCTTTCTTTCTTTTTTATTTATTCATTTTTTTTGAGACAGAGTCTCACTCTGTTGCCCAGGCTGAAGTGCAGTGGTGTCATCTAGGCTCACTGCAACTTCTGCCTCCCGGGTTCAAGCAATTCTCATGCCTCAGCCTCCCAAGAAGCTGGGATTACAAGCAAGCACCACCACACCTGGCTAATTTTTGTATTTCTTTTTTAAGTAGAGATGGGGTTTCATCATGTTGGCCAGGCTGGTCTCGAACTCCTGGCCTTGAGCAATCCTCTCACCTCAGCCTCCCAAAGTGCTGGGATTACAGGCATGAGCCACCGCACCCAGCAATATTCCCCTTTCTTGATCAGCAATAGAACCCTAATTCTTTTTTCTTTTATTCATTTATATCTAACTAATTAATTAATTTTATATTTCTGTACGTTATTGGGGTACAGGTGTTATTTGGTTACATGAGTGAGTTCTTTAGTGGTGATTTGTGAGATTTTGGTGCAGTATACACTCACCATACACTGCGCCATATTTGTAGTCTTTTTATCCCTCACCCCCCTCCCATTCTTCCCCTCAGGTCCCCAAAGTCCACTGTATCATTCTTATGCCTTTGCGTCCTCATAGCTTAGCTCCCATATATCAGTGAGAACATACAATGTTTGGTTTTCCACTCCTGTGTTACTTCACTTAGAATAATAGTCTCCAGTGTCAACCAGGTCACTGCAAATGCTCTTAATTCATATATATATATATATATATATATCACAGTGTCTTTATCCACTCATTGACTGATGGGCATTTGGGTTGGTTCCACGATTTTGCAATTGTGAATTGTGCTGCTGTAAACATGTGTGTGCAAGTATCTTTTTCAAATAATGACTTCTTGTCCTCTAGGTAGATACCCAGTAGTGGGATTTCTGGATCAAATGGTAGTTCTATTTTTAGTTCTTTAAGGAATCTCCACACTGTTTTCCGTAGTAGCTGTACTAGTTTACATTCCCACCAACAAGTGTTCCCTGTTCACCGCATCCACGCCAACATCTGCTGTTTTTTGATTATGGCCATTCTTGCAGGAGTAAGGTGGTATCACATTGTGGTTTTCATTTGCATTTCCTTGATCATTAGTGATGTTGAGCATTTTTCATATGTTTGTTGGCCATTTGTATATCTTCTTTTGAGAATTGTCTATTCATGTCCTTAGCCCACTTTCGATGGGATTGTTTGTTTTTTATCTTACTGATTTGTTTGAGTTCGTTGTAGATTCTGGATATTAGTCCTTTGTCAGATGTATAGATTGTGAAGATTGTCTCCCATTCTGTGGGTTGTCTGTTTACTCTGCTGATTGTTCCTTTTGCCGTGCAAAAGCTCTTTAGTTTAATTAGGTCCCAGCTATTTATCTCTGTTTTTATTGCATTTGCTTTTGGAGAACCCCAGTTCTTTAGCTGGCCACATGGTCGTCAAGAATAAGGACTACATTTCCCAGCCACTCTTGTAGTTAGGTGTGACCATGTGACTAAGTTCTGGACAATGAATTGTAAGCAGAAGTGGTGTGTGCAACTTCTAAGAAGTGTTCTTAAAGGGAGGCAGCATGTCTCTCTCATTTCATGATGAACAGGATCATCATGGCTAAAGCCTCAGCCCCACAAGATGGAGCAATAAAATAGAAGTCCAGGTCTCTGACACAGTGGGGTATCACAGCAATCCTACTGGAACATAAGGGGAAACAAAGCCCCTGTGTTGTTTAAGGAATTATTATTTCCATTTTATGTTTCTTTTCAGGCAAAACTAATCCTAACCAGAAATTGCCTGATAAAATTAATTTTTGTCTGAAAAAACTATTCGTATCACACTTGAGGATTAAGTGTGATAATAAACAATTATCACACTGTTTCAACATAGAGCACTTGCACAATACATATCTAATGTTAATAGGAACTCACCTTGGCAGTAGAGGGAGTTTGGGTCCATCAACTTGGTGCAGGAATAATACTAGGTTGTGTAGAGAGGGACCCCCAAGTGCATTGTGATAGGTTGACACTCATATAGGCTTCTGACATACTCCTTTGGGACAAATATCAGAGTCTAAGGGAAAGGGGACTCCCATGTATCTGAAATGTACCAGCACATTCTGGTGTAGTATTCTGTATGAGACTAAGAGCAGCAATACAGAAGAGGCCTTCTGCTGCAGTGGTGGCGATGGCACTAGCAGCATCATGAAGGTGGAGTGTTATGACAGGAAACAGCAGTAGACTCTTTGGGCAGTGACAACGGGCTAGGCTCCAGAGAGTGTGGTCAGGACCAGGCATGCAGGAATTATGTGGAAATAAGGCCTAAGACAGAAGTTGCAAGACACCCCGATGATCCTTCCTCACCAATCCTCCACCATAGCCAACTAGAGCCAGAAGGAGGGATTTGGATGGGGCTAGAGTTCCTCCAATTCTGCAAGTGGGAACTGAGCCACAGGACTGTTTCATTACTGTTTCTTTGTGTATGATTGTATTCTGCCCTAGCCAGGTGGTCTGGGCAATACCTGTTGCTCATAAATCCATGAGTGATAAACTGAAAATAAACCATGGAAGGTTGGAATGTTTCTGTGGATCTGTAACCTCTGAAGTTAAGGGCATGAAAAATAATTGCCACACCCCTACAGCCTGCCACAGAGGCATCTGTCCTCCACAGTGGAATTCTGATGTAACTGAGTTACTGAAGAATATGAAGTTATTTGGGCATTAACTTGTAAAGGTTTTATGTTTTCCAAATGTTGATTCCAACTTTGCTTTGTTGAATTCACTTTTCAAAATTCATAACCTTCTGGTCCTTTTCAGTTATCAAAATTTAGTCCATTACAAAATTCCAATGTCTTATCAGATTCGAAGATTGCTCCTTACCATGTTGCTTTCTAGATAGGTGGGTAGGAGTATTAGGTGTAGATGCAGGGGTATGACATTCTCTATTCTTCTTCCCCCTCCTTCTTGTGAGTTAGCTCCTCTGGCGTTACTTTCTAGCCCGTCTGTTAGGGGTAGGGAGATTGCTCCTGGCCTCACTCTGGTTAGATTTGTTTCCAGCTCTTGCTGGTAGCTTCTGCTGTTGGGCTACCCTCTGTGTACATAGGTGGCATATGTGGCTGTCACAGGAGTGGTGGCTAGCTTCATTTGCAGTGTTCACTGTTACTGAGGACACTGTCAAAGAGGAGCAGCCTGGTTTCTCTCAGTCATTCCCAAAATTCCAAATGTCCAATCCCTTCACTAGATGGGTTGCCATGACTATCAGCCCTCAAGCTGCCTGGGTAGCATGAAGGCTTTTACTCTTCTAGTCTGTGCTCCTGTATGTGGAGTCAGAACTGCTATGATCCTTTTCTGTGACTTTTAAGGGCAGTAGGGATCAGGAGTTCAGTTTTATCCTGTTCTTCTCCAGGTTACATTATACTATAGCCCTTTCATGCCCTGCTGAAATGGTCTACTACAGCAAGTATCCTGCCTTCAGAAATCTCCAGGTGAGAAGCAGGCCCAGCCTCAATATTTACACACACTCACCTGCCTTTACAGAACATATATCATTCTCTCCTAAGTATTATCTCTTTGTTCCACTCAAAGGTGTCTTTCAGTAAATCTTCGGGGTCTCCAGGGTCATGAGTATACTGCTAGGGAGCAAGATGCCAGTCTCCTTTTTAACAGGCTCTCCCAAATCTATGAGAGATTATCTTGAGGCTCACCCCTACCTCATTTGGCTTTGGTGGTGGAGAGGAAAACCTCTTTTTCTTTTGCAACAGGCTGAAAACTCCAATAGTTTCTTCCCCTCCTCCAGGTCTCAGGGGAGTAGACTGGACGTGGAGAGTGGTAGAGGATAGATGAAGACAGTGTGTCCAGTAAGCCTTGTGGAAAATATCTGGTCCCATTTGTTGGTGGCTCTCTTTAGAATATGAGAGTCTAGGCTACAAGACACTTCAAGTCTGGAGTTCAAATCTTAGCTCTTCCACTTAGAAACTATGTGTCAGCTCACAGAGTGCCTGAGTTCAAATCCTCGCTCTTCCACTTACAAACTGTATGTCACTGGGCAATTCACTTATATTTTTGGGCCTCAGTTTTCTCATCTCTAAGATGGAGATAATAGTGGTAACTATATCATAGAGTTATTGTGAGGATTAATTGGATTAAGGGTTGTAAAATGTTTGATACAAAGCCTGGTACATAATAAATGCCATGCAAGTGTTCATTGTTTATTATCTTTCTTCCTTTTTGTTGTCTTCAGCTTTGGACCATCGTCACCAATTTTGCAGTAATAGAAGTCCCCTTCCGCATTCTGTTATGTTTGATGGATGAATCATGAAACCAGCCTAAGAGAAAGGAAAGACATTTGGAATCGCTTATGGTAACACTTCTAGTTACTATAAGCTGAGCAAAGCAAAGCTGGAGTTGAGCAAAGAAACAAACACACCGTACCTACTTGAATGTCTCATTAAATATATTGGGAAAGTAAACCTGGGTGGGTCATTGGTTCATCCATCCCTAGTTAGCAAATCAAGCAGACTCTCCTTCTGGTAGAGGAGACGCTGTGTCAGAGGAATGTGCTCATTCAAATTAGGAGCCAACACATTCTTAGTAAATGTTCCACATGCAATAAAGTGAATTACTGTGCTGCGTAAGCTCTGGAAGGATTTTTCTAACTTTCCACTGGATAGAAAAGCTTGTTTTATTAATATATTCAATAACAGCATTGTGTAAACAACTCATACTTTTTAGATTTACTCCTGTTAAAGAATGCCATAGTTAAGTGCTTGGAATTGACACTTGAAAATGAAATACTGCCGCAAGTAATGGGGAAATTGTAGATGTATTTTATACCTCTCCTTTCCAAATCAAAAGGTCTCATAAATACAGTCTCTAAAAGTGTCAGTGGGGGAGTTAGCATAACTGTACAAGCAATAAGCCTGACCTTTCAGTGTAATTTATTTTCGATTTGCTCAATCCTTTTTTATTAAAACTAGCACATCTGAAGCAGAATTAAATCCTATTATAACAGGTGTGTGATCATATTAGGTTCTGCCTGCCACCAGCCCACTTTATTAAAAGTTACTTTGTTTCAAGGAGGATAACCTGATCAGGGCAGTGGGATACCTTTGGAAGGACAGGGCGGCAGGGGAAGGATGGTTTTATTTTCCTGTGAACAACCGCTTTTACCAGTGAAATCAAAGAATATTTATGAGCATTATTTCATGTTTGAAAAGCCATGGTAGGATGTAATAACTCCTCTGTGTTTATAAAGGTTACTTCTCTCTGGGGTTATTTAGACCTAGGGACAAAGAGGGTCATCAAGTTGTTCTGTATCATAATCCATACATTACTGGCCTGTAATATTTTCATGGGTAGCATTCTTAGTCTAGTGACCATTAGGAGAGTACAAACACCTTTGAAATACTACTGAGATACAGATCCACTTGGTAGAAACTTGCTTTCTATTTTCAGCTTATCTCATGGAACCTAATTCTACTAGGTCCTTGAAGAAGATTTAGAATTTTAAAAATCACCCCATTTACTAGTGGTTTAACCTGTTTCCTCTTGGTTTAATCTTTTGGTTTCTATCTCCTTTTCTCTGCCTGGTTATCTCATTATCCAGTTCAATTTCTATCTCCTCCGGGATCCTGAAACATCCCTGCCCACAGTGACCTCTTTCCTCTTCCCAAATCGCACCACTTATAGTTCATATACATCAACTGAGCACTGACCTGAATGAATTTGTCATAACTCCTCTGTCAAATTGAGAACTAGAGGGCAGAAAGTCAAGCCAGTCTAATTTCCAGACGTTTGTAGTGAATTGGAGGACATATTGGGGCTGGTCAAAATAAAATATATGACCACAAGGTGGCAGTAGCACACAACAAGTTTTATTTAGGTGCCACTTTGACAGGTTTGCAGGGTTGGGCAAAAGTCCCTCACAGTATGAGACCTTCCAAAGGCCATGGTGCAGGGGCCACCACCCAGAAAGGGAGAGACTTTAACCTTAGCTATAGAAACATGGTGACTGGTGCATGTCTACTGTCGATTGGTTGACATTCTGAGGCATGAGCCTATAACTTATAGGTTAGCTTTCAGAAGCATAATTACTAGTACAAAGTGTCACTGACTGAAGAATGTATTGAAAACTGGCGGAGGAGATTACTTGTTGCTATAGCAATAAAATAAAATAAAATAGATATTTTCTTAGGAGAGTAAGAGTTTTCTATTCTCAGCACCTAGCACCTTAGTACAGTATTTTACAGGCAGGGAGCACTCAGTAAATACTTGCAGAATAAAAGAGCGGCATATGTGTATCATTTGAAAACATATTGCCTTCTAGTCTCCCTAGTGTCAATGCTTCTACCTAGGGTTTAAACGTGGAGAGAATAATAGCATCTTACTTTACTCTCTAAGGCCAGGAAGAAAAGAAATATTTACAAATATTTCTATTTGTAAATGAGAGGTGAAGTAAAATATCTAGAGTCATGCAGTGTTGGATCTTTGGACTCTACATTTCTTGGCCTCTATTATTATTATTATTATTATTATTTGTGGGAGACCGGAGTTTTATTATTATTCAAATCAGTATCCCTGATCATTTGGGGATCAGAGTTTTTAGGGATAATTTGGTGGGTAGGGGAAGACCAGTGAGTCAAGAGTGTTGATTAGTTGGGCTGGAGATGAAATCATGGGGAATTGAAGCTGTCCTCTTGCCCTGAGTCAGTTCCTGTGGGGGAGGTGGGGGTAAAGGGAAGTGGTAGGCCAATAGAACAGAGATTGCCATCTGGTATGCAGAAATACTAGTCTTCTTATCCTCAGGTGGGGCAGGGATGGCAGTGGCCACAGCCCTGGAAAATTGTTCTGGCTGCAAGCAACTTACCTGTTTTTCTTAGTGTGTTGACAATTATTGTCATTTTCTATTTGCGTCCTGATGTGAAAATGTGGGAAGCACTACACAGAAGTGCCATTTAGTGCATATGTGGGTCTGTATGTAACACTCCATGAAATACCACCTTACATCATATCGTTATGTGAGAGTTTTCAGAGTGCTTCCATGCACATCATAGTCACATTTACTCTTCAAATTAAGCCTGTCATGCAGACAGGGTAGTGAATAGTATTATTTAAATCTACATTTTTAAAAAGACAGTTTTGAAATTGAAAAAAGAGAAAAAACCTTAATTTTCTATCTCAATCATTCTTAAAATTTTAATAATTAAAAAATAAATATTTTATCAAACATAATTAAAATCATATGTGATAATTTTATGTGCTAACTAGACTGGACTAAGAGATGCCCATATATGTGGTTAAACATTATTTTTGGATGTGCCTGCTGTGGTGTTTCCAGAAGAAATTAGCATTTGAATTGGTGAACTGAATAAAGGAGATGGCTGCCCCCAATGTGGGTGGGCATCATTTAATCTCTTGAGGACCAAAACAGAACAAAAATGCTTGAGTTAGGACATTGATCTGCTGCCCTTGGTGATCCTGGTTCTCAGGCCTTCAGACTTGGATTGGAATCTACACCATCAATTCTCTGGCTCTCAGGTCTTCAAACTACACTACTGGCATTCTTGGGTCACCAGCTTTCAGATGGCAGACCACGGGACTTCTAAGCCTTCATAATCACATAAGCCAACATCTTATAGTAAATCTCTTTATATCTATATCTATATCTATATCTATCTATCTAATCATCTATCTATCTATCTATCTATCTAAACTAGATAGATATATACAGATATAATATGTAAATCTCTCTTTCTTTATATGTATCTCCATCCTTTTGGTTCTATTTTCCTGGAGAACTCTAATACAGATTTTTGTACCAAGAGTGATTCTAGAGGAACAGAATTCTAAGGATGAGTTTTCTGAATTGGTTCTGGAATTTTGGGATTGGCTCTTAAATTTTGTTAGATTTAAAGATGCTAATGACTCTATTTCCAGTAGTAAAGAGAGCATTGATAGTTCATGCATGATCTGGCAATGGAGATAAACAAAAAAGTCTGTGTTGGATACTCCAAGTCAACCACTCATAAAAAGAAAGGAGCTGGGTGAGTTGTACATACCTTTGGAACATTTTTGGGAGATTTTTGACAAATAACAAATCTAATAAGGTTGACTGGTTGGTCCTAATATCCTTGGACAAAGTGGTGAAAGAAAAGCTTGGGCTCAGGGACTCATATTCTCAACTAAAGCTCCATAAACAACTTGAAGGCTTTTTTTTGGTTATTATACTTTAAGTTCTAGGGTACATGTGCACAACGTGCAGGTTTGTTACATATGTATACATGTGCCACGTTGGTGTGCTGCACCCATTAACTCATCATTTACATTAGGTATATCTCCTAGTGCTATCCCTCCCCCCTCCCCCTACCCCACAACAGGCCCCAATGTGTGATGTTCCCCATCCTGTGTCCAAGTGTTCTCATTGTTCAATTCCCACCTATGAGTGAGAACATGTGGTGTTTGGTTTTCTGTCCTTGCGACAGTTTGCTGAGAATGATGGTTTCCAGCTTCATCCATGTCCCTACAAAGGACATGAACTCATCCTTTTTTATGGCTGCATAGTATTCCATGGTGTATATGTGCCACATTTTCTTAATCCGGTCTATCATTGATGGACATTTGGGTTGGTTCCAAGTCTTTGCTATTGTGGATAGTGCTGCAATAAACATACTTGTGCATGTGTCTTTATAGCAGCATGATTTATAATCCTTTGGGGTACATACCCAGTAATGGGATGGCTGTGTCAAATGGTATTTCTAGTTCAAGATCCCTGAGGAATCGACACACTGCCTTCCACAATGGTTGAACTAGTTTACAGTCCCACCAACAGTGTAAAAGTGTTCCTATTTCTCCACATCCTCTCCAGCACCTGTTGTTTCCTGGCTTTTTAATGAACCCCATTCTGATTGGTGTGAGATGGTATCTCATTGTGGTTTTGATTTGCATTTCTCTGATGGCCAGTGATGATGAGCATTTTTTCATGTGTCTTTTGGCTGCATAAATGTCTTCTTTTGAGAAGTGTCTGTTCATATCCTTCGCCCACTTTTTGATGGGGTTGTTTGATTTTTTCTTGTAATTTTGTTTAAGTTCTTTGTAGATTCTGGATATTAGCCCTTTGTCAGATGGGTGGATTGTAAAATTTTTCTCCCATTCTGTAGGTTGTCTGTTCACTCTGATGGTAGTTTCTTTTGGTGTGCAGAAGCTCTTTAGTTTAATTAGATCCCATTTGTCAATTTTGGCTTTTGTTGCCATTGCTTTTGGTGTTTTAGACATGAAGTCCTTGCCCATGCCTATGTCCTGAATGGTATTGCCTAGGTTTTCTTCTAGGGTTTTTATGGTTTTAGGTCTAACATTTCAGTCTTTAATCCATCTTGAATTAATTTTTGTATAAAGTGTAAGGAAGGGATCCAGTTTCAGCTTTCTACATATGGCTAGCCAGTTTTCCCAGCACCATTTATTAAATAGGGAATTGTTTCCCTCTTTTTTGTTTTTGTCAGGTTTGTCAAAGATCAGATGGTTTTAGATATTAGGCATTATTTCTGAGGGCTCTGTTCTGTTCCATTGACCTATATCTCTGTTTTGGTACCAGTACCATGCTGTTTTGGTACCAGTACCATGCTGTTTTGGTTACTGTAACATTGTAGTATAGTTTGAAGTCAGGTAGCGTGATGCCTCCAGCTTTGTTCTTTGGGCTTAGGATTGACTTGGCAATGCGGGCTCTTTTTTGGTTCCATATGAACTTTAAAGTAGTGTTTTCCAATTCTGTGAAGAAAGTCATTGGTAACTTGATGGGGATGGCATTGAATCTATAAATTACCTTGGGCAGTATGGCCATTTTCATGATATTGATTCTTCCTAACCATGAGCATGGAATGTTCTTCCATTTGTTTGTATCCTCTTTTATTTCATCGAGCAGTGGTTTGTAGCTCTCCTTGAAGAGGTCCTTCATGTCCCTCGTAAGTTGGATTCCTAGGTATTTTATTCTCTTTGAAGCAATTGTGAATGGGAGTTCACTCATGATTTGGCTCTCTGTTTGTCTGCTATTGGTGTATAAGAATGCTTGTGATTTTTGCACATTGATTTTGTATCCTGAGACTTTGCTGAAGTTGCCTATCAGCTTAAGGAGATTTTGGGCTGAGACAATGGGGTTTTCTAGATATACTATCATGTTATCTGCAAACAGGGACAATTTGACTTCCTCTTTTCCTAACTGAATACCCTTTATTTCCTTTTCCTGCCTGATTGCCCTGGCCAGAACTTCCAATACTATGTTGAATAGGAGTGGAGAGAGAGGGCATCCCTTTCTTGTGCCGGTTTTCAAAGGGAATGCTTCCAGTTTTTGCTCATTCAGTATGATATTGGCTGTGGATTTGTCATAGATAGCTCTTATTATTTTCAGATAGGTCCCATCAATACCTAATTTGTTGAGAGTTTTTAGCATGAAGCATTGTTGAATTTTGTCAAAGGCCTTTTCTGCATCTATTGAGATAATCATATGGTTTTTGTCGTTGGTTCTGTTTATATGCTGGATTATGTTTATTGATTTGCATATGTTAAACCAGCCTTGCATCCCAGGGATGAAGCCCACTTGATCATGGTGGATAAGCTTTTTGATGTGCTGCTGGATTCGGTTTGCCAGTATTTTATTGAGGATTTTTGCATCGATGTTCATCAGGGATATTGGTCTAAAATTCTCTTTATTTGTTGTGTCTCTGTCAGGCTTTACTATCAGGATGATGCTGGCCTCATAAAATGCATTAGGGAGGATTCCCTCTTTTTCTGTTGATTGGAATAGTTTCAGAAGGAATGGTACCAGCTCCTCCTTGTAGCTCTGGTAGAATTCGGCTGTGAATCCGTCAGGTCCTGGACTTTTTTTGGTTGGTAGGATATTAATTATTGCCTCAATTTCAGAGCCTGTTATTGGTCTATTCAGAGATTCAACTTCTTCCTGGTTTAGTCTTGGGAGGGTGTATGTGTCGAGGAACTTATCCATTTCTTCTAGATTTTCTAGTTTATTTGCATAGAGGTGTTTATAGTATTCTCTGATGGTAGTTTGTATTTCTGTGGGATTGGTGGTGATATCCCCTTTATCGTTTTTTATTGCATCTATTTGATTCTTCTCTCTTTTCTTCTTTATTAGTCTTGCTAGCAGTCTATCAATTTTGTTGATCTTTTCAAAAAACCAGCTCTTGGATTCATTGATTTTTTGAAGGGTTTTTTCTGTGTCTATCTCCTTCAGTTCTGCTCTGATCTTAGTTATTTCTTGCCTTCTGCTAGCTTTTGAATGTGTTTGCTCTTGCTACTCTAGTTCTTTTAATTGTGATGTTAGGGTGTCAATTTTAGATCTTTCCTACTTTCTCTTGTGGGCATTTAGTGCTATAAATTTCCCTCTACACACTGCTTTGAATGTGTCCTAGAGATTCTGGTATGTTGTGTCTTTGTTCTCGTTGGTTTCAAAGAACATCTTTATTTCTGCCTTCATTTCATTATGTACCCAGTAGTCATTCAGGAGCAGGTTGTTCAGTTTCCATGTAGTTGAGCGTTTTGAATGAGTTTCTTAATCCTGAGTTCTAGTTTGATTGCACTGTGTTCTGAGAGACAGTTTGTTATAATTTCTGTTCTTTTACATTTGCTGAGGAGTGCTTTACTTCCAACTATGTGGTCAGTTTTGGAATAAGTGCGATGTGGTGCTGAGAAGAATGTATATTTTCTTGATTTGGGATGGAGAGTTCTGTAGATGTCTATTAGGTCCACTTGCTGCAGAGCTGAGTTCAATTCCTGGATATCCTTGTTAATTTTCTGTCTCATTGATCTGTCTAATGTTGCCAGTGGGGTGTTAAAGTCTCCCATTATTATTGTGTGGGAGTCTAAGTCTCTTTGTAGGTCTCTAAGGACTTGCTTTATGAATCTGGGTGCTCCTGTATTGGGTGCATATATATTTAGGATAGTTAGCTCTTCTTGTTGAATTGGTCCCTTTACCATTATGTAATGGCGTTCTTTGTCTCTTTTGATCTTTGTTGGTTTAAAGTCTGTTTTATTAGAGACTAGGATTGCAACCCCTGCCTTTTTTTTGTTTTCCATTTGCTTGGTAGATCTTCCTCCATCCCTTTATTTTGAGCCTATGTGTGTCTCTGCATGTGAGATGGGTTTCCTGAATACAGCACACTGATGGGTCTTGACTCTTTATCCAATTTGCCAGTCTGTGTCTTTTAAATGTAATTGGGGCATTTAGCCCATTTACATTTAAGGTTAATATTGTTATGTGTGAATTTGATCCTGTCATTATGATGTTAGCTGGTTATTTTGCTCATTAGTTGATGCAGTTTCTTCCTAGCCTTGATGGTTTTTACACTTTGGCATGTTTTTGCAGTGACTGGTACCGGTTGTTCCTTTCCTTGTTTAGTGCTTCCTTCAGGAGCTCTTTTAGGGCAGGCCTGGTGGTGACAAAATCTCTCAGCATTTGCTTGTCTGTAAAGGATTTTATTTCTCCTTCACTTATGAAGCTTAGTTTGGCTGGATATGAAATTCTGGGTTGAAAATTCTTTTCTTTCAGAATGTTGAATATTGGCCCCTACTCTCTTCTGGCTCGTAGAGTTTCTGCTGAGAGATCAGCTGTTAGTCTGATGGGCTTCCCTTTGTGAGTAACCCGATCTTTCTCTCTGGCTGCCCTTAACATTTTTTCCTTCATTTCAACTTTGGTGAATCTGACAATTATGTGTCTTGGAGTTGCTCTTCTCAAGGAGTATCTTTGTGGCATTCTCTGTATTTCCTGAATTTGAATGTTGGCTTGTCTTGCTAGATTGGGGAAGTTCTGGATAATATCCTGCAGAGTGTTTTCCAACTTGGTTCCATTCTCTCCGTCACTTTCAGGTACACCAATCAGACGTAGATTTGGTCTTTTCACATAGTCCCATATTTCCTGGAGGCTTTGTTTGTTTCTTTTTATTCTTTTTTCTGTAAACTTCCCTTCTCGCTTCATTTCATTCATTTGATCTTCCGTCACTGATACCCTGCCTTCCAGATGATCAAATCGGCTACTGAGGCTTGTGCATTCGTCATGTAGTTCTCGTGCGTTGGTTTTCAGCTCCATCAGGTCCTTTAAGGACTTCTCCGCATTGGTTATTCTAGTTAGCCGTTCATTTAATTTTTTTTCAAGGTTTTTAACTTCTTTGCCATGGGTTCGAACTTCCTCCTTTAGTTTGGAGTAGTTTGATCGTCTGAAGCCTTCTTCTCTCAACTCGTCAAAGTCATTCTCCATCCAGCTTTGTTCCGTTGCTGGTGAGGAGCTGCGTTTCTTTGGAGGAGGAGAGGCACTCTGATTTTTAGAGTTTCCAGTTTTTCTGCTCTGTTTTTTCCCCATCTTTATGGTTTTATCTACCTTTGGTCTTTGATGATGGTGACGTACAGATGGAGTTTTGGTTTAGATGTCCTTTCTGTTTGTTATTTTTCCTTATAAGAGTCAGGACCCTCAGCTGCAGGTCTGTTGGAGTTTGCTGGAGGTCCACTCCAGACCCTGTTTGCCTGGGTATCAGCAGCGGAGGCTGCAGAACAGCGGATATTGGTGAACATCAAATGTTGCTGCCTGATCGTTCCTCTGGAAGTTTTGTCTGAGAGGAGTACCTGGCCGTGTGAGGTGTCAGTCTGCCCCTACTGGGGGGTGCCTCCCAGTTAGGCTACTCGGGGGTCAGGGACCCACTTGAGGAGGCAGTCTGTCCGTTCTCAGATCTCCAACTGCGTGCTGGGAGAACCACTACTCTCTTCAAAGCTGTCAGATAGGGACATTTAAGTCTGCAGAAGATTCTGCTGCCTTTTGTTTGGCTATGCCCTGCCCCCAGAGGTGGAGTCTACAAAGGCAGGCAGGCCTCCTTGAGCTGCAGTGGGCTCCACCCAGTTCGAGCTTCCTGGCCGCTTTGTTTACCTACTCAAGCCTTAGCAATGGCGGGCGCCCCTCCCCCAGCCTCGCTACCACCTTGCAGTTTGATCTCAGACTGCTGTGTTCTTTTCTGGTGTCATTCAATTTCTTTCATCAGTGTTTTTTTACTTTTCATTATACAGATTATTCACTTCTTTGGTGAAGTTAATTCCTATGTATTTAATTTTATGTGTGGCTATTGTAAGTGGAATGATTTTTTAAATTTATTTTTCAGGTTGTTCCCTGTTGGCATATAGAAATGCTACAGGTTTGTGTATGTTGATTTTGTATCCTGCAGCTTTAAACAATTTGTTTATGTGTTCTGAGTGTTTTTTGGTGGAGTCTTTATATTTTTCCAAATATAAGATCATATCATCTGCAAACACTGATAATTTGACTTCTTCCATTCCAATTCGAATTCCATTTATTTCTTTCTCTTGATGGATTATGCTAGCTAGAATTTCCAGCACTTTATAAGAGTGCTGAAAGTGGGCATCTTCGTTGTGTTCCAGATCATAGAGAAAAGGCTTTCATATTTTTCCATTCAGTATGATAGTAGATGTGGGTCTGACATATATGGCTTTTATTATGTTGAGGTATGTTCTTTCTATACCCAACTTTTTTTAGGATTCTTACCATGAAGGTATTTTGAATTTTATCAAATGTCTTTTCAGCATCAGGTGAAATGATCATATGATTTTAGCCTTAATTCTGTTGATATGATGAATCACCCTGACTGATTTGTACCTGTCAAAACCTTTTTGCATCCCAGCAATAAATCTCACTTGGTCATGATGAATGATCTTTCTAATGTATTCTTTAATTTGATTTCCTGGTATTTTGTTGGGGATTTCTGCATCAGTATCCATCAGACATATTGGACTCTAGGTTTTTTGTTTTTTTTTTCCTAATGTGTCTTTTTCTGGTTTTGGTATCAGGGTAAAACAGGCCTTTTAGAATGACTTTGAAAGCATTTCCTTCTCCTCCCTTTTTTGGAATAGTTTGAGTAGGATTGGTATTAGTTCTTCTTTAAATGTTTGGTAGAATTCAACAGTGAAGCCATCAAGTCCTAGGCTTTCCATTACTAGGAGACTGCTTATTATGGTTTTTATCTTGTTACATGTTATTGGTTTACTCAGGTTTTTGATATCTTCATGCAAACTTGGTAAGTTGTATAGGTAAGTATTTATGCATTTCAGGGAGATTTTCCAATTTATTGACATACAGTTTCCCATAGTCACCACAATAATCCTTTGAATTTTTGCAGTATTAGCCTGTAATGTCTCCTTTTAATTTCGGATTTTATTTATCTCGATCTTCTCTCCTTTTTCTTCCTTAGTCTGGCTACAGGTTTATCAATTTTGTATAGCTTTTAAAAAAACCCACCTTTTTGTTTCATTGATAGTCTTTTGATTTTCTTCATTTTACTTTCATTTATTTCTGCTCTGGTCTTTTATTATTTCTTCTACTGATTTTGAGTTCAGTTTGAGCTTATTTTTCTATTTTTTTAAGATGCATCATAAAATTATTTGCAGGTGTTCCTCTTTTTTAATGTAGGCACTTATAGCTATACACTTCCCTCTTAATACTGCTTTTGCTGTATCCCATAGGTTTTGGTATGTTGTGTTTCCATTATCATTTATTTTGAGAAATTTTTCAATTTAGTTTTTAATTTCTTCATTGACCTGCGGGTCATTCAGGAGAGTATATTTTTTTAGTTCTATGTATTTGTGTAATTTTCAAAGTTCCCCTTGTTATTTTCCAGTTTTTTTTTTTTTTGGTGGTCAGAGAAGCTTGATATTATTTCAATTTATTTGAATGTTTTAAGACTTGTTTTATGACCTAACATATATTCTATCCTTGAAAATGATCCATGTGCTGGGTAAAAGAAGGTGTATTCTGCAGTCCTTGGAAGAAGTGTTTTGTAAATGTCTGTTAGATCCATTTGGTCTATAATGTAGATTCAGTGTGATGTTTCTGTGTTGATTTTATGTCTAGAAGAACTGTCGAATGCTGAAAGTAGGGTGTTGAAGCCTCCAGCCATTATGGTATTGGGACCTATCTCTCCTATTAGTTCTCATAATATTTCCTTTATATACCTTGGTGCTCCAGGGTTAGGTGTACATATATGTAAAGTTGTAATATCCTCTTGTTGAACTGATCCCTTCATTATTATAAGTGACTTTTTTTCCTCTTACATTTTTTGTCTTCAAATCTATTTTGTTTGCTATGAATATAGCTAATCCTGCTTCTTTTTGGTTCCATTGGCATGGAGCATCTTTTTCCATCCCTTTGTTTTCAGTCTATGTGTGTCTTTAGAGGTGAAGTGTGTTTCTGGTAGGCAACAGATCAATGTGTCTTGTTTTTTCTTACATTCAGCCAGTCTATGTCTTTCAATGGAAGAGTTTAGCTCATTTACATTCAATGTTACTATTGATAAGTAAGAACTTAGTCCTGTCATTTTGATTTTTCTGTTCAGATGGTTTTGTGATCTTATCTTCCTTCTTTCTTTCCTTCCTGTCTTTTCTCAGTGAGGATGATTTTTCTGTGGTTATATGATTTAGTTCCTTGCCTTTTATTTTTTGTGCATACATTACATGTTCTTTAGTTTGAGGTTACCTTGAGGCTTGCAAATAATGTCTTATAAACCATTATTTTTAATCTGATATTTACTTAAGACTATTTTCACAAACAAACAACAAACAAAAATAAAACTAATACAGCTGCACCTTAACTTTGTCCCACTGCTTTTTAATTTTTTGTTGTTTCTCTTTGTATCGTATTGTGTTGACTATGTCTTGAAAAGTTGTGCTTTTTATTTTTGATTGGTTTATCCTTTAGTCTTTCTTCTTAGAATAAGAGCAGTTTACACACTACAGTTACTTTGTTATAATATTCTGTTTTTCTATGTACTTACAATGACCACTGAGTTTTGTACCTTCAGTTGATTACTTATTGTTCACTACCGTCCTTTTCTTTCCGATTGAAATACTCCTTGTAACATTTCTTGTAGGACAGGGCTCGTGTTGATGAAATCCCTCAGCTTTTGATTCTCTGGGACCATTTTATTTTCTTCTTCATGTTTGAAGGATAGTTGTTTCAGATATATTATTCTAAGGTTAAAAATTTTTTCTTTTAGCACTTTAAATATGTCATGCCACTCTCTCCTGGCCTGTAAGATTTCCACTGAAAAGTCTGCTGCCAGACATATTGGAGCTCCATTGGATGTTATTTGTTTCTCTTATCTCGCTGCTTTAAGAACAATTCTTTATCCTTGATTTTTGGGAGTTTCATTATTGAATGACTTGAAGTAGCCTTCTTTGAGTTAAGTCTGCTTGGTGTTCTATAACATTCTTGTACTTGGATATTTGTATCTTTCTCTAGGTTTGGGAAGTTCTCTATTATTATCTCTTTGAAGAAACTTTCTACTCATATGTGTTTCTGTACCTCCTCCTTAAGGCCAATAACTCTTAGATTTGTCCTTTTGAAGCTATTTTCTAGATCCTGTAGGCATGCTTCATTGCTTTCTACTCGGTTTTTCTTTTGTCTTTTGTGACTGTATATTTTCAAATAGCCTGTCTTCAAGCTTATTAATTCTATCTCCTGCTTGATTGATTCTGCTATTGAGAGATTCTGCAGCCTGTCACTTGCATTTTTCAGCTCCAGAATTTCTGCTTGATTCATTTTAATTATTTGAAACTTGTTAACTTATCTGATAGAATTCTGAATTCTTCTCTGTGTTATATTGAATTTCTTTATCAACCCACCTATTTTTTTTTTTTGAGTCAGAGTTTCACTCTTGTTGCCCATGCTGTACTACAATGGCGCGATCTCAGCTCCCTGCAACCTCTGCCTCCTGGGTTCAAGCAATTCTCTGGCCTTAGCCTCCCTAGTAGCTGGGATTACAGGCATGAGCTGCCACACCTAGTTAATTTTCTATTTTTAGTGGAGATGGGGTTTCACCATGTTGGTCAGGCTGGTCTTGAACTCCTGACCTCAGGTGATCCACCTGTCTCGGCCTCCCAAAATGCTGGAATTACAGGCATGACCCAGTTATTCTGAATTTTCTGTCTGAAAGGTCACATATCTGTTTCTCCAGAATTGGTCCCTGTGACTTATTTACTTCATTTGGTGAGGGTATGTTTTCCTGGATGGTGTTGATACTAGTAGATATTCTTCAGTGTCTGGTCATTGAAGAGTTAGTTACTTATCGTAGTCTTCACTGTCTGGGCTTGTTTGTAACCATCCTTTTTGAGAATATTTTCCAGCTCTTTGCAAAGACTTGGGGCTTTTGTTTTAAGCTGTATCTGCTTTAGGGGGCACCCCAGGGCCAGTAATGCTGCAGTTCTTGCATACTTCTGGAGGTACCACCTTGAGAGTTTCAGAAAAGATCCAGGAGAAGTCTCTTGGTTATCAGGCAGAGACTCCTGTTCCCTTCCCCTACTTTCTCCCACACAAACTGTGTGTCTCTGTCTCCATGTTCTGAGCCACCTAAAGCTGGGGGTGGAGTGATACAGGCACTCTTGTATCCACAAACACTATGACTGTGCTGGGTCAGACCTGAAGCCTGCACAGAGCTGGGTCTTGCCAAAGGCCTGCTGTAACCACTCCCTGGCTACTGCCTATATTTTCCCAAAGCCCTGAGGCTCTATAATCAGCAGGTGGCAAAGCTAGCCAGGCCTGTGTCCTTCCTTTCAGGGCAGTGAGTTCCCTCAGGTGGGCTCAGAGGTGTCATCCAGGAGTCAGGGATTAGAGATAAAGACCTGGTGTTCTATTGTATTGCAACTGAACTGACACTGAAACCACAAGAAGCAGTTTTTCCCACACTTCCTTCCGTTTTTCAAAGGCAGGGGAGCCTCACCCTGTAGCATCCCCTACTACAGGCCATAGAGAGTACTGCAACACTACCACTGATGCTCCCTTAAGTCCCAAGGGTTCTTAAGTTAGCTCCTGGTGAATGCTGCCTGGACTGGGACTCACCCTTCAGGCCAGTGGGCACCTGTCTGGTCACGGGCATGTCCAGAAATGCTGTCCAGAAGTCAAGTCCTGGAATTGGGGACCCCAGTAGCCTGCTTGTTACTCTATTCCCCTCTTACCATGCTGGTACCTGAAGCCAGTATGTCTCAGAGGTTCACCCAAGGTCCTTGATGTAGTACCTGGATATCACTGCTGTCTATTCAGGAACCAAGGGCTATTCAGTTGGCCGGTGATTAATGCTGCCAGGGCTTGGTCATTTCTTTCAAGGCAGCAGGTTTCTTTCTGGCCTAGGGTGTGTCTAGAAATGTTATCCAGGAGCTAGTGCCTGGAACAGGGGCTTCACAACCCTCGCCAGTGCCCTGTCCTGCTGTAGTTGAGCTGGTATTCAAGATGCAAAAAAAAAAAAAAAAAATGTTCCTCACTATTCCATCTCCTCAAGTGGAAGGAAGGGGCCTTTTATGGAGCTGCTAGCTGGGCAGTCTGGGGCTAGGGCAGAGGTGACACCAGCACTCACTTGGCTGCCCCAGCTGGTATCTCAGTAGGTCATGTGCACCCTTCCACATACCCGCCGCAATCCACTGCCTCTGGGCCCAATTCTGTGCTAGAACTCACCTACAAGTTACAGATCTTACGGCCTAGACTGCCTTTAAGGTTTTCTAAGAAACCTAGAACAGTTTTTTAGCCCTTGGTGGCAAAGTTTGCAGAAACTCAAGTTCTGATTACTGAGATGGGTTAATTGCCCTCTGGCTAGAGTTGGTTTAAATGATCCCTTCCCAGATGGGAATCAGCTAAGTTTGGTCTGGTTTTCCTTTCTCCTGTAAGAGACAGCACTGAGTTCAGTGCCTCATAACTGCTCTGCTCTTGCTCTTCCAGCTTCCAGAGATGCTCTGTATACCACGCTGCCACTGCCTAGGGTAGGGAAGGGGTAAGTAAGTAAGTAAGGGGTAAGTAAGGTAGTAAGTTTCCCAGCTGAACATTTACATATTTAACAAACATATATAGTGAATACTCTATGCCAGACATTCCTCTAAGCACCTTATAAGACTTTATAAGGCTGCTCACATAAAGGAAATTTATTACTGTTTTCTTATTGAAATATAATATGTAATCAGTGACTCCACATTTTCATTTGTTTCTCCCTCTCCTGCTCCTTCCTCTCTTCATCCTTTCCACAATTATTATCAAGTGCATACTATGTATCTAATAGCCTCATACCCCATCCTTTCCTTTTGCAATACTATCCTCTGGTCTTCCATAAATAGCAGCGTGGTTCTCCTAATAAGGGCTAACTTTTCTCATATCCTATGGTCTGAGGCTTGTGAGAGGTAAACAACAGTGCAATGTGGTGAAAACTGAATGTGAAATAGGCCTCTTTATTTTTTAATTTTAATTTAATTTTATTTTAAGTTTCAGGATGCATGTGCGGACGTGCAGGTTTGTTACATAGGTAAATGTGTGCCATGGTGGTTTGCTGCATCTATCAACCGATCACCTGGGTATTGAGCCCCACATGTATTAGCTGTTTATCTTGATGCTCTCCCTTCCCCTGCCCCCCGACAGGACCCAGGAACAGAAAACCAAGCAACACAGGTTTTCACTTGTAAGTGGGAGCTGAATGTTGAGAACACATGGACACATGGAGAGGAACAACACACACTGAACACCTGTTGGTGGGGGTAGAGGGAGGGAGAGCATCAGGAAGAATAGCTAATGGATGCTGGGCTTAGTACTTAGGTGATGGGATGATCTGTGCAGCAGACCACTGTGGCACACATTTACCTATGTAACAAACTTGCACATGTACCCCTGAACTTAAAATAAAAGTTGAAGAAACAAAAAGAAAAAAAGAAACATTAAAAAAACCCAATTTTTGTTTCACTGATTTTTTAAATTGCTTTTTGCATTTCATTTATATCTGCTCTGATCTTTATTTTTTTTCTTCTACTAATTTTGGGTTTGGTTTCCTCTTGCTTTTCTAGTTCTTCAAGATGCATCATTAGACTGTTTATTTGAAGTTTTTCTTTTTTGACGTAGGCAGTTATAAGCATAAACTTTCCTCTTAGTGCTGCTTTTGCTGTATCCCATGGGTTTTGGTATATTGTGTTTTCATTATCATTTGTTTCAAGAAAATTTTCAATTTCCTTCTAAATTTCTTTATTGACCTAATGGTCATTCAGGAAGATACTGTTTAATTTCCATGTGTTTCCACGTACAGTTTCCAAATTTCCTCTTGTTATTGCTTTCTAGTTTTATTCCATTATGGTCAGAGTAGACATTTGTTATTATTTCAGATTTTTTGAATGTTTCAAGATGTGTTTTTGTGACCTAACATGTGATCTCTCCTTAAGAAGTATCCATGTGCTGAGGAAAAGAATGTGTATTCCATAGCTGTTGATTGAAATGTTCTGTACATATCTATTAGATCCATTTGGTCTACAGGGCACATTAAGTCTGGTGTTTCTTTGTTGGTTTTCTGTCTTGGAGATCTGTCCAATACTGAAAGTAGAGTGTTGAAGTCTCCAGCTATTATTGTTTTAGGGCCTATCTCTTTCTTCAGCTCTAATAATATTTCCTTTATATATCTGGCTGCTTCTGTGTTGGGTGCATACATATTTAAAATTGTTACATCCTCTTGCTTAATTGACTGT
Source organism: Pongo pygmaeus (assembly GCF_028885625.2). Classification (NCBI taxonomy): domain Eukaryota; kingdom Metazoa; phylum Chordata; class Mammalia; order Primates; family Hominidae; genus Pongo; species Pongo pygmaeus. Next base: position 133,757,716 of record NC_072396.2, on the reverse strand, counting down.
TTTATCATTATATGGTGACCTTCTTTGTCTCTTATAGTTTTTGTCTTGAAATCTATTTTGTCTGCTCTAAGTATAGTGACTCCTGCTCTTTTTTGGTTTCTGTTGTCATGGAATATCTTTTTCCATCTTTTTATTTTCAGTCTGTGTGTATCTTTATAGGTGAAGCGTGTTTCTTGTAGGCAACAGATCAAAAGGTCTTGTTGTTTCATCCATTCGGCCAGTCTGTGTCTTTTGATTGGAGAGTTTAGTCCTTTCAGATTCAGTGTTATTATTGATAAGTAAGGACTTACTTCTGCCATTTTGTTATTTGTTTTCTGATTATTTGTGGTCTTCTCTTCCTTCTTTCTTTCATTCTTGTCTTCCTCTAGTGAAGATGATTTTCTCTGGTGATATGATTTGGTTTCTTGCTTTTTATTTTTTTATATCCATTGTACGTTTTTTGGTTTTAAGTTACCAGGAGACTTGCAAATACTATCTTATAACCCATTATTTTAAGCTGATAACAACTTAACACTATTTGCATAAACAAACAAGCAAAAGGAAAACAAAAACTTGCCGTAACTTTGTCCCCCTGCATTTTAACTTTTTGTTATTTCTATTTATATCTTATTGTACTATGTCTTGAAAAGTTGTTGTAATTATTTTTTATTGGTTCATCATTTAGTCTTTCTAATTAAGATAAGAGTAGTTTACACACCACAGTTACAGTGTTATAAACCAGTAAGTTTTTCCCCTTCAGGTGATTGTTTATTGCTCATTAATGTCCTTTTCCTTCTATTTTTGTAGAGATGGGGTTTCACCATGTTGGCCAGGCTGGTCTCAAACTCCTGACCTCAAGTAATCCATCTGCCTCGGCCTCCCAAAGTGTTGGGATTATAGGCGTGAGTCACTACACCCAGCCAAAAATATATGGCAGTTTTCACCTTTTTTTTTTTTCAGATGGAGTCTCGCTCTGCTGTCTAGGCTGGAGTACAGTGGTGCGATCTCAGCTCATTGCAACCTCTCCTTCCTGGGTTCAAGTGATTCTCCTGCCTCAGTCTCTGGAGTACCTGGGATTAAAGGCATGTGCCACCATGCTTGGCAAATTTTTGTATTTTTTTTTTTTTAATTTTTAGTAGAGAGGGGGTTTTGCTATTTTGGCCAGGCTGGTCTCGAACTCCTGGCCTCCAGTGATCCACCCGCCTCGGCCTCTTAAAGTAGTGAGATTACAGGCATGAGCTACCATGCCTGGCCCTTTTCTTTCTGATTGAGGTACTCTCTTTAGCATTTCTTGTAGGACAGGTCTAGTGTTGATGAAATCCCTCAGCTTTTGTTTGTCTGGGAAAGTCTTTATTTTCCCTCATGTTTAAAGGATATTTTTACCAGATACACTATTCTAGGGTATAAATTTTTTTTCTTCATTTGGCACTTTAAATATGTCATGCCACTCTTTCCTGGCCTATAAGATTTCCACTGAAAAGTCTGCTGCCAGATGTATTGGAGCTCCATTGTATGTTTTTTGTTTCTTTTCTCTTGCTGCTTTTAGGATCCTTTTTTAATCCTTGGCCTTTGGGAGTTTGATTCTTAAGTGCCTGGAAGTAGTCTTCTTTGTGTTAAATCTGCTTCGCGTTCTATAACCTTTTTGTACTTGTGTATTGGTATCTTTCTCTAGGTTGGGAAGTTCTCTGTTATAATCCTTTTGAATAAACTTTTTACCTCCATCTCTTTCTCTACCTTCTCTTTAAGACCAATAACTGTTAGACTTGCCCTTTTGAGGCTATTTTCCGGTCCTGTAGTAATGCTTCATTTTTTAAATTCTTTTTTTCTTTTATCTTCTCTGACTGTGTATTTTCAAATAGGCTTTCTTCAAGCTCACTAATTCTTCTACTTGATTAATTCTGCTATTAAAGGACTCTGGTGCTTTCTTCAGAATGTCAATTGCAATTTTCAGCTCCAGAACTTCTGCTTGAGTCTTTTAAATTATTTCAGTCTCTGTTAAATTTATCTGATAGAATTCTGCATTTTTTTCTTTGTGTTTTCTTTAATTTCTTTGAGCTTCCTAAAAGCAGCTGTTTTTAATTCTCTCTCTGAAAGGTCATGTATCTCCATTTTTCCAGTATTAATCTCTGGTGCCTTATTTAGTTCATTTGGTGAGGTCATGTTTTCCGGGATGGTGTTGATGCTAGTGGATGTTCTTCAGTGTTTGGGCGTTGAAGGGCTAGGTATTTATTGTAGTCTTCAGTGGCCATATTTCTTTATAGCCATCCTTCTTGGGAGGGCTTTATGCATATTTGAAAGGACTTGGGTGTTGTTATCTGACATGGATTGGCTGTGTCCCCACCCAAATCTCATCTTGAATTCCCATGTGTTGTGGGAGGGACCTGGTTAGAGGTGGTTGAATCAAGGGGGCAGGTCTTTCCCGTGCTGTTTTCATGATAGTGAATAAGCCCCATGAGATTTGATGGTTATAAAAATGGGAGTTTCCCTGCACAAGCTCTCTTCTCTTGTCTGCCACCATGTGAGATGTGCCTTTCACCTCCTGCCGTGATTGTGAGGGCTTCCCAGCCATGTGGAACTGTAAGTTCATTAAACCTCTTTTTCTTCCCAGTCTCAGGTATGAAAGCAGATTAATACAGTAAATTTGTACCACTAGGGTGGGATGCTGCTGAAAAAATACCTGAAAATGTAGAAGTGACTTTGGAACTGGGTAACAGGCAGAGGTTGGAACAGTTTGGAGGGCTCAGAAGAAGACAGGAAAATGTGGGAAAGTTTGGAACTCTCTAGAGACTTGTTGAATGGCTTTGACCAAAATGCTGATAATGATATGAACAATAAGAAATTTCTTCCTCCAGATACCTCAAATCATCTCTCTCAAGTTCAAAGTCCCCAAATCTCTAGGGCAGGGGCAAAATGCCACCAGGATCTCTCCTAAAGCATAGCAAGAGTCACCTTTGCTCCAGTTCCCAACAAGTTCCTCATCTCCATCTGAGACCACCTCAGCCTGGACTTCATTGTCCATATCACTATCAGCATTTTGGTTGAAACTATTCAACAAGTTTCTAAGATGTTCCAAACTTTCCCACATCTTCCTGTCTTTGAAACTGTTCCAACCTCTGCCTGTTACCCAGTTCCAAAGTTGTTTTCACATTTTTTAGGTGTCTTTACAGCAGTGCTCCTCTACTTCTGGTACGAATTTACTGTGTTAGTCTGTCCTCATGCTGCTATAAGGACGTATCTGAGACTAGGTAATTTATAAAGTAAAGAGGTTTAATTGACTCACAGTTCTTCAGGGTGAGGAAGCCTTAGGAAACTTACAATCATGGTGGAAGGGGAAGCAAACATGTCCTCCTTCACATGGCGGCAGGAAGAAGTGCTGAGCAAAGGAGGGAAAAGCCCCTTATAAAACCATCAGATCTCGTGAGCACTCACTCACCACTAGAACAGCATGGGGGAACAGCCCCCATAATCGAATCATCTCCCACAGGGTCCCTCCCACAACACGTGGGGATTACAATTCTGATTATAATTCAATATGAGATTTGGGTGGGGACACAGAGCCAGACCATACCACTGGGTATCACTGCTGGTTATTCAGGGCCCAAAGACTCTTCAGTTAGTGGGTGATGAATGCAGGCAGGACTAAGTCCTTTTCTTCAAGCAGCAGCTTCCATTCCTGCCCAGGGCGTGTCTAGAAATGTCATCTGAGAGCTAGGGCCTAGATCAGAGGCCTCACTTCTCTGACTGGTGCCTATCCTGTTGTGGCTGAGCTGGTATTCAAGATGAAAGACAAGTCCTCCCCAGGATTCCTCTCCTCTCTTCAGGTGGAAGGAAGGGGTCTCCTTTGGAGATGTGAGTTGTGCAGCCTGAGGCTAGGGGAGGGGTGATGCCATCACTACCTTGGCTGCCCTAGCTGGTGTTTCAGTTTGTCACAATCCTCCCCAATCCACTGTCTGGCCCGAGTTCAGCCCTAGGACTCACCTACTACTTTCAATCTTTATGGCCTAGACTGCCTTTCAAGTTTACTTAGAGACCAAGAGCACTTTGGCACTTGGTGGCAAGGTTTGCTGGCACCAGAGTTCAGACCACTGGAATCTGCAATTCCCTTCTGTCTAGGGCTGGTTTAAATGCTCCCTCTGTGGGCAGGCCTCAGCTGAGTTTGGTCTGGTTTTCCTTTCTGCTCTAACAGGACAGCACTGAGTTCAATGCTTCACAATTGCTGTGTTCTCCCTCCCCCAATTCCCAGAGACACTCTCCACACCATATCATGGCTGCCAGGAGTGGGGGATGAGTGGCGCCAATGATTCAGGACTGCTTTTTCTATCTCTTCAGTGCCTCTTTCAGTGATACAAAACCAGATACTGTAAGTGCTCACCTGATTCTTGGTTCTTCTGAAGGTGTTTTTATTTTTTATTTTTTCTGTGTAGCTAGTTGTTAACTTGGTGTCCTTGTTTGGGGGATGATTGGTGGAGCTTTCTATTTATCATGTTGCTCCACCTCTCCCTCAAGTCTTTAATCCATCTTGAGTTATTATTTGTATTTGATGAGAGGTAGGGGTCTAGTTTCATTCTTATGCATATAGTTAGCCAATTATCTTGACACTATTTATTGAATAGGGTGTTTTCCCCCATTGCTAATTTTCATTGACTTTGTAAAAGATCAGTTGGTTGTAGTTGTGTGACTTCATTTATGGGTTCTCTGTTCTGTTCTATTGTTCTATGCATCTGTTTTTGTATCAGTACCATGCTGTTTTGGTCACTGTAGCTTTGTAGTATAATTTGAAGTCAGGTAATGTGATGCCTCTAGCTTTGTTCTTTTAGCTTGGGATTGCTTTAGCTGTTGGGGCTCTTTTTCGATTCCATATGAATTTTGGAATAGTTTTTTTCTAATTCTGTGAAGAATGACATTGGTAGTTTGATGGAAATAGCATTGAATCTGCAGATTGCTTTGGGCAGTATGGCCATTTTAGCGAAATTGATTCTTCCATTCCATGAGTGTGGACTATTTTTCCATTTGTTTATGTTATCTGTGATTTTTTTTTCACCTATGTTTTATGTTTCTTTTTGTAGAGATCTTTCACCTGCTTGGTCAGATGTATGTGTCCTAATTAACTGTTTATGTTATCAGTAAGGCTTCTGGTCAACAGATGGCTACTAGTAGTTAAGTTTTTGAGGGGTCAAATTATACATGGATTTTCAACAGTGTGTGGGGTCAGTGCCCCTAACCCTTGTGCTGTTCAAGTGTTAACTATCTATATGTATCTAATCTTTTTTTTCTTGGCAAGATAATTGCATAAAATACTAGTTATAAAATTGTATTGGGATTATAACATATAAAGATGTAACACATATGACAATAATAGCACAAAGGAGGGGAGAGGATATAGATCTATATAGGAGCAAGAAAATGACACCAGGTAGTAACTCAAGTCCAGAGCAAGAAATAAAAAATAGCAAAAATGGTGAATATGTAGGCTAATAAAAGACCCTATATTTCGCTCTTTTATTTTCTTAACTCATTTAAAAGATAAAGATTGTATAAAGCAATTCTTATGCTGTATTGTTGTGTTTATAACATGTATAGATGTAATATGTACATTAATAATGGCACAAAGGAGGAGGAAAGAAGGGAGCTATGTTGGAGCAAAGTTTCTGTATTTTGCTGAATTAATTAGTATAAATATACATGTAGATTTTGAAATGTTAAAATGTATATTGTCACCCCTAGAATAACCACTGGGAAAATTAAAAATATAATAAAAATCATTAAAGGAATTAAAATGGTATAGTAGAAAATAATTACTTAAGACAGAAGAAGGCAGTAAAGTAAAATAGAGAAACAAATATATCCATATAGAAAAATAGCAGAATGGTAGACATACATCCTACTTTATTTGTAATTACAGGCCAGGTGCAGTGGCTGATGCCTGTAGTCCCAGCACTTTGGGAGGCTGAGGTGGGCAGATCACTTGAGTCCCAGAGTTCAAGACCAGCCTGGGTGATGTAGTGAAACCCTGTCTCTATAAAAAAAACAAAAACAAAACAAAACAAAAAAACACAAAAATTAGCCGGGTGGTGGCACGTGCCTATAGTCCTAGCTGCTTGGGAGGCTGAGGTGAGAGGATTGTTTGAGCCCAGCAGGCAGCGGTTGAAATGAGCAAGACTGTGCCACTGCACTCCACCCTGGGTGACAGAATGAGTCCCTGCCTCAAAAAAAAAAAAACAAAAAAACAAAAAAACAAAACGGTAATTACAATAATTGTAAAATGATCAAACACTTCAACCAAAAGACAGAAATTGTTAAATTGGATTTTGAAAACAAGATTCAACTATTTGCTGTTCATAAAAGATACTTTAGATTCAGAGATACAAATGAGCTAAAAGTAAAAATATGGAAAATGTAATACCATACAAACAACAATCCTAAGAAAGCTGGAGTGGTTTTACTAATCTCACACAAATAGAATTTAAAACAAAAATATTACTAGAGATAAAGAGGGGCAAGTCATAATGATAAAAAAGTCAGTCTATCAAAAAATAACAATTATAGACATATACGGATCTAACAAGAGTGTCAAAATACATCAAGCAAAAATGGACAGAATTAAAGTGAGAAATAGACAATTCAACAGTAAGTGTTGGATTGTTAATTAAATATTCCATGTTTAATAATGGATAGAGCAACAAGAAAAAAATTAGAAAAGGTTAAGGAAACTTGAACAGTGCCATCAACCAACTTGACATAAGTGACATCTATAGAATATTCAACAACAGCATTATAATCTTTCCATGCTTAATATTGGGCAACTCAGTCTCATGTGCTCTGCAACCTCACCTGTGTTACACAGTTGGCTTACCAAAACTTGGGGCTGTTTAATGGGCAACTTTGTATTTGTTAGCAACATATTTATAGAGTATATTGAAATAACTTTTTGCTTTGTTGTTTTTATTTTAGGGATGTTTACAGCCCAGGAATCATAACTCATTACAGTTTTAGGGAAGTGACTAGAACTGATAGGCCATTCTCTCGTTTCCAGCTAGGGTTGAAAAGTAGGGAAGGTTTCTTCAAACTCAGTGAAAGCCAGATATAGTTGATAGCCTGATGCGGTTTGGCAGAGGCATGGAATTACCTGTTTTTGTTTTTGATTTTATAGGCAGTATTAATGACAATTGCTAACTTATACAAAAGTAAAGGGAATAGTACCAGAACCCCCATGTACTTATTACTTGCCTCCAACAATCATCACCTCATGATGACTCTTGTTTTATTGATACCACCCTACCTACTCTTTACCACCTCAGCACCAAAGTATTAAAAACATTTCCAGATATTATATTATGGAATACCTTCAGAAATTCATCTATTCAAGCAGAGGTAGATGTTAGTAACATATTGAGTTAAGAATTAGGAAACCCAGATCTAGCCTTTGATTATTAAAGGATGCTGGGCAAATCTCCTATTTTCTCTTGGCTTCAGTTTCTTTATGTGTGAAATGAGGTACATTGGTCTCTGTATCAGTGGTTCTTCACCATGTGTGCACTGCACATTAGAATCAGCTGGGGAGCTATTAACAATTTTGGAACCTCTTGATAATGAGGCCTGGCTTTAGTATTTTAAAAAGCCCTCAAGTGATTCTAATGTGAAGTCAATATTGAGAACCAATAATCTAGAATGATCTCTCTAATGGTTAACTTTGTGTGTCAATTTGCCTAGACTGTAGTATTCAGTTATTTAATTGACCACTAATCTAAGTGCTACTGTGAAAGTACTTAGTTGATGTGGTTATTATTTACAATCAGTTAACTTTAAGTAAAAAAGATTATGCTCAATAATGTGAGTGGAATTCATCTAATCAGTTGAAGGCTTTAAGATCAAAAACTGAAGTTTCCTGAAGAAATTCTGCCTCAAGACTAAAGCAGCAACTTCTGCCTGACTTTCCAGCCTCTCAGCCTGCCTTATAGATTATGGATTTGCCAGCCCCCACAATCATGTGATCCAATTCCTTAAAAATCTCTCTCTCATACGCACGTGTGTGCGTGTGTGTGTGTGTGTATGTATATATATATATAAAATGTGTGTGTGTGTGTGTGTGTGTGGTTCTGTTTCTCTGGAGAACTCTGACTGTTACAGTCTTTCTCTGTATTTCTCAGGGTTTCTGGTTCTGATTATGTATCTCTGCTTTTTTCAAAACCAGCCTTTGCCTTTCTGAAAACTGCCATTGGCAGTTTTAAGATTTACTGAGAGGTTATTATTTACTGAGCAGTTACTGTGTGCCAGGAAGCATGCTTAGAGTCTTTCCACTTACCTCCCTTAGTTGTAATAACTGAGCTACCTCTGTCAACATTCCTAATAGAGTACTTGCAAAATAGTAAGATAAATTTTATTCTTTTTTTTCTCCATAATTGTGTTAGACCTATATTAGTATCTTGGGTCATGGAGCATCAGTAACTTGGAGATAACTTTTTTACCCCAGTTATCCTTTTTTTATTGCCTATTGCCTGATTTCTTTGGGTCCGGATGTGTTTCTATTTGGCCTAGGGAGACAGGATTATTTGTGGTCCACAGTGCTCAACAAAAAGCACTTAATATGATGATAACATGAAGCAAATATTGATTGCCTTGAATTCAAATTGCACCTTTCCTCTGAAATCTCAAGAGTCCACAGAGGGACTATCAAAGTTGAAAGAGTGAACTCAGGAGGTGGACATTAGTGGAAAGAGGTCTAGATTATCAGGCATGGCGATCACCTGTTAGATGCACAGTCTCAGGTCCCACTCCGGACCTACTTAATGAGAACATGCATTTTAAAAAGATTCCCAAGTGACTCATATGCATATTAAAGCTGAGAAGCTCTGGTCTATTATGCATCTTTCTTGTTATTTTAGCTGTCCCATTTGTGGCCAACTATTTACTCATTTTGTGACATGGCTCTTGGGGTTGGGATTCCAACTATCACCCGGGTCGGGAACTCAGGAAGGACCAGAATAAAGGCTCAGTCTAGGGCTGTAAAATAGAGAACAATAAAAAAATGGCCTTGGAATAGTTGGCATTAGCTTCCTGAAAACAATTTAATTTTTTCTTTAATTTATCTTTCAATTCACCCCAACTGTTCTCCCTGCTCCCCTGTGGAACAATGATTTAAAATAATGCCATCCTATACATACCTCTTTGTTTTTAGGTCAGTTTAAATTATTTTCTCATTTTACAAGTCCCCTCACCCTTAGTCCAAATGTATTACTGCGACACACACAGGCCCACCATTGTCAGAGCAGATACTTTTGGATGAAGCCAGTGATCAAAAACTGGAGTTATCCAAATCTGATGCAAAGCAAAATGTTCCCAGGCAGGCCAGCCCTTACTACATCATTCCCATTTCCTTACACTCCTCCCCTATGAAAAATTCTGTTCCCCTGTTTCTGGTGTGCAGCCTAGCTTATCACTCTTCACATCTGGGGCAGAATGATTTTGTTAAGTCATTTTAGACAAAAATTGAAGCACAATTTATCTTCACTACTAATTGTGCCAGTTAGCCTCAGGAAAAGCCAGGTCCTTCATGAAAACTGCTATCAAGCCTTACAGTGGGCTTGATAAGTAGAATCTAGAACCTCCTACCTGCTTAGCTGGTTGTTTGAGTTAGTGTTGCATGGGCATCTTTCTGGAGCATATTTTTATTCAATGTTAAGTGATCTAAAACATTTTTTAATAGCAAAGATGGCTGTGTTGTGGAATATAATACTCACATGAAGTTTTAAGATAGAACACAAGACTTCAAAGAAGTTTCTGCTTGTGTCAGTTTTCAAGCAGAAACTTCTTTGAAGTTGATCATTAAAAAGTCAGGAAACAACAGGTGCTGGAGAGGATGTGGAGAAATAGGAACACTTTTACACTGTTGGTGGGACTGTAAACTAGTTCAACCATTGTGGAAGACAGTGTGGCGATTCCTCAGGGATCTGGAACTAGAAATACCATTTGACCCAGCAATCCCATTACTGGGTATATACCCAAAGGATTATAAATCATGCTGCTATAAAGACACATGCACACGTACATTTATTGCGGCACTATTCACAATAGCAAAGACTTGGAACCAAGCCAAATGTCCATCAATGATAGACTGGATTAAGAAAATGTGGCACATACACACCATGGAATACCATGCAGCCATAAAAAATGATGAGTTCATGTCCTTTGTAGGGACATGTATGGAGCTGGAAACCATCATTCTGAGCGAACTGTCACAAGGACAGAAAACCAAACACATGTTCTCACTCATAGGTGGGAATTGAACAATGAGAACACTTGGACACCGGATGGGGAACATCACACACTAGGGCCTGTTGTGGGGTGGGGGGAGGGGGGAGGGATAGCATTAGGAGATATACCTAATGTAAATGACGAGTTGATGGGTGCAGCACACCAACATGGCACATGTATACATATGTAACAAACCTGCACATTGTGCACATGTACCCTAGAACTTAAAGTATAATAAAAAAATGAAAAAAAAAATTTCAGAACCATTCATTAATTCAACAAACATTTATTGAGCACCTACCACATACCAGAATTTTGAAATCGGTATTGCTTTTGGGGATTTATTTTTGTAGTCTGGATTTCGATTTGAGTTTGAATTCTAGGTTTGCAGCCTATCTAGCTGTGGGAGAACGAGCAAGTCCTTTAACATCTGTATCTCAGTTTTTCTGCCTATAAAATGGGAATAATAATTGCACCTAATAACGTTGCTGTAAAATTTAATAATATAATCACACAAAACGCTTACAAAAAAAAGAAGTTTCTGCTTGTGAAGGGCACTTCAAATGAGGTCTCCCATATCCCTTTACGGATATGTGTCTCTTCTCCTTTGCCATTAGGAATAGTTAGGTGGGCCAGTTTGAGAACTCTGTGTGCCAAGAATTATGCTAGTTGATGAGGATACAGAGATGACTAAAACACAGGCCCTGATCTCCAGGATCTTATAATGAGGGAAAGAAAACATTCCCAAGTAGACACTGAGTTCCTGGAGGACAGGGAACCATCCCCTAATTGTCATTGAGTAAATTAAACGCACAGCTTTCTCTTCCTATAATGATCAGTTAACAAACATTGCCTGAGCTCCTTGCCCTGTGGGCAAGGCTGTGCTGGCAAGCCTGTACTGGGTGCTGGTAATACAGCAATAAATCAGTCACATGCCCATCCCTCAGGTGGACCTTCTGGTATGGGAAAAATCAATGGAGCAGAGACTCACTAGACCCTGAGGGCACTGGACTCAGCTGAGAAGCACTAGAAGCAAAGATTTGCAGAGGAAGTGAGTTCCAAATGGGGTGACATTTAAGACAGAATCACCCTGCTTTGGGAAATATATCACTTCACCAACAACAGAAAGCACTGTTACCAACTATGAAATGAAAGGAGATGCCCTTTTGTTTTGTTTCACTGAAGTGAGTTTTTTTATTATACTTTTGTATGTAAAAAAATTTCTTCATGGAACCTGTGACAAAACCATGACAAATAGCCCCAGACTAAATTTAAATTCATTGGGATGGCAGTGGCTCCCAGGGTTTCTATGTTCTCTGTTTTTAAATTTTTTTTGATTGTCATAAAAAATACATAACATAAAATTTGCCATCTTAACCAAAGAGGGTTGTAGGAAACTGATTTTCTGATGCATATCCAAACACACACCTGGAAGATATTAATGTATCGAGACTGAAGGAGCCCGAGAGAGCAATTTTTTGTGGGAAAAACTGGTGTACTGTGCAACTTCTTCTACCACTAAAATGGAGGAAGAGAGAAGGTGCTATCATTCACCTTAAGCCAAGTATGAAAGAGTGCTTTAGTAAAACCACTAAGAGAGCTTGGCATGTGAACCTGGAGTTTGAGGGGGATGCATAAGTTCTGGCAAGAGAAACTGGCTGTGTTGAACTAGAGTGGAAGATTATATAGAGAAAAAGCTACATACAGAGTAAATTGCTTCTCACTGACAAGAGGGCAAGAATGTGTATTGTCTGTGACCAAATTTGAAACACATGTGAAGGTGATTGCTTGGCGCCATTTTGAATTTTGCCCAAGCATAATTGAATTTACCTGGGTTCATGGTAGGTCCCAGTGGAGAGTCTGTGGGCTGGAATAGTCCAATGCCCAGGAACTGAGGGTAGAAACTGTAAGTTGACAGCCAGAGAAAATGCATTATGCAAAAAGTTGAAAGGCCTCAGCAGTTACCTCTGAGGAACCTATGTATTTGCCCCATGAGATGAAGAATTCATCACATCCATAATGCACCAAGATCAGCTAGCATCTTTTACCAGTTGTGATGGTTAATTTTATGTGTCAATTTGACTGGGCCCATACATTTGATCATACGTGATTGTAGGTGTATCTGTGAGAGTGTTTTGGATGAGATTAATATTGGAATCCCTAGATGGAATAAAGAAGATGGCCCTCCCTAATGTGGGTGAGTCCCATCCAATCAGTTGAACACCTGAATAAAATAAAAATACTAACCCTCCTGTGAGTAAGAGGGAATTCGTCCTGCCTGATTGCCTTCAAATGGGGACATTAATTTTTTCCTGTCTTCAGACTTGAACTGAAGCACAGCTCTTCCTTGTCTTGGGCCTACTGGCCTTCAGACTGGAAATACATCATCAGCTCTCCTGGGTCTCCTGCAGATCTTGAGACTTGTCATACTCCATGATTAGGTGAGTCAATTCCTTATAACAAGTATATTGGATATATAATATTATATGTACATATTACGGTATATTATATATGTAATATATGTACGTAATAGAAAAAAATATATTCTATTGGTTTTGTTTCTCTGGAGAACCCTATACACCAGTCAAGTAAGACTTATCTTGTTCCTTACCCGTTCTTCCTCTCTTGGCTCTAACCTGGGTGAGCCATTGGCAACCTAGTGGTAGGTAAAGTGGGAGGAGGAGAAAAAATTCCATGTGGGGAAATAGAAAAGAAATGGCTCTCTCCCACACCATGACTACTAAGAGAAATGATCTTATCCACCAGAAGATAGTTCTGGATTAGAAGACATAAACTCTCAGTTCTGGCTCCAGTTATGTTAGATATTAGCTGAGTAATATTTAGCAAAGTGACTCAACTTTCCTAGAACCTGTGTTTTCTAATCAGTGAAATAGGGCTTAACAAGGCCTGCCTTGCCTCCCTGATGCGTTGTTAAAATGATCAAGAGAGCTAAGATACTTGAAAAAAATTAAGGTGCTAAAGCTATACACATATAAGGCATTTATATGATATGATTTCAGAGGAAGAAGAAGGGCCCTTGGCCCTCCTTGAACTTCCCTCATCTATAGGTTAATAATAAAACTTGGATTTTTTTTTGAATAGCAGAAAAATGAATATTTATTTAACATCAGTTGCATGAAAGGTCCTGGGCTGGGCATTTTAACAGAACAAACTCAGTTAATCTTCACAACATCTCTGTTTCCTATGAATTATTATCTCCATTTTATAGATGAGTAGCCTGAAGCTCAAAGTGATAACTTTCCCAAGATCACACACCTAGCAAGTGTTGGAGGTAAGACAATTCATGTCTGTCTGACTCTTAAATTAATCTCCTTAATTGTCAAGTCATTCTTCTCCCCAAAGTTGATACATGCTAAATTATAATTTTCCCTCGGAGGAATACCTGAATCTCAGTCATTCAGTGTCAGACAGCTGAGTATGACTGAGTTTGTCAACTCATTTCAGAGCATGTTTTGACTGGGGTTAAAGAATGGAAGCAGAAGGCACTGGATACCACTCAAGGATGGAATGGCATTAAAAAAGTAGAAGATATAGTGGAAAGAACAAGGGCATTGTGAATCAGTCAAGACTGGCTTTAGATTCCTGTTCTTTTATACAGCTATGTGATTTTGGGAAAATTATTTAGCTTACTTGAATTAAATGAGAATAAGTTAAAGAATTTTAAGGATTGAGGTGATGTTTGTAAGGTTGAAATCTGATGTTGTGGTATGTCCAGCCCTCTGTGTCCTTTGAGGGACTGTCCCTTCCCTCATTCCATGTGATCCTAGTGGGGTTGTTAATTATGATGCCCCTCAACCTTGGCTATAGTGATAATCATATAATCTAGAATGGGCCTTTTATAATATCTATCCCTTGGCAACAGCAATTGGTCCAGGGGTTGGCACCAGATCTAAGCATGACCAATAAGGTGCCTTCTCTGGATTAACTTTTGGGTCCTGGGGAGAATATAAGCTTTTTTTCTGTTTGGCTTTCTAAACTGGGAGCTTGTAAACCTGGAGGTATGGGCAGTCATCTTCCCTTGCACATGGAAAGAATCTGTCTACAGAATGAACCCAATACACAAAAGGGAGTTGAGGGGAGAGAAGTGTGCTCCTGAATCCTCCTGTATCTGAAGCAGGTTACCTGTTGCACTTTCCAGTTTGTGAGTCCCCCACTCCACTTTTGTTTTTGCTTAAATAGTTTGAGTTGGGTTTCTCTCAAGTACTTTTGAAATAATCCTGACTTGTACAGTGTTATAGCACATATAAAATTCATATACATAAAAATAAAAATGCATATAGCATGAATAGTACTGAATAAATGATAATACATGTAATATAATAAATTATTTGAAAAAACATAAATGTGATTTTCCATTTGCATTTTGGGGTACAGTTTTTTTCTTAGCTTAAGACATCCATTTACTTCTAAGGAAATCAGATGGAGAATAAGAAATGAAAGAAAACACTTTGGGAGGCTGAGGTGGGCAGATCACTTGAGGTCAGGAGTTTGAGACCAGCCTTGTCAGCACAGTGAAATCCCGTTTCTACTAAAAATAGAAAAAAAAAATAGCCAGGTATGGTGGCGCATGCCTGTAATACCAGCTACTCAAGAGGCTGAGGCATGAGAATCTCTTGAACCTGGGAGGTGGAGGTTGCAGTGAGCTGAGATCGTGCCACTGCACTCCAACTTGGGTGACAGAGCCAGAGTCTGTCTCTAAAAAAAAAAAAAAAAAAACTTTTAGCTTTTGACATTTAAAATAGAATTCTATCCCAGGAAAATATTTTGAAAGCCATGCATTATTTGGAGAAGATTTTTCTAACTACCCAAATCTCCTTTTTAGCATATCAGAATCCAGGCTTGGAGAATCAAAAGTGTAAGGAGAAAAGCTCTTCCCTCTGAGGTCTGCACTGTGAGAAAAATTCAGAGAGGTAGAAGAGGCCATAACATGTCCCAGTTTCTCCTCTTTACTGTGCAGTGGGTTCTGAGCCAATATGGAGTGACTCAGCATACTTAAGTGGGTGAAAAATGTAGCAAGACAGATCTACTTCTTTGTTTTCCTGTGGTGTAAACAGTAGGTTTAAAGCTACTACATCTGCAATGGGGCCCTTTGTAATGGGGCTGGGGGAAGCTTGCAACATACTGCATGGACGAAGAGTGGAAAGAAGGGCATGAGAGATAATTCAGAAGAGCCCTAGCTCAGCAGGAGCTATGGGGAGCATTATTTATGCTACCTGTGTCAGAGACTCTTGCTTGTAGAACATAAAAAGTTGATGCTGTGATTTTGGCCACAACCCAGGTTGGCTCTCCAGTGAGCTGATAGAATATGCTAGAGGAAACAAAGAGTAAAACCACTGACACTGTCAGACAGGCACAAAGAAAGTTAAAATTCTATTTTTGAAGGGATTCATGAGTGTACAGAATTAAAGTCAAGATTATCACAGTTGATGGGGTAAGATATCAAGTTGTCCACAAGTGTTTCTTCTGCATCCCTCTTGGGCATCCTCAGTTTACAGGGTCTGAACTATGGACTTAATTGAAGGCTTAGATGATTTGAGGGGTTCCTTTCCTCCAGTGTCCTACGATCCTGTGATGTGAAGTTTCTAAGAAAAAAAATACAAGAAGTTTTATTGTAGGATGCTGACTCTTCTGCTCAGAGATGGGTTGCTCTTCATCTAATAGGTCAAAAAAATCAGAGACTTCACAGCCAGATGGTTGAGGGTCTGGTGTCTAGTGGAAGCATGCTGGTTCAAGGTTCTGACTCCCAGACTCTGGAAGTGTACTGAGCCCTATGGGAGGGGTAACATTGTAAACAGAATATTTCGTTGAGAAGATTCATCTTGCCCTACTTTGTTCCCACTCCATTTTTAAACAGCTGCAAATATTTGAAAGTTATTTCTTTTACTTTCTTTTTTTTTTAGCCTTCAATCATGCCAATTGTCCCATCTTTGTTCTCTGGAGCCACCCAGATTAAGTCATTTATTACAAATAGTAACTCTCCCACATTATGCTAAGTGAAATAAGCCAGACCCAGAAAGACAACCACTGCATAATCTTACTTATTATGTGGAATCTTTTTTAAAAAAGTCAAATTCATAGTAACAGAGAGGAGAAGTTGTAGTTACCAGTGGAGTCGGGGAAAAGGGGAGATACCGGTTAGAGTACAAACTCACAGTTATAAGACGAATAAGTTCTGGAGACCTAATGTACAGCATGGTGACTATAGATAATAAGGTATTATATACTTGAAATTTGTTAAGAGAGTAGATTTTAAGTGTTCTCATCACACACAAGAAATGTGAGGTGATAGATATGCTAATTAGTTTGATTGTAGTAATTACTTCATAATGTATATGTACGTCAAAATGTGTTGTACATCTTAAATTTATACAAATTTTATTTGCCAGTAATACCTCAATGAACCTGAAAAAAAGAAAAATAACCCTCCGAAGGTTTGAAAACAGTACTAATGTTTTCCCACTAAGTCTTCTCGTGGCTAACCATCCTTAGGTTTCTCAACTAGTCCTAAAAGGCCAAAACTCCAAGTCCTCTAATCATATCGGTTGCTCTTTTCTGGACACACTACAATTTTTAAGGTTACTTGTTACATATTGTGCTCACAACTGCACACAGATACTTTGGGTGTGGGCTGTCTGGTACAATGTGATCATCATCTCCCTTAATCTCAACTAGTCTTCTGCTAAGGTAGTTCACAACGCAAGTACAAACTATTTCTTCCCAAGCCAGTAACAAGTGGCAATGACTTTTTAGTCAACCTTAGGGCATTGCAACCCTAGAAGGTGGGGGACGATGATTGGGGTTGAGAGACACACTTAACTTTATTCTATATTTGGCTTTAATGTTCCAGTACACACCTAGTTTTGAAAATAGTTATATTTTCTCATCCTGTGGCGCGTATGGATTTGCATACAAAAGCAGAAACTCACAAGCAGATTTTCTATTTGTTCAACACTTGCTCTTGACTTTCTGGGCCAGATTTAATGAAAACCAACTAGAAAATATATTTAAATCCAGTGAACTTTCTTGCTTGGGGATTATTATCCTTATCTAGATTCCCTACAGATGCAAGAAGGTCTATCTATACTTTGTGTTCTGTTTTAGTACTTTTGATAGTAGTTACATTTCCCCCTCACTTATTCCCACAGTTCAGCTGCTATGCAAACTGAGAAGGACCAAAGGTATTCTTAGATAAAGTAAGTAGTATTATTTACAGCACTTTTGAATCTGGGAGAAAGTGAAGTACAGACAGATTAGTAAACAAAGAACTGTGAATCCTTAGATGGCTCCACCAACTAATCAATTCAAGTCGATTATTGCCTTTAAACTCCCAGTTCTGAATTAGGATGCTTGCTTGCAGTGTGACTTATTTAGTCAGCATTATTTTATGACTCTACAATTTTCTGTCTTTATCTGAAATGATCCAGCCTAAGACTCCCTGAAAATGCCGGGCATTAAGTATATCACAATGGTAATTCTTTTGACTGAAGCCTTATTTGATTCAGTGGAAAATGACTTCAGTGTATTGGATTTACAGTTCATTTAATGAGTGTTGTAGAGGTCAATACATTAGTGTAAACTTGGTTCAGGTAGTAATTTGGTTTCTAATGAGGTTCCCAAGCAGCATCCTACTATGAAAAGTAGGATAGTGCTCAGTGGGCATAGAATATAACTGTCTAATCAGACATAAGAAATGTGTATACTACAATAATGCTATGATTGCTTGACTTCTTTAGGATTCAGTTTCCATTTCTGTAAGATGAGCAGGTTAGACAAAGGCCCTTGAAGCTCTGAACTGTTTTGTATTTTCTTGGTCATCTTAAGAAATCTCCCATCTTTAGGACATGTGCTTTGTAATGGAGATGGATTTGCATGAGCCATTTGTGCTGTGATATGCACTCCATACCAAAACCATGGCTCCACAAAACCTTGTCTGGCAATTGAGTTGTGTTTCTGAATGTCTTGCAAGCAAGACAATGACTGCTCGTTGTTCTGGACTATTTTCTTTAGGATGTTTATATAGGGAAAAGCTTGGCAATATAGAGTTAATGTCTATGGAACAAAGGGAAGGCATGCTTATTGCCTATTATAGATGATTCTATAAGCTCAAGTTCTCTAAGTTCAGGGTGCCTCTCCTGTAATGCAACCCACTTCATGTGCAGATGACATTTGGTCCTCCTCACATTGCCCTGTTGGAATTTGCACTCCAAAACCAATGCAAAAATGATGATACTCTGGCCACTGCTATTGCTGTGAGTGATAAATTTTCTTTCATCTCTAATCTAGGAGTCTTGTATTTTCTACTGGTATCCATGAAACTGTAGTAGGCCAACTTGCTAGTTTGAAAGTAGAGTAAAATCTCAGACCCTTCAAGGTTCTTGACAACCCTAGTCCACAGTCACTTTCCTGTTTTTTTTTTTTTTACCACTATAGCACCTAGCCTCTGAACAATCCAACTCAAAACACATTATGTCTTTTGTTGAATTGTTTTACATGTGAATTTTATCTCCCAACTAGATCATAAGCATGCGAGAGAGGCACCATGCCAATATTTTTTTCTGTCTACCCTGTAGCAGCTGGCACAAGCATGGGTACATAGTACGGGCTCAATATATATTTTTGATTTACTTTGGTTATATGCATACCAGCTGAGGTAAAATACTCCATGCTTTTTATCATTGAACTTGCCTTGGATGTCTTCTTGTAGTTGAAAACAATAGACGTACTCTCCTAGAAACAGAAAAGCTCTAATGAGAGAAGAAGAAACCATTTTTCAGGCTTCTAGGATGCAAGGCATATACATTCCTTAATCAGTTGGACATCATTGACTAAGGGGCCAATTACAAAGCTTTCTGAGTCCCACATTTCCCAAGATATCAGGGCAGTTTGTTGTGCTGGGCTGCTAATAATTATCATGTTTTGGCAGCTGAAGAACTAGAATATAGTCTCTGTTTTTGTAGAAATCAATAGCCCCAGGAGGTTATCTACACCAGCCTACTGCCTACAGCATCAATGGGAGCTTATTTGGCATTTGATACCAATCCCAGAAGAGGATATGGATCCCCGAGTGCATTTCCCAATGGCACACACTCGCTTCTTGTTTTCTTATAAGTATCCTACTATTAATGGCCCATTATACCAGAAACAAGAATGTCTATATACGCATTTTCATTTGGCCTATCATTGTTTCCAATGGTCTGGATTATTCGATTAGTCTCAATCCAGTTTTCTTTGAGGGAATGTGGAGACACAAGAGTTGTCTGTCTTTAGTCCTAAAACATTAAAACTTAGGGCTCTTTCTTATGGCTATAGCCTTGAAGATGCACTCCTTAGCTCCATAACATTGTGTTCTTTTCTTTTCTTTTCCTTTTCTTTTCTTCTTTTCTTTTCTTTTCTTTTTTTTCTTTCTTATTGTCAGGACTGCAACACACTCTCAATTCAGTCTTCCTGAGTGCAACTGATACTATTTTACAGATGTGGCATGGTTATCATTTTCTAACTTTAGCTTTGCTAATCTGGCATTTTCTAACTTTAGTTTTGTTAATTCAGGCTGTTCCTTCTCACTTAAAAATATTTCCTCTTATTTGAATTTGAATATGCTGCCACCAAGTGGTTGCCAGTTCTTTGATTAACATGGTCTCATAATTCAAACTGCAGGCTGCACTGTTTCTATTGCTGTTGTTGGTGTATGTGTCAGGATTGGGATAGTGAATGCCTATGAATAGTTGAAGGTATCAGGTATTAGAGGGAGTTAGGGCAAATCTTCATGAAACAGCAGGAAGATATTGAAAAATAAAAATGGGCTGTAACTTGAGGAGGGGAGAGGAAGGGCAGTATGTGTCCAAAGAATGAGATCAGGATTAGAGGAGTTGTGCAGTAGAGGGAACAGGGAAATAATAGGAAAAAGGGAAAATGACCCAGAGTTAAGAGAACTTGATCACTGAAACAATTTTCATCTTTTGTTTCTGTACTTTCTATGGTTCTTGTACTTATTAGTGACTGCAAATAGCAAGATAGATGCATTATCTTGAGCAGGATTCTGTCTTGTATATATCTGTATCCCTCACAGTGTCTAATGTAGTACTGGGCACATGGTTGGTTCTTAATAAAGGTCTGAATGAATGACCCAAACCTGCAAGAGTTGAGACAATAATATAGTGGAGGCGAGGGGTGCTGGCTTGAGGCACAGGGGCAGCTCCTAATGAGCAAGCCTTGACAGTGTCTTGCCTCTATCAAGCTGATGGCTTGCACAACTTTAGCTGGCTCCTATGATCAATCTTCCAAAGTAGAACCTTCTCCAAATCTTCTCAGGAAGGTACTTACATGCCCCCTCCTTCCTCCTCCACTACCTTCTCCACTCCTTCCTCCTCCACTACCTTCTCCACTCCTTCCTCTTCTCCCTCCTCCTCTCCTTCCTCTACTCCCTCCTTTTCTTCCTCTTCTTCCTCTTTCTCCCCTTCCAAGGCTCTTGATGTCTTCATACCTCTGAACAAGTCTGGGTGGTTGGAAACAGATGACTTCTGGTAGCTTTTGATTGGAGGATGAGAGATCTAGAGTTCTTTCCATTCGTAAGATGTATAGGGAATGACTGTATAGGGCTTTCAAAAAATGCATATGAAAATTGGGGATTGTTTTATGTAAGATGTTTGCTGAAATTAATACCTTAGACACAGTCTCCAGAAAGGGATTTACTCCTGCATGATAACATGCATGCTATGTTATCTTTGGCCTTGGCTAGTATATGTTCACATGACTAGTTTTTTCAAGATACACACTCCTGGATCTCAATCTTTACCCAAATATTATAATTCATGAATATCTGGTGAAAGTGTCCTGTGTGCACTTCCCCTAATGCGGAAATGAAATCCTTGAAGACGATTGTTTTAGTAAGCAAGTATGACCTTAATCACTTATTTATTTGCTTTAGTAAGACCTGTTTGGCACCGTAAACATCCACATATCTAACACAGAGTTTCCCAGTCAGGGTTCCACGTGGAGCAGTATAGCATAGTGGATAAGTGTGAGGGCTTGGGACTACTGACTGCTCAAATTTTACCTCTGTTGTTTGATGTTGGGCAAGTCACTTAATCTCTCTCTCTGCTTCAGTTTACTAACCTGTAAAAAAGGCTAATATAAATTACCTTACATGGCTGTTACGAAGGTTAGGTTAAATGACAAAACACATGTAGTGTGCTTAAGCACAGTGCTTAGCATATAATAAATATACAATTATTGGTAGTTATTATATAAATTTCTTCCTTGAACATAAACTTTGGGAAGTGATGGCCCTGGATAGTGTCTCTCTTACTATCATGTCCTTGCCCTCAGCTTCTGAGGCTTATGAAGATTCCCTGGGCACAGAGACTCAGGCTGTCTCCTGGCCCACAGAGTGCGGACCAAGTGGGAGCTTGTAAGCTAAGTAGGATGTCATTTTGAGTCACCACTGCTCTAATTTCTTTAGACATTTCTGAAGAACAATTGGATTCCCTTCAGTTTTAATTTCCCTACCTTCTCAGATAAATTTTCCAAATGTCCACTTCCCATTTCTTCGATCAAAGCCAGAGTTGAAGGAAGCTGGCCTTCAATCTCCAACCAGGCTGAGAGCACCATTTGAGCTCAAGAGCAAATTGTATTGGAAAAGAAGCAGAACCACTGACTGAAATGAATTGTCATTAAATGAGGCTTTAAATGAAACCAGAAGGCAGAGCCTCGTCCTAATTGGCAGTGGAGTTAATTGGGTAAGAGGCTAATTCCAGATGTCCCATTGTAGAACTTTTAAAACTTGCTCACTGCTTCTTTTACTTTCCACCCCTAACCACCTCTTTCTACCCTCACACCGCCTTTGAAAGATGATGATCACTGGGCAAAGATAACACTAAACTATTTAACATCTTTTTAAAATCTATAATGTATAAATTGAGTGCAGGAATAGAAAATGTCAGAACCATGATACAATTTGAAATGTTTCATGTGGTAGGGTGGATAATGGTACCCCAAATATGTCCATGTTCTAATCCGTGGACTGTGAATATGTTACTTTACATGCAAAATAAACTTTGCCTATGTGAATAAGGTAAGAATCTTGGTACAGAAGGATTATCCCAGATTATCCAGGTAGGCTCAGTGTAATCACAAGGGTCCTAATGAGAGAGATGAGGAAAGAGTCAGAGGCAGAGGAGCAGATATGATGACAGAAGCAGAGATTGGAGTGATGACATAGAAGGTGGAGGAAGGGGCCAAAAGCCGAGGAATACAGGCAGCCACTGGAAGCTGAAAGAGAGAAGTAAATGGATTTTCCATTCTGAGCCTCCAGAAGGAACTAGCCCTGCCTGCACCACAACTTTAACCCAGTGAGACCCATTTCAGACTACTGACCTCCAGAACCATAAGAGAATACATTTGTGTTGTTTTAAGCCAACTCTCTCCCAAATACTCCCAGATATGCTGTAGAGCCGGAAATTTCCCAAATTAGAAGTATTGCTTTGGATGATATCAATGAAGGACACAATTGTTAAAAAGCTTCCACTGAAATGCAAAGGGAAATGTGTTAGGCAACATTCAGCCTGTTATGCCATGATCTGACTGGCTGGCAGAGAGCATAGAAGAGGACCCAAGATGCAGGGATTTCTGGGCCTTGGGGCATGAAATTGATGAGTGGGATCTGTGTGGCTGGATGCAGCAAGTGATGCCTGGGATGAGAGGATGCCACAAGGGAGAGAGCCTGAAAACAAAATCCCATTTATCACACTTCTTCTTGAGTTTTCACCCAGTGAAAAACTCAATGCTTTGGATGTGAGTATCACCTATGTCACTAATCCAGCTTCAAGCCTGTTCCATAAAGCTCCTGGTGAGCTTAAAGAAAGAAATAGCTTTTTGCACTTATCTAGACTTACAAACTCTCAGACTTGAGACTGACTTCTCTTTGGTCTACCCTTGTAGGATTTGGTCTCCTTTTGGTATTCCAATGTCTTCCAGCTTCTACTGCCTGTTTTGGACTCCTGGTCTCCTCTAACTTCAGCTCTTTGGGCTGCCTGCCAGGCATGTTTCTGTTCTTTCTCAGAGCCTTGAGTTTCCTCCTTCCAAGAATTCTTTGCCCTAACCTGTAAACCATTGCCACCCAGCCCCTGGCACCAAAGCCACCATTAGACCCTGATTAGGAGACCTCTCAGATTCTTTATGAGATGACCCTGAGAGGCAATTATCCTCCACACTGTACACTTTCCAGGGTATTTTGGCCTTTATAATAAGAAGTAACAGATTTACAGATGAAGGATCTTCAATCCCAAAACCTGCTCTCTGTGTCTGCAATGAACATACTCCATCACTTGCTTTTCCCTACCTCTGATCTCACTCCCAGAGCACTGCAACAAAAGTCCAGAAAAGTGAGGGTCTTTTAACCCATTAGTAGCTCCCCAAGCCCCATATCCACTTGGTTTGATGAAAATGAGAAGCATGGATCTGATCAGTTGGGCCTTTATAGATGCGTGTCAGATCCACATGAATAATATGATCTTCGAGCAATCCAGAAAGGAGAGATTTTCTGTTTCTCAAGTCCCTTGCCTCAGAGTCAATACAGTGATACCATCCAAGAAAGGATCTGTAGCCTAAGATGTATAACAGATTCACTTATTATGCTATCAGGACGCCTGAGGCAAATCCATCCAAATGTGTGTGCTGACTTCTTAGGAATTGGACAAGTGAGCTCAGGTACTGTAAAGGAGCACCTGTGACTTGTTTACCAGGTCTAAGTTGCACAATCACAAGAGCCCAAGAATATCAAATAATCCACATCAAATTTTCAAACAGCAAGACATGATATGTTCTCAATTCCCAGGCCATGTTTATTATTAAATGATGTTCTAGCCCTTTGACAATACCTGCTATTAGAACCAGGGCTTGGGTGGTGGTGGAACAGGCCACAGTAGCATAGACAAGACCTGGGAATTCAGGAAGTGTTCCTTGGTTAGGAGAAGTCTGCGGCTGGGACAAGTATGATGTGGTTTGGATGTTTGTCCCCTCAAAATCTCATTTTGAAATGTAATTCCCAATGTTGGAGGTGGGGCTTGATGGGAGGTGATTGAATCATGGAGGCAGCTCCCTCATTAATAGCTTAGCACCATCCACTTGGTGATAAGTGAGTTCTTGCTCAGTTAGTTTGCATGAGATCTGATTGTTTAAAAGAGTCTGAGACCTCCCCCCCACCTTTCTCCTGCTCTCACCATGTGACATACCTTGCCTGCTCCTGCTTTCCTTTCCTCCATGATTGTAAGCTTCCTGAGGCCCTCACCAGAAGCCAAGCAGATGTTGATGCCATGCTTGTACAGCGTACAGAAATGTGAGCCAATTAAACCTCTTTTGTTTATAAATTACCCAGTCTCAGGTATTCCTTTATAGTAAGGATTTAATTCCAAGGTTTAATGATTTGGTTATTACAGGGTTGAGTACATGGTGGTTTGACTCCAAAAGTAGGTTCAGAATCATATCAGACCTAAGAGGGATAAGAGCAGGTAAAATGTGAGAATAAGTTTCCACGGTGACAAACTGAATCAAGAACCTGGCTATTGGCCAAGCAGGAGTGAGGCAGTTGACCAATGGCCATCTAAGTAGCTGGCAATTGCCAGAGTTCAGATTAGCAGCTGGTGAATTATCAAGGAATGATGGCAGTGGGTATTAGGGATTCAGTTCCAGATTCAGATTAGGAAACGTATTTTTTTTGTATAGGAAATCTAGTCCCAATACTAGGATACCAGGCAAGGAATTAGACATTGGGGAGGAAAGACATGGAAGGGCTCCAGTTATGAAGGTACATATATTCTGTGTCAGTAGAAAAATATGACTCAGTGCTGCGTTGCTGAATTATTTTCTTCAAACTCTTCCTGACTGGTGGCCTCTTCCAGCCTATTATTCACAATATAGCCAGAGTGAGCTTTTCAACACTCTAAGCTGATCACATTGTTTTAATTGCCCTTAGGATAAAGACCAGATGCGTTATCAATCTCTAGAAGGTTCTGCATGGTTTGGCTCTTGCCTGCCTTTTTAGCCTCATCTCCCACCATTTCTCCTTTCACTCTTGGCACTCTAGCTGTACTGGTTTTCTATAAAATCCTCAGGTCTCTACTGTCTCTCAGAGCTGTTGCACATTGTAATTTCTTCTGCTCAGAGTGTATGTTACCCCTTTTTTCATCCTTCCAGTCTCAATTTTAATGTCACAACATCAGGAAGGTCTTCTCTGATTTGTTTGTCTAAAGAAATGACCCCTTATTCTTTATAATGGTTCTACTGACCACCATCATTTACACTTACAAGTCACACCCACTAACCTTGCCTACTAGGACCAGCGAGCTCACCACCTCCTGTGCACCACTTTCATTGGTGTTGCCTCCCCAATATCCTGATCATTTCACCACAATTCCCCAGTCATGCACATCACCACACCCTCTAGCTCCACCCATCACCACCAACCTCATCCACCCCTTCTATAACCCATGCTCCCCTTTGGCCCATCTCTCTACCAGTCCCGATTAGCCACACTCAAAAGCCCCACACATTACCATCAGCTATGTCATCCTTTGCCCATCAAGCAGTTCCAAACACTAGCAGCCCTACCCCACCACCTCTCCTGATGAGCACGGGCCCTCCTGCTTACAGTTCAGTCATCAGCCAGCTTCAGTGATGTCTTCTTTGACCATTCAGTCTGGATAAGGTTTCCTTGTTTTCACTTCTCATAGCCCCCTCCCTGCCCTTCTTCTTCATAGTTCTGATCACATGCTAATCGTACAGTACTTTAGGTAACTGTGCTTAGTGGTCATCACCCTCACAGATTTATGTTTATTTATTCATTGCTATTTCCCTTGTACCTAGACACACAGTATATCTAAAAAAATAATGCTGAATCTTGTTGTATCAAGTGTTACAGATTAAAAAGCCCAAGGCTCTAATCAGCTAAATAATGTACTCAGGGTTGCATGTCTAAGTGCCAGAGGTGGGATTCAAACCCAGGTCTGGCTGACTATAAATCCTGTGGGTTCTTAACCATTATATCAATGGTTTTTGCCAGTCCAGCAGCATCAGCTTCACTTGGGAACTCATTAGAAATGCAAATTCTCAGGTTCTGCCTCAGATTTACTGAATCAGACACCCTGCAGGTGAGGCCCAGCACTTTGTGTTTTAACAGGTCCTCCAGGTGATTCTGAGGCCCAATCAAGTGTGAGAACCACTGCTCTACATGACATTTCCCATTATATGGTTTCCACTTGGTAGAAGATCCATGTTGTTCTCGGTCTATGCAAATAGCCCTAATGCTACCTAGCGTGGGGCTCAGTATATGATAGGTCTTTAGTAAGTATGTGTTGAATAAGTGAATTGAGCTCTTGGGTACACTAGGTTTTGAAAGACATGAGTAGGGGTTTTTTTTTTTTTCATCAAAACCACAGAGGGACAGTGAAAATACCATTGAAAGCCTAATATAAGGGACATGACACTTGCCTGGAGAAAAGTTTTCAAAATGAAATTATTTATTACCTTCTCCTTTCCCACTCCTCCTTTCAGGTCAATCTTTCCTATGAAAAGATTGTCTCTGACCCCTGTGGTTCATATTGATAGCCCTCTTATTTGGCTTCTTTGCAGCATTTAGTGTATCACTTAAGCTATCCTTGGATTATATGTGATGATGCATTTTTTGAGTGTCTCAGATATATAAATCATAGTCTCCATAATGAAACTATATTCTCTGTAGCACATGGACTGTGTCTTTTCTTTTTCCTCTTCTAGTTTCTACCATGGCCTTAATATATAGTAAGATGTTGGGATAATGTTTTAATAAATTATCCTGTGTGTGTTTGTGTGTCTGTGTGTGTGTGCTTATACCTAGTCCTTTCCATATTCAGCAAACACATTCATCACCTAAGAGAAAGGCTGTTATAGTAGAAAAGCAGAAGACAAAAAAAAGTAAATTTGTAGCCTTTGAGTTTTAAAAGCCTATTTAGAATTTCAGGAACTAGAGCTTTTGAGCTTCAGAGGCCCGAGTCCTAAAGAACCCAGAAAATGTACTTCATGACATACACACTAGATTTGAAAGGATACAGGATAAGTTAAAGCCTGTTTTCCTCTTCCCCAAACTAGATGAAGATCCTATCAGATAAGAGAAAAGTGAGAATTAGAACAAAAGAGTGAGTCCTTAGTGAGTCCCTTAACAAAGGTGCTGTAACATGATGTTGTGGACCAAGACCCAAATTGAAGAAATATGAATAATACAACCCTCAATGGGGCATGGGAGTAGAGAAATCTGAGAGCAGATGAGACTGTTCCTTGCCTCTCCCCACATAGAGGTTTTTGAACAGTTCCCCTGAACCTAGCCTTACACCAGAGCAGTAGTGTTGACTGCCTGTATTATATGTCAGGAGACAGGGCTTGAGACCACCTCACAATTCCCTAGACTCTGGGGAGGTATTGGAAGAACCGAGTGTTTTCTAAATACCCACAAGGACATCTCGAGACCTGAGAGATCTTAACCTCAAGGCTAAGGAGGCACAGCAGAGATCTGAGTGCATCTGTAACTGATGCGTGGGTGGAATTTGAATATCCCTAGAACACATGCAGAGAGATAACCAAGGCCACACATGACAATGCACCTCTCAGTGGATTCCAGGGTGAACAACAGCAGGCAACTGAAGATCAAACACTTTCTGCTTGTCTTAGCCACAATCCCAGAGATTGTGGGGAGTGCTTGAGTTGACTGGAGTTAACGTTTATACTACTTGGAGGAATAGGTGCTCAAAATAGACCGAGATATTAGAAAAACATTCTTGTGCATCTGATTTTGTGAGTTGACGTTTCTTTTTTTTTCTTCTCTTTTCTTTTATTTTCTTTCTTTTTTTTTTTATTTTGAGATGGAGTCTCACTCTGTCACCCAGGCTGGAGTGCAATGGCGCGATCTCGGCTCACTGCAACCTCTGCCTCCCAGTTTCAAGCGATTCTCCTGCCTCAGCCCCCTGAGTAGCTGGGATTACAGGTGCACGCCACCACGCCTGGCTAATTTTTATATTTCTAATAGAGACGGGGTTTCACCATGTTGGTCAGGCTGGTTTCGAACTCCTGATCTCGTGATCCACCTGCCTCAGCCTCCCAAAGTGCTGGGATTACAGGCATGAGCCACTGCACCCGGCCCACATTTCTATCAATTCTATCAAGGCATACTATATTTGGTCAATTGGATTGAATTGATGAACAAGATCCTTTTTCCTGAGGACAACATTGAGGAGAAAAGTGAATCAGAAAACAAAAAGCTTATCAGGTGTGGTGGGTTACACCTGTAATCCCACCACTTTGAGAGGCCAAGGCAAGAAGATCGCTTGAGCATTAAGAGTTTGAGACCAGCCTTGGCAGCATAGTGAGACCTTGTCTCTACAAAAAATAAAGAAAATTAGCTGGGTGTGGTGGCACACACTTGTAGTCCCAGCTACTTGGGAGTCTGAGGTGGGAGAGGATCTCCTGAGCCTGGAAGGTTGAGGAGTAATGACCTGAGATCATACCACTACCACTACCACTGCATTCCATCCTGGGCAACAGAGCAAGGCCCTGTCTCAAAAACAAAAAAAGAAGCTCCTGCTGGGGAATTGGGTAAATTATTGAAGTGTTCCCTGAGCTGTCTTCGCCTCAATATGCTTTTAACCCAACACTTCTCAACTTTTCTAGTCCTTGGTAGTGACAGTGGTGTTCCATATACTATGATATACCTAGTTAGACAAAGTAGGGTCTAGCTATAGCCACTCAACTACTTACTAAGGCAGGAGAGTTAACTCAGGCATTTCAGAGTCTTCATACATATTCAGAGATTGAAACAAGAAGAAGTTTTAAAATAAGTCCCAGCAAAATTCAACAACCCTTCATGCTAAAAACTCTCAATAAATTAGGAATTGATGGGACGTATCTCAAAATAATAAGAGCTATTTATGACAAACCCACAGCCAATATCATACTGAATGGGCAAAAACTGAAAGCATTCCCTTTGAAAACTGGCACAAGACAGGGATGCCCTCTCTCGCCACTTCTATTCAACATAGTGTTGGAAGTTCTGGCCAGGGCAATTAGGCAGGAGAAGGAAATCAAGGGTATTCAATTAGGAAAAGAGGAAGTCAAATTGTCCCTGTTTGCAGATGACATGATAGTATATCTAGAAAACCCCATTGTCTCAGCCCAAAATCTCCTTAAGCTGATAAGCAACTTCAGCAAAGTCTCAGGATACAAAATCAATGTGCAAAAATCACAAGCATTCTTATACATCAATAACAGACAAACAGAGAGCCAAATCATGAGTGAACTCCCATTCACAATTGCTTCAAAGAGAATAAAATACCTAGGAATCCAACTTACAAGGGATGTGAAAGACCTCTTCAAGGAGAACTACAAACCACTGCTCAAGGAAATAAAAGAGGATACAAACAAATGGAAGAACATTCCATGCTCATGGGTAGGAAGAATCAATATCATGAAAATGGCCATCCTTCCCAAGGTAATTTACAGATTCAATGCCATCCCCATCAAGCTACCAATGACTTTCTTCACAGAATTGGAAAAAACTACTTTAAAGTTCATATGGAACCAAAAAAGAGCCCGCATCGCCAAGTCAATCCTAAGCCAAAAGAACAAAGCTGGAGGCATCACACTACCTAACTTCAAACTATACTACAAGGCTACAGTAACCAAAACAGCATGGTACTGGTACCAAAACAGAGATATAGATCAATGGAACAGAACAGAGCCGTCAGAAATAATGCCACATATCTACAACCATCTGATCTTTGACAAACCTGAGAAAAACAAGAAATGGGGAAAGG
The DNA here is from genome assembly GCF_028885625.2 of Pongo pygmaeus. Taxonomy (NCBI): domain Eukaryota; kingdom Metazoa; phylum Chordata; class Mammalia; order Primates; family Hominidae; genus Pongo; species Pongo pygmaeus. The sequence goes on along the minus strand of NC_072396.2, from coordinate 133,727,633 downwards.
ATTCCCTATTTAATAAATGGTGCTGGGAAAACTGGCTAGCCATATGTAGAAAGCTGAAACTGGATCCCTTCCTTACACCTTATACAAAAATCAATTCAAGATGGATTAAAGACTTAAATGTTAGACCTAAAACCATAAAAACCCTAGAAGAAAACCTAGGCAATACCATTCAGGACATAGGCATGGGCAAGGACTTCATGTCTAAAACACCAAAAGCAATGGCAACAAAAGCCAAAATTGACAAATGGGATCTAATTAAACTAAAGAGCTTCTGCACAGCAAAGGAAACTACCATCAGAGTGAACAGGCAACCTACAAAATGGGAGAAAATTTTTGCAACCTACTCATCTGACAAAGGGCTAATATCCAGAATCTACAATGAACTCCAACAAATTTACAAGAAAAAAACAAACAACCCCATCAAAAAGTGGGCGAAGGACATGAACAGACACTTCTCAAAAGAAGACATTTATGCAGCCAAAAGACACATGAAAAAATGCTCACCATCACTGGCCATCAGAGAAATGCAAATCAAAACCACAATGAGATACCATCTCACACCAGTTAGAATGGCACTCATTAAAAAGTCAGGAAACAACAGGTGCTGGAGAGGATGTGGAGAAATAGGAACACTTTTACACTGTTGGTGGGACTGTAAACTAGTTCAACCCTTGTGGAAGTCAGTGTGGCGATTCCTCAGGGATCTAGAACTAGAAATTCCATTCAACCCAGCCATCCCATTACTGGGTATATACCCAAAGGACTATAAATCATGCTGCTATAAAGACACATGCACGTGTATGTTTATTGCCGCATTATTCACAATAGCAAAGACTTGGAACCAACCCAAATGTCCAACAATGATAGACTGGATTCAGAAAATGTGGCACATCTACACCATGGAATACTATGCAGCCATAAGAAATGATGAGTTCATGTCCTTTGTAGGGACATGGATGAAATTGGAAATCATCATTCTCAGTAAACTATCGCAAGAACAAAAAACCAAACACCGCATATTCTCACTCATAGGTGGGAATTGAACAATGAGAACACATGGACACAGGAAGGGGAACATCACACTTCAGGGACTGTTGTGGGTTGGGGGGAGGGGGGAGGGATAACATTGGGAGATATACCTAATGCTAGATGACGAGTTGGTGGGTGCAGTGCACCAGCATGGCACATGTATACATATGTAACTTACCTGCACATTGGGCACATGTACCATAAAACCTAAAGTATGATAATAATAATAATAATAATAATAATTACAATAAAAGAAAAAAAAAAGAAAAAAAAAAAAAAACATATGTAAGTCAATAAATGGGATACATCACATAAACAATTAAAAACAACAACAAAAAAATAAATAAAAAAAAATAAAATAAAATAAGTCCCAGACTCCCAACTGTACATGTATTTACAAATGTATGACTTGATCATTGATTTTTAGCAGGTAAACAGAACCAGACAAGTTCATATTTTTAACTAGGTTATAGCCTGAGTATTGCATTTGGAAGGACCATGTTATTTATTAAACTGTGTGAGGCTGCTGTGATTATGCTGTAGATAGGCAGAGGTCTCCAGAGTCAATTGGGGTTGTTGAATCACATTCAGCGAATGTCCTTGCATCTCAATTGAAGAAGCTTGCTATTGAGGGACTCCCCTGGAGTAATCAATTAAAAGCAGTAGCATTAAGCAGCTAATGGTGCTGGGAAATCAATACTGGTATGGGGAAGAAACAATTCCCTGCAATGATTTCTATGCAAATTCTGATTCTTGTACCTAATGACATTAGGATTCACTAATGACACATAACTCAAGGAATTGCTTCTTTCCCAGTTAAGCATGAAGCACATTTTTGCCCCTACAACCTTGGTGGCCACTTGGGCAGCTTACTTCTGTTGCTGGGAAGCAATAGATTAAGGTAAGGCAGCCAAACTTTCTTTTTTTTTAAATTATTTTTATTATTTTTTATTTTTTTTATTTCTTACTATACTCTGTTGAATTTTTTTCAATTTGATTTTTTTGTTTTGTTTATTTATTTATTATTATTATACTTTAAGTTTTAGGGTACATGTGCATGATGTGCAGGTTAGTTACATATTTGGGTCCCTCTTGTGGGAGAGGAGGTCTGATAGAAATACTGACTTTCTGAATATTGGAATGGGTTCCTGAAAGGGCGAGGACCATTCATTCTTTCATTCAGTGAGCATTTGTCTGCCCTGGCCCTGTACCTTTAACTGCTCCATCCCCACTCATGACCAAGGTAGTCCTATCAAAGATACCTATAGCTCAGCCCAAACTGCTTTGAGGCTCTCTCTACTTTCTCCCAGAGTGGATTCCACTACTTTCTCCCAATATTAAATATTGTAGTGGGCATGCATTTTACCCCAAAATATAGAGTGAGATAAATATTTCTTTTATTCTGTAAATATCAATCTGCTCAGAGACCATACCCTTCCCCCAGATTTGATAGAACATTTAATCTCAGTCATTGTTGAGGCCTCCATGTCCATGTTAAGTACTAAGCATCTTGGACCATCACAGGGAATCCTCAGGTCTTCAGTTTTTCACACTGGCCATCACTGACATACTCATTGTCCAAGCCTGTATGGTCTCTTCAAGGCTAGCAGCTCTGCTGCTTCTGGACCAAGCTGAGGCACAGGGGATTCTGTCCAGGCTGGGAGTCCTGAACTGGTTTGGGTCTAGTCTTTCTTGGATATCACATTGCCATTTTTCTCCGATGTCCTGTCACCTCTCTGGGCACTGTCAAAGAACAGGGTGTCTATATACTCTACTTGTAGAATCTGTAAAACTCCAGTAACCCTGTCTGTTTTGAGAATACTGTCTTGAAGCTCTATAGGTACTTCTATATCTCTTTTTTCCAAACCTCAGAGCCACTTCCATTGTAGAACAGTAATTTAGCTCTTTGTTTCCTCTTGCCTTGGCTTTAGAACTCTGCATCCTCTTAACTTTGATCTGGAGTAGTCGAATCTTTGGGTCATATTGCACCAGGTAGGCTGTGTGCATGTACGCAAGTATATGTGTGTGTTATGGGGAGGGGTGTTCATTCTTTCTGAATTTTCCCTTTCTCATCTTCCCTTCTCCTCCACCCCCTACACCTAGCAAACTTATAACTATCCTTCAAGTCTCTGCTTATATGTAGTTCTTTCAGATTAGTTTTTCATGCTCCTCTACTCTAAATAGTCCCTTTTATACACATGTATGGCACCCTGTAGCTATTCTATGTAGCACTTGCCATAATGGTAATGAGTTATTAGGGTGATTGTTAATGTTTGTTTTTTTCCCATGGGTTTGTAAGCTCCATGAGAAAGGGACTGTTCTTTTTTGTTCATTGTTATGTCCCTATCCCATCATAAAATATCTGACATTTAGATGTTGTAAACAAATGTTGAATAAATGAAGTGATATCTTTCCATATTTTAGAAGTAAAAACAGAGAAATGATTTTCTAATTTTTCATTCTTTAAATTTATATGGTATTGATAGCTTGTACAATGAAAATAGATAGTACATGCACTATCATAGCAAAAGAGTTGGCATAAAGTTGTTTATACTATCTTCCTCTTATCTTTTTAACATATAATATCTGTAGTGATGCCTCCTTTTTCATTCCTGATATTTCATTCCTCATGTTGGTAATTTGAGCCCTCTCTCTTGGTCTTTATTGAAATACAGTAATTATATTCATCTAAAACATCATTAAGATAATGAAAAGGCAAATTAGTGGGAGAAAATATTTATAATATACATAATTTGCAAAGGACTTGTGTCCAGAATATATAAATAACTCCCATGGATAAATAAAAAAGACAGATAACCTAATTAAAAATTAAGGACTTGATCAGGTATTTCACCAAATAGTATACTGACATGTTTAGCAAGCATCATTAGTCATTGGGGAAATGCAAATTAAAACTACAATGAGTTACCACTACACGTTTATCAGAATAGTTATCATTAAAAAGACAAACAACCGCAAGTATTGCCAAGGAGTGGAGCGAGTGGAACTCTCATATGCTGTTGACTGCAGTGTAAACTGGTACAACTACTTTGGAAAACTGGCAGTATCAATTAAAGTTGAATATATATGTACCCAATGACCTAATAAATCCATTACTATGCATATACCCAACAGAAATGCACGCATTTGCACCAAAAGACACGTGCAAAATGTTCACAGCAGCATTATTTGTAGTGGCACCAAACTAAAAATAATCTAAATGTTCATCAACATTAGAATGGATAAATTGTGGTATATTCATACAACGGAATATCACTCAGCAATTAATAAGAAAAAAATACTACAACACCAAGCACAATGGATGAATCTCACACATATAAGATTGAATAAGAAGCCAGAGATAAAGAGAATACATTTATATCAAGTTCAAGCACAGGCAAAATTAATCTATGGTGATAGAAATTAGAATAATGATAGAAGACCAAGAGAAACATGAGAGAGACTTTTGGGGTGCTGATAATGCTCTGAGTCTTGATCTAGGTGATGGTAACATGAGTGTGCTTACTTTATAAAAATTAATCTGTATAATTAAGATTTACTTTTTTGTATATTATATTTCAATAAAAGTTTATAACAATAGATAGAATAAGTACATTAAAAGAGAGAGTGACACTGGATGAATTTTAATGTTCCTTCTAGTTCTAACATGCTATGAATTTATGTTTGAAAATGTTTTGAAAATAATAAAATCCTTGACAAGTATAAGGTCTTTTATGATTATCAGTGGTAGTTGACCCTGAATTCCTCATGATTTCCTCATCAAGTCATGAAAAATAATTTGCTTAAAGTTTTATATGTTTGTTTCCCATATGAAAATGTAAGTTACCTCTCTTTCTGGCTCTTGTTCATTTCCTAGTTTCTTTGGAATTTTTTGGTGAAGACATTGAATGAACCACCAGAGGCAAATACCAAGGAGAGTAATCCTGATTACTCGTATAGTCTGAGTTGGCAAGAATGACGGCAAAGCCCCTGAATGCAAAATGCAAGGTTTAAGGAGAATGCTTCAGGATTCCTTTAAGTCATCTGTGGCTTTGGGTTCCCCAGACTGTGTTTTCTACTTCAATGCATAATGCAGCAGTGGAAATAATAATGATTTTCCCAATCACTTGACCTCCGTTAGGAGTCAATTTTAATGTTGGGAGAAAGTGGTGCAATAAAAGACAAATAAAATACAGTTAGCATTCATTTCCAAATGTAGTCATTCAAATAGCATCACCTTTATCATTGTCATCACTTTCTTTTTTCCTTAGCCTTACCAGTAAAACTCTATTAATGAATCTACACAGTTGAAAAAGTGGTAGACTTATTCTGAAAAATGAGGCTTTGGCTTTACTGAAGCCATTGAGCTTGCTTAGAACACACTATTCATTTTTTTCTTGGAAGCTTTTCTCTCTTTCAGATATTCATTAAGAACTCAACTTTCCTGGTATCTAAATCAAAGTATCCTTTAAAGGTATATCGCCTTCCTAATTCTTAGCCTGGGAAAAAATGTCAAAAAATTCTTTAAACTTATTTAGTGAAGTATTTTAAATGCTCATCTTGCACTTATGAGTGAAGTGTAATTTACATTTCATAAAAGTAGAAGCCAAGCAGCAAGCTGTAAGTAATTATCATATAATTAAATGTCTACTATGAAGGGAATGGAAACGTGGGCTCCTTTGTGCCTTTCGTGACTGGGTTATGCAATAGCAAATTAAATTACAGCTCTTTATCTCAGGAAGTCTCCATGGGACCTACTGAGGGTTTTTAAAATATACCCCTGAGTTGCCAGTATATTTCAGCTGAAACCTGAAGCAATCACTTCACTGTCCAAGCAGACCACATGGAAATGGATTCTGTAGCTTTGGTTTTAGAATGGAAACCAAAGTGTCTACTCCTCTCAGTAACTTAGAAAACCGCTTTTTCCCTAGGTTAATATTTGCAAATGGGAAACACTAACATGATAATTGGTAATTAATTATTACTGTGGATGAGCTTTATTTATTTAAATTCACAAAGCAGTTGGCTTTAGGGATAATAATCAAATACTAAATGCATTTTTAATTAGTTGAAATACTCCTAATCTGATCTTATCTAATAGTCACTTAAAATATGCATTGCGTACTTGCTAAGTTCCAGATGCTACGTGGCATCAAAGGGTCAAAAAAGACATGTTCTTTGCTCTGAAGGTGATTACAGTCAGGAAGGGGATAGAAGCTATGCATACAAAAATTACAATATAAGGCAAAATTAGATAGTTATCAGAGAATCCAAGGTGGAGGAGCTCAGAGGAAGGAGCAATCATTTCTATTTTTGGCTAAGTAGAGCAGGTAAGGTTTCAAGAAAATAGTATTTAATTTGGTGGATAAAGGATAGATTTATTATAGGAGTAGGTATTGAGGAGCCCATGATCAATTATACAGGTGGGAAACCAGCACAGGGTCTTCAGGGAATGAAGTAGAGTAGTTTGTTCCCTTATTCAACAGTCACTGTGGCAATTTATTTAAATTTGTGAATACAATTGTTAAGTTTTACAGACTTTCTTTTCAGTCAGAAGCTATAATATGATATTCTTGATATTGTTTGGAGCATTAGATTCATGTAGGGGTCTAGTGAGAGATATTGATGATGTATTATTTAATTCCTGCATTGCCATGAAAATACCTGAGATGGGGTAATTTATAAAGAAAAGAGGTTTAATTGGCTCACATTCTGCAGGCTGTGCAGGAAGCATGGCAGCATTTGCTCGACTTCTGGGGAAAGATCAGGAAACTTACAATAATGGCAGAAGGTGAAGGGGGAAGCAGGCACTTTTTATGTGGCAAGAGCAAGAGGAAGAGAGCAAGAAGGGGGAGATACCATACATTTTTAAACAACCAGATCTCATGAGAACTCTATCATGAGAACAGCACTAGGGAGATAGGGTGAAACGGGTAGAAACTGCCCCCCATGATTCAATCACCTCTCACCAGATCCCACCTCCAGCATTGGGGATCACATTTCGACATAAGTTTTGGGTGGGGACACAGATCCACACCATTTCAGATGACAGTGGAAGTTGCAGCTGGATTGCAAAGACAATTGGTCACCAGTCCAATGAAGACAGACTTTACTCAGAGAATCATTCATTTAAAAAATTATTGATGGACTGTTGTGTACCCAGCATGTAGAATACAGTCGTGAATATCTTTCCTGCCCATAGGGAAATGGGTTTGGTGCAGGAGATGGTTGAGAGGTGTGAGGGTCCCTCTCTTACAGGATGTGAGGTATCAGGAAAGGCACGCCTTCTAGAGATGGAAATGTCTGAGCTGAAATATAAAGGACAGCATAGGCTTTTCTGGAATGAAGATGGTAGGAAGGTGTTTCAAACAGAGAGAACCTGTCAAATCACTGAGGTGTAGAGAACCAGAGAGTTCCTGGTCTTGCTGGGCTTGAACCTAGGGTGTGAACTGAGTTGTAGAGAGTCAATGCTAGAGGGGTCAAAAAGGGATCTGATAGTGAAATACCCTATAGAGGCTATTGCAATGATTCAGTTGGAAATGACAAGACCTTGAGTTAAAAATATAGTAGCAGGGAAGAAGAAGAAGAAGGCATACATTTGAGAGATATTTAGGGGGTAGAATTTACACGACTTGCTCATCAATTGCATGTAAGTGATGAGGTGGGTAATGGAGAGTGAGTGTGAATCTCAGGATTGAACTTTGGTGTCAGGAAGTGCCATTCATTGAGAGGGGAAACACAGGAGGATAAGACTTGACGGGGAAGTCCTGAGCTCAGTTTTACCTATGTTGAGTGTGAGGTGCCTGTCAGATATCCAAATGAAGATTGGATATATTATTTGGGGTGCAGGAATGTAGTTTGTGCTACTGATATAGTCTTGAAAGTCATCAGTATTAGGGGTTAAAAATCTGAATGTCTACAGGATCCAGACAGGTGACATAAATGAATAATTCTGTTTGGGGCTGATATGGGCCTAAGACAAAAGGAAGAGATGAACACAAGCCCTCCCCAAAGACATTCAACTTAGAAATAAATGTTGCAGGTTGCACCGGGGAAAAGGAAAAAAAATCTGGTAAGCCAGCCAAACAAAACCCAGCTGCAGGCCGTATGAATCTTCAAGCAGCCAGTTTTCCATACTTGAGACATACGTATGCATATAGAGTAGATGTAGCTTTTATGCAGGGGGAATATACAGAGTACAGAAAAAGGACAAGGACAAAGGTCCAGAGGAGTAACACAAAAAACAAGCAGATACTCCACTCCAGGTTGGGGAGGGAGAAGAATGGGAGAAGGGAGAGAGAGAAGAAAAAGGAGAGGGAGATGGAAAGAAAACCAGAGTATGGTGTCCAGGAAGCAAAAGGAGAAGAAAATTTTCAGGCAGGGGATGGTTAACTGTGTTGAATGCTACAGACTTAGATCAAGACTGTGAACTTTCTATAGGAATTTGTACCATGGAGAGATTGCTAGCTTGAAATCAAGCCATTTCAGTGGTGTAGTGGAGGCTAAAGCCAAACTATAGTGGGCTGAGGATTTAATGGAGGAGAAGAAGTGGAGACTGTGAGTATAGACAAGTCTTTCAAGAAATTTGGTTGTGAATGTGAGGTGAGCAGTTGGGTGGCAGCTGGCTATTTATCTATACGTATACACTGGGAGATACATGAGCATACTTGTATGCTAAAGAGAGAGGATGAAGTTGAAGATGTAAGAATGAGAAGGATCTGTTGAAGAGCTGAGGTCCCTGGAAAGGCGGAAATAGAAGAAATCCAGAGAATAGGTGGAAGGATTAGCCTTGAGATAGAAGAAATGGCACCTTTTCTATGGAAATTGAAGATAATTTCATTTAACAAAGATTTATGGAGCCTCTGTACCCTGCCAGATACTGTTCTAGGTACTGAAGATGTAGCAGTTTGAAAAACCAGGACAAAAATCCCTGCCTGGATGGAACTTACATTCCAGAAAGAATGAAGTATGTACAAGAGCAAATACATAAAAGCAGGGATGAAACATTGGAAATGTAGTTGAAACATTCTTATTTGATGACCTCAATTTTCTCTGTGACTGAAGGAAGAGATCTTATGTTACTGGACATAGAAAATATTGGGTTGGGGTTTGTGTGAAAGAAGGGCCTAGGAACAGAAAAAGAAACTTCTGAGCAGCAAGTAGACTCCTACTTGTCTTGCAGTAGAGGAAGGATGCACAAACTTTCTGTAAAAGACCAGATAGAATAATATTGTCTATATCTACAAAAGTCTTGCTGGGATTTTGATAGAAATTACATTAAATCTGTTTATCAACTTGGGGAGAATTTGCATCCTTACTGTGCTGAGTTCCCAGTCCAGAACATGTTATGTATCTCTATTTATTTAGATTATTTTTTATTTCTTTCATTAGCATTGTGTAGTTTTCAGTGTATAAGTTCCACATGTGTTTTATTAGATTTACGCTTAAGTATTGGATTTTAAAAGGAATTTAAGTGGTACTATATTTTGAACTTCAGTGCCCACATTTCATTACTATTATATAGAAATACAATTAATTTTTGTATCATTATCTTCTGTCCTCCAACCTTGCTGAATTCATTTACTAGTTTTGGAGGTTTTTGTAGATTTCTTTGGATATTCTCTGTAGGCATCTTCAAATCTGGGTAGTTTTATTTATTCTCCATCTGTATGCCTTTTATGTTCTTTACTTTCTTTATTGGACTGGCTAGATCTTCTAACATTATGTTGCGTAAGAGTGGTGAAATGGACATCCTTGCCTTGTTCTTGATCTTAGGGGGAAACTATCCAGTCTTTCATCATGAAGTATGATGTTAACTTTAGGATTTATGTAGATGTTCTATATCAAGTTGAGAAAGTTCCTCTCTATATTTTTCTGAGAATTTTTATAGTGAATTCGTATTAATTTTTTCAAACACTTTTCCTGCATTGATCAATATGTTCATATAAGGATTCTTCTTTAATCTTTTAATATGGTAAATTACATTGATTGATTTTTGTAATATTGTACCAGCTTTGCTTCTGTCTTTATCCATTGTTTGTTGCTATAATAGAATACTATAGACTAGGTAGTTTACAAAGAAAAGAGATCTATTTCACTCACGGTTCTGGAGGCTGGCAAGTCCAAGAGCATGGTGTTGGCATCTGGTGAGGGTTATCTCATGGTGGAAGATATCACATGATGAGGAAGTACACAGGAAAGACAGAGAGAAAAGATGGGGGATAAACTTATTTTTTTAACCAGGAGCCTGTTCCTATGATAACTAAACCACTCCTGTGATAACAGTATTAATCCATTACCTTTTAAAGACCCCACCTCTTAATGTTATTACAGTGGCAATTAAGTTTCCAGTACATGAACTTAGGGGGGACACATTGAAACCATAGTATTCTCTCCTGGCCCTCCAAATTCATATTCTTCTCACAGGTAAAATACATTCACTTTATCCCAATAGTCCCAAAAGTCTTAACTTTTTTTCAGCATCAACTCAAATGTCCTGATATATAATAATGTTTTGTTATCCTAAATGTCTCAAAATAGAGTCACTTACAAAAAGTGACTCAGCCCACAGTGAAGTTGCTGACACCTCAAAGTGATAAACATATATATATAAAGGACTGAGGTGATAACACCTACTGTGGCCAGGCACACTCCAGACCTGACAAGAAAGTGAGGCTGAGATAATGACCATGGATACTCCTGTGGAGGGCCATAAAAAACAAAGAAACTGACCATGACTAAGATGCCTAAAGAAACTCTGCCCATGAGAACTCCAAGGCCTCTTGGTAATGGCTGCTGGAAACTCTGCCTTAGAAGAGCAGTGACTTCCTCCAGTGGTCAGCATTTTGAAAGAAATCAAGAGCTGCCCAGTTTGTCTGTCAGTGTGCTGGTCTCCTGAATTACTCGCCATGGTTTGTTCTCCCTCTTTCTTATTACTACCTTTATGTGTTAAATATATTTGCATGATTATTGGTGTGTGAAAGCCTCACAATAAACCTTAAATTTGAAAGCATTTAATCGGCCACTGAGCCTCTTTGAAACCTTTCCCCATTCTTGGATTTAGCACAACTAGGCTGATTCAAACCCGACACAAAAAATCAAAAGTCCAAAGTCTTATCTGAATCAGATATGGGTGAGACTCAAGGCATGATTCATCCTGAGGCAAATTCCTCCCAGCTATGAACCTGTGAAATCAAAACAAGTTATCTACTTCCAGAATACAATGTGGGACAGGTATAGGATAGACATTTTGATTCCAAAAGGGAGAAATAGGAAAAAAGAAAGAAGTAACAAGCCCTAAGTAAGTCCAAAACCCAACAGGGAAACATTAAGTCTTAAATCTGGATAATAACCTGCTTTCACTCCATGTATCACTTCCTGGATGCACTGAGGTGGGAGTTGGGCCCCGAAGGCCTCAGGCAATACAGCCCCTATGGCTTTTCAGGGCTCAGTCTATCCAGCAGCTCTCATTGGTAGAAGTTTCATGTCTGCAGTTCTCCCAGGCTGGCATTGCATGTTTGGACCTCTATAGTGCTGAAGTGTTAAGGGCAGCCCTACCCCTGCACCTCCACTAAGCATTGCCTTAGTGGGGAAGTTCTCTATGGTGGCTCTACCTTTGTAGTAGGTTTCTCCCTGGGCTTTCAGGCATTTTGTGTCATCCTTTGAAATCTAGGTGGAGGAAGCCATTCCACCACAGCTCTTGCATTCTGTGTATCTGTAGAATTAACACCATATAGATGCTGCCAAGGCTTATGACTTAGACCTTTTGGAGCAGCAGGTCAAGCCATACCTGGACCCACTGAGCCATGAGTGCGGCAGCTGAGGAGTGCTGCACCAGAATGCAGGGAGCAGAGTCCTGAGGAGGCTCTGGGCAGTGAGCCCATGGAAGACACCCAGGACCTGTCCCCTGAAATCATTCTGTCCTCCTATAGCTCTGGGCCTGTGATTGGAGGGGCAGCCTCAAAAATCTTTAAAATTCCTTCAGGGTCTTTTTCTCCCATTGTTTTCATGAATAGCACCTGGCTCTGTTCTATCAATACTAATCTCTTTAGCAAATGATTGCTTGGTCACAATCTTAGTATTATATTCTTAGCACTATTTTTTTTTAGACAGGGTCTTGCTCTGTCACCCAGGCTGGAGTGCAGTAGTGCAATCTTGGCTCACTGCAACCTCTGCCTCTCAGGCTCAAGCAGTCCTCCCACCTCAGCCTCCTGAGTAGCTGGGACCACAGGTGCATGCCACCATGCCTGGTGAATTTTTTGTAGAGACAGGGTTTTGCTGTGTTGCCCATGCTGGTCTCATATTCCTGAGCTCAAGAAATCCACCTGCATTAGCCTCCCAAAGTGCTGGGATAACAGGCGTGGGCCACTGCACCCGGCCTATTCTTCATATTCCAGAGTATGCTTTTTCAGTCTTTACATGGCCAGCCTGTGAATTTTCCTTATCTTTCTGTTTGGCTTATCTTTTTAAGTATAAATTTCATCTTTAAGTCATTCTTTGGCTTTTGCATCTCACTGTATGTGGCTAAAAGTAGCCATGCAGCAGCCTGAATACATTGCTGCTTAGATATTTCTTCCATTAGATATCCTAGTTCATTGCTCAGTTCTGCATTTCATGAAATCCTAGGACACAGACACAATTCAGCCAAGGTCTTTGCTACTTTATAACAAGGAAGGTTTTTTCTTCAATTTCCAATATTTTGTTTCTCAAATCATTCTGTGACCCCATCAGAATGGCCTTTGCTGTCTATATTTCTATCAGCATTCTGGTCATGACCACTTCAGTAATCTCTAAGAAGATTTAGACTTCCTCTGTAGCTCTCCCCTTAGGAGCCCTCACCAGAAACTTAATGCTCTGTTCATGCCAATTTAGACTTTTTCTAGGCTGCTGCTTCAGATTCTTCTAGGCTTTAACAATTATTCAGTTCCAAAGCTGCTTCCACATTTTCAGGCATTTTTAATAGCAATAGTTCCATTTCTTGGTACCAGATTTCTGTCTGAATTTATTTTCTGCTGCTATAACAGAATACTTTAGACTGAGTCATTTATAAAAAAGAAAAAGAAATGTATTTGGCTTACAATTCTGGAGGCTGAGAAGAACATGGTGTGCTATCTGGTGAGGGTCAGTCCATGGTAGAAGAGTGGAAGGCAGAATTGAGCATGCAAGACAGAGAGAAAATAGGAGCTAAATTTATCCATTTATTATGAGCCTACTCCTGTATAACTATCTCGTTGTCATAATGACAATCCATTCATGAGAGTGAAGCCCTCATGACTTACTCACCTCTTTTATACCTCACCTCCCAATACCATCACAGTGGCAATTAAATTTCAACATTGAGTTTTGATGGGGACATTCAAACCACATCAGCATCCATGGCATAAACCCTACTTGAGCATGTTGTTTAATTACTTTTATGTGTTGCTGAATTGTTTTTTTCTAGTACTTTGTTAGGGACTTTTGCATCTATATTCATGAGGGATATTGTTTGGTACATTTCTGTACTGTCTTTGTCTGATTTTCTTATCAGGATAATATTAGCTTTATAAAAGGAATTGAGAAGTGTTGCCTCCTATTGTCTGGAAGATATTGTGTGGACTTAGTGTTAATTCTTCTTTAAATATTTTGTTTAATTCTCCGGTGAAACAATCTGGACCTGAAGATTTCTTTTTGTGAAGTTTTAAAATTATAAATTTAATTTTGTTATAATGCCATTGAAATGATATATTTTATATTGGGTGAGGTTGTGGTAGTATTTTTTTTTTGAGAAATTGGTTCATATCATGTATGTTGTCAAATTTATGTATGTAGAGATGTTTGTACTATTCCCTTTTTACCCTTTTGATGTCTGCGGGGTCCATAGTGATATCTCGTTTTATCCCTGATATTGATAATTCGTCTTTTTTTTGAGACAAGGTCTCACTTCAACGCCCAGGCTGGGTGATGCAAGCGTGGCTCACTGCAGTCTCAACTTCCCAGGCTCAAGCAATCCTCCCACGTCAGCCTCCCATGTTGCTGGGGGGGTACAGGTGTGTGCCACCACACCTGCTTAATTATTTTTTGTACTTACTGTGGAGACAGGGTTTTGCCATGTTGTTCAAGTGGCTGTCGAACTCCTGGGCTCAAGTGATCCACCTGCCCAGGCCTCCCAAAATGCTCGGATTACAGGTGTGAGCCACTGTGCCTGTTAGATAATTTGTGTCTTCACTTTTTACCTGGTCAGAGGTAAACAATAGAGGTGTGTCAACTCTATTGATCTTTTAAAAGAACTATCTCTTTGTTTCAATGACTTTATTGTTACTCTGTTTTCAACTTCATGGACTTCTCTTTTTAAAATTTTAAAAAATTTCGTGGGTATGTTTATGTAGTAGGTATATATATTTATAGGTTACATGAGATATTTGATATAGGCATGCAATGTGTAATAATTACAACAGAATAAATGGGGTATGCATCCCCTCAAGCACTTACCATTTTTGTTGCAAACAATTTAATTATACTTTTAGTTATTTAAAATATGCAGTTAAGTTACTTTGACTATAGTCATCCTGTTCTGCTAGCAAATACTAGGTCTTATTCATTCTATTTTTTTGTACCACTAACCATCCCCAACCATCCCCACTTCTGCACCACATCCTCATTACCCTTCCTAGCCTTTGGTAAGCATCCTTTTACTCTCTATATTGATGACTTCAATTGTTTTAATTTTCAGTCCCACAAATAAGTGAGAACATGTGATATTTGTCTTTCTGTGCCTGGCTTATTTCACTTAACATAATACCTCTAGTCCCATCCATGTTGTTGAAAATGACAGGATCTCATTCTTTTTTATGGCTGAATAGTACTCCAATGTGTATATGTACCATATTTTCTTTAGTTCTCTGTTGATGGACACTTAAGTTGCTTTGAAATCTTGGCTATTGAGAATAGTGCTGGAATAAACATGGGAGTGCAGATATCTCTTCAATATACTAATTTCCTTTCTTTTGGGTATATGCCCAGCAGTGGGATTGATGGCTCATATGGTAGCTCTATTTTTAGTTTTTTGAGGAATCTCCATACTGTTCTCCATGGTGGTTGTACTAATTTATATTCCCACTAACAGTGTATGAGTGTTCCCTTTTCTCCGCATCCTCACCAGCATTTGTTATTGCCTGTCTTTTGGATAAAAGCCATTTTAATGTGGGTGAGATGGTATCTCCTTGTAGTTTTGATTTGCATTTCTCTGATGATCAATGATGTTGAACACCTTTTCATATGCCTATTTGCCATGTGTATGCCTTTTTGAGAAATGTCTATTCAGATATTTTGCCCATTTTAAAATCAGATTAGATTTTTTCCTATAGAGTGGTTTAAGCTCCTTATATATATTCTGGTTATTAATCCCTTATCAGATGTGTAGTTTGCGAATATTTTCTCCCATTGTGTGGATTATCTCTTCACTTTGTTGATTGTTTCCTTTGCTGTGCAGAAGCTTTTGAACGTAATGTGATCTTTCTCTTGTCTGATTACTCTGGCTAGGACTTCCAGTACTATGTTGAATAACAGTGGTGACAGTGGACATCCTTGTCATGTTCTAGATCTTAGAGGAAAGGCTTTCAGGTTTCTCCCATTCAATATGATACTAGCTGTGGGTCTGTCAGATATGGCTTTTATCATGTTGAGGTATGTTTCTTCTATATCCAGTTTCTTGATAGTTTTTATCATGAAGGGGTGTTGAATTTTACCAAATGCTTTTCCAGCATCAATTGAAATGATAGTGTGATTTTTGTCTTTCATTCTGTTAATATGATGTATCACATGTGCAAATCAATCTTTCATGTGCAAATCATATGATTTGTCAGATGGGTAGATTGCAAAAATTTTCTCCCATTCTGTAGGTTGCCTATTTACTCTGATGGTAGTTTCTTTTGCTGTGCAGAAGCTCTTTAGTTTAATCAAATCATATGATTGATTTGCATATGTTGAACCATCCTCACATCCCAGGGATAAATCCCACTTGGTCATGATGAATAATCTCTTTGATATTTTGTTGAAGTCAGTTTGCTAATATTTTGTTGAGGATTTTTGCATCAATAGTCACCAGGGATATTGACCTGTAGTTTTCTTTCTTTCTTTCTTTCTTTTTTAAATGTGTCTTTGTCTGTTTTTGGTATCAGGATAATACTGGCTTCATAGGATGAATTTGAAAGTATTCACTCCTCCTCTATTTTTTTTATTATACTTTAAGTTCTAGGGTACATGTGCACAATGTGAAGGTTTGTTACATATGTATACATGTGCCATGTTGGTGTGCTGCACCCGTTAACTCATCATTTACATTACGTATATCTCCTAATGCTATCCCTCCCCCCTCCCCCCACCCCACAACAGTCCCCAGAGTGTGATGTTCCCCTTCCTGTGTCCATGTGTTCTCATTGTTCAATTCCCACCTATGAGTGAGAACATGCGGTGTTTGGTTTTTTGTCCTTGCGATAGTTTACTGAGAATGATGATTTCCAATTTCATCCATGTCCCTACAAAGGACATGAACTCATCATTTTTTATGGCTGCATAGTATTCCATGGTGTATATGTGCCACATTTTCTTAATCCAGTCTATCATTGTTGGACATTTGGGTTGGTTCCAAGTCTTTGCTATTGTGAATAGTGCCGCAATAAACATACATGTGCATGTGTCTTTATAGCAGCATGATTTATAGTCCTTTGGGTATATACCCAGTAATGGGATGGCTGGGTCAAATGGAATTTCTAGATCTAGATCCCTGAGGAATCGCCACACTGACTTCTACAATGGTTGAACTAGTTTACAGTCCCACCAACAGTGTAAAAGTGTTCCTATTTCTCCACATCCTCTCCATCACCTGTTGTTTCCTGACTTTTTAATGATCGCCATTCTAACTGGTGTGAGATGGTATCTCATTGTGGTTTTGATTTGCATTTCTCTGATGGCCAGTGATGATGAGCATTTTTTCATGTGTCTTTTGGCTGCATAAATGTCTTCTTTTGAGAAGTGTCTGTTCATATCCTTTGCCCACTTTTTGATGGGGTTGTTTGTTTTTTTCTTGTAAATTTGTTTGAGTTCGTTGTAGATTCTGGATATTAGCCCTTTGTCAGATGAGTAGGTTGCAAAAATTTTCTCCCATTTTGTAGATTGCCTGTTTACTCTGATGGTAGTTTCTTTTTCTGTGCAGAAGCTCTTTAGTTTAATGAGATCCCATTTGTCAATTTTGGCTTTTGTTGCCATGGCTTTTGGTGTTTTAGACATGAAGTCCTTGCCCATGCCTATGTCCTGAATGGTAATGCCTAGGTTTTCTTCTAGGGTTTTTATGGTTTTAGGTCTAACATTTACGTCTTTAATCCATCTTGAATTAATTTTTGTATAAGGTGTAAGGAAGGGATCCAGTTTCAGCTTTCTACATATGGCTAGCCAGTTTTCCCAGCACCATTTATTAAATAGGGAATCCTTTCCCCATTGCTTGTTTTTGTCAGGTTTGTCAAAGATCAGATAGTTGTAGATATGCGGCGTTATTTCTGAGGGCTCTGTTCTGTTCCATTGATCTATATCTCTGTTTTGGTACTAATACCATGCTGTTTTGGTTACTGTAGCCTTAAAAATAAGATATACAAATGGCCAACAAACATATGAAAAAATGCTCAGCATCACTAATGATCAGGGAAATGCAAATCAAAACCACAATGCGCTGCCACCTCACTCCTGCAACAATGGTCATAATAAAAAAATAAAAAATCAGTAAATGTTGGTGTGGATGTGGTGAACAGGGAACACTTCTACACTGCTGGTGGGAATGTAAACTAGTATGGCCACTTTAGAAAACAGTGTAGAGATTCCTTAAAGAGCTAAAAGTAGAACTACCATTTGATCCAGCAATCCCACTACTGGATATCTACCCAGTGGAAAAGAAGTCATTATTCAAAAAAGACACTTGCACATGCATGTTTATAGCAGCACAATTCACAATTGCAAAATCATGGAACCAATCCAAATGCCCATCAATCAAACAGTGGATAAAGAAACTGTGGTATATATATGATGGAGTACTATGCAGCCATAAAACAATGAATTAACAGCATTTGCAGTGACCTGGATGAGATTGGAGACTATTATTCTAAGCGAAGTGACTCGGGAATGGAAAAGCAAACATCTTATTTTCTCACTGATTATTTTTTTCTGATAGCTCTATATTTATTGAGCACTTTTTGTATTCCAGAAACTCATATATTATTTCATCAGTTCCTCACAATAATTCTGTGGTAGATACCGTTATCACCCTCATTTTATAAATGTAGAAACAAAGCTCAGAGAGATGAGATAATGTGTCTTAGGCCATATACCTAATAGATTTTGGAGCTGAGATGCAAGCTGAGGTCTGTCTGATACATAAACCTAATTCTTTTTTGTGGACTACATTAGCTCTTCTAATGACTCCACCCTGATCAAGTCCAGCTTGTCATCTTCCAGGTACCGAAACGTGAGCTTCCTGAATGTTAGACTTACTATTCCAGACAGCTACCCCAATGGCTCCTATCAGGATGACTAAAACTGCTTGCTCAGTCTTACCCTCTGTTCTAATAACTTCCAAACTCTCCAAACTTATTTTAATTTCTGCTGAGATTTATTTTATTTCTCAAATTCTTCCTGTATCTTATTTCCCTATAAAGTAGATGTCAAGAATTTTCACAACTTACAGAATTTTGCTACTAACATATATCCTGTTGGCTTCTGGAATTGTAACTCTTCACTTTGTCTGTTCCAGCTTTTCTGGCTTTCTGTGCATATTGCCAGCATGATTTTATCTGAAAACTGTGTAACTGGCCACATATCAACCATTTCCTCTTCATTTTTACACTCTGCTTCTCCTAAGCATGATATCAGTGTCCATAAGGAGGCATAGCAGGCCACATATAAGGGTAGTCTTTCATTGCTCCTCTATCACTTCAATTTCTTTCCTTACCCACCCACTGCTACGTGTTATCTTCTTCAATTTCATCAGTATGTCTGCCATTTTATTTCTCTGCAAGATTTTGAGAAGAAAATCTTATACCAAAGCTTGATCTAGAGACATTTCACAGCCTTTGACATTTAAAGAATTTTAGAGAAATCCTAGTACTTGTCAATCAAGTAATGCCTATCCCTTTATTGCTGGTTGTAGCACCTTGCGGAGTATGCAGTTTGCCAGCCTCAGCACCTTCTGCAATTAGATTCAGTGTGTCACCCTTGAAGACCATTTCCCTTTTCTTCCAGGTGCCACTGAAAACAGCAGCCTTCAGAGCTTTGCTGAAGCTGCTGTCGTCCAGAGTCTGTTGAACTCAGCAGTGAGGCTAGCAGGGCTGGGAGCACTTCTCTTCTTCAACAACTACATCTTGATGCTCACTTCTGGAGCTGTCATGTCAGCTTGTCTATCAGCTGTATCTTTTTCCTTTGATTGGTACCTCAACATAAGACCATGGCCTCTCTTTTTTCTTTGCTCCTAAAACAATTCTAGAAAGAGTACCATAATCCAAATTTCTTCTTTTGTATTGTCAATCTGTTCAATTTGACTACAAAGGACACCACTAGCAAACATTCTTTCTTACTCAGCCATTCTCAGATGTTAGTAAGTCCTGACTTTAGTTTTGCCTTAGCATACTCTTTTTCACTTATCTCCTTGACTGTCTGTTTACATCTTCCTTTATTCATTCTTTGATTTTTGCTACTTTGCTTTTTTCTTCTTTTTCTGTCTGCTCTCCATTAAACATATCTGCTTTTGGGAATTTGTGTTTGGCTTTATGAAGCCATTGGTTTAGCTCTGTCCCTAAAGAGGTTTCCTTGAAGCCTTTCTTAAAGGCTTTTTTCAGGTCACTCCGGTCACATCCCAAAAGTGGCACAGAACTTCTGAGAATTTATTCTGAGTCAATAGTAGCACCCATGCATGAAAATGTATGTATGTACAAGGTTTTCAGCACAATACCATTTAAATTGTAAAAAAATAGGTGCAACAAAAATTTCTATCAATAAGAGATTGAATAAATTTTAGTAGAGCCTTATAATGGAACAGTAAAGTACATTTAAAATGGTAATGTAAAGTTACATTTACTGACATCAAAAGAGTCTAAAATTTTTATTGAGTGAAAAAGCAGGTTAAAAAGTATAAATACACTAATATATATATAAAATTATATGTGTGTGTGTATGTGTGTGTATATATATATATATAACTTGTTCAACAGCACTGACTCTAGATTCAAGCAAATTTGGGTATGACCATTAGCTTCACTATTTACTAGCTGTCTGGCTTTGGGCAATTTATTAACTTCTTTGTGTATTGCCATGCACATTTGTATAATGGGGATAATAGTGCGTACCTCATGAAATTTTAATGAGGATTAAATTATGTAATTCATGTTAAGTGCTCAGGAGAGTGACTGCCCATTATATCTAATATTTGAAACTTAAATAAAAATGTATGTGTAAGTGCTTCAAAGAGTGAAAAGTGACTGAGAGGTAATTGATAAATACTGAAACATATTATGGCCTTGTACTGATACCACTGAGTATGAGAGAAGGATCTCCTAAACTCTGAGATGTTTCATCCCCAAGACATGTCACATAAAGGGGAGGGTTCCCTCTATAAGGAGAGGGTAGAGCAAAGGGCATTGATGCCAATGGGAACTTATAAGAGTTTCCCCCAAACTCCCAGTGCTATAGCATATCTAGCTTTTGACAAAAAATGTGGTTTAAGTAGTTTCTTCTGTGCTGTCTCCCATAATCTCCCCGCCGTCCTCCTCTTTGGCAGTATCAAATCAGAAACCCAGGGCCTTCAGCATCATCATAGGACAAAGTAAGTAATGGTGGGGATTCCATAAATCCATGAATTTATGGTCAATTGATTCCTGATAAAGATGCCAGGAATACACAATAGGGAAAGGATGGTCTCTTCAATAAATGGTGCTGGGAAAATTGGATATTCACATGCAGAAGAGTAAAATTATACCCTTATCTCTCACCATATACAAAAATCAACTAAAAATGGATTAAAGATTTCAATGTAAGACACGAAATCGTTAAACTACTAGAAGAAAACATAAACAAAAAGGTGCATAACATTATCTGGGTGATGATATTTTGGATATGAACCCCAAAATACAGGCAACAAAAGTGAAAATAGACAAATGAGATTACATCAAACCAAAAAGCTTCTGCACAGGAAAGGAAACAAGAGTGATAGATAACCAATGGAATGGGAGAAAATATTTGCAAATCGTATATCTGATAAGAGACTAATATCCATAATACATAAGGAAGTCAACTCAACAGCAACAATAAAAACACCAAATAACCTCATTTAAAAGTGGGCAAAGGATGGCTAGGCACGGTGGCTCATGCCTGTAATCCCAGCACTTTGGGAGGCCGAGGCGGGCGGATCATGAAGTCAGGAGATCAAGACCAGCCTGACCAATATGCTGAAACTACATCTCTACTAAAAATACAAAAATTATCTGGGCGTGGTGGCATGCGCCTGTAATCCCAGCTACTCAGGAGGCTGAGGCAGGAGAATCGCTTGAACCTGGGAGGCAGAGGTTGCAGTGAGCCAAGATTGCACCACTGCACTCCAGCCTGGGTGACAGAGCGAGACTCTGTCTCAAAGAAAAAAAAATGGGCAAAGGACCTGAATAGACATTTCTCAAAAGAAAGGATACAAATAGCAAATGGGTAAATTGAAAAATACTCAACAATTCTAATAATCTGGGAAATAAATGCAAATTAAAACCACAATGAAGCAATCATGGGAGAAGATGGAGCAAGATGGCCAACCAGAAGCCTCTAATGGTCATTTCCCCTGAGGGAACACCAAACTGAACAACTATCCACACAAGAAACACTTTTATAAGAACAAAAATATCAGGTGAGTGAGCACAGTACTTGATTTTAACATCACATCAAGTAAAGAGGCACTGAAAAGGGTAGGAAAAACAGTCTTGAACTGCTGACACCACCCTTCCTTGATCCTCCAGCAGTGGCTATGTGGCACTGAGAGAGAATCTCTGTGCTTGAGAGAGGGAGAGCGCAGTGATTGTGGGACTTTACATTGGACCTCAGTGTTGCTCTATCACAGCAGAAAGCAACACAGAGAAGAATTCAGCCAGTACCAATGGAGCGAGCATTTAGTTCAGCCCTACCAGACGGGAATCACTCATCCCAGCAATTTTGAGTTCTGGCTAGCCCCACCACTGAGGCCTAAAGCACTCTGGGGTCCTAAATAAACTTGAAAGGCAGTCTAGGCTACAAGGACTGCAATTCTTGAGCAAGTTCTGGTGCTGTGCTGGGCTTGGAGCCAGTGGACTTGGGGTGCACATGACACAATGAGACACCTGCCAGGGTGGCCAAAGGAGTACTTGCATCACTACTCCCCCAATCCCAGGCAGTGCAGCTCCCAGCTCTAGGAGGGAATCCCTCTTTTGGCTTGAGGAGAGGAGAGGGAAGAGTAAAGAGGATGTTGTCTTATAACTTGGATATCAGCTCAGCCACAGTAGAGTAGGGCACCAGGCAGAGTCCTTAGGCCCCCATTCCAGGCCCTAGCTCCTGGATGACATTGATAGATACACCCTGGGCCAGAAGGAAGAGAAGGACCTTGAAGAGAAGGACCTGGTCCTGACAGGATTAATCATTTACTGACTAAACAGTCCTTATGCCTTGAGTAAACATCAGAGGTACCCAGGAAATACTTACCATGGGCTTCAGGCCCTGGGTGAAATCCAGGGCCTTGTTCACTTCAGATGTGACCAGTGTATTCCCAAATATGGTGGGTGTGAGAAACTCTTTCTACTTGAGAAAAGGAGAGGGAAGAGTAAAAGAGACTTTGTCTTGCAGCTTAGGTACCAGCTTGGCCACAGGGGCTTAGAGCATCAAGCAGGCTCTTGTGGTCCCCGATTCCAGGCATTGACACTTGGATTCCATTTCTGGAACTTCCCTGGGCCAGAGGAAGGCCTGCTGCCCTGAATGTAGAGACCTGAGTCTGGCAGCATCCACTACAAGCTTACTGAAATTTCAGCCCTTGGGCTTTGGGCAAGAGCCAGTGCTGTGCTGGCTTCAAGTCTGACCCAGTGCAGTCCCAGTGGTGGTGGCCACAGGGGTGATTTAGTCCTCTCTCTCCCAGCTACAGGCAGCTCAGCATGGAGTGAGGGGCTCCATTTTTTGAGGGAAAGTAAGGGAAGGGAGCAAGGGTCTCTGCCTGGTAATCCAGGGAATTCTTCTAGGTCTTACTCAAGACCACCAAGGTGGTACCTCTGAGTCTGCAAGAGTAACCACATTAATCGGCTTGATGTGCTCCCTAATGCAGATATGGCTGCAGTGACCAAAGATTTAGATCATAACACTCAATTCCTTTTGAATACTTGGAAAGTCTTCCCAAGAAGAATGGGTACAAACAAGCCCAGACTGCAAGGACTACAATAAGTATCCATCTCTTTAATGCCAAGACATTGATGAACATCCACAAGCACTGCAATCATCCAGGAGAACATGACCTTGCGAAACAAACAAAATAAGGCACCAGTGACCAATCCTGCAGTGACAGAGATATGTGACATTTCAGAAAGATAATTCAGAATAGCTGCTTTGCTCAACAGAATGCAGGATAACACAGAGAAGAAGTTCAGAATTCTATCAGATAAATTTAACAAAGAGATTGAAATAATTAGAAATAAGCAGAAATTCTGAAGATGAAAAATTTAATTGACATACTGAAGATGCATTGGAGTTTTTAAATAGCAGAATTGATCAAGCAGAAGAAAAAAATAGTGAGCTTGAAGACAGACTAGTTGAAAATACACAGAGGAGACGAAAGAAAGAAGAAAGAAAGAAGTATGCCTACAAGATGTACAGAATGGACTCAAAAAGGCAAATTTAAGGGTTATTGGACTTAAAGAGGAGGTAGAAAGAGAGATAGAGTTAGAAAGTTATTCAAAGGGATAATATTAGAGAACTTCCCAAGTCTAGAAAAAGATGTCAATATACAAGTACAGGAGGGTTATAGAACACCATGCAGATTTAACCCAAAGAAGACTACCTGAAACTCCCACAAATCAAGGATAAAAGATCCTAAAAGCAGTAAGAGAAAAGAAACAAATAACATACAAAGGAGCTCCGTAACATCTGACAGCAGACTTCTCAGTGGAAAACTTACAGGCCAAGAAAGAGTGGCATGACATATTTAAAGTGCTCAAGGAAAAAAAATTATCCTAGAATACTATATTCAGTAATGATATCCTTCAAACATGAAGGAGAAGTAAAGACATTTCCACACAAACAAAAACTGAGGGATTTAATCAACACCAGAACTATCCTACAAGAAATGCTAAAGGGAATTTTTCAATCTGAAATAAGAGGACATTAACAAGCAATAGGAAATCATCTAAAGGTACAAAACTCACTGGTAATAGTAAGTGCACATACAAACAGAGACTATTATAACGTTGTAAGTGTGGTGTGTAAACTACTCATGCCTTGAGTAGAAAGAATAAATGGTTGACATATAGAAATAATAAATACAACTTTTCAAGACATAGAGAGTATAATAAGACATAAAGAGAAACAACAAAAAGTTAAGAAGCATTGGACGATGGACTGAAAGTATAGAGTTTTTATTACTTTTCTCTTTGTTTGTTAGTTTGCTTTCACAATACATGCTAGGTGTCATCAGTTTAAAACAATAGGCTATAAGATGTTATTTGCAAGCCTCATGGTAATGTCACATCAAAAAATCCAACAGATTCACAAAAAATAAAAAGCAAGAAACTAAATCATATCACCAGAAAAAATCACCTTCACAAAAAGGAAAATGGGAAGGTAAAAAGGAAAAAAGAGAAGACTACAAAAAACAAAAAATAATAAAATGGGAGGAGTAAGTCCTTACTTATCAATAATAATGTTGAATATAAATGGACTAAACTCTTCAATCAAAAGACAGTGTGGCTGAATGGATAGAAAAACAAGACCCAGCGATCTGTTGCCTACAAGAAACACACTTCACCAATAAATACACACATTGGGCCAGGCACAGTGGCTCATGCCTGTAATCCCAGCACTTTGGGAGGCCGAGGCGGGTGGATCATGAGGTCAGGAGATTGAGACCATCCTGGATAACATGGTGAAACCCCATTTCTACTAAAAATACAAAAAAAAATTAGCCAGGCATGGTGGTGGGTGCCTGTAGTTCCAGCTACTCGGGAGGCTGAGACAGGAGAATGGCATGAACCCAGGAGACAGAGCTTGCAGTAAGCCGAGATCGCACCACTGCACTCCAGCCTGGGTGACAGAGCGAGACTCTGTCTCAAAAAAAAAAGAAAAGAAAAAAAGGACACACACTGACTGAAAATAAAGAGTGGAAAAAGATATTTCATGCAAATGGAAAATAAAAAAGCAAAAGTAGCTATATTTGTATGAGACAAAATAGATTTCAAGACAAAAAACTATGAAAAGAAATAAGGAAGGTCATTATACAATGATAAAGGGGTCACTTCAGCAGGAGGTATGACAATTGTAAATATATATGCACCCAACACTGGAGCACCCAGATATATAAAGGAAATATTATTAGAGCTAAAGAGGTAGGCCAAATACAATAATAGCTGGAGACTTCAACACCCCACTTTTAGCATTGGACAGACCTTTTAGACAGAAAATCCATAAGGAAACATTGAAGTTAATCTACACTATAAACCAAATGGACTTAATAGATATTTACAGAATATTTCATCCAGTGGCTGCAGGATACACATTGTTTTCCTCAGTGCATGGACCATTCTCAAGGAAACACCATGTTGGCCCACAAAATGAGTCTCAAAAAATTAAAAAACTTGAAAACATATCAAGTATCTTCTCTAACTACAATTGAATAAAACTTGAAATGAATAACAACAATAAATTTGGAAATGATAAAAACACAGATAAATTAAACCATATGCTCCTGAATGATCAATGGGTCAATAAATAAATTATGAAGAAAATTGAAAAATTTCTTGAAACAAATGAAAATGGAAACACAAGATAACAAAACCTGTGTAATATAGCAAAAGCACTACTAAGTGGGACGTTTATAGCTATAAATGCCTACATCAAAGCAGTAGAAAAACTTCAAATTCACAATCTTATAATGCATCTTAAAGAAGCAGAAAAAAGCAAGAGCAAACAAACTTGTAGTTAATAGAATAAAGGAAATAATTTAAAAAATGGAGCAGAAGTAAATGAAGTTGAAACAAAGAAAACATTGCAAAAGATCCATGAAACAAAATGTTGGTTATTTGCAAAGACAAACAAAATATACAAACCTTTAGTCAGATTAAGAAAAAAAAAAGAGAAGACCCAAATAAAATCAGAGATGAAAAAGGAGATATTACAACTGATACTGCAGAAATTCAAAGTATCATTAGTGGCTATTACAAACAACCATATGCCAATAAATTTGAAAACCTAGAAGAAAAGGATAAATTTCTAGACATATGTAACCTACCAAGATTGAACCATGAAGAAATCCATGACTGGAATAGGCCAATAACAAGTAATAAGATTGAAGCCATAATAAAAAGCCCCCCAGCAATGAAAAGCCCAGGACCCAGTGGCTTCACTGCTGAATTTTACCCAACAAGGAAGAACTAATACCAAACTATTCCAAAAAATAGAGAAAGAATTAATACTTCCAAGCTCATTCTCTGAGGCTTATGTTACTCCACTACCAAAACCAGACAGACACATCACAAAAGAAAACTACAGGCCAATATCCTTGGTGAACATCAATGCAAAAATCCTCAGCAAAGTACTAGCAAACCAAATTCAACAATACATTAGAAAGATCATTCATCATGACCAAGTGGGATTTATCCCATGGTTAAAGAATGTTTTAACATATGCAAATCAATCAGTGTGATACAGCATATCAACAGAATGAAGGACAAAACCATATAATCATTTCAATTGATGCTGAAATACCATTTGATAAAACTCAACATCCCTTCATGATAAATTCCCTCAAAAAACAGTATAGAAGGAACGTACCTCAACACAATGAGAGCCATATACAACAGACCCATAGCTAGTATGATACTAAATGAGGAAAAACTGAAAAGCCTTTCCTCTAAGATCTGGAACATGACAAGGGTGCCCACTGTCACCACTGTTATTCAACATAATACTAGAATTGCTAGTTAGAGTGATCAAACAAGAGAAAGAAATAAAGTGCATCCATACTGGGAAGGAAGAATTCAAATTATCTTTGTTTGCAGATGATATAATTTTATATTTGGAAAAACCTGAAGACTTCATCCAATAAATGATTAGAACTGATAAATTCAGTTAAGTTGCAGGATACAAAATCAACACACAAAAATCAGTAGCATTTCTATATGCCAACAACAAATAATCTAAAAAAAATTTAAAAAGTAGTACCAATGTCCTGGAGCATTTCATCAAAGTTGTTTTTAGTAGTTTCATAGTTTGGGGTCTCAGGTTGATGTATTTAATCCACTTTTATTGGATTTTTGTTTATGGCAAGAGATAGCAATCTAGTTTCATTCTTCTGCATATGGATACCCAGTTTTCCCAGCACCATTTATTGAAGAGACTGTTCTTTCCCCAATGTATGTTCTTGGGACCTTTGTCAAAAATGAGTTCATGGTAGATGTATGGATTTATTTCTGGGTTCTCTATTCTGTTCCAGTGGTCTATCTATCTGTTTTTATGCCAAGATAATGCTGTTTTGGTTACTATAGCTCTGTAGTATAATTTGAAGTCAAGTAATATGATTCTTCCATTTTTGTTATTTTGGCTATCCTGGGTCTTTTGTGGTTCCATATACATTTTGATTGTTTTTTTCTATTTCTATAAAGAATGTCCTTGGTATGAGATAGAGATTACAGTGAATCTGTAGATTGCTTTGGATAGTATGGACATTTTAGCAACATTGATTCTTCCAATCCATGAATGTGGAATATCTTTCCATTTTTTGTGATTTATTGTACATTTAAAAATAACTAAAAGAGTATAATTGGAATGTTTACATAACAAGGAAAGAATAAATGCTTGAGGTGATGGATACCCCATTTTCCCTGATGTGATTATTACTCATGTCTGCTGGTATCAAAATATCTCATGTATCCCATAAATATATAGATCTACTATATGCCCATAAAAATAAGAAAATTTTAAAAACACAATGGGATATTCCCTCATGCCTGTTAGAACGGCTGTTATCAAAAATACGAAAGATTGTAAGTGCTGTTAAGGATGTGGGGAAAAGGAGACCTTTGTCCACCATTGGTGAGAATGTAAGTTAGTACAGCCATTATGAAACACGGTATGGAGGTTCCTAAAACTTTTTTCTCCATGTTTTCCCCTTTTTCTTTTTTCCTTCCACTGCCCATATAATTGCCAAACCACACACACACACAAATAGAACTACCATATGATCCAGCAGTCCCACTGCTGGGTATATATCCAAAGGAAATGAAATCAGTATGTTGAAGAGATATCTATACTCCCATGATCATTACAGCATTATTCACAATAGTCAAGATTTGGAAGCAATCCAAGTGTTCATGAACAGCTGAATGGATAAAGAAAATGTACATATACACAATGGAGTACTATTCAGCCATTTAAAAAATGAGATTCTGTTATTTGCAACAACATGGATGGAACTGGAGGACATTATGTTAAGTGAAATAAGCTGGGCACAGAAAGACAAATATCACATGCTCTCATTCATACGTGGAATCTAAAAAAGTTAACCTCATATAAGCAGAGAGCATAATGGTGTTTACCAGGGACTGGGGGTGAGGGTGTTGGGGAGATATTTGTCAAGGATACAAAGTTTCAGTTAGATAGGAGGAAAAAGTTCAAGAGATGTATTTTACAACATGGTGACTACAGTTAATAACAATCTATTGCATTCTTGAAAATCGCTGGGAATAAATTTTAAGGTTCTCACCACAAAAAATGATAACTGTGAGGAAATTCATATGCTAATTTACTTTATTTAGCCATTTCATAATGTATATGTACGTATTTCCAAACATCACGTTGCACTTGATAAATACATACAATCTTTGTCAATGCAAAAGAAATCAAATAATGGTGGAGATTTCTGAAAGTCTGTGCAAGACAAACTGGCAGGTGGGACAGAGAACTTTATGTAAGGGAAGTTTTGGGCTGCGCCCTTCATGTCACTTCTCCTATGTGTGTAGGAAGGGATAGTCAACCTCACTATTTTGACATTTAAAGATATTGTAATAGCTAAAGAAGTTTGTCACATGAGATTTTTAGAGAGCACCCAGGCCATCTTCTTGAGCAGGCCCTGATGCCCATTTTTCATAGGTAGGGGAGTGGCTTTTCCTCATTTTCTCAGCATTCTTGATTTAGTCAATCCTCTCATTAAATTTCCTAGATTTTAAATGTTCCTAGACTTTACAGTTATAGTTCTTATGTTTTAACTGTTTAGACATACTAATTTTTAAGGAACAAATCATTTAATTTTAAAATAAATTTTTGTTTTAAAAACTTCAGGAATTTCCAGAGGAATGAGGCATGCCCAATTAGTGCTCAGAGTGGGTATTTGCTGATTTTTGAATATTTTTTGAGAATATAGTCAAAGAAATGTGAATTAGTTGAAGATACATACACTAACACATGGTTAAACTTTTGTGTCACATGTAAGTAAGGATTTATTCAATAGGTATTATAATGTGTTACAATGTAAAAGGCACTGTGCTGGACACAGCGAGCTGGACACGTAGCTGAAAAAAAATATTGTCCCTGTATTACAGCCTGGCAGAAGATATAAGACATGTGTCCATAAGGTAGAATATGATCAGTATCACAAGAGCCAAAGAAAGTTATCATCCTGGGAACGTCAGAAAAGAAAGTAAACTGTTCTGATTAAAAGATTCATGGAGAGGATGACATTTGAGCTATATCTTGAAGGATAGATAGGCAGAGCCATTTCTCATGGCATGAGCAAAGACATAGATGCCAGAAAGAACAAGGTTTTTTCAGGCAACTGTACATAGTACAGTTGGATAAGAAGGGGCAAATGACTAGAAAGGTTGAATTATAGAATGTCTGGCCTTGAAGGGGGCATTTAAGATAAATTAATCCACTCCCTCATGTTATAGGTGAAGAAACAGGTAACTTATCCAAAGCAAGCTATCTGGTTTGTAGTAGTTTGGGGCCAGATTATATAGAGCTTTAGATATTAGGTAAAATAATTCTCATAAATAGTAGAGCTGAGATTTGAACCCAATAGTCTGTCTCCACAGTCCAAGCCCTGAATGATTATGCTAAACTACCATCGAAGTGATACATTACAAAGTGGTAGTTGGACAGAGGATGAACCAAAATAGGATGAAGAATAGATACAGAAAGACCAGTTAGGAGATCATTGTAATGATATAGGCAAGAGGTGATTAGGACTCAAGTTGTGGATGAGAGTTATTAGAATGGAAGAAAGTGATAGACCCAAGAAATATTTTAAAGGAAGTCCTGATAGAGTGGATGCAGTAATGAGGAGGAGGAATAAAAGAGGGTAGAAAGCCCAATGAGTCAAAAGTATGAGATGATATCCAAAGAAAGGGAATGTAGACTTATGAACCAATAGACTTTTTTTTTCTATTTCTATCAATGGAACTTTTTTCTAGAGAAATGAAAATTAAAGCTTTGCCTTAATCAACTCTGATCAAGCCAAACTTAAAACATTCAGTTCTGCAACTTGAAGAGAGAGATTAATAAAGCAAAACATCTTTAGAAAATGACGAGTAGGATGTTAAAGAGACTTTATGGCTAACAGCCAGAGGAACAGAGCCTGATTAGCTGGGAGAACAGAAAATGCAGGGAACGGCATAACTGTCCTCAGATATTTGGAAGAAATAAAAAAGAAAGAAAAAAATACTTTCTTTTTGTAAGGTATCATGAAGCAGACCAGGGCCAATGGGTGGAAGGAACCAGGGGAGAGGTTTGGGGCACAATATGAGGAAGAAATATGTAGAAATGAGAACTGTGCTGTGCATAGTGCACTTCCTCCTGGCACTCCACAGATGTTGGTGGAATGAATGCCTTGAGGAATAGTGGTTAGCCTGGCTCTGGAATTGCCCCAAAATTGCTAAATAAAAACTTGTTGAGGATGCTGTAAAGGAGATTCAAGCAATATATGGGTGGTTGGACTAGGCAAATTTTAAGGGTCACTCCAACACTGAGATTCTTTGGAGCTATGGTTGGAAAAAGTTCGAGTGCTTAGAACTAGAGTAGTGCCCTGTTCTCAAGTGTGGTGGACTTAAAGCTTTTGGTAGGGTTGTGGACCACGTCTCTGGAAAGACAGTAAATCTAGTAAGTATGTGTGGTCCTGAAATTGAAAAGAGACAACCCAGGAATATGCTTTCCAGAGAATTAAAGGCATACCTGGAAAAAAATGATTCCACTCTAGATAGACTCAGTTTCTACTGTAAGTCAGTCATTTCTAGGAAATGGTAAAATAAGTTGAATATTTTTGGATTTTGATTTTGGGGGTGTCTCAGTAGCTGCTCATAGTAAGAAGGAGACTAAAATTATTCACTCACTCAGGCAGCAAAAGGTGGAAAGAAGTGCAAATGTATCTATCCAATTGACATAAAACCTTGTTATTTCAAGCAGTATGTAAAGTTAAGACTAGAGCAAGTGGCCTGACAGTAACACTCCTGCCTTTCCCCCTCTCTCCTCACGCTGCCTGTGCCAACTCTTCACCTTTGAGTCAGGGGAGTGCTTGTAAAATTTTGATTTGCCTTGGGCCTACCCTTAAGTTGATTGTTCCCTACCTTCCTGTGACCTCAAAAATGGTCAGAATCATAAGTCTTATTTCCAGAAGTAATCTGCTGCTTGGTTCACAGACCTCTGTAACAAAGATGATAAATAGGTTTAATCTTTTGGGCCAATTCTGATTGAATAGTAGTGGCCACATAGGGCAATGTGGTGAGAAGTCATTCAGAGCCTCATCTGAACACAGCAGGAAAGAAGGCCATGGCTGATTAATGATGTCTGCTCTATAGGTAGGGGATAGGAGTCTGACAGCATGCATGCCCCCAAAATATACTATTCTTGGGATACAGGAAAAAGTTAAAAACTTCTGCCAAAAACTTTTATTATCTGCAACTTGCCTAGGTTAAGTGGTTAGAACACAGGGCTTCTAATCCCTAATCCTCATGTATGTTTTAGCCATCAGAATCGGTTATTAAGTTGAGCCTTGATTCTGGCCACAAAATCATTTCTTAACTGTAGTCAAGTCTGAGTCCTGGCCCTGGTCACAGATTAAGCCCCAATCTGGCCACAGATGGCACCCTAAGTCCAGGCAGCTAATACACAAATGATCATTATCAGATGGATTAAGTCAAATGCATTCTCACCTCTAGCGACACAGTTCAAGGCCTGCGCTTTACTAGAGGTGGGTCAGTAGCTGTGCCTTTTGTCTGTGAAGGACAGTGCATTATTGATATAGCAATATGCTTGTCAGTGTTTCTTCTTCAATTGTCTGCCTGCAGAGAGCACAAATACTTTATTGCCGTGGTAGACAGTCTTTTCCTGAAGAAGATAAAAATAAAATGGAAAGAAAGAAATGAAACTTGAGTGAAAGAAGTAATTTCCTGTGGCTGTGAAAACATAAAGCAAATGCCTGAACATGATTTTAAATGGATCTGTGAATGTGGCTGATGGAAGGAAGCTTTCTTGGAAAGGACGTAACTGTGAGTGCTGCTAGGTATAGAGCACATTAGGGGGCAAGGAAGCCAGGAATCATGTGCTGGAAGTCAGTTTCTATTAAATGAATAGACTTCAAACAGCTATTAAATCCGGTCTGGATAAATGGGTTTTTAGAATAATAATTTTTAAAAAATCATGAAGTGACTTGATAAGGTAGTAATGAAACTGTCAAAGTCTCCACTTTGACTGAAACTGAGGTGTAATAGGGGATTTATTTCAATATCTAAATCTTTTCAGAACGTCAGGAGGGGGGAAGCTGAGATATTAGAGCTCCATTTGAATCCTTGTACTAGGAGTGGGGGCTTTGGAATGTACTGGAACAGTTTGGTCCAATAGAACCTTCTGTGATTATGGAAATATTCTATATCTGCTCTGTCCAGTACAGCGACCACTAGCTATATGTGGCTGTTGAGCACTTGAAATGTGGCTAGTGTGACGGAGGAACATAATTTTAAATTTTATTTAATTGTAATACATTTAAAATTAAATAGCCATAAGTGGCTAGTGGCTACCATACTGGACGGCATAGCACTAGAATTTAGGTAATTCTCCATATCTAAGAGCAACAGAAAAGCCCAAGGAGAAAAGAGAACAACCAGCAAATCCATATGTCTGTGGTCAATTTTTACCTCTATTGAGAAGAATAGGCTTTTAGCTTTAGATAGACTTGGCACCTTGATTTTAAATGACAGCATGCCAACATTGGTGGAGTGTGTGTCCCTGTGGTCAATCTAAGAACATGCAAAGTTCAAGCACATTATTCTTTACTAATGGGCGTTAATAACTTTAATGAAAATAATCCACCTTGTTTTAAGCAGAGAAATGAATATTTTACAAAAGAAATGTAATTAGGATTTTTATTAAAGAATTTGCTAATTTTTTTTTCTGCTCTGGATATAATAACCAGAGTTTTGTCTTTATGTGGGACATATATAATTCAGTCAAAGCCAATAAACTTAATATCTATTTCAATATCACACTATTGGTGACTTGGACTACAGAATAAAACAAGAAAATAATGATATACAGTTGAGTCTCCATGTCCATGGGTTCTGCATTTGTGGATTAAACCAACCACAGATTAAAAATATTTTTTAAAAAAACAATAAAACCAATACAACAATTAAAAATAATACAGATAAAAAGCCAATACAGCATAACAACTATTTATGTAGCATTTAATTTGTATTAGATATTGTAAGTAATATAGAGATGATTTAAAGTATAAAGGAGGATGTATGCAGGTTATATGCAAATACCACACCATTTTATATCAGGGACTTGAGCATCCTTGGATTTGGGTATCTGTTGGGGTACTTGGAACCAGTTTCCTGTAGATACGGAGGGATAACTGTGCCGTAAACCAAACTAATTTCTTCGGGAAGAGTTTGGGTGTGATGAAGCAGATCTTATACTTGATTGGCTTTATCCCCTTGTTCTTTTAATGATTGTAATTTTGATGTCTAGCTCTTTAATCTGCAACTGTTTTCTTATGTACTACCTTTCTGCTTCTTAATTTTTCCCACTATATCATCTTTCATTCACTCAAAAAACTTAAAGAAGTCTCGTGTATCTGGTGCATTGGGTATAATGAGGTATGGTAAAAGATAATACTGGG
Organism: Pongo pygmaeus; assembly: GCF_028885625.2. Taxonomy (NCBI): domain Eukaryota; kingdom Metazoa; phylum Chordata; class Mammalia; order Primates; family Hominidae; genus Pongo; species Pongo pygmaeus. The sequence continues at coordinate 133,693,213 of NC_072396.2, read as the reverse complement.
GCAAGATCATGAAGGACTTTGAAGCCATGTTGAAGCATTTAGACTATTCCGGGAGCAGTGGGATTGACATGAGATTTTTGGAAAGCTCATTGGCTGCAGCATGGGGCATGAATTGAAGAGCAGGGAAAGTGAGACCTTTTAAATTAGGAGGTAAGGTGATGGTAGCAGTAGAGACATAAGGAAGTAGACAGAATCAAGAAATATTTAAGTGGTAGCATTGCTAGAACTTGGTGACTGATTAAATGAAGAAGGAACAGACTGTATCCTCCTTGAAACTCCTTGAATAGTCCCTGCTCCTGCCCTATGCCTTTCCTGAGACAAAACACAGAACTCTGTCATTCATCCCCCCAAATAAATCCACTTCCCAAAGCATTGAAGGGAAATGTGCATTTTGCTGAATATTTCATGGGGAAATGGGAGACTGGGTTACATTGTGCATAAAAGAGGGAAATTTAATCTGATTCCCTTATTGGACATATCTCACCCAAAGTCTTCTTCCTATCTGATTTTCCCCTGGTTTTTCCCTTCCTCTTTCCTCTAATATTCCTGTCTCTCCAGCTTCTCTGCCCTCCTGCCCTCTCCTAGATTCTATTCCACGTCTACCCCCTTTCTTATAGAGAGCAATTTTACTCTTCTCTGGGGTTGTACAATTTACATTCTCATGTCGCAACCTAGTTTTACCTTTTGTTTGGGATCCATCATCTTTAGAAGTCAGGAGACACTATAGATAATAATCAATTTTCCTATTTTTTTATTTTGCCACAGGCTCTAATATGGCTAGGCACTACATTGTTACTATTTTTATTTAAATTTTTTATATTCTGTTCACTATGTATTTTTACATTAATTTTGATTTTAAAAAATATTGCTTTAAAATGCTAGTCATCTTAATTCTGAGTCTTTTGCTGCCCCTGATATTTTGTGTCCAAGGGAAGTGCCTTGCTTGTCACACTATTGTCCCAGCCCTGGCCTTTGATAACCTGTAGGAATTTTAGAAATACGTTTTATGCACTTTACATGCCTGTAATTCTCCTGAAATACAGGCTTTCTTAGGCCACCTACTCTAATCTTTTGTATATTAATGCATATTTCTACCCATCTGAGGTGTATTTCATTGGAAAAATTTATTTTTACTCATTCAACATTCTTTAAGCTCCTATTATATACCAGGCACTGTGTGCTGGCCTAGGCTTATAATTGTAAAAAGATCTTTTCAGTGGATAAGATAGAGAGGAAATAAATAAATATGCCAAAATTGCTTAAAACAAATTATTTTTTGGCAAATAGTTATTGAGTACCTACTATGCCAAGTTTCGGGGATACAAGATTTCTGACCCTTTGGAGCTCATATTCTTACAGGGGAATAAAATCACAACTTGGATTGGTGGCAAGAAAAAGGGCCTGGGGAAAAAAGACGAGGGAAATTTTGTTTAATAAGTGGTAGAGGAAGAAAAACTAGGAAGTGACTTTTCCCCAGAATACATAAGGCAAATAGTTGGTCATGCAAGCCAGCTTATGCCCAAAGTCGTGAATATATGAAATGATGTTAGAAATGTTAGAAGGCAGCAGGCCAGGCCAGGAAAGAGGGATCAGGAACTGGAAATTAAGCCAGCATGTTGGGATGATCCCAACTCAGCAACAGACTCAACTCCATGTCCAGCAAGAGCTAGTGCACGAAGCAGTTCGGATAAATGGCCAGCCTCAGGGATATCCATCAAGGGCACAATTATCCTGGAAGGGTGGAGGAGAATAGCACTGTATAGTTTAGAAGCAGGAAATATGCATACATGGACACAAGAAGCTGTTTGGTGAGGTGGAAGCCTGGTAACTGACAACTGGGTTGTGTGGTTTTGAAACTTAAAGGAAGAAGGGGAAACGAAAGTTGCGGATGATGAGAAATTTTTGTCAAACAAGGTTGGAGCCAGCAAGATCATCAGCTGGACCCTTGGAACTAATGTTCCTTCAATTCCTTCCTTGATGAGGAACAAGTTGGTCTCAGAGCTTGTGGCTCACTGTGCAGATGGCTTCAGCTGTCAGGAGTCGCACACTGGAAGAAGTGAGGAACCACTCAAGACCATTCGAGCTAGTAATGGGGATAATATAGATAATGCCTTCTCTATGCTTTTCATGAGTAGAAACAGAAAATTTTAAACAGCAATTCTTTGTTGTTAATGATGATGATGATGATAAGGTGATTTAAATGTAACATTATATTGAGAAAGGTATCCGGAATTCTGCTTTGCTTTTATCATTTGAAAAATGGTTTTCTTCCAAAGCTTAACTCAATTGATGTTTTACCTCCCCCAATATGCCAGAACCACAAATTCTGCAGGATGTTAGTTATGCATTAAATTCACCTTCTCATATTCACGACAGCTAAATCATTTTTACTTTTATATTGCCTTCTTACTGCTATTTTGCCAAATTCACATATGCACAGGAAGAAAGTTGATATTTTCTCTCTGTTAGCATGAGGTGCTTTATTGCTGAACTCAATGGCAGCACATTAATTCAAAAGGAGAGAGGCCAATGAGACTAGAAATCAAGCCCTTCAATTCCGAATTTCCACATTTATTGCATTTGAGGATGCCAAGGCATAATGATAAAGCATTCCAGCAGGCGGAACTCACGGTTTTAAACCTATTTACTCTGCTGTAGTTGAATGTCGCTGCATATGACAAATGTTGTGAATAAGTATGTTTCAAGGCCAAAGAGTTCTATGAGAAATCCCATCATTCTAAATATCACAAAGTCATTTCAGAAATTGAACAATATTATAGCAGCGTAATAGCAAATTTGAATCTTGTGTCTCCAACATGTCAAGAGTTCTTTAAAGCACCCTGTGGGTAGTTTGTGCACAACAGCCAGTACTCCTCTGTTTTAGACCTGGCAGGGACCAAAACTGAAATCCTCCCCAAAAGGCAATGAACTCCCTACTTGGTAACCAACTAAATGTTCAAGGTTCTTATCGTGGAATAACTCAGAAAGTCAGGCTTTGTTAGTGCAAAAGAATCATTTCAATGGATTGACTGATCCATCATACAGTTTGAAATTAGAAAATTCACTTTTGATTTTTAAAACTTGAACCCTTCATGTAAACCTGTTATAATTATTACCTTACAAGCAGCATTTGTCCCTTTCCCAAAAAAGCTTAAAAATATAACCAAAGTCTGATAAAATAAGTGCCAAGAAACCCCTGTTTTTTTATATGTTTACATCAGCCCTGTGTTCTCAATTTTCTGGGATGAGATCTTTTAAAAAACTGTCTTCTTAGGCCCATAAACTATTGATATTTCCAAAGCATTTCAACATTTTCTTATACAGATCACGTCTTCCTGAAAGCTTTTTACATCTTAGGTAGCACAAAACTCCTTTGTAAGACAGCATGAGTCAAAGTTGGTATTGGCCTTTTTAAACCATAAATGACATTTTCAGTTTAGAAACTGTAAGGTAATTCTTGCTTTGGAGCCTCTCTTTGAGAGGGATTCAGCAGAAGGCAATCCAAAATTTACCTGGCCTGCCCAAACTTGGCTGTGACCAAAGGAACTCACATTTGAGACCAGCTTTAGGAAGGGGGTAAAATAAAAAGGAAAAATAAAGACACTTGGGGAAAGATATGGCCTTCTCTGTATGCTTTAATGAAGAAATTTTGTGCATAGTCCTCACATGACTTGTTTAAACCCAATTGCAAATCTACTGGTCTGTAAAGTGCTCTTTGGATTTGCAGTCCTGATTTTTAAATCTAAAGATAACAAAATCTCCCCCGGGCCTCATCAGATCTTAATTGTTAAAGTATCTCAGTGTGGCTGATGTGGTTTGTACAACCCCTAACTGAACTGTGAGCACATCCTGAAATCTCAGCAGGATTAATTTTTTCACAGTTTGAATGATTTTTATCAGATTAATTACCACCTCCTGCAGTCCAATCCCTCACTCTCTGCCAACCCACCCCAAGAATGTATATCTATTTCTGGAGCTGTGAGAGATCCAACTGTCACGATGCATTTAGCTAAATTCAATTTTTTTTTTTTGACAAAACTAGGTTCCTGGAACAATCCTTGCTGAGCTAGTCATTGAAAATTGAGGTGCTACATGTAAATAGGTACAGTGCTTTCAAGCAAACAACAAAGTGGTTTTGCTTGGATTTTGGGTTTATTACCACAAATAACTGCATTTAATGGGCATTATGTCTGATTTAACACACCACCAGGATTTTCTATAGGTTTACTAGCTTTTTTTCCCTTTACCTCTGGATGCTCATGCTTTCTTTATCTCTTACAAAAGCTAAAGCTTTTTGCATATGTTTGAAACCTCTGAAGTCGTCTGTTATAATATTTTAGCTAGTCCCTATTGTGAATGGAACAGGCAGGTGTAGGAACCATTAAAGTGTACACCAATAATAAATAGATAAACAAACAAATGAGAAGGAAGGGCTCTTTTTTATGGTAGAATGCTGACTGATATCTGTGGAAGGAATAGTAGAGCTGAAAATCACCATTTTGCTGCCATCATAGTACAGAGGCTTGAGGCAAGAATCATCAATAAATCCTAACTATGGCAGGGGAGAATTTGATGAGTAAATAGATATATGCATAGTTTCAGTGTTTCTTCATAGATTGCATTTTAATTATGAATTGAAAGAGAGTATATAGTGAAAAAACTGGACAATGTCTTGACTGGGTGATCAAAATCAATGTCACAGGTAGATATTGTGTCCTCTAAATATGATGTTCTGAATAGAACATGTCATTAATGTAGTTTTCTGGCTGGGAATGCATAGCCTGACTCCAATCATAAGGAGACATCAAACAAACCAAAATTGAGGAATAATCTATAAAATAGCAGGCCTATACTCTTCAAAGATGTCAGTGTTATGAAAGACAAAGAAAGGCTGTAGAACCATTTGAGATTGAAGGAAACTAAAGGGGCATGATAATTAAATGTAATGCATGATGCTAGATTGGTTTTTGTACTGGAGGAACCAAAATGTGATAACTGAAGAGACACAATATGATCATGGCAGATGGGAGGCAGGACTAGATCGCAGCCCCGACTCGGATGTAGAGAGCAGCGTGCGGAGGCTCACATCATGAATTGTAGCTCCAGATCAACTGCAAGAATAAACCAGCAATCCTGAGAGGACCCACAGAACCGCTGAAGGAAGGGGACTGCTCTTGTAGGACCTGGGAGATACCCCAAACACTCATCCGCAGCAAGACCTGCCCAAAGAGAGTCTGAGCTTAGACATACCTAGCCCTGCCCCCCACCTGATGGGCCTTCCCTATCCACTCTGGCAGCTGAAGACAAAGGGCATATAATCTTGGGAGTTCTAGGGCCCTGCCCACTGCCAGTTCCTCTCCATACTACCACAGCTGATGCTTTCTGGAAAGCGTCCCCTCTTGGCAGGATGCCAACCAGCACAAAAATAGAGCATTAAGCCACCAAAGCTAAGAATCCTCACAGAGTCCATTTCACCTCCCCTGCCACCTCCACTGGAAAAGGCGCTGGTATCCACGGCTGAGAGACCCATAGAAAGTTCACATCACAGGACTCTGTGCAGACAATCCCCAGTACCAGCCCAGAGCTTGGCAGACTAGCTGGGTGGCTAGACCCAGAAGAGAGACAATAATCACTACAGCTTGGCTCACAGGAAGCCACAGCCATAGGAAAAGGGGGAGAGTACTACATCAAGGGAACACCCCATGGAGCAAAAGAATCTGAACAACAACCTTCAGCCCTAGGCCTTCCCTCTGACAGAGCCTACCCAGATGAGAAGAAATCAGAAAACCAACTCTGGTAACATGACAAAACAAGGCTCTGTAACACTCCCCAAAAATCACACTAGTTCACCAGCAATGGACCCAAAGCAAGAAGGAATCCCTGATTTACCAGAAAAAGAATTCAGGAGGTTAGTTATTAAGGTAATAAGGGAGGCACCAGAGAAAGATGAAGCCAAATGTAAAGAAATCCAAAAAATGATACAAGAAGTGAAGGGAGAAATATTCAAGGAAATAGGTAGCATAAATAAAAGACAATCAAAACTTCAGGAAACAATGGACGCATTTATAGAAATGCAAAATTCTCTGGAAAATCTCATCAATAGAATTGGACAAGTAGAAGAAAGGGATTCAGAGCTCGAAGACAAGGTATTTGAATTAAACCAATCCAACAGAGACAAAGAAAAAAGAATAAGAAAATATGAACAAAGCCTCCAAGAAGTCTGGAATTATGTTAAGCAACCAAACCTAAGAATAATCAGCATTCCTGAGGAAGAAGAGAAATCTAAGAGTTTGGAAAACATATTTGGGGAAATAATCAAGAAAAACTTCCCTAGCCTTGCTAGAGACCTGGACATTCAAATACAAGAAGCACAAAGAACACTTGGGAAATTCATCACAAACAGATCATTGCCTAGGCACATTGTCCTCAGGTTATCTGAAGTTAAGACGAAGGAAAGAATCTTAAGAGCTGTGAGACAGAAGCATCAGGTAACCTATAAAGGAAAACCTATCAGATTAACAGCAGATTTCTTAGCAGAAACCCTACCAGATAGAATAGATTGGGGCCCTATCTTCAACCTCCTCAAACAAAACAATTATCAGCCAAGAATTTTGTATCCAGTGAAACTAAGCATCATATTTGAAGAAAAGATACAGTCTTTTTCAGACAAACAAATGCAGAGAGAATTCACCACTACCAAGACACCACTACAAGAACTGCTAAAAGGAGCTCTAAATCTTGAAACAAATCCTGGAAACACATCAAAACAGAACCTCTTTAAAGCATAAATCACACAGGATATATAAAACAAAAATACAAGTTAAAAAGCAAAAACAAAAAACAAGGTACACAGGCAACAAATAGCGTGATGAATGCAATAGTACCTCATATCTCAATACTAACATTGAATGTAAATGGCCTAAATGCTCCACTTAAAAGATAGGGAACTGCAAAATGGATAAAAACTCACTAACCAACTATCTACTGCCTTCAGGAGACTCACTTAACGCATAAGGACTCACATAAATTTAAAGTAAAGGGATGGAAAAAGGCATTAATGCAAATGGACACCAAAAGTGAGCAGGGGTAGCTATTCTTATATCAGATAAAACCACTTTAAAGCAACAGCAGTTGAAAGAGACAAAGATGAGTATTATATGATGGTAAAAGGGCTTGTCCAACAGGAAAATATCACGATCCTAAACATATATGCACCTAACACTGGAGCTCCCGATTTACAAAACAATTACTAACAGACCTAACAAATGAGATAGACAGCAAGACAATAATAGTGGGGGACTTCAATACTCCACTGACAGCACTAGACAGGTCATCAAGACAGCAAGTCAACAAAGAAACAATGGATATAACTATGCCTTGGAACAAATGGACTTAACAGATATGTACAGAACATTCCACCCAACAACCACAAAATACACATTCTATACAACAGCGCATGAAACTTTCTCCAAGATAGACCATATGATAGGCTATGGAATGAGCCTCAATAAATTTAAGAAAATTAAAATTATATCAAGCACTCTCTCAGACTAAAGTGGAATAAAACTGGAAATCAACTCCAAAAAAAACCCTTCAAAACCATGCAAGTACATGGAAATTAAATAGCCTACTCCTGAATGAGCACTGGGTCAAAAGGGAAATTAAGATGAAAATTAAAAAATTATTTGAACTGAATGACAATAATGACACAACCTATCAAAACCTTGGGGATACAGCAAAGGTGGTGCTAAGAGGAAAGTTCATAGCCCCAAAGCCTACATCAAAAAGACTGACAGAGTACAAACTGACATTCTAAGGTCACATCTCAAGGAACTAGAGAAACAAGAACAAACCAAACCAAAACCCAGCAGAAGAAAAGAAATTACCAAGATCAGATTAGAACTAAATGAAATTGAAACAAACAAAAAAAATACAAAAGACAAATGAAACCAAAAGCTGGTTCTTTGAAAAGATAAATAAAATTGATAGACCATTAGCAAGATTAACCAATAAAAGAAGAGAGAAAATCCAAATAACCTCAGTAAGAAACAAAACAGTCTCGAGATAGTGCAGCTGACACCACTGAAATGCAGATGAGCCCTCAAGGCTACTATGAACACCTTTACGCACATAAACTATAAAACCTAGAAGAGATGAATAAATTCCTGGAAAAATACAATCTTCCTAACTTAAATTATGAAGAATTAGATACCCTGAACAGACCAATAACAAGCAGCGAGATTGAATTGGTAATTAAAAAATTACCAACAAAAAAGTCCAGGACCAGACGGATTAACAGCAGAATTCTACCAGACATTCAAAGAATTGGTACCAATCCTTTTGACACTATTCCACAAGACAGAGAAAGAAGGGACCCTGCCTAATTCATTCTATACAGCCAGCATCACCCTAATACCAAAACCAGAAAAGGACATAACCAGAAAAGAAAACTATAGATGGATATCCTTGATGAACATAAATGCTAAAATCCTTAAGAAAATACTAACTAACTGAATCCAACAACATATCAAAAAGATAATCCACCACGATCAAGTGGGTTTCATACCAGGGATGCAGGGCTGGTTTAACATACACAAGTCAATAAATGAGATATACCACATAAACAGAATTAAAAACAAAAATCACATGATCATCTCAATAGATGCAGTGAAAGCATTGGACAAAATCCAGCATCCCTTGCTGATTAAAACTCAGCAAAATCTGCATACAAAGGACATTCCTTAATGTAATAAAAGCCATCTATGACAAACCTGCAGCCAACATAATACTGAATGGGGAAAATTTGAAAGCATTCCCTCTGAGAACTGGAACAAGACAAGGATGCCCACTCTCACCACTTCTCTTCACCACAGTACTGGAAGTCCTAGCCAGAGCAATCAAACAAGAGAAAGAAATAAAGGCATTCAAATCGGTAAAGAGGAAGTCAAACCATTGCTGTTTGCTGATAATATGATTGTATACCTAGAAAACCCTAAAAGACTCCTCCAAAAAGCTTCTAGAACTGATGAAAGAATTCAGCAAAATTTCCAGATGCAAAATTAATGTACACAAATCAGTAGCTCTCCTATATACCAAGAGTGACTAAGCTGAGAATCAAATCAAGAACTCAACCCTTTTTACAATAGCCGCCAAAAAATAAAATACTTAGGAATATACCTAACCAAGGAGGCAAAAGACCTCTACAAGGAAATCTACAAAACACTCCTGAAAGAAACCATAGACGACACAAGCAAATGGAAACACATCCCATGCTCATGGATGGGTAGAATCAATATTGTGAATATGACCATACTGACAAAAGCAATCTACAAATTCAATGCAATCCCCATCAAATACCACTGTCATTCTTCACAGAATTAGAAAAACAATTCTAAAATTCATATGGAACAAAAAAAAAGAGCCCGCATAGCCAAAGCAAAACTAAGCAAAAATAACAAATCTGGAGGCATCACACTACCTGATTTCAAACTATACTATAAGGCCATAGTCACCGAAACAGCATCGTACTGTTATAAAAATAGGCACATAGACCAGTGGAACAGAATAGAGAACCCAGAAATAAACCCCAATACTTACAGCCAACTGATCTCCGACAAAGCAAACAAAAACATAAAGTGGGGAAAGGACACCCTTTACAACAAATGGTGCTGCGATAATTGGCTAGCCACATGTAGGAGAATGAAACTGGATCCTTATCTCTCACCTTATACAAAAATCAACTCAAGATGGATTAAGGACTTAAGACCTGAAACTATAAAAATTCTAGAATATAACGTTGGAAAAACCCTTCTAGACATTGGCTTAGGCAAGGATTTTATGATCAAGAACCCAAAAGCAAATGCAATAAAAACAAAGATAAATAGTTGGGACTTAATTAAACTAAAGAGCTTTTGCACAGCAAAAGGAACAGTCAGCAGAGTAAACAGACAACCCACAGAGTGGGAGAAAACCTTCACAATCTATACATCTGACAAAGAACTAACATTCAGAATCTACAATGAACTCAAACAAATCAGTAAGAAACAAACAAACAATCCCATCAAAAAGTGGGTTAAGGACATGAATAGACAATTCTCAAAAGAAGATATACAAATGGCCAACAAACATGTGAAATAATACTCAACATCACTAATGATCAGGGAAATGCAAATCAAAACCGCAATGCGGTATCACTTTACTCTTGCAACAATGGCCATAATAACAAAATGAAAAAACAGTAGATGTTGGCATGGATGCAGTGATCAGGGAACACTTCTACCCTGCTGGTGGGAATGTAAACTAATACATCCACTGTGGAAAACAGTGTGGAGATTCATTAAAGAACTAAAAGTAGGACTGCTATTTGATCCTGCAATCCCGCTACTGGGTATCTACCCAGAGGAAAAGAAGTCATTATTCAAAAAAGATACTTGCACATGCATGTTTATAGCAGCACAATTCACAATTGCAAAATCATGGAACCAACCCAAATGCCCATCAGTCAACGAGTGGATGAGGAAACTGTTGTATATATATACGATGGAATGCTACTCAGCCATAAAAAGGAATGAATTAACAGCATTCACAGCAACCTGGATGAGATTGGAGATTTCTTCTAAGTGAAGTAACTCAAGAATGGAAAACCAAACACTGTATGTTCTCACTGATATGTGGCAGCTAAGCTATAAGGTTGCGAAGGCATAAGAATGATACAATGGACTTTGAGGACTTGGAGGGAAGAGTGGGAGGGTGGGAGGGATAAAAGATTATAATTAGGGTGCAGTGTATACTGCTTGGTGTATACTGCAGTGTATACTGCACCAAAATCTCACAAATCACCACTAAATAACTTACTTATGTAACCAAATACCACCTGTACCCCAATAACTTATGGGAAAAGAAAGAATGCTAAAAAAATGCGGTAACTGATATTATTGGGAAAAAAATTAGAGTATAGACTGTAGATAAGATAAAATAACAATGTTAAATTTCCTGAATTTAATAACTGTATTGTGGTTATCTAAAATAATATTTTTGTCCTTAGGAGATACAAACTGAAGTATTAAGGGGTAAAGGGAATTGATGTATGTGATCTACCTTTAACAGGTTCATAAAAATAAATCATATATAAATATATCAAACGTGATATATAAATTTCTATGTCATATATGCCAATTAATTATATATAATAAATTCTATATGTGACATATATATGAGCGTGTATATATATTTAAATATATATATAGTCAGTACATTTAGCTACCATGCTATTTGCATCCCAAACAACGCGGATTAATGTGTGTGTGTGTGTGTAATAGAGAAGAGAGAGAGGCAGAGAGAAAGCAAATGAGGCAAAATGTTAAAAATTGCTGAACCTGGATAAAGGGTATACAGGAGTTCTCTGTACTATTCATGCAACATTTAAGTTTGAAATTAATTTTTTAAAAAGTTGTCACTGACTTCCTTCTAACACCTTGTGGATTCCCATATTTACACCTTCACTGACATCACTCTTGCCACAACTCCCCTCAACCTGGCAAGTCAGCTTCTCCAAATCCTGCCTGAATCTCTAGGTCCTGCTCAGATTTAGCCTCCTCCTTCTCTGCATTCCTCTAGCACTGCTGGTCTCCGTATCATTTGGCACTAAGCCTGATCCTGTTGATCAGCTTTGTTTTGGGATGTAAACACTGTAGCGGCTAAATGCACAGACTGTGTAATCAGACTGCCTGGGTTCAAATCTCAGTTCTGCCACAAGGTATGTGACCTTGAGTAAGTTCTTTACCTTCTCTAAGTCTCAGTTCCTTGAATTGGAAGCCTCATTTCATTAGGGGAAAAAGAGCACCCACTGAGAGTCCAGAGGATTAATTCTAGGTCTAGAATTGCCACACAGTGTATGACCTTGGATAAAGCATTTCTTCTCTGTGGGTCTCAGATCTCTAACCTGTAATATTAGGGAGCTGGATGAATAAGTGGTTCTCCACTTTGACTGCATATCAGAATTGCCTGGGGAGCTATAAAATACATCAATGTCCAGAGACCCCTTCCCCCCCAAATTTTAATTTGATTAATTGAAGTTGAAGCCCAGGCAGTTTTTAAAAGCTCCCAGGTGATTTCAATGTGTAGATCAAGCTGAGAAACAAGCAGGCAGCTGATTCCCAAGGCTGCTTCTAGTTTGACAATCCTGATTCTATGCAAAAGTGCTGCTGTGAATTCTTTGTTATTGGTATTAAGCCCCTTTCTGTTGCCCCTACAATGTGTGGCTTAGGGCTTGATGACTGACATGGTGGGGACACACACTACTGATATGCTAACTAAATAATAATTAGCTAAGATTTTCTCTCTTTTTTTCTGCTAGAAAGACATCTTGGACAATTTTAGCATCTTGACAGAATGATTATTGCCTCCTAGAATCCCCTACTAGCCATAGGAAATTAGCTGTAGCAGTGTATACTCTTAATGGGAATCTGGCACGTCAATGGGTTATTTCTGTCATTGTGGTTTAGTCTGATATTCCAATATGCCCCTGTTGCTTTTCATGATACTTAGCAAGGAAAAAAATAAAGCAATGGTTCCCCCTTGGTTCACGTTTGACCTATTGCTATGCTTGAGGCAATCACAAAACACCATAGGTGTTGAAGTGATTAGGGACAATTAAGATAGTACAGCCTCCGAGGAAGAAGCCACTATCAAGCCTTTGGTCTCCCAAATGCACAGGTTGTGTGTTCCTGCAACAGCAATTACCTAAAAATATCCAGTACTTAATTACTTCCAAGGTGTCAGTCTTCATAACTGGGTATTAGAATGTTCTAATTGATAGCGCAACTGCAGCTTTGCCACCTGACACTGGCATATGGCTTGCAATATTCTTATACGTTGATCAGTTTTCTTTCTTCATAAATCTCAGATTGCAGATTGTAGGCGTGATCTAGCTGGGATTGGAATTCCTGTACCTTTTTTTTTTTTTTTTTTTGCAATTTACTATTTCCAGCCTTGAGTGAGAGGGGAAAACAGGAAAACTAGGAAAACAGAAAAATATTTTAAACAAAGAAAAGAAGAAGAAAAGGAAAAATATAGTCCAGAGGCCTATGGCAACCAAATTGGATTGGAAAACTTCCTAGCTCCTGTTGCTTTTGCATTTCACTTTAGGAAAATCCTATACATATGTAATCTAGAAGTCAACTAGGATTACCCTCATCATCCTTAAAATCTAGATAAGATTATCTAGAACCTCCATCCTAGAGATTACGGGCAGTCCAAAGCTCTTTTCAAGCTGTGAGTTTCCAGGGCACTAATGTTAATGATGTTACCTCTAGCTCTGAGCTCTTGACATTGCTGAGTCTGTTTTATTTCAAGATCTTCTCACTATGGTGTATGTGCTGTTTCTGTTCTACACTATGTTGACTCAAACAAACAGCATATTTTACTGAAGCATAGGGGATATGGAGGGATCTTTACTACAGGCATGCAAACAACTTCAAATAAAGTGGTAGCCATCTCTGTCATTCAAAGTCCCTCAGCCATTTCTGCAACCCAAGCTCTAGTCTCCTACCATGTGGCTCAGTTTCCTTTATCTCTCTTAGTGGCTTTTTTCCCTTTTCTTTTCCTTTTGCTCCTGTCCTCCCAGGAGAAATATAAATGTATTATGCAAATATGAATATTCTTATGCAGAGTAATTCAGCTCTCTCTAGCAGCAACTCCAAAACGAAGTCTGGGTGTCCCTTTGTATATCTACAGCTTTACGTTTATTGCTTAAAAGAGCCCTTCAGATTGGATTTGTTTCCTAGTATGAACAGAGACACATAGGCACACACACACAAACACACATACATTTCCAAATTTATAAAACTTATAAGATGTATCAGTTACAACTTATTCTTTTATTTGGCAATAGAATTTCCTATAAAACAGCCTCCTAACTTGTGGGCAGGGCTCTGGCTTCTTTCTAGTCCTAATTGGTCTTCCACCCAGATGTCAAATGAATCTTGCAGAAACTTTTTCATCATGTTATTTCTCTGTATACAATTTTTAATTAATGTGATGATCTAATGAATATTTAGATGATAGTGATTGATAATGGATAAATGTATTACCCCCAGATAACTTATAATGTTTTAATTACCCCCAGAGACTTATATAATGTCTTTTTTATTATACTTTAAGTTTTAGGGTACATGTGCACAACGTGCAGGTTAGTTACATATGTATACATGTGCCATGTTGGTGGGCTGCACCCATTAACTCGTCATTTAACATTAGGTATGTCTGTTAATGCTATCCCCGCCCCCCCCCACCCCACCACAGGCCCTGGTGTGTGATGTTCCCCTTCCTGTGTCCATGTGTTCTCATTGTTCAATTCCCACCTATGAGTGAGAACATGCGGTGTTTGGTTTTTTGTCCTTGTGATAGTTTGCTGAGAATGATGGTTTCCAGCTTCCTCCATGTCCCTACAAAGGACATGAACTCATCCTTTTTTATGGCTGCATAGTATTCCATGGTGTATATGTGCCACATTTTCTTGATCCAGTCTATCATTGTTGGACATTTGGGTTGGTTCCAAGTCTTTGCTATTGTGAATAGTGCCACAATAAACAAACGTGTGCATGTGTCTTTATAGCAGCATGATTTATAATCCTTTGGGTATATACCCAGTAATGGGATTGCGGGGTCAAATGGCATTTCTAGTTCTAGATCCCTGAGGAATCGCCACACTGACTTCTACAATGGTTGAACTAGTTTATAGTCCCAGCAACAGTGTAAAAGTGTTCCTATTTCTCCACATCCTCTCCAGCACCTGTTGTTTCCTGACTTTTTAATGATCGCCATTCTAACTGGTGTGAGATGGTATCTCATTGTGGTTTTGATTTGCATTTCTCTGATGGCCAGTGATGATGAGCATTTTTTCATGTGTCTTTTGGCTGCATAAATGTCTTCTTTTGAGAAGTGTCTGTTCATATCCTTTGCCCACTTTTTGATGGGGTTGTTTGTTTTTTTCTTGTAAATTTGTTTGAGTTCGTTGTAGATTCTGGATATTAGCCCTTTGTCAGATAAGTAGATTGCAAAAATTTTCTCCAATTTTGTAGGTTGCCTGTTCACTCTGATGGTAGTTTCTTTTGGTGTGCAGAAGCTCTTTAGTTTAATGAGATCCCATTTGTCAATTTTGGCTTTTGTTGCCATTGCTTTTGGTGTTTTAGACATGAAGTCCTTGCCCATGCCTATGTCCTGAATGTTATTGCCTAGGTTTTCTTCTAGGGTTTTTAAGGTTTTAGGTCTAACGTTTAAGTCTTTAATCCATCTTGAATTAATTTTTGTATAAGGTGTAAGGAAGGGATCCAGTTTCAGCTTTCTACATATGGCTAGCCAGTTTTCCCAGCACCATTTATTAAATAGGGAATCATTTTCCCATTTCTTGTTTTTGTCAGGTTTGTCAAAGATCAGTTGGTTGTAGATATGCGGCATTATTTCTGAGGGCTCTGTTCTGTTCCATTGGTCTATATCTCTGTTTTGGTACTGGTACCATGCTGTTTTGGTTACTGTAGCCTTGTAGTATAGTTTGAAGTCAGGTAGCGTGATGCCTCCAGCTTTGTTCTTTTGGCTTAGGATTGACTTGGCAATGCGGGCTCTTTTTTTGGTTTCATATGAACTTTAAAGTAGTTTTTTCCAGTTCTGTGAAGAAAGTCATTGGTAGCTTGATGGGGATGGCATTGAATCTATAAATTACCTTGGGCAGTATGGCCATTTTCACGATATTGATTCTTCCTACCCATGAGCATGAAATGTTCTTCCATTTGTTTGTATCCTCTTTTATTTCATTGAGCACTGGTTTGTAGTTCTCCTTGAAGAGGTCCTTCATGTCCCTCGTAAGTTGGATTCCTAGGTATTTTATTCTCTTTGAAGCAATTGTGAATGGGAGTTCACTCATGATTTGGCTCTCTGTTTGTCTGCTATTGGTGTATAAGAATGCTTGTGATCTTTGTACATTGATTTTGTATCCTGAGACTTTGCTGAAGTTGCCTATCAGCTTAAGGAGATTTTGGGCTGAGACAATGGGATTTTCTAGATATACAATCATGTCATCTGCAAACAGGGACAATTTGACTTCCTCTTTTCCTAACTGAATACCCTTTATTTCCTTTTCCTGCCTGATTGCCCTGGCCAGAACTTCCAACACTATGTCGAATAGGAGTGGTGAGAGAGGGCATCCCTGTCTTGTGCCGGTTTGCAAAGGGAATGCTTTCAGTTTTTGCCCATTCAGTATGATATTGGCTGTGGGTTTGTCATAGATAGCTCTTATTATTTTGAGATAGGTCCCATCAATACCTAATTTATTGAGAGTTTTTAGCATGAAGCATTGTTGAGTTTTGTCAAAGGCCTTTTCTGCATCTATTGAGATAATCATATGGTTTTTGTCATTGGTTCTGTTTCTATGCTGGATTATGTTTATTGATTTGCGAATGTTGAACCAGCCCTGTATCCCAGGGATGAAGCCCACTTGATCATGGTGGATAAGCTCTTTGACGTGCTGCTGGATTCGGTTTGCCAGTATTTTATTGAGGATTTTTGCATCGATGTTCATCAGGGATATTGGTCTAAAATTCTCTTCTTTTTTTGTGTCTCTGCCCGGCTTTGGTATCAGGATGATGCTGGCCTCATAAAATGAATTAGGGAAGATTCCCTCTTTTTCTATTGATTGGAATAGTTTCAGAAGGAATGGTACCAGCTCCTCCTTGTACCTCTGGTAGAATTCGGCTGTGAATCCATCTGGTCCTGGACTTTTTTTGGTTGGTAAGCTATTAATTATTGCCTCAATTTCAGAGCCTGTTGTTGGTCTATTCAGAGATTCAACTTCTTTCTGGTTTAGTCTTGGGAGAGTGTATGTGTCGAGGAATTTATCCATTTCTTCTAGATTTTCTAGTTTATTTGCATAGAGGTGTTTATAGTATTCTCTGATGGTAGTTTGTATTTCTGTGGGATTGGTGGTGATATCCCCTTTATCATTTTTTATTGCATCTATTTGATTCTTCTCTCTTTTCTCCTTTATTAGTCTTGCTAGCGGTCTATCAATCTTGTTGATCTTTTCAAAAAACCAGCTCCTGGATTCATTGATTTTTTGAGGGGTTTTTTGTGTCTCTATTTCCTTCAGTTCTGCTCTGATCTTAGTTATTTCTTGCCTTCTGCTAGCTTTTGAATGTGTTTGCTCTTGCTACTCTAGTTCTTTTAATTGTGATGTTAGGGTGTCAGTTTTAGATCTTTCCTGCTTTCTCTTGTGGGCATTTAGTGCTATAAATTTCCCTCTGCACACGGCTTTGAGTGTGTCCCAGAGATTCTGGTATGTTGTGTCTTTGTTCTCGTTGGTTTCAAAGAACGTCTTTATTTCTGCCTTCATTTCGTTATGTACCCAGTAGTCATTCAGGAGCAGGTTGTTCAGTTTCCATGTAGTTGAGTGGTTTTGAGTGAGTTTCTTAATCCTGAGTTCTAGTTTGATTGCACTGTGTTCTGAGAGACAGTTTGTTATAATTTCTGTTCTTTTACATTTGCTGAGGAGAGCTTTACTTCCAAGTATGTGGTCAATTTTGGAATAGGTGTGGTGTGGTGCTGTAAAGAATGTATATTCTGTTGGCTGTGGTGGAGAGTTCTGTAGATGTGTATTAGGTCTGCTTGGTGCAGAGCTGAGTTCAATTCCTGGATATCCTTGTTAACTTTCTGTCTTGTTGATCTGTCTAATGTTGATAGTGGGGTGTTAAAGTCTCCCACTATTATTGTGTGGGAGTCTAAGTCTCTTTGTAGGTCTCTAAGGACTTGCTTTATGAATCTGGGTGCTCCTGTATTGGGTGCATATATATTTAGGATAGTTAGCTCTTCCTGTTGAATTGATCCCTTTACCATTATGTAATGGCCTTCTTTGTCTCTTTTGATCTTTGTTGGTTTAAAGTCTGTTTCATCATAGACTAGGATTGCAACCCCTGCCTTTTTTTGTTTTCCATTTGCTTGGTAGATCTTCCTCCATCCCTTTATTTTGAGCTTATGTGTGTCTCTGCACCTGAGATGGGTTTCCTGAATACAGCACACTGATGGGTCTTGACTGTTTATCCAATTTGCCAGTCTGTGTCTTTTAATTGGAGCATTTATCCCATTTATATTTAAGGTTAATATTGTTATGTGTGAATTTGATCCTGTCATTATGATGTTAGCTGGTTATTTTGCTCGTTAGTTGATGCAGTTTCTTCCCAGCCTTGATGGTCTTTACAATTTGGAATGTTTTTGCAGTGGCTGGTACCAGTTTTTCCTTTCCATGTTTAGTGCTTCCTTCAGGAGCTCTTTTAGGGCAGGCCTGGTGGTGACAAAATCTCTCAACATTTGCTTGTCTGTAAAGGATTTTATTTCTCCTTCACTTATGAAGCTTAGTTTGCCTGGATATGAAATTCTGGGTTTAAAATTCTTTTCTTTAAGAGTGTTAAATATTGGCCCCCACTCTCTTCTGGCTTGTAGAGTTTCTGCCGAGAGATCTGCTGTTAGTCTGATGGGCTTCCCTTTGTGGGTAACCCACCCTTTCTCTCTGGCTGCCCTTAACATTTTTTCCTTCATTTCAACTTTGATGAATCTGACAATTATGTGTGTTGGAGTTGCTCTTCTCAAGGAGTATCTTTGTGGTGCTCTCTGTATTTCCTGAATCTGAATGTTGGCCTGCCTTGCTAGATTGGGGAAGTTCTCCTGGATAATATCCTGCAGTGTTTTCCGACTTGGTTCCATTCTCCCCATCACTTTCAGGTACACCAATCAGACGTAGATTTGGTCTTTTCACATAGTCCCATATTTCTTGGAGGCTTTGTGTGTTTCTTTTTATTCTTTTTTCTCTGAACTTCTCTTCTCGCTTCGTTTCATTCATTTCATCTTCCATCACTGATACCCTGTCTTCCAGTTGATCAAATCGGCTACTGAGACTTGTGCATTCGTCAGGTAGTTCTTGTGCCTTGGTTTTCAGCTCCATCAGGTCCTTTAAGGACTTCTCTGCATTGGTTATTCTAGTTAGCCATTCATCTCATTTTTTTTCAAGGTTTTTAACTCCTTTGCCATGGGTTCGAACTTCCTCCTTTAGCTCGGAGTAATTTGATTGTCTGAAGCCTTCTTCTCTCAACTTGTCAAAGTCATTCTCTGTCCAGCTTTGTTCCGCTGCTGGTGAGGAGCTGCGTTCCTTTGGAGGAGGAGAGGCGCTCTGATTTTTAGAGTTTCCAGTATTTCTGCTCTGTTTTTTCCCCATCTTTGTGGTTTTATCTACCTTTGGTCTTTGATGATGGTGACGTACAGATGGGGTTTTGGTGTAAATGTCCTTTCTGTTTGTTATTTTTCCTTATAAGAGTCAGGACCCTCAGCTGCAGGTCTGTTGGAGTTTGCTGGAGGTCCACTCCAGACCCTGTTTGCCTGGGTATCAGCAGCAGAGGCTGCAGAACAGTGGATATTGGTGAACATCAAATGTTGCTGCCTGATCGTTCCTCTGGAAGTTTTGTCTCAGATGAGTACCCGGCCGTGTGAGGTGTCAGTCTGCCCGTACTGGGGGATGCCTCCCAGTTAGGCTACTCGGGGGTCAGGGACCCACTTGAGGAGGCAGTCTGTCCGTTGTCAGATCTCCAGCTGTGTGCTGGGAGAACCACTACTCTCTTCAAAGCTGTCAGACAGGGACATTTAAGTCTGCAGAAGATTCTGCTGCCTTTTGTTTGGCTATGCCCTTCCCCCAGAGGTGGAGTCTACAGAGGCAGGCAGGCCTCCTTGAGCTGTGGTGGGCTCCACCCAGTTCGAGCTTCCTGGCCGGTTTGTTTACCTACTCAAGCCTCAGCAATGGCGGGCGCCCCTCCCCCAGCCTTGCTGCCACCTTGCAGTTTGATCTCAGACTGCTGTGCTAGCAATGACTGAGGCTCCGTGGGCGTAGGACCCTCCGAGCCAGGTGCGGGATATAATCTCCTGGTGTGCCGTTTGCTAAGACTGTTGGAAAAGTGCAGTATTAGGGTGGGAGTGATCCGATTTTCCAGGTGCTGTCTGTCACTCCTTTCTTTGACTAGGAAAGGGAATTCCCTGACCCCTTGTGCTTCCCGGGTGAGGCGATGCCTTGCCCTGTTTCAGCTCATGCTTGGTGCACTGCACCCCACTGTTCTGCACCCACTTTCCGACACTCCCTGTTGAGATGAACCTGGTACTTCAGTTGGAAATGCAGAAATCACCCGTCTTCTGGGTCACTCATGCTGGGAGCTGTTCCTATTCGGCCATCTTGGCTCCACCCCTTATAATCCCTTAAATTAGAGGAGTAATAATTTGTGTGATATGCTTGGAAAAATCCTGTGATATAATTAATGCTCAGTAAAGGTTAGTGACTAATATTGTTATTCTTGTTATTTTGTTATTGGGATTTCAGGGTGTGGTAGTGACTGGGTCCATGTGAAGAGGTTTCAACAAGTCATGAGGCCTTTCTGGTATGGCTCAAATTCCTATCGCTAAATATTTTATTGTACCTATGGGTAATGACAGAGCTAGGATTGACAAATAGTTCCTTCTTTTTCATATGAACCACTGCCCACCAACTTTTCCTGGCCAAGTTAGAAATCGCTCTTAAATGAATGTCCAAACTTCTCAGCCTTTTGTGAGACATCTTGCATGGTTGCACTCCTCTTTAATTCTCTAAACTTCAGTTCCCCTGCACCCACACACAACTTTCTGTTCCAGTTATGCTTACCTTATAAACCTATACCTTAACATGTTATGTTAGCTGATGTAACAAAAATGGGAATTTTCGTTTGGAACTAAGGGAGTAAACAGGGATCTACATAAGGAGGTGGTGGTAGTTGAGGAGTGGGAGATCCAGGAGTGAAATAAAGCACTGTTAAAGTCCTCCATCATTATACATTCCCTATTTTCTAAATAGGGTCACATGGTGATTATCTGAATTTCCCTTTACTTTTCATCAAGCATGATGTTTCCCAAACTTAAAGACTAAAATTGTTTTCTGAACTCCACTGATGTCTTGCTTTCTCATAGAGCAGGGTTCTTTTCCTCTGTTCTTTTAACCCTCTTTGTGGTTAGACCAGATAAGTCCAGGGAGGGTACTCTTCTCCAGAGTGAAGCAGGGTTCTTCAGGGACCAGAGGCAAGCACCGACTTTGTTAGTAGAACCAACAGAGACAAGACCCTCTGGGAAGACCTCCTAGCACTGACAGATGGGAGGTGGAAGATTTGGGCATGCTTCAACAGGTTCAGTCTCTACCTGAAGTTTTATCCAAGGACAGTTATAAACTGCAGAAGTCTGGCTCATTTGTTGGTCCACACTTTAATGAATGCTATCAATCAAAAAGCATGCTGTTTGCTCATAACTGAGTTTATTGTTGTCTTCCTGAAATGATTTCTTTGGCTGTTCAGTCCCCAAACAGAAATCCATATTGGAGACCGTATTGAAAACACTGTTGTTGTTTTTTTTTAATTTTTTGTAAGAGGGCAAAATTGGCCCATCTGTTTTTCTCCCTGCTCACTTGTAGACATGGAAATAGTCAGACATACCACTCACCACGGTTTGGGCTTGTTCCAATGCATTTTGCTAGCCAGAGAATCTTACCTCACTTATTTCTGAAGATGATTTCCTTTTACAAGGAAACTGCTTTGGGAAAAGGTCACATTCCAGTAACAGGGGTTTCTCTGATAGACCCAGCTGAGTGAAAGGGTATAGGATATGGAAGTCCAACCCCAACAGAGATGCATACATCTCTTTGTGCTAAAGGGTGAGTTGGCAAAGGCATTTCTCTCCATTTGCGTGTGCCTTATCCTGACCCAAAGTATAAAGCAGTTTCCTCATCTATATTAATATCTTGCCCTGGGAACTCCACAGAGTTATTGAAAAGATCAAAAGTGATAATAATTGTGAATGTCTTTGCAACTGGAAAAAAGCTGTACAAATGTAGGGACTTGGCTAGAAAACCATAGAATCTTAAGATTTGATGAGAGTTTAAAGGTTAGCTAGTCCAATCTTTTGTCCTATGCTTTAAAAAATGTGCTATTGTTTTATTTACTTAAAGATTTACAATAATAAATAAGCATTAACTTGGGGGCAATTGAGTCATTCAAGGTATTCAGTCATTTATTGAATACCTTGCTATTTTTTCAGATGCTGTTCTAGTACTATAGATGCAACAGCGAATGAAACAGACAAGGTGTCTGCCCTCATAGAGCTTAAATTCCAATGGAAAGAGACCCGTAGTAGGTAAACAAAATAATAGAGATAATTTCTTATTGGGATACATGGTATGCAGGGAATTTAAGTAGGGTTATATGATAGAACAACCTTAGATTAGGTGATCAGGGAAGATTTCTCTAAGGAAGTGACACTTAAATTTAGTTTTGAATAACAAGAAGAAGACCTGCTGCAAAGACTAAGGGGAAGAACATTCCAGGGAGAGGAGATAGCTTGTGAAAAGGCCCTGAGGGACAAGGTATGTTTGAGGATGGATGTGACTAGAATGGATTTTGGGAAAAGGAAACTATAGATGTAGCCAGGGATCAGATCATGAAGGGAATTTTAAACATACAAAAAGTATTTATATTTCATTCCAAATGTGATGGGAGGTTTTAAACAAGGGAGTTACATGATCAGTTATGAATTTTAATAAGAATCCTGATATAGTTTGGATATTTGTTCCTGCCTAAATCCCATGTTGAATTGTAATCCCCAGTGCTGGGGGTGGGGCCTGGTGGGAGGTGT
The DNA here is from genome assembly GCF_028885625.2 of Pongo pygmaeus. NCBI lineage: Eukaryota > Metazoa > Chordata > Mammalia > Primates > Hominidae > Pongo > Pongo pygmaeus. The sequence goes on along the minus strand of NC_072396.2, from coordinate 133,670,482 downwards.
TTGGGTCATGGGGGCAGATCCCTCATGGCTTGGGACTGTCTTTTCAATAAGGAATTCTCACGAGATCTGTTTGTTGTAAAGTGTGACACCTCCCTCCCCACACCCCCACTCTCTTTCTCTTGCTCCTGCTCTGGCCATGTGATGTGCCTGCCCCCGTTTCACCTCACACCATGAGTAAAAGCTTCCTGAGACCTCCCTAGAAGCAGATGCCAGTGCTATGCTTCCTGTACACCCTACAGAACCATGAGCCCATGAGCCAATTAAACGTCTTTTCTTATAAATTACCCAGTCTTAGGTATTTCTTTATAACAATGCAAGAATGCACTAATATAAATCATCTGGCTGCTGTGTTGATAAAAGAATGAAAAGAACAAGGGTAGAAACTGTGATGGTGGTTAGAAGGCCATGGTAATTGCATATTTGTTCAAAATTATTTGTTTCTCCCTTGCCAAGATATTCTGTAGGCTGAGTATATTGTCTTTCCCCATTAACTTTGTGCTTGACCATGTGACTTAATTTGGCCAATAACATGTGAGAAGTTGTAACCTATATCCTTTCTAAGCAGAGCTTCAAATTCACTTGTAGTGGTTTAGCTCTGCCAACCCTGAGTTTCTGCTCTCCACCATAAGAATAGCATGGTTTCCAGCCTAGGTCCTTAGCAGACATGTGGAGCTAAGTTGTCCCAGGATAGTCCAGCAGAGTTCGGTTGAGCTGCAGCCTTCATGGAGCTTGAGCAAGAAATAAATATTTATTTCTGGGAAACCCAGAGATTCTGGGATTGTTCGAGCCTACCAATAACTGGTAGCAGTGGAAGTGGTGAGAAGTAGTTATTTTCAAGACAGGATTAACAAGACACTGATATTTGCAAGCTGTGGGATCAAAGAGAAGTAAAAGAGTCAAGGATGACTTTGGAGCAACTGGGTGAATGGGGCATCCTTTATTGCAATAGGGAAGACCTGGGGAAGAGGAAGTATAGGTGGAACCAGGAATTCATCTTTGGCCATCTTTTTTGTTTTTGGAGATGGAGTTTCATTCTTATTGCCCAGGCTGGAGTGCAGTGGTGCGATCTCAGCTCACTGCAACCTCCACCTTCTGGTTTCAAGTGATTCTACTGCCTCAACCTCCCAAGTATCTGAGATTACAGGCATGTGCCACCACACCTGGGTAATTTTTTTTTTTTTTTTTGGTATTTTTAGTAGAGACAGGGGTTTCACCATGTTGACCAGGCTGGTCTCGAACTCCTGACCTCGTGATCTGCCCATCTCGGCATTCCAAAGTGCTGGGATTACAGGCATGAGCCACTGTGCCTGGCCCATCTTTGGCCATCTTAAGTTTGGGGTGATTATGGGAGATTCGTATATAGATCTACTTGTGCCTCCCAATAGATCTTTATTTTATTTATTGTTTTATTTTACTTTACCTACAAAAAGAATATTTGGTAGCTTACACTGAAAGTACTGGTAAAAGCATTAATATGAGGGGATGCAGAGGGAAAATTGTATTGAGAAATTTTGGCAGGAGAAAACTGCAATTCAGTATAATTAGTTTTGAGCTTCTTAGTAACCAAAATGAAGAAGCAAAAGCAGTGAGTTATAAAACTCTCATTTTCTGGGGCAGTGGTTCTCAATTTTGGCAGCAGAGTATAATACTGTAATTTGGCCAAGCACATTGTGAATGGTGACCCCTGAAACTGCAACTTAATGGTCCTGCCCGGTGCCCACTCCTAGAAATTTGAATTTAAATCGTCTGGGATGGAGCTGGGATGCAAATAAATGTGTTTACTACTAGGTGATTCTAATATGCAGCCAGAATTGAGAATTACTAGTTTTGCAGAAAAAAGTGTACCCATTGACATGGAAAGATAAACTTGTTCCCGAGCTCTAATTAAATTTGTCTCTGGCATTTTTATGTAAGAGGTATTGAGGTATGTAATGGATAGTGATACAGACAGCAATTTCACAAGAGATACAGAAGACTTCCTTCTTTGCAGTTTATTATATGTACCTTAAGTGAAAACTGTTGTGATGTTAAAATTATACTTGCATAAAATTAGCCCTCTAGAAGAAGACAGAGCGATGGAATCCAGCCGTGTAGCTTTCTGGCAATTTGGCTTAGCACAGTATTAAGCTTAGGGAATCATGAAGAAGAAAGGGTTAATGCAATCCTTATGAACACCAATAGTTTCAGCAAGACTTTGTTAAGTTTGGCCGGCAAGTCACTCTGGAAGATTCCTTAGGGGGCTGAGCCTTTTGGCTGGCTCTTTCCCCCTTCACTGAGGCCTCCTTGTGGTTGGACAGGGAGTGTTTTGTGTTCTTCCCTTTTCATTTTTTCACTCTTATGCTTTCCCATGCCAAGCAGGTTTTTCCTTTGGGGGAAGACACTTAGGCAGAGAATGAAATTAAGAAATAATGTAATGATGATGGTGGCAATTCTTTGCACAGCCTAAGAGCGGTTGGCTGCTAATTGTAGAACGGTAATAAGGGGGTCCCTGGGCCATAAGGTTTGCATTTGGAACACCTGTAGTTTTCATTTAACATCATGGATCATTAAACAGCTGCTCAGAATGGCCTTATTAAAACAAACACGGTTGCACTGTTTTATGCATGTATTATATTGCAGTGAGCAGATCAGATGCAAACAGAAGGATTCTGTAAAAAAAAATAAAAGACACCTTAAGCATACTCTAAAGGTACTATCCCACAAAGATGAATGTAGCTGAGTATTTTTCTGCCTTTATGAAACTGAAAATGATTGAACTTGTTGGATTTTGCTTTAAGACTTCTTGCTGTGGCTGAGGGGCATGGAAAGTGTGCAATTAGCATCTTTTATGGGGGAGGCGCTCATTGAAGTCACTGGCATGCTCTAAAACTGGCCTGACAGTTGTGTTCCTCTCACTGAAAAAAAGCAAAGTGTGCTATCCACTGTAATGTGGATATGACCTTCTGGGATGGCGGAGAGCTTTCCAGGGATTTTTCATCACTGGGGATGTGTTTGTTCTATGTTATCCACACTGACACTGATATCCTCTTATAAGTTTTATTACACACTTGTAAGATGACTAATTAAAATTAGACACTGAGTTTGTGCCCAGGGTCAGGCTGCAAGTAAAAGTTGGGATGTAGAGTTTTTCTTTTTTTTTAGAGACAGGGTCTCACTGTGTTGTCTAGGCTGTAGTACAGTGGCGTGATCATAGCTCACTGTAGCCTTGAGCTCCTGGGTTCAAGCGATCCTCCTGCCTCTGCCTCCTGAGTAGCTGAGACTACAGGCATACACCACCACTCTTAGCTAATATTTTCAATTTTTGTAGAGATTGGGTCTTGCTATGTTGTCCAGGCTGTTCTTGAGCTTCTGGGCTCAAAAAATCCTCCCACTTCAGCCTCCCAAAGCTCTGGGATTACAAGCATGAGCCACTGTGCCCAGCCCTAGAGTTTTTCTTGATTTTAAAATAATTGGCCTTTGGTGGAGATAATTTTCTAATTATGTTTCAAAAGATGTTTTGGATGCTTCCAGATGCAAGATGCAGTTTGGATAGGCACATGGTGTTTTTAGGTATATTTTATGAGAATGACAGTGAGAAATGTATGGTGTGTGTGTGTGTGTGTGTGTGTGCATGTGCACACGTGAGAGAGACAGCAAGAGAGATATCCGTCAGTGTTACACTCCAAATATGGATTAATCCTAGAGAAAGTATGATCCATCAACATCAAGCTCCAAATGTGAATTAATCTCTTATATAATGGCACAAATTTATGACCATAAGTGACACTTTACATCTTATAGTAATTCTATGCAGGAATCTTTTAATAGATATTATTTGTGGCCTTAATTTCATTAAAGGGCAAGCACCATACCCCATGTGCCTTCCTGCAGTCCCAAGTGGTCTTCAGACTAGAAAAGAGATCTTGGCAAGGGCAGTTTCTTGGTGGTCTGAATTACAGTTACTGTAAAGAAAATTAGGGGCAACGTCATAAATTTTGAGCAGATGAACTTGGCTTGCAGTATCCTCCATGTGCTTTCCTGTCTTATCTCCCCTGTAGATAACCCTTCCTTGCTCGGGTGCCTTGCTGCCCCAACCTATTTCGTGGCTCTGGACTCTATTGTCAAGTCAATCATTGGCAAAATTGTTAAAGCTAGCAGTTTGTTCTTGGTGTTTTTTACTCCCGCCGGCAGGCTTCATTCCTTTCTTTCCCTTGATGGGCCAGCCTTTCCTCCTTTTCCCACTCCCTTACGTTCCCAGAGAGGTTCCCAAACCTCTTCAGTTTTCTTCCATTCCACCCCTGTCAAATCTTGCTTTTGGAATGATGGGGAACCGCTGCAACATGAGGGGGAAATGACTGATGCAGCTAACAGGTGCACTGCAGCAGGAAACCTGACTTTTAGCTAATGAGATGACGTATTACCATCAGACATTGAGGCATATGCTAGTTGGAGGTGAGGTCAGGGGTAGAGGGGGGATGGAAGAGTTTAGTTCCTTCCTGTTATATTCTGAGATCAAATCACAATAAGTGAGTGGTTCTTTTCTGTGTTCTTCTCATTGGACTCAGCTTTGAACCTCCCAGGCAAGAGCCTAGACCAATGGTAGGCTCTCAATAAATATTTTTGAATGACTGAATGAAGGAATGGGCATGAGGATCTTTTGCAGATAACCTCACAGTGGTAGCTCTGTCTACGTTACAAGCTAGACCCTGAACATAAAGAGAAGCACCTCCAAGCAGAGAAATATTATGCTGCCCAGAGCATTGTCCAGGTCTCCAGCTTGTGGTCAGGGTTCACTGAAAGACACTTCTTTGCTGAGCATTATGGCCCTCAAGAAGCATCTGATTTCTATTCCATCATAGTTGAAGAAGAATGGGCACAAGCAAGCTTTTCCTTCCATTTAGGAGAAGCAGCAGCTTCTTAAACCCACTTTCAGATTGCCTTAATCCAGCCTTGTTAATAAAGAATCTAATTTACCTGGCCTACTCCGTTTTCAACAGACCTACTGGGATTCCAGAAACATTGGAAGGAAAAAATCATGTTAGTTTTAGTTCTGATTTTTATTTGCATGGAAACTAACCACTTTCAGGTTTTGCCTGTTTCTTTCAGGTCTTGAGTCTTTGGCTTCAAGCTAATTTGTATAAACGAAAATTCAAAGTACACACACACACACACACACACACATGCACACACACACATACCCCTACACCTTTCAGGCAAGCCAGGCCCAGGTCCATGATTCTCCTCCAGGTTTCTAATCTGCAAGGCATGACTTGACTGCAAGGACAAATGTACAAAGACTCAAACCACTGGTGTTCCCTTCCCGGTATGTTTCTCTTCACTTCTGCCTTAAAAGTTCTAGGGCATTTGGGAAATGCAAGATTGACCACTGAGAAAACCCCTGCTTCTGGGAGTTACTGATGAACTCCCAGAGAGACATGTAAATAAGGTGTGTTTGTCCATAAGGAGATTCTTTGATCCTTTAAGTATTATAAGCAAGATTGTATTTAGATAATGTTCTATAAGGAAAATTAGTTATTAGCTTATTCATTTTTTTTCACTCTTTTACTCACTCCTACCAGACTCTTAATTGAGCACCTATGCTACAAGGGAGAACCTTGCAAACACGAGTTATACCCTCTGGCCTCTGGAAGTCCTCTTCATTCTCTTCTGCCTTGGCAGAAAAGTTTGAAAAGCAGTGCCATCAGATACATGAATTCCCTCTAAACAAGTGTGCTGGCTTCAAGTTATTCCTTTAAGGAAATAAATGGCTGGGGGAGAAAAATTCAGGTGTAATACCCCATTCTTATTTGGGATAATTAAAATAGAAGACAGTTGCCATTGGTGACAAGCCTGATTTAGTGTATAATTTTTAGAGAACTAAGTTTTATTTCTTTCAGGTGTATGTAATGAATTAACTGTTAAAAGAATATGGGTAGGTAGATGTCTTAGCATATCTGTGATTAATAGGTAATTATTTTATCAAGATATTTTTATAATTATAAAAATAATGTATGCACTATATAGAAAGTATTGAAAATATGAAACAGTTTAAAGAAACGAAGTGTGGCTGGGCACAGTGTCTTATGCCTATAATCCCAGTGCTTTGGGAAGCCAAAGTAGGAAGATCACTTGAGCCCAGGAGTTCAAGACCAGCCTGGGCAACATAGTAAGACCCCATTTCTATAACAATAACAAAAAAAGAAATGAAGTGTATGATTCCAGCCCTCAGAAACAACTGCTTTTAACATAGGTCCACATCCCTTATCTGGTCCTTGGAGCCAATTGTGTTTTGGAATTCAGATTTTTTCAGATTTTAGTAAGGTAATCCAATATGTGTACTGTAGATCTTATCCTCAGTGGAGCGTGGGGTAGTGCTTCATAATCAAACACATAATATTTTTGCAGTAAAATGTATAAATGTTCACTCTAAGCCAGAGAAATAAAGACCATAAATAACCTCACAATTTTTCATTATCAAATTTTGATACCAAATGAGTTATAAAAATCTTTCCATTTCATATCCCTTTGTATTTTGGAATTGCATATAAAGGATTGTGGACTTGTGTTTTAGCATAACATTTAGACAATTTCTAAGCATTCATGCATGGTTGGGGCATCAGGGCCCTTGAGCAAGGGGTACCTACAGGGGAGAGGAGGCAAAGTACATACAGGATACTGTAAGCCAACTTCATCTGCTCAAAATTTGCATTGATTGCTCCTACTTTTCTTTATTGTGACTGTGATTCAAACCACCAAGAAACTGTCCTTGTGAGGCATAAGAGGAGTTTAATGTACACAGAGTTTTGTGTTTTTCATACTGATAGAAGTGTATTTAAGGGATTGGGGTCCTGTGCCTTCAAAAGGTGCCTGATAACAAGGAAATGTTGCTCAAAAGGATTTGCCTGTATACACACTTGTTGTCAGGCCTCTGATAGCTTTGGTCTCAGTTTTGCCCATAGATGTTGACTCTCACATTCGTCCACTTGGATCTGTCATCTCCTGCTGGGGGTGACCCTACATGTGATCCTACCTCTGCTCCCAATTATCTTTAGCTCAAAGGCCAGATTGTGACAGCCTGCCCATGCTTTCCAAGCAAACAAATCCCATCCTATCTCTGGTTTTGTTTTTGCAAATCTATTTTGGCACTGACATTTCACAGCGACCCTGCCCTGCTCTACTTGGTCAAGTTAAGACAAGCATGGCCTGAAAAATGGTTGAGAAAAAAATGGAGGTGAAGGTTAAGTGCATGCAGCATCCGTTCAAATCGAAGAGATGGCTTGAGAGGCAAGTGTCAGAAATTAAGCAAGTAAACAACAGAACACTGTGAGCCACTGGTTTGTAACATGACAGCTGCCTGTCTGTGCCTCTTACTGTGTCTGTGCTCTAGATTTCAACATTCTACCAGATAATGAACATTTTGCAGAAGCAAATGTCAGAACTCTTCTATGCAAGCAAAGACAGGAAATTTGGTGAAATGATAACTAATGGATGAAAAAGTATTGAAAACCTATAATTACCTGTGATAAACAATATGTCATGCTTTCTTTTCTTTGTTCTAAATCTGCCACTGCAGTTTTTCTTGTCTAATGCAGTATTTCAGGCAGGCATTGCTTTTCAATTATATATCTCAAGCTGAAGTTCCTGCTGACGGGGAGAACGAAAGCACATTTTGGTTATTATGTTTTTCTTTCCCTTCCTCATAGACTCCAAGTGCCTATATGCTAATAGAAACCCAAATGACAGGAAGTCCAAATGGAAATGTTATTAGAAAGCTATGGGTATGTAGTTAATGAAATATGTATGATTGAAATAATGCAGGACATGTGTAATATTGATGGGAACTCAACTGATCTCAATATTTAATAAAGGCTTAATTTAAAATATGGATATTTGGGGAGTGGGTTGTTTTATTCTTTTTGCAAACATGGCATATGTTAATTTCTTGCTGAGAATTTGTCTGGTGGATTCAATTTCCTTCTGTAATTTCTCGTTTTGAATATTCCTGTTTTTTTGAAAGCACACTTCTGTATGCTGATCTAGACTGTTATTCCTGAATGTCCTTGGATGAGAGAAGGACTAATAATATGTTTTGAGGCAGTCTGGAGCAGCTAAATGAACCACTAATGATTCCCTGTGGTCTACTATAATTGGCATTTGAACCTACTCTTTGAAAATTTGGGCCAAGAATTAGTCTTAGACACTGCTCTTAAAGAAGCCTGAGGGTAGTGTTGTGGTGGTGGTGGTGGTGGTGCTGGTGGTGCTGGTGGTGGTGGTGGTTTGAGACAGGGTCTGGCTCTGTGGCCCTGGCTGGGGTGCAGCGGTGCCATCTCGGCTCACCGCAAACCTCCATCTCCCAGGGTCAAGTCATTCTCCTACCTCAGCCTCCCCTGTAGCTGGGACTACAGGTATGCACCACTGTGCCCTGATAATTTTGTATTTTTTGTAGAGATGGAGTTTCGCCATGTTGCCCAGGCTGTCCTCCAACTCCCAAAGTGCTGGGATTACAGGCATGAACCACCTCGGCCAGCCACAAGCCTGAGTTTCTAGTTTAGGCATTCGTTAAAATGGTGGATCCTAGGAAATGAATTTATGCCGGCTGAAATTGCCTGTGTAGTTACTGGATGATGTACTTGCAGATTGGTTGAGCTCCAGTCTTTTTCGAATGCCAAGAAAATTATAAGCTATAGAGATTATTAATATTGAACAGTAAAAGGGGATAGACAGACAATTGGAAACTGTAATCCACCAAAACTACTGTCATCTTGGATTTATGAAATTATTTTAGTGTCATGTCTTTTTCAATTCTTTGCCCTTCGGAGAATTTACACAATTTAAATAAAATGTTAATATATTATTTTGCATCTTTTTTGCCCAACATTTTTACATATATGCTAATTTTTTTCTTACTAAGACCCCTGTGAAGAGAGATCTGTGTATCCATTTTAGAGCTGAGAAAACTGAGTCACAGAAAGGTAAAGTAACTTGCCCAAGGTCACCTATGGAGCTAGAAATGGTAGGGCTGGGATTCTAAGTTAGTTCTGTCTGTATGAAACAGAAAATGAAAAATGATTAGATCCTCAGGTGTGTAATATAAAATGATATGAAGCAAGATAAATAGAAGAAACAATTTAAGAATTGGTTAAAATTTGTCTTCAAGACTTATTTACCCTTTATGGCCTACTTCTTTGTGAGACCGAGCCTTGGACTAGAGTAGAGAATGTGGATGACTTGGTAACAGCCATCTCTATGCTAAAGAACCAACTTAAAATGAATGTCCTACTAATACTCAGTCATAGGGATCATATCCAGCTGTGGGACATAGCACTTTTTTTTTTACCTATGAGCCAGACTAAGTACCTTACACTGGTGCTGGAAGAATGATTATGCTGCCCATTCATTTGCTTAGGGTGAAGGCGCATGTATTTCTAATCAAACAATCTATTTATTTGCCCATTGAGAGAGTGGGATGGAAGGAAGAATGATTATGCTGCCCATTTGTTTGCTTAGGGTGAAGGAGCATGTATTTCCAATCAAACAATCTACTTATTTCCCTATTGAGATAATGGGATGGAAAACAAGTTCATGAACAGATGCATTTTGTGTAGCCTATTTTCCGTGTTGTATAAGGATTACGTATCAGGGTGTAGGCTGTGGTGAAATACCACTCTGGGAGACTCTGGGAAGCCAGAGGTGGGATGGCAGCTTTAAGTGTGTATGAAAGCACTCAAAGTTAAGAGCTTTATCTTTGATGTCAGGTTTCCTGAATTGGAATACCAACTTTACCATTCAATAGGTAAAATTCCTGAATGTAAATTTGCTCAATTACAAAATATGGATAAAAAGTACTTTCCTAATAGAGATTTGGGGAGGATTGAATATGTTATTACATGTAAATACTTAGAATGGTATCTGGCTCATAGTAAGCCCTTAATAAATGTTAAATGTTGGCCATTATTCCTTTTAGCTCCTGTATGCTGATCTGGACTCTGGTATTCCTGAAGTATGGCTCAAAGTGGAATACAGTTGTCTTTTGATATCCTTGGGGGATTGGTTCCATGACCTCCTGTGAAGACCAAAATCTGTGGATGCTTAAGTCTTTGACATAAAATGACATAGTATTTGCATATAACCTATGCACATCCTCCCATATGCTTTAAGTCATCTCTAGATCACTTATATTACCTAATAGAATATAAATGTTATGCAAATAGTTGTTATAATGTATTGTCTAGGAAATAATGACAAGAAAGAAAAGTCTGTACATGTTTAGTACAGATGCAATTCTTTTTCTTGAATATTTTCTACCTGTAGTTGGTTGAATCCATAGGGATGTGGATTCAATGTGGATGTGGATGTGGAAGCATAGATGTGGAAGGCTGACTGTATATGGCTCTTTAGAAAAAATGGCATTGATCTAATTACATCAAAAGCATTTTGGGGAGTGTTTTTCTGTCTCTAAGAACCCAGCCAATGAGATGACTGACATCTCCTATGACATCTAGTTGGGTTCTGTATTTATCCCATTTTTTATGTTCCTTTTCCTTGGGTTTGTGTGTGGTTTTAGGACCCCTATTGCAATGTGTCATTTCTGTCCTGGAATTGATAATGAATATGTTCACTAAATATGCCCAAGTGGAAGCAGATTTTCTAGACATGCAGTAACATGCATTGAGAAGGAAATTGATTAGCCAAAGACTTTAATTGACTTGTCTATGTGAGTTTGTCATTTTAATTATTAGGTTTTTAATACTAGCAAGTCAGTTAATAGTACCAAGAGAACAACTGCTATTGTCAGGGAGTAAATAATGGTAGTATAGTCACTGTAGTGTGAAGGTTATTTTTGTATCATGTTTCATTGTGCTAGCCTGTCTGATTTATGGCTGTAACTAGCTGGCCCTGGCTCTGGCCCTATCTGCTCACGCAGTGATTTTAAGCATGTCTTTCTCAAAAAGACCCTGCCAAAGTATTTATGGGAGTCTCTAGGGGTTATCTTATATGAGCTATGAATTAGCCCGACCACCATCACTGCTGCTGCTACTATGCCCCAGACTCTCTGTGTTGCCGCCTTGCCAGCCTGCTGTGACCTGCTGATTGTCCTGGATACTGATGCTCTCAATCCTTATGGTGCAATGAGACTTTGGTAGTCAACTGCAAGGTCAGAAGGGGTATCAGTTCCTCCTTCCTGCATTATGCTTCCTTAGGGAAGTGTCACAGCATGGCCATTTGGGTCCTGGGGTGTTACAAAGTTTAGTCAGCACATTTGCCTTTTACTCACAGTCTTTATATCCCAGAGCACACATTTGCCCAGTCAGAGGAGTTGGGCTGAGATGTCCGAGAGTTTTTTGAAGGACAATTTTGTTGAATACAGAATTCTAGATGGTGTTTTGTTTTTCTTTTAACACTTTAAATATTTCACTCCATGCTTTTCTTGCTTGCATGGTTTCTGATGAGAAGGCCAATGTAATTCCTATCTTTGTTCCTCTATAGATAGGTAAGTTGAATTTTTCTCCTCTGATTTCTTTCAAAAAATTTCCCTTTGTCTTTGGTTTTCTTCAGTTTGAATACGATATGCTAAGTTGTAAATTTTATATTTATCCTGCTTGATATTTTCTGAATTTCTTGGATCTGTGGTTTGGTGTCTGCCATTAATTTTGGAAGTCTCAGCCACTATTATGTCAACTATTTCTTCTGCTACTTTCTATTATAGTTATCTAGATATTTACAATTACTTGGCTTTTCCTTTATTCCTGAAGTTCCAAGTTTCTTTTTGGTATTATTTACCTTTTTTTCTGAAGAAATTCCTTTAACAATTAAGAGCAGGTCAGATGTTTATGAATGTATTTTCCCTTGAGATTCCTTTTAAAACTTTACCTTCATTCCTGAAGGATATTTTCACTGGACACAGAATCTGGGATGACAATTATTTTCTTTCAGCAATTTAAAAGTGCCATGCCACTTTCTTCTAGTCTCCATCGTTTCTAATGAGAAATCTACAGTTCTTCATAACACTGTTCCCCTATAGGTAATGCAGTTTTTCTGTTTTCAAGATTTTTTTTTCTTCGTATCTAGTTTTTAGAAGTTGAATATGTTGTCTCTCAAGGCATGCATTTCATTGGATTTATCCAAACTGGCTTTTCCTCCTTCTTGAATCTATAGGTTTATGTCTTTTGCCAAACTTGAGAAGTTTTCACCCATTATTTCTTCAGAAATGTTTTTTTTATCACTCCACTATTTTTCTTGTTAAATCTTTCGTTGCTATCCCACAGGTCTCTGAAACTCTATTCAATTTAATAAGGCTTTCTTTAGTCTCTGCATTTCAGAGTAGGTATTTCTTTAGAACTATCTTCAAGTTCACAGAATCTTTCGTCTTTTTTCTTCATTCTGTTTTTGAGTTTAGTGAAGTTTTATTTGTTATCGTATTTTTAGTTCTAAAGTTTCCATTTGGTTCTTTTTAAAATATCTTTTATTTCTTTGCAGGTATCTTTGTATTTTTTGTTTGTTTCAAGTATTCATAATGGTTCATTTGAGCTTATAATAGCTTCTTCAAAATCTGTATCAAATAATTTCAAAATCTGTGTCTTCATCTCATTACTGACCTCTGGATTGTCTTTTCCTATGGGTCAAGATTCATGTGGTCCTTCATATGCCTAGTAATTTTGAATTGTATCATGGACATTTTGAATATTACCTTATGAGACTCTGGGTCTTATTTAAATCCTATGAAGCATGCTGATATTTTTGTTCTATCAGGCAATTAATGTGGTTCAGTTCAAACCAAAGTTCAAGTTCCAACACATCTGTATGCTGAGATTTCTATGTCAGTTTAATTTCAAAACTTTTGCCGTGCTATTTTAATCTGTCCTGCATGTGTGCTACCCACTGGCCAGACTGGCATCTGGGTAGTGGTATATCTGTTAGTTTAGTTCTCAAAGTCATTGGTATGCTCATTTGGATCAGAGCCACACATGCACAGTCTGGGGGTGAACCTGGGTGTTCATAAGAAACTTTTTAGGGTTGCTTTCCTGAGCTCCTCCTTCTCTTCAATCTCCTCAGTACTTTATGGTTTCCTGGGGCTCTCTTTTTTTTGTCTTCTGTCCAGAAAATATCTACTTTCATGATTGTACTATTGCTAGAGCCAAGCAGCAAGAAGGCAGAAAGAGAATACAAAGTAATGGGACTTGGCCCTACTCTCTTGGAGCTGCAGCTTAACCAAATGGAGAGAAAGGTTCCCCTCTTTTAGAGTTTGGCCCCAGCAGTTTTCCAATACCTGCTGCTGCCACTGTCATTGCTACAGCTGCAGGATTGCCTAGAGGATGGGACACAATAAAAATAAGAAAGAAGGCTAGTTTTCTTCCACCTTATGAGTGTTAGGAGTTTCCTTTCCTGTTCTTGAGCCAGTATTACAGAGCTGCTTCTGGGGCTTTCTCTATTTGTACCACAGTACTCACTTTTGGGTTTCTGGCTGGCTTGATTTCTGACCAGAGGATACAGGAGGGGAAATGTGGTAAACTCACCACAGGGTTGGTGGTATACTAAATTCTAGTGTTCTTCCTTGTGTTCCCTGCAGTTATTTACTTTTCAGAGTCCTTAAGTAGATGTTTCATGCATTCTGTCCAGGTTTTATGGTTAATTTCAGTGACAGAAAAAAGTCTAGCATGTGCTTATTCCAAATTACCTGGGTCCAAAACTAAATTCTGCTCTTTAGAGTAATTTTAGTTGTCATAGGAAATGATTCATTTTTGTTTTGTAAGAAAGAAAAAAGTAAAAACTTAATTAACTGGAACTCTTCGGTACATAAAAATATTGTTTCTTCTTGGCTACAGCAAGTTTAAGATTTTTAGGGGGTGATGCCTTAAGTTCAGCAAACATTCTGCTTAATTTTGAGTATATCCTCACACATAATTCCCAAGTTTGGCACATAAAAGATGGTGATTGGGCATATAAAGCCAGTATACTAACTGGAAATACTGGGATTTGAACTCAGATATGACTAATGTCATAGCCAAAGCTTTTTTTTACCACCATATTATTCTGCCTTCTTAATTTAAATACATGCTGCCCCAAACACACATTTTTTTTTTACTGACTGGTACATTATTATTCATTCCCTTGACCCTTCCCCTCAACCTCTGTGGGAAGAGTATACTTTCCTACCCCATTGATGATGGAGTTAGCCATGTGATTTGCTTTGACCTAATGATGGCTGAAGTGTGGTCCCCTACTCTGGGCTTAACCGTGTGACTAGGTGGAACTGGCAAAAGCAGAGGCTTGGAATATGCTTTTGTGGTTGGCCTTGCCTGCCCTCTTGCCCTTCGTCCATCACCATGAGAAAAACATGCCCAGGGATCCTGCCATTTCAAAGAGGGTAAAAGAAATGTGTGACATATATGGATCCAACCAACAGCTTGCAGCCAAGCCCAGCTGCAGCCAACCTAGATGAGTGACGTGTGAGTAAAAAAAAAAAAGTGATGTTTCAAGCTTCTGAGTTTAGAGGTGGTTTCCTATGCAGAATTATTGTGGCAACTGATAGACTAATTATGACCATGTAAGTACTTAATCGAGGACTTCTCGTGTTTCCATATGAAATTTAAATGAACACAGGATTTTGACTTAAATCTCAATACCTAGGAATAGATACATTTCTGATCTCTTCTCTTTTGACTTCTTATTCTATTTTCACCTAAAAGAGAGTTCTTACTAAGGAATGAGCTCCCCCTTCCCTTCCCCCTCCCTTTAACTCCATCTCTGGTGGTTCTTCCAAATTCCACCAAGTTTATTTGGGGCTTCAGAACATAAGTAATGACTTAATGAGTGAGAAACCACAGTTTATACTTCCTTAAACTGGGCTTGTTTCCCTCAGTCCCCTTTATAAATGCAGCATCAGCATCCCCATAGGTCTCTCTGCATGGTTTATGCTGATAAGAAACTGCAGATCACAGGTCTGTGCACTGGTGTACTTCTCATGACTCTGTCTCTTCCCAAGTGGTGTAATGAAGTCTAGGATTTAGACAGACTTAGGCTTGAATATTACTTCTATGCTTTAATGTTTGCGGGACTGAGGGTAAGCTACATACCATCTTGAGTCTTAGATTCCTCAAATGTGAAATGGATGATAATCTCTGTCTAGCCTCCCTTATGGCATTGTTGTAAGTTCCAGGAGCTCAATATTAAGGAGATCTTATGATTTTTGTTATCTACCTTGGGTATGTTCAGCTATTAGCTCACAGCAATCACCACGAGTGTTCTCTTTGTCTTCCTTAGGAGAGGGAGTTTTCAGCGAGCTGGAGCTTGGCAGTTCCATCTCACCACCTCTGGCTCTGACACAGCCTGGGCTAGGCAGTCTCACTCTCCATCTGCACCCTTCTTCTACTACCTGAGTAGGAGGATCCTAACCACACTCGCCATATGCCTAGGATCCAGAGAATTCTGTTTCCTTGACAGCAGAAATGCAGGTGTCAAAGCAAGCCAGCTTTGAAGAGCCACAACAGTAGCAGAGGTGCTGTCCTTGTCTCTACATTGCTTTTGGCTTCTTGTGTTTGTTCCCACTAGTTGTTCAAATGCACAGTGCATATGTGACCGATCGACTAAAGAAAAAAACAAAAAACAAAAAACAAAAACTATGTAGCCTAGCTGCTTTCTTCCAGTGGCAAAGGCCCTAATGTTGTTTTGCAAAAATAAAGAAGCTCTTCTACCTCACTCTTGATGGTCTTTTTAGAATCAGCCAACCTGTGGAGCCTGGTTATAACTACTATAGTTACGATTGCATTTACCCTTTGGTTCACGGGCTTAATTGGTAGGGCTTTACAGTGGAAGGGAACTCTTTTGTTATTGAATATTTACCAAGTGTCAGGTGCTTTACATTCTTTATATCATTTATTCTTATTTAGTCCTCACATCAGTCCTTTTATACCCATTTTACAGATCAGGAAACTTAGAGTTAATGATCAACACATTCAGAAGTTACACCTGTATTTTTCTGAATCGAACATTTGTACTTTTCATGACATCACACAGTCACTATTTGCATATTTCTTGTTTTTGGTCATTCTAGGAGTATGGTAATATATGCTCTACCATCATTTTGATGAACAGTGGTCGGAGCCAGGATGTGGAACCAGACAGCCCTGGCTTTGTGTTTTGGCCCTATCATTTATTATCTGTGTGATCTTAGAAAACTCATTTCATCTCTCCAAGTCTCAGTTTCCTTATGGGAATAATAGTTTTTTGGGGGGATTAAATGAGATGATACATGTGAAGGAACTTGTGTAGCACCTGCCATAGTGTCTGACCCATAGAAAACACTCAATACATATTGGCTAAAAAGTCATCTGTCTCAAAGCAGAAGTACCACTGGAGCAAAAAATCTCTTCTGTTTGTTTTTACAGGACATTAGCAGGTTCTTCAGAACTTAGTTACAGGAGTTTAGAACTAGAAGGGATGTAGGGTTGGTTAGTCCATACTTCTCGTTTTTCATGTAGTGAAACTGAGGTTCAGAGTACGAGAGTGACTTGGATTTGTGTTGTCCTCCACTACTTCCAATTGCAACACACAAGTTCTCATGATCAAGTCACTGACTTTGGGTAAAGAATTTCATCTTTCTTGGCCTTGCTTTATCCATTTGAAAACTGGCAATGATCTCTATCTTCCTACTTATCAGGCCTGGGATTTATAAGGAGAAAATGAGATTTTAGGCTTTGTGATTAGAAAAACATACATTTCCTCTAGGCTGCTCCCTTTTCCCATACTCCACATACCCTGGTGCTTCCCAGGCCAGGCCTGCAATTCAAGGAGAGTCTGCCTTCTCTGGAAATCTCCTTACCCTCTTTGCAATCATTACTGTCAAAACTTCCTTGCCCTGTGTTCCATTCCTGTTGGGACCTGTTGTCTGTCAAACTCACTTGATAAAGTAAAATATAGACTGATGTCTATAAGATGTTTTTTTTTTTTTATTTTTATTTTTATTTATTTATTTATTTATTTTTTCTTTTATTATTATTATTATTATACTTTAGGTTTTATGGTACATGTGCGCAATGTGCAGGTAAGTTACATATGTATACATGTGCCATGCTGGTGCGCTGCACCCACCAACTCGTCATCTCGCATTAGGTATATCTCCCAATGCTATCCCTCCCCCCTCCCCCCACCCCACAACAGTCCCCAGAGTGTGATGTTCCCCTTCCTGTGTCCATGTGTTCTCATTGTTCAATTCCCACCTATGAGTGAGAATATGCGGTGTTTGGTTTTTTGTTCTTGCGATAGTTTACTGAGAATGATGATTTCCAATTTCATCCATGTCCCTACAAAGGACGTGAACTCATCATTTTTTATGGCTGCATAGTATTCCATGGTGTATATATGCCACATTTTCTTAATCCAGTCTATCATTGTTGGACATTTGGGTTGGTTCCAAGTCTTTGCTATTGTGAATAATGCCGCAATAAACATACGTGTGCATGTGTCTTTATAGCAGCATGATTTATAGTCCTTTGGGTATATACCCAGTAGTCTATAAGATGTTAATGGTCTAATGTAGTAGCTTTTCCCACATATCATATGCATATTAACAGAAGCCTTCCCTTATAGGAATGATATTCAGAAGGATTTCATGCATACAGATGTAGGCTTATAGAAGAGAGCAATTTGAGTAGGTGGACTCTCTTCTCACACCACCTGGATAAGTCACTTGGAAAATATCTATCTTTTGGAGCCTCCTTAGAAAAAAATGGAACGTCTTCTTAGGGCTACAGTGAAGTTTGGCCTTGCCTTGGTAGCCTTTTGTAGCAGTGAGTGGCAGAAGTACAATTTGTCTCAGGTCTTAGTGATGGGGCCTATCCTGCTTGGGTTCTGGGGCTGGAGGTTGGTATTTGAAACCTTTTAAAGAGTATTTAGTGGGATGGGTATTGAGATGTGTCCCAATCTGGACAAAATCAGCAAGAGTAATCCTGTTAGTATCAAGGACAAGGGCATCTCTGGCCATTCCTTTGAAGGCAACAGAATCTGGTGGTCACAAAGTAGCTGGTGCTCATTTTCATCATTCCCTCCATTCTTATCAGTACAGAAACCAGCATACTGCCTGATCACAAAGGGCGGGCCAGTCTTGGTAATTGTCATGGGAACCAATTCTTTTCAACCTGTATTTACAGTGAGGCATTGAGACAAGAACTCTTCCTGCCTTGCCATTGGTGCTGTGTCTTTTCCTAGTATTAGTCTCAGCATATAAGAGCAACTGTTTGTAGGTATCTTCTAGTTCACTACCGGTGGGGGTGACTTGCCCACGGTTGTAGAGTGAGTTCATGGCTTAATGAGGGCTATAGCCCAGAGATCCTGATGCCCTGCTTTGTGTTCTTTCTAGTGTACCACACTGTCTATCTTGTGTAGGTTAATACAGCATGGGTAAAAGTTATGGTTTCCAGAAGCCCCCTGTTTTATATGTACGTATATATGTATGTGGGTATACATGTGCACACATGACGTGTGTGTGTGTGTGTAGTGCTTAGGACAGTGGCTGGCACTCCTACTGTTGAGTTATCCCTTGAACATTTTAGCTATCATTATTATTACTGATAATATTTTCTATACATACACAGCAAATATGAAGGCCTTGAGATTCTGTAGCCCACTCTTCCTAGTTCATTGATGAAAGTTTTTGGAAATTTCTCACATATCTTAAATCATCATAACAATCTCATGGAGTTAGCATTTGTATTGCTATTATTGTTGTGGTTACTGTTATTATCTCCAATTGGCTCAGAAAAGTTGAATAGCTGGATCAACAGATACAGAAAATCAGTAATGGAGCTGAGTTGACCAAGGCCAGTGATTATGCTCCTACACCAGAGCCTCCTTCCTAAGAGCTGTAGAGTGAACCTGGATAGCTCAGCTGATAGGCCCTTTGACTTGTAATCTGAGGGCCGAGCTGTAGAATAGATATCACAGCAGGCTGAAATCCTGAACACAGAGCAGGTCAGCACTAGGTATGCAAGAGCAAGTCCAGGGATGAAGGGGAGCTGTTGTGTGTAAGGAGCAGATGCCTGAGAGTAGGAGCTGAGGGGCAGTGGCACGTAAGATAGACTTCACTTATCAACCAATTCTGTTAAGACCAGCCATACTCATGAGAGTACCTCTCCTCATCTCAACTCCCCTTTACCTCTCCTCATCTCAACTTCCTTTTCCAAGTATTCTCAAGAAATGTCACCTAATTGGGATGCAGCTGACAAAAATAATGGACTAAGATCAATTTAAAAGGCCCAGCTCCAGTATAAGAATATAATACAGCAATATATTTGAGAAACAGAAGGTGGAGGAAAAGAAAGAGAGAGAACATGAGAGAGGGAGGGATAGAGATATGAAAGCATTTCACAGGCAAAATCTAAACATATAAAATTTAGAGGTAAAACGCAAGCAGCTGTGTAAGAACAAAAGAATATTCTGCTGCTTCTTATGCTGCGTGCTGCCCAGACTCTTCAATTGCAGCTCCTGCTAAATAATAATGTAGGCTCTCTCTTTGCTCCAGCTCAAAGAGAATAGTAAAGCAGCAAAACACTCAAAGTTACAGTAGGGCCACAGATAAAAGTTGATTACATGGATTCCCTCCTCCTACTCCCACTTTGGCGACACCTACTAGAGAAGCACAATGATAGAGAATATATTGAACAAAGAAGGAAAAGACGTTTGAGCCCATGTGGGGGAAGAGAGCCTTTCTTTGCTTCCCCAGTGAGATATTTTGATGATTGCTAATGGCTATAGTGCTCAATTTTGTGGAAGAAAGTGGGAGTGGAAGGAGAGGCTAGTTATTCTGGTGTCTCACTTCTCAATAGGACACACCTATCTTACATGTGAAACTCACATGTCAGATACAATCATAACCATTAATTTCTAGATTCTTCTGCAGATTCAAAAAGTCAAAGAAGTTGGACTCTGAATTTTACCCATTTATAGGAAGACATGAAATAGTGGACTGATATTCCAGGTTTTAGAAAGGAAGTAATGATAGTTTGCATGAACCATAGACTGGCAAGCTTGATGTCAATCTTACACAATGATTCTAGAAATTGCTATTAAATGATGGCTTATAATCCAAAGAAGAGTTACTAGCAATAAGTGGGAGTTTACATGGGTTTACTGAGAAGAAGTCATGTAATACAAACATCATTCACTTATTTAATAGGGTTAGTTGAGTGATAGCCCTGGGGAATGTAGCATACACTATGTATGTCACTGCTATTCTATCATTTCACAAGATTTTTTATGACATCTTTGTGGAATGTATGAAGATCTGTGGCCTCACTTATACAATTATGTCAAGTAGTAGTTTGTTGAAGTAACACACCCAAAAGGTATGGGAACAAATCTGGACAGTGTTACTATGACAGTTTCTACTCATAACTCACAGGGTTCTATCTTCAAGCCTGTCCTGTAAAACATTTTTATGAATCACTTGGTTGAAGTTATTTAAAAAACAGGCTCATCAGATTTATAGAGGGATAGTAAACAGAATAGAAACCAGAATTAGGATCTATAGATTTTGACATGTTTGGTGAATGGGCTGAATCTGCAAGATAAAATTTAATAGACATAGGAATAAAATACTATCGGGGGTGGAAATAATCAAGAAACATTAACAAAATACAAAGTATGGATAAGCAGGGCTTGTGTAAGAAAGTTTTTAAGGGTTTCTGTGCACAATGAGCTCAAATGTAAGTTAGCTGTGAGATACGGCTATGCAATTTTAAGATACATTAATATAGTGGTTCACACACTTGGTTTCCCAAGCTTCAACCCTGAAACTCTCAGGCTGAGGCCCAGGAATCAGTATTTTTAAAGCTCCTCTGGTGTCCAATAAGAAACCAAGATTGAGAACCACTGTGATAATAGAATCTGAGGAAATTGATAATCCCATTGTAATGTTTATTGATGGAACTATCCCTGGAATATTTCAATTAATATTACACAACACCTTTTACAAACTGGAGCCCATTTAGAGCAGAGTGGCAAGAATGGTGAGGGGACTTAAAATCATGCAAACCATGCCATGTGAGAAACGTTAAATGCTTAATCTCAGGGAAGAAATAAAAGCTGCTCTCAAATGAGTGTGCCAGAGAGATTACCCTTATCCTTTCTGGCTCCAGAGATGAAAACTACAACCAAGAAAAGGAAGTGACATGGACATACATTTTAACTCAATTACAAAAAATCATTCTATAGGGGCTGTTAATGATACAATGGGCAGTCTCAGAAATAAATGATTACCCTATAATTTGGGGACTCCAAGCCATTTGACTGGTTGACCAGTTGGTGAGGAGAATGTGGAGAAGGCTTATGTTATTCAAGACTCTTTTGGTGGCACATGAAAGAAACCTAATTCAAATAGCTTAAAAATGCAGTTGATTGTCTCATATAACAGGGAAGTCACTTCAGGAAGGGCTGATTCAGGGGATCAATTTACATCATTAGACCTTGTCTCTCCATTTTCTTGGGCTCTGTTTGCCTTTGCTTTATTCTGCATGCAGGCCCTCTCCATGTGGTGTCCTAACAACCCCAACAGAGAGAGAACTTTTTTTTCTGACACTTCCCAAAAAAGTTCTGTGAGAAACACTGATTAGCACAATTTTAAATGGGTCAATGTGGTCAGAGACAGAGAGAGAGTGTGTGTGTCTTTTGGGAGAAGGGCAAGGGAACTAGATGCACAAAACAATAGAGGCCTCAGGCATTGGATTGGATAGGATTGAGTAAGTGAACATTTCTGCCATCTCTGGAATTTTAATATTATTTGATAATATGGCCAGGATACAGCAATAAGTACAGAGTACGATGCCTTCCTTGGCTCATCAAATGTATTCTTTTCTCTAGAGAGGCCCATCTGTTCTTCATGTCCTTCCCTGTCTTTACACCTTTGCTTGTGCTGCTTAATCTTTGCAAAAAGCCCTCCAATTACTACACCAAAACCCACAGTTCGAAACTTATCTTAAGCCCTGCCTCTTTCTCTGTTACAACTCTGCTAGCCTACACTGATCTGCACCTCCTTTGAATTGCTTTGAAGCTCCTTTGCACCTGCTTTGAATTTGTACTCTGCACAGTTGTTATTAAATATTTCCTTATATCATGTCTTGAATTTTATTCTATCGCTCAGTGATATGGTTTGGCTCTGTGTCCCCACCCAGATCTCATCTTGAATTATAATCCCCATAATCCTCATGTGTCAAGGGCAGGACCAGGTGGAGGTATCTGGATCATAAGGGTGATTTCCCCCATGATGTTCTCGTGACAGTGAGTGAGTCTCAGGAGATCTGATAATTTTATAAGTGTCTGGCATTTCCCCTGCTTACTCTTCTCCTTCCTGCTGCCCTGTGAAGAAGGTGCCTTTCTTCCCCTTCGCCTTCTGCCATGATTGTAAGTTTCCTGAAGCCTTTCCAGCCATGCAGAACTGAGAGTCAATTAAACCTCTTTTCTTTATAAATTACCCAGTCTTGAGTATTCTTCATAGCAGTGTGAGAATGAATTAATACACTCAGTAGAAGTGAGTCTTATAAATTGTAACTGTATTGTAACTGTGGATTCCTTGAGAATAGGGGCAGTTGCAGCATCCTTTTCTGTTCTCCTCTGTGCCTAGCATAAAGGACATTGCATAAGCTTGTTCATTAAAATGTTTTGATTGATGGTAGTTTTTATATATACCTCTCCTTTTATTACTATGTCTAAAGTCTCTGCTATGCAACTAATAATGGATTAAATTGCAAAGATGGGGTCATTGCCATCAAAGGGCCTCTGTGGAAGAAAGTGACTCTATTGAAGAGGACATTGGAACCCTTTCCCACTGGTATAAGTTCTCTTCCAGTCATGCTGTATAACTCATGCTGCCACATTGGTTTCCTTGATTTTGGACTCTATGCATGGGTAGGTTTCACTGGTTAGTCTTTCATTCATTCACTCATTGCAGAATAATTTACTAATTACCAATTTTATTCCAAGCTCTGTTCTAGGTGTGAGGGATATACAAAACCCCTGTTCTCAAGGAGCTCCCACGAGGAAATAAAAAAGCAAAATTAGATAATTTTAACATAGCATCAACCATGGGGTTCCAGTTATGGATTAGATGGAGTAAGCACATCCTACCCTGTCTCCCCCTTGTATATAGCTATAAAACCTGATCAGAATGAATGGAGCATAGAGGAGTCTGAGAAGCAAATGTTAGCATATTGAGAAAGAACCAGAATTCAAAAATGTCACTGAACTGGCGGTGAGTATGCCATGTTTTCCCCTCTGATGTACCCTGGCCTGAACTCAGTACACCAGCAACTTGGGAGTGGGCACCAGGGATTAGACAGAGAGAGCTATAGGAGAAGCAATGTAATTCTGGCTCAAGGAATGGAAAAGGGAACTCCCAACACTTAGTGTGGGAATCTCCCATTTTTTTTCTTCCTCCTTTTCTATGATTCCTTGTACTCTACATCCTGAGAAATCCCATGCAACAGTGGCAGCTAATGAAAGTTGGAGCTTGCAGGAGCTAATACTCTGAGGGTGGGGAATTTTCTTCTCTTTTCGGTGGATCTGTGATTCAAAGAGGGTTGGACCAAATCCCATTGCTTGTTTTCTTGTCTCTGTCTCCCACCACTTGGCACTAAACAAGGGCACAGTTGTAAAATTGTGTAGCAAAGAAGGGTAATTAAAGCCCACTTTTCAGGCCTGAGGACTAAAAAGAAGATCTCAGGGAACCAGAAAGTTCTAAAGAGATCATAGAAATTGGTAAGTTTTATAAGTGACCTCATATAAATTGTTTATGAACTCCTGAGCTCACTCCTGAGTAAATATGTATGGATTAGACTCTATATAGCAGGCTGAAGGCTTTGAGAACTGAAAAAATAGACCACTCAGGTCCCAGACCATCTAATGAGTGGTGGGCATGTTGGGCATAGCTGGATAGTGCTATAAAGGTCTTGAAAATGGAATGCCCTTTGGAACTACAACCCACGGATTGGAGCTTGTGACTGCTAAAACAAAACATCAACATTCTCAATAGGATTTAAACAATTTCTGAGATCCATACAGTACTAGTCAAAGCATCCAGGATACAATCCAAAATTATTAGGCACTTGAAGAATCAGGAAAATCTCAATTTGCATGAGAAAAGACAGTCAACAGATGCCAATCCAACATGACAGATGTTGGACTTATCTGAAAAGATTTTAAATCAGCTATTTTAAAAAATATGCCAGCAAGTAAGAACACAACCCTGGAAAGGTGGGGAAAACTAGAAAGCCTCAGCTAAGAAGTAAAAAAATATAAATAAAAACCAAATGGAAGTTTAAGAACTGAAAACATACAATAACCAAAAGTAAAGAACAAAAATCACTACATGGGCTCAATAGCAGAACATGGTCAGGATGATTTCACGGACTAGGTTACACTTCAGGGGCTTGTTTAAGAACAAATAGAAGGGAATCTAGTGGGGAAGAGTTGTATTAGTGACCTATTGCTGCGTAACATACGACCTCAAAATGTGTCAGGATAAAACAACAAATGTTTATTATCTCATGCAGGCAGTATCTGAGGGTCAAGAATCAAAAAGTGGCTTAACAGAGTGGATCTGGCTCAGGGTCTCTCATGAGATTGCAGTCAAATCTATCAGAGGGAGTGTAGTCATCTCCAGGCCCAGCTGGGACTGGAGACTCTTCTCCCAAGCTCACTCATGGTTGTCTGCAGACCTCAGCTCCTTTCCATGTGGGCCTCTCCCTAGGGCACCTTGCAGCATGGCAGCTGGCTTCCCTCAGAGCAGGTGATCCAAGTGAGAGAGAGAGAAAACCAAACTGGAAGCCACAGTCTTTTTCATAACCTAATCTTAGAAGTAATAGCTCAGTGAGTTGCTAAGTCCAGGCCAAGGGGAAGGGAATTAGACTCCACCTCTTGATGTGGAGGGATATCCAAGAATTTGTGGTTGTATTTTTAAAACCACCACAAGTGGAGAGAGATTATCCTAGGTGGAGGGAATCAGGTATGCCAAAGTACAAAATCAAGGGAAAGCATTAAAAATGGACATTTGAGGCTGTTTCTGTCTATCCAGTTCTGTTGGGCTACTCTTTAAGCACTGGTTGATGGGAAGTTTCTCTAAGTGTCAAATGGCCATCGGAGCCTCCTCCTTCATTTGTTCTATCTGGGGAATGCAGCAGGTCCTGGACAGTACTCTCACAGTAGGGGATGAAGATGACCTACAGCCCCCACAGTATTTTGTTTTAGAATCTTGGAACAAAAAGGAAAATAGAAAAAAATAATTTTTATTAGTTGTAGGTGTACACAGTAGCATGGGAAGGTGGCCTGGAGATTTCATTAGAGGCTGATCGTCCTTGATAATCCTCCATTCTGCCACTGTCTTCCATCTTCTTACTAGCTAAGGCACTGTAAGTCAGTTCTGCTATAATGTCTGTTTTGAAAATGTGAATTTGTTCCAGTGCGATTGATGTATTAGGGAACAATTTGAGCATGACATGAATTTCGTGTTTGCTTGAGCATGATTCCATCAGCAAGAAACACCAGGTGAATGCAGAAAATTACACCTAGTTCAACCGAGCTGTATGGTAATACATAAAACACACACCTCAAACATCTATCAACCACACCCATCCACATTTAGTGTTATAACTTTCCATCTGATTTCAGACAACCCTCTTTCCATCACTTCACAATAACCAACAAATTGCAACGCCCATGTCCACAAACAAACTTTAGGTCTTTCCAAGGCAAAGTGCCATACTTATTGTATAGTTTATGTGTTTCTTAACCATTAACACATGTAAAACTGTCCTGCCATTACTGTCTGGTTTTAAATGTGTCACTGATGTTTTTACTGTTATTCTCCTAACCCCATTTTCCTCATAAGCCATGCACTTTTTAATGTATAATTTTCCAAATTAGAGTAAT
The DNA here is from genome assembly GCF_028885625.2 of Pongo pygmaeus. NCBI lineage: Eukaryota > Metazoa > Chordata > Mammalia > Primates > Hominidae > Pongo > Pongo pygmaeus. Next base: position 133,644,589 of record NC_072396.2, on the reverse strand, counting down.
TTTTAAAGAATATGTCATGTTATAGGAAAACTGACTATTTTTTTTTCTTACCTAGCATAGTGAACTTTGGTGGATTTGGCAAGCAATGAAAATAAAGTCGTCAAAGATTCTGTATTGCAGAATCAAAAAGAATAAGGAAGAGAAACCTACAAGTATTCACTATTCAGTGGAGATGCTTCTCTTTGGTGGAGGACCATTCAGAGCTTCTATCTAAAGACTAACCTTGGGTGGATTTTCTCACTAATAGTTTATTATTCTGGCTTCTGGGTTTCCTGCTCTTCTGAACCTGAGCATCCTCTTCCTTAGCAAGTGGTTTTGTTTCTTTGGCACATAGGGCCGTGAATGGATAGTGCGATACTGTTAAAGAATTTGGACTTTATTCTCTTGTGTCTCTGACCTTGAACAAGGCTATTAGTTCTTACTGACTTCATATCCCCTCTGGGAACACAACTTTATGACCCACCAGTGGCACTTGACCCTGGGTCTGTGGCACCTGGTGCTGAGGGGTCAGAATCAAGTTCCAAAGTGGTTTGGGGCATTTCCAATAGGGAACAACTTTCTCAGCCACTGGGACCACATTTGACTTAATTGGGAGAGGCAGGAGACAAGCTTAATCACTTATTTCCCTTCCTCTTCCTCATAATTCTTTCTCTTCATTGAAGCAGTGCTGTGTAGTCGTTGAGGATTTGAGCTCTGGGTCCACCACTAAATGGTGTGTGATCTTGGGCCACTTACTTAACCTCTCCGTATCTCAGTTTCCTCATCTTTAAAACTGAGATTGTAACAGCTCCTACCTCAGAGCCTTGTTATAAAGAATGAATAATTCTTGAAAAGCACTTAGAACTGGGCTAGTTGCTTTATACACAAAATATTAATCAATACCTAAAGTATGAGGAGCTTGTATCTATTTAGAATCAGATAGAGATGAAAATAAAATGATTCTGAGCTGTTAAATTCTGTCAGTAGGGAAATGTACGTGCATTTATCCACATTTCCTTAACATGCGGCCATTGCATTAAAAAGCTGCAATTGTGATTTCTTTTCTATTTATGAAGCTTATAAACATTGACCCATTTTTTCATTACCAGCTTTTCTTACTCTTAGGGCCAAGATTATTAAGGTAAAGATGCTTCTATATGACATTGGGTGAAGACTGAATACTTAAGTTATACAACTCTAACAACAAAAACATATTAGGCTACCTGACCAGTATATTAAATGAAATGTTAAGTGAGACTGTAATCTCACCAAGGGCAGAGATCTTGTCTTTTTCTCTTGTATTGCCTTAACATCTAATATGGTGGCTCTCAACCAGGAGGAATATTTGTCTTTCCCCCTCACCACCCCACCCCCTGTGGGGGACACTTGGCAATGTCTGAAGTCATTTTGGTTGTCATCATGATGTCATGACTTGGAGGGATGCTATTGGTATGAATATTAACCTCTCCATACCTCAGTCCTCTCATCTTTAAAGCTGAGATTCTAACAGCCCCTACCTCAGAGGCTTGTTATGATGAATGAATGACATAATCCTTGAAGAGCACTTAGACCTGGGCTAGTTGCTTTATACACAAAATATTAATCAATACCTAAAGTATGAAGAGCCTGTATCTATTTAGAATCAGACAGAGATTAAAATAAAATAATTCTGAGCTATTAAATTCCTTCAGTGGGGAAATGTACATGCATGAAGGACATGAAGGACACGAATAGGCACTTCTCAAAAGAAGACATACAAGCAGCCAGGAACCATGTGAAAAAATGCTAATCAGAGTAATAGGCTCAGGACTATGGCAGACAGGAGACAGAACTAGATTGCAGCTCTGATTCTGACAGACAGGGCAGCATATGGAGGCTTGCATTGTGAATTTTTGCTCCAGAATGACTGCAGGAATAAATCAGGAAACCTGAGAGGACCCACAGACCCTCTGAAGAAAGCAGATTGTTCCTGCAGGACCCGAGAGACACCCCAAAATACTGTGAGTGCCCAAATTGTGGAAGTGGGAAAAAGACCATCTGCCCCTGAACACACACCCCCACTGGGGAAACTGAAGGTCTAGAATACCGAAGATTCTGATCTTACCTGGAGCTGAGTCAACTTAGAGAAATGAGTGAAATACAGGGGTAAAGGAAGCAGCGGAAAAAGCCCTGTGGGCTCGCTGGGTTCACTAACAAGCCATCTCCGCCTGGCCTCACAGGGGTCCTTCAGGAGGGCGGCCAGAGGCACTGGGAAAATACCACAGGGAGAGGGGTATCTCCAGCTGAATTTTGTAATGATTTGAACTGATCAAGAAATCTCCTGGTCAGAACTTGGGGAAGGGCATGAATCCAGTCAGCAGAGTCCACAGGTGGGGCAAGAAGGAAAGCCATACTTGCTTTCACAGCTGAGAGGCAGGTATGCTGGGGCAAGTTCTCAGCCCTGCTCACCCACTGCCTGGAAACAGACTCGGTACTGTTGGGGGGGCACAGTGGGAGTAAGACCGGCCCTTTGGATTATGTGGGAGCTGGGTGATGCCTATGACTGCTGACTTTCCCCCACTTCCTTGACAGCCTGCATGACACAGCAGAGACAGCCATAATCCTCCTAGGAATATAACTCCATGGACCTGGGAATCTCACCCCCATCTTCCACAGCAGCCACAATAAGACCTGCCCAAGGAAAATCTGAGCTCGGACATGCCTAGCCCTACCCTGACCCAAGAGTCCTTTCCTACCCACCCTGGTAACTGAAGACAAAGGGCATATATTCTTGGGAGTTCTAGGGCCACACTCACCACCTGTTCCTCTCCATACTACCACACCTGATGCTCTCTGGAAAGTCCCACTTCCCAGCAGGAGGCCAACCAGCACAAAAATAGGGCATTAAACCATCAAAGCTAAGAACCATCCCAGAATCCATTTCAGCTCCCCGACACCTCTACCAGAACAGGTGCTGGTATCCACAGCTGAGAGAACCACAGACGGTGCACATCACAGGACTCTGTGTAGACAACCTTCAGTACCAGCCCAGAGCCTGGTAGACTTGCTGGGTGGGTAGATCCAGCAGAAAGATAACAACCACTACAGCTTGGCTCTCAAGAAACCACATGTGTAGGAAAAAGGGGAGAGTACTATGTCAAGAGAATACCCCATGGGACATAAGAATCTGAACAACAGCCTTCAGCCCTAGACCTTCCCTCTGACAGAGCCTACCCAAATGAGAAAGAACCAGAAAACCAACTCTGGTAATATGACAAAACAAAGTTATTTAACAACCCCCCAAAATCACACTAGCTTACCAGCAATGGATCCAAACCAAGAAGGAATCTCTGACTTACCTGAAAAAGAATTCAGGAAGTGAGTTATTAAGCTAACCTGGGAGGCACCAGAGAAAGGTGAAGCCAAATGTAAGGAAATAAAAAAAAAAAAAAAGATACAAGAATTGAAAGGAGAAATATTCAAGGAAATAGATACCATAAATAAAAAACAATAAAAACTTCAGGAAACAATGGACACACTTATAGAAATGCAAAGTGCTCAGGGAAGTGTCAGCAATAGAATCAAACAAGTAGAAGAAAGGGATTCAGAGCTGAAAGTCAAGGTACTTGAGTTAATCCAATCCAATAAAGACAAAGAAAAAAGAATAAGAAAATATCAACAAACCTGCCAAGAAGTCTGGAATTATGTTAAACAACCAAACCTAAAAATAATCAGCATTCCTGAGGAGAAGAGAAATCTAAAAGTTTGGAAAACATATTTCGGGGAGTAATCGAGAAAAACTTCCCTGGCCTTACTAGAGACCTAGATATCCAAATGTGAGAAGCACAAAGAACACTTTGGAAATTCATTGCAAAAAGATCATCACCTAGGCACATTGTCATCAGGTTATCTAAAGTTAAGATGAAGGAAAGAATCTTAAGAGCTGTGAGACAAAAGCACCAGGTAACCTATAAAGGAAAACCTATCAGATTAACAGCAGGTTTCTCAGCAGAAACCCTACAAGCTAGAAGGGATTGGGGCCCTATCTTCAGCCTCCTCAAAACAATTATCAGCCAAGGATTTTGTATCAACAAAACTAAGCATAATATATGAAGGAAAGATAGTCTTTTTCAGACAAACAAATGTGGAGAGAATTCGCCAGTACCAAGCCACCACTACAAGAACTGCTAAAAGGAGCTCCAAATCTTGAAACAAATCCTGGAAATACATCAAAACAGAACCTCTTTAAAGCATAAATCACACAGGATATATAAAACAAAAATACAAGTTAAAAAGCAAAAACAAAAAACAACAACATCAAAAAACAAGGTACACAGGCAACAAATAGCATGATGAATGCAATGGTACCTCACATCTCGATACTAACATTGAAGGTAAATGGCCTAAATGCTCCACTCAAAAGATACAGAATTGCAGAATGGATAAGAATTCACCAACCAAATATCTTCTGCCTTCAAGAGACTCACCTAACATGTAAGGACTCACATAAGGTGAAGCGGTGGGAAGCGGTGGGAAAAGACATAAGGTGAAGGGGTGGGAAAAGACATTTCATGCAAATGGACATCAAAAGCGAGCAGGAGTAGCTATTCTTGTATCACACAAAACAAAATTTAAAGCAACAGCAGTTAAAAAAAAACAAAGAGGGACATCATATAATGATAAAAGGTCTTGTCTAACAAGAAAATATCACAATTCTAAACATATATGCATTTAACACTGGAGCTCTCAAATGTATAAAACAATTACTAATAGACCTAAGAAATGAGATGGACAGCAACACAATAACAGTGGGAGACTTCAATACTCCACTGATAGTACTAGACAGGTCATCAAGTCAAAAAGTCAACAAAGAAACAATGGATTGAAACTATACCCTGGAACAAATGGACTGAACAGATATATTCAGAACATTCCATCAAACAACCACAGAATATATATGTTCTATTCAATAGCGCATGGAACTTTCTGCAAGATAGATATATGATAGGCCAAAAAACGAGCCTCAACAAATTAAAAACAAATTATATCAAGCCCTCTCTCAGACCACAGTGGAAAAAAACTGGAAATCAACTCCAAAAGGAACCTTTAAAACCGTGCAAATACATGGAAATTAAATAACCTGCTCCTGAATGATAAGGTCAAAAATGAAATCACGATAGAAATTTAAAAATTCTTTGAACTATATGACAATTGTGACACAACCTATCAAAACCTCTGGAATACAGCAAAGGTGTTACTAAGAAAAAAGTTCATAGCCCTAAACACCTACGTCATAAAGTCTGAAAGAGCACAAACATACAATCTAAGGTCACACCTCAAGGAACTAGAGAAACAAGAACAAAGCAAACCCAAACCCAGCAGAAGAAAGGAAATAACCAAGATCAGAGCAGAACTAAATGAAATTGAAACAAAAAAATACAAAAAATAGATGAAACAAAAAGCTGGTTCTTTGAAAAGATAAATAAAATTGATAGACCACTGGCAAGATTAACCAAGAAAAGAAGAGAGAAAATCCAAATAAGCTCAATAAGAAATGAAACAGGAGATATTACAACTGACACCACAGAAATGCAAAAGATCATTCAAGACTACTATGAAACACCTATGTGCATAAACTGGAAAACCTAGAAGAGCTGGATAAATTCCTGGAAAGATACAACACTCCTAGCTTAAATCAGGAAGAATTAGATACCCTGAACAGACCAATAACAAGCAGCAAGATTGAAATGGTAATTAAAAAACTACCAACAAAAAAAAGTTCAGGACCCAGGCAGATTCACCACAGAATTCTAGCAGACATCCAAACAATGGGTACAAATCGTATTGACACTATTCCACAAGGTAATGGAAAAGGGAACCCTCTCTAAATCATTCTATGAAGCCAGTATCACCCTAATATCCAAACCAGGAAAGGAAACAATAAAAAAGAAAACTACGGACCAATATCCTTGACAAACATAGATGCTAAAATCCTTAACAAATATTAGCTAATGAAATCCAACCACATATTAAAAAGGTAATCCACCATGATCAATTGGATTTCATACCAGGGATGCAGGGATGGTTTAATATATGCAAGTCAATAAATGAGATAAACCACATAAACAGAATTAAAAACAAAAATCACATGATCATTTCAATAGATGCAGAAAAAGTATTCAACAAAATCCAGCATCCCTTTATGATTAAAACTCTCAGCAAAATTGGCATACAAGGGACATATCTCAGTGTAATAAAAGCCATATATGACTAACTCACTGAATGGGGAAAAGTTGAAGGCGTTCCCTCTGAGAACTGGAACAAGACAAGGATGCCCACTCTCACCACTCCTCTTCAACATAGTACTGAAAGTCCTAGTCAGAGCAATCAGACAAGAGAAAGAAATAAAGGGCATCCAAATCGGTAAAGAGGAAGTCAAACTGTTGCTGTTTGCTGATGATATGATTGTATACCTAGAAAACCCTAAAGATTCCTCCAGAAAGCTCCTATAACTGATAAAAGAATTCAGCAATGTTTCTGGATACAAAATTAATGTACACAAATCAGTAGCTCTCCTGTACACCAACAGCGACTAAGCTGAGAATCAAATCAAGAACTCAACCCCCTTTACAATAGCTGCAATAAAAGCAAAACAAAACAAAATAAAAAACAAACCTTAGGCATATACCTAACCAAAGAGGTGAAAGACCTCTACAAGGACAACTACAAAACACTGTTGAAAGAAATCATAGATGACACAAACAAATGGAAACACATCCCATGCTCATGGATGGGTAGAAACAATATTGTGAAAATGACCATACTGCCAAAAGCAATCTACAAATTCAATGTAATTCCCATCAAAATACCACCATCATTCTTCACAGAATTAGAAAAAACAATTCTAAAATTCATATGGAACAAAAAAAGAGCCTGCATAGCCAAAGCAAGACTAAGCAAAAAGAACAAATACGGAGGCATCATGTTACCTGATTTCAAACCATACTATGTGGACATAGCCACCAAAACAGCATGACATGATACTGTATAAAAATAGGCACGTAGACCAATGGACCAGAATGGAGAACCTAGAAATAAACTCAAATACTTACAGCCAACAGAGCAAACAAAAACATAAAGTGGGGAAATGACGCTCTTTTTAACAAGTGGTGCTGGGATAATTGGCTAGCCACCTCTAGGAGAATGAACCTGGTTCCTCATCTCTCACCTTATGCAAAAATCAACTCAAGATGGATTAAGGACTTAAATGTAAGACCTGAAACTATAACTGTAAAAATTCTAGAAGATAACATTGGAAAGACCCTTTTAGAAATTGGCTTAGGCAAGGATTTCATGACCAAGAACCTAAAAGCAAATGCATTAAAAACAAAGATAAATAGCTGGGGCTTAAATAATCTAAGAGCTTTTGCACAGCAAAAGGAACAGTCAGTAGAGTAAACAGACAACCCACAGAGTGGGAGAAAATCTTCATAATCTATACATCCGACAAAGGACTAATATCTAGGATCTACAATGAATTCAAACAAATCAGCAAGAAAAAAAACAATCCCATCAAAAAGTGGGCTAAGGACATGAATAGACAATTTTCAGAAGAAGATACACAATGGTCAACAAACATGAAAAAAAATCCTCAACATCACTAATGATCAGGGAAATGCAAATCAAAACCACAATGCAATACAAACTTACTCCTGCAAGAATGGCCGTAATCAAAAAAATTAAAAAAAAGTAGTAGATTTTGGCATGGATGCAGTGAACAGAGAACTACACTGCTGGTGAGAATGTAAACTAGTACAACCACTGTGGAAAACAGCATGGAGATTCCTTAAAGAACTAAGAGTAGAACTACCATTTGATCCAACAATCTCACTACTGGGTATCTACCCAGAGGAAAAGAAGTCATTTTATGAAAAAGATACTTGCACATGCATGTATATAGCAGCACAATTCGCAATTGCAAAATCATGGAACCAACCCAAATGTCCATCAGTCAATGAGTGGATAAAGAAACATATATATATGATGGAATAGTACTCAGCCATAAAAAGGAATGAATTTATGGCATCTGCAGCGACCTGGATGAGATTGGAGACTATTATTCTAAGTGAAGTAACTCAGGAATGGAAGACCAAACACTGTATGTTCTCACTCATAAGTGGGAACTAAGCTATGAGGATGCAAAGGCCTAAGAATGACATAATGGACTTTGGGGACTCAGGGGGAAAGGGTGGGAGGTAGGTGAGGGATAAAAGACTACAAACAGGGTGCAGTGTATACCGCTCGGGTGATGGGTGCACCAAAATCTCACAAATCACTGCTAATGAACTTACTCATGTAACCAAACACCACCTGTTCCCCCAAAACCTATGGAAATAAAAAAAAAACAATTGGATTAAAAAACAATAAAAAATTAAAACTTAAAAAAATGCTCATCATGACTAATTATCATGATGCTGATAGAGGCCAGGGTTGCTGCTAAAAATCCTACAATGCAAAGGAATGTCCCTCCCTCCAACGAAGAATTATCCTGCTCCAAATTTCAATGGCACTGAGGTCAGGAAGGCCTGCTCTAACACAACGTCTTAATATAAGGAATTTTGGAGCCTCTTGATAAATGTGTGTTGAATGAATGAATAAAGTTTTGGGGACAAAGGTGATTTGGTAGCAGAGACAGTGCTTGGCAGACAAAGTCATGGAGAAGCAATTGCAAGAAAGAGTGGTGTTTAGCCAATTGATGTTAGCATGATGCTAAGACCAGTATTTGCCCTGTTCAGACATCCAGTCATACTGGTCTGTGTCTTGGCCATATGGTTCTTAAATATTTTGAATAATATCCCTGAGAAGTGGTGCATTTTCTGGAGGCTATGAATGATTGCTTCTTTAAATAAGTAGTCTTAGAAACCACAGGAAAAGGAAATAAACTGACTTTGGCTTTGAGACATAAACAGGAAAGGATACAGAGAGTGGTTGTGGATAAGTCACGTTGGTGTGGCAGGCATAGGAAAATGAAGTTCAAAATTCTGGTGAAAGAGGGAAAATCAGAACAGTGTATCCCAAAGTCCCTCAGTTCTAGTCAAGGCAACTGTCCCCAAAATGGGAAATTAGTAGGGAAAAATTAGAAAGTAGTGTAAAGCATGTTAACCACCCATAGGAAACCCAAAGTCTGTTTAAAAGCATATTATTGAGCAATGGGGAAAGAACTCCCTGTTCAATAAATGGTGTTGGTATATATAGCTGGCTATCCATATGCAGAAGAATGAAATTGGACCTCCACTTTTCACCATCTACAAAAATTAACTGGAGATGGGCTAAAGATTTCAATGTAAGATTTGAAACTATTAAAAATCCTAGAAGAAAATCTCAGAAACACCATTCTGGACATGGACCATGGGAAAGAATTTATGACTAAGTCCTCAGAAGCAATTGCCACAAAAACAAAAGTTGACAAGTGGGACCAAGTTTAAGTAAAGAGCTTATGTACAGCAAAAGAAGCTATCAATGGGGTAAACAGACAACCTACATAATTGGAGAATATATTCACAAACTATGCATCCAACAAAGGTCTAATATCCAGGATCTATATGGAACTTAGACAAATCAACAAGCAAAAACCAAATGACCCCATTGAAAAATGGGGAAAGGATGTGAACAGATGCTTCTCAAAACAAGACATATAAGCAGCCAATAACTACATGTAAAAATGCTTATCATCACTCATCATCATAGAAATGTAAATCAAAACCACAATGAGATACCATCTCACACCAGTCAGAATAGTGATTATTAAAAAGTCAAAAAACAACAGATGTTGGTGAAGCTGTGGAGAAAAGGGAATGCTTACACACTGTTGGTAAGTGTGTGAATTTGTCCAGCCACTGTGGAAAGTAGTTTTGCAGTTTCTCAAAGTACTTAAACAGAGCTATCATTCAACTCAGCAATCCCATTATTAGGTATGTATCCAAAAGAAAACAAATTGTTCTACCAAAAAGATACATGAACTCTCATGTTCATCACAGCACTATTCACAATAGCAAAGACATGGAATCAATCCCAGTGCCCATCAACGGTGGATTGGATAAAATATGTTTTAGGATAATAAACCAAAACTGAACCCCTGAGTGGTTAACCTGACAAAGGAAAAGATGTTATTATGTATACGGGCAAGTGGACAAGTTAAGACTAGACAGTTCAAAGCTCACCAGGCTTTTGAAAATATACTTCAGTAGTAATCATGGAATTGCAAATTGAGGCTGGGCATGGTGGCTCATGCCTGTAATTCCAGCAATTTGGGAGGCCAAAGCAGGTGGATCACTTAAGATCAGGAGTGTGAGACCAGCCTGGCCAACATGGTGAAACCCCATCTCTACTAAAAATGCAAAAAAATTAGCCAGGCGTGGTGGCACACACCTGTAATCTCAGCTACTCGGGTGGCTGAGGCATAAGAATCGCTTGAACCTGGGAGACGGAGGTTGCAGTCAGCCAAGATCACGCCACTGCACTCCAGACTGGGCGATAGTGCAAGACTCTGTCTCAAAAAAACAAAGAAACAAACAAAACCCAGCAAATTGGAAAGGTGAGATTATTTTACCCATCAGATTGGCAAAATGGAAAAAGATGGTGAATATCCAGTGTTAATAAGAGTGAAGAGAAATGGCAACCCTAGTTTACTGTTGGGAAGTATAAATTGGCACAGTCTTTTTGGAATGTACTTTGGCTATATCTATTAAAATCTAACATGTGTGCGTTCTCTTCATTATGTCAATTCTACTTCTACATATATAGCCTAGGGAAATGTTTGAAAATACAAGTTGAGCATCCCTAGTCCAAAAATTTGAAATCAAAATGCTCCAAAATCGGAAACTTTTTGAGTGCCAACGTGGTGCTCAAAGGAAATGCTTATTGGAGTGTTTCAGATTTCAGGTTAGGGATGTTGAACTGGGAATAATGCAAATATTCCAAAAAACTGACAAAAAATCCAAAATCCGAAATACTTCTGGTCCCAAGCATTTCAGCTAAGGGATATTCAACCTGTATGCACAACAAGGTATGACAAGAATGCTCTTTGCTGCCTCAAATTGACCTAATCCATCACCTCTCCCCCAACCAAAGGTAACTGAATAAGAAGGGTTCAGCCCTATTAGGGAATATTACATATCTGTTTTAAAAAAATAAAATAGCTCTGTATCTACTGACATGAAAAATCTCTAAGACACATTGTTAAGAAGAAAATGCAAGTGGAAAATATGCTATATGTAGCTTGACACTATTTCTATAAAAGAAAAATCCCACCCAACAACTTCATAAATTTAGATATATACATACACAAGAATGGAAGCAAGAATAAGAAACAAGAATAGGAAAAGGCATCGGGGGATATAGAGCAAACTGATCTTAGTGATCGTCTCTGGGGAGGGGAATAGAATGAGAAGGCAGTGGTCAAGGAAGTGTTTTTACATTATATGTACCAATTGTGTTATTATAGGAGTATATCCATATAGTACTTATATAGTTAAAAATACACAGGGAGAAAATAGAAAACTGATACAGTGTGGATGTGCAGAATTATAGGGTATTTTTTACTTCAAAGAAGGATTTACTACCAGATTCCTGGAAACAACAAGTTCCATTCAGAAACAACTTAACTGCCTGTCACCTTAGGCAGGCAGTAGCCAGCTAGGCCCAGTGTTAAATGAGGATGGAGAGGGGAGTAGGGCTTGTTAGTGGTGAGCTAACTGTCCAACTTTTTCTTTAAGCCCCAGAGCCCTCAGGCTGCTTCTGAAGCCTGTATCTCACATTTGCAGGCCCCCAAAACCAAAAGTCTTGAGGAAGTGTCCTCATTTTGCCTTATCATTCTGCTCGTTGGCTAATCATTGCTGCAATGGGGCTTCTGTATATGAGGGCTGTGAAGTGTTTAGGAAAGGCCATCTGGGGCCTAGGCCAAGGGTGCCTTGGGCTCCTGTTAGACTGGCCCAGAAATCTATGTTCCTGGTCACCTTTTAGGAAAGAAAAAGATGTCTTGAAACTCAGAAGTTAGTTCAGTAATGGGCTGAAAAAGCAATGTGGATTTTTCCCTTTCTGTCTACATTAGCAAATAAATTTATTATCCATTTCTCAATAATTCAGTCACATGTTTATAAACAATCTCCTAAATTGCTCCTTCTGCTGTGATTTTATTGGCTCATGCTATACTTATTGGGTTATCAAAATATGTCGTTTTCTTACAATGTGGAGTGGAAGTCCTTCAATGTATCTGTTGGGGACATGAATGTAATTAGTTTTCTGTTCACAGGCCTTGCCCAGGGAAGATGGGACTGGCTGGTTTGAAAGACTGGTGCAGCTCTGGACTGAGAGGACTTCAAGCTAAGTGATGGGTCCTGAGGTCTAGGGACTCTTTCATAAACCACCTCATTTATGGAAACCTGACACACATATGGGAAACTAGATCTTTCACTTGCCTTTTACTCTTCTCTCTTGCCTCTGCCTGGCCCCACATATCAATGTTACTCGTAGTAAACCATCATGGAAGCTACTGGCAACACAGGTCAACAATTTTGACCCCAATGGGTGAAGCTAGGTACCATCCAGCCCTCAAAGCTGTAGGCCTTTCTTCATACTCAAACATATTTTGTGTCCTATTTTCTGAGCTCTCCCCTAGGATGAATTTGATCCTTGAATGTGTGCTGAGGTCCCAGTGTGTTTCTGTGTGGTTCATGCCGAGCAAAGTGTTTACACTTAGAAAATAAAAAAATCGCCCGGGCACAGTGGCTCACGCCTGTAATCCCAGCACTTTGGGAGGTCAAGGCGGGAGGATCACTTGAGGTCAGGAATTCGAGACTAGCCTGATCAACGTGGAGAAACCCTGTCTCTACTAAAAATACAAAATTAGCCAGGGGTGGTGGCACATGCCTGTAATCCCAGCTACTTGGGAGGCTGAGGCAGGAGAATCATTTGAACCTGGGAGGCAGAGGTTGCGGTGAGCCGAGATCACGCCATTGCACTCCAGCCTGGGCAACAAGAGTGAAGAAACTCCATCTCAAAATTAATTAATTAATTTAAAAAATTTTAAAATCATAAATTTTTGACCCTAAAAGGCATATTGGAACCATTTCATGAAGGGTGTCCTGCCTCATAAATTGCAGAAGATTTCTTCTCATTATCAACTAAGCTGTAAGGTCTCACAGAACATGTTTTCAAAGTTTTAAAAATTGTGATAAAATTTACCATTTGAACTATTTTTAACTGTACTGTTCGGTGGCATTAAGTGCGTTCACACTGTTGTGCAACCATCACTACAATCCATCCATCCCCAGAAATTTTTCGCCTTCCCAACTAGAACTCTGTACACATTAAACAATAATGCCCCATTACTCCCTCCCCATAGATCCTCCAATCCCCCATTCTTCTTTCTGTCTGTATGAATTTGGCTACTCAAAGTACCTCATATAAGTAGACTCATACAGTGTTTATCTTTTTGTGACTGGCTTATTTCACTTAGCTTAATATCCTGAAGGTTCATCCATGTAGCAGCATGTGTCAGAATGTCCTTCCATTTTCGGGCTGAATAACATTTCATTGTGTGTATATACCACATTTTGTTTATCCATTCATCATTGGCTATTGTGAACAATGTTGGTATGGGCATGGGTGTACAAATACCTGTTCAAGTCCCTACTTTCAATTCTTTCATGTATGTACCTGGAAGTGGAATTGTTAGATCACATGATAATTCTATTTTTCAATTTTTCAAGGAGCTAGCATACCATTTTACATAGCAGCTGTACCGTTTTACATTCTCTCCAGTAATGTATAAAGTTTAGGTTTTTGTGTGTGTTGTTTTAAATAATAGCCATGCTAATGGGTGTGTAGCAGTATCTCATTCTGGTTTTGATTTGCATTTCCCTAATGATTAATAAGTTGAACATCTTTTTATGTGCTTATTGACCATTTCTATGTCTTTTTTGGAGAAATTTCTATTCAACTCCTTTGCCCATTTTTTGCCTGGGCTGCTTGTCTTTTTGTTGTTTGATTTGCAAACTTTTTAAACCCTTGGACCTGTTATTCAAATGATGTATTTCAGAAAATTCTGATGTATAAAACAGATTAAAACCGAAATCCTTCAAGTACAGGTGGGGAGGAGATGGAGCCTACCTGTTCATTCTTTACTTCCATGGCAGCCTCTAACAGGACTCCTTTATACTTCTAGCGCTGTTTGGAAAAACTACCATACCCTTGGCATTTAGATGGGGATCCATGCTTCAGAATATTTGAAGAGACATAGATATGCACAAAGAAGGACTCACCTCTGTGTTTTGCCACCTTCAAATATTGACCATGGCTAGAGAAATGTGGTGCTTTTCACTGGAGTATGTTAGTGTTGTTTTGTCACTTAGTTCCCACAGACACACTCAGCTATTGATCCTTCCACCTATCAAGGGAAGCTCATAAATTATTGGGGAAATGTCAAGAAGAATGAAGAAAATGACAGGAAGTCTTCCAAACCCAGAGAAAGACATTATTTACAAATTCATATCCCCCACTATCAGGTAGATCCCCACAAGCAGTAGGAATTTGTAAGAACAAATAAGCCACTGATCATATTGCTATTTATCACAGTCACTCAATCCTGCTTCAGCCTTCAGACCTTGTTGAATCAGGAGAATTTTTTAAAGTGGGTGTTCGTAGGGTTTAAAGCATTTTTTTTTTTTTTTTTTTAGTTTGAAAGTAAAGTTCTGAGAAGAGTCTTATTATTTGGGGGGCTAAAAGCTGACCCTCAGCCCATTGGTTAAGATTCATCTCCCTTTTGGGAGTCTTACTCCTTGTTTTGGATAACAAACCCTCAAGATTTTCATGTTTTCTTTGGTCGGTGCAGGTCCCTCCACTTCTTCCTTATTGGAATTCTGTACCCACCTGTCATCCTGAGAACCAAATTTCTTTTCCTATCCAGACCACTTATGTTTGTGACAAGTGGGAAGGCAACCAATAGCACAGCACTTTTACTTGCTTGAGTTTTGAACAATTGAGAAATTCAAAGGAATCTGAAGGTGGAGTCTTATCACCTTTAGGCCAGGCGTGGTGGCTCACTCCTATAATCCCAGCACTTTGGGAGGCCAAGGTGAGAAGATCACTTGAGCCCAGGAGTTCGAGACCAGCCTGAGCAATATAGTGAGACTCTGTCTCTACAAAATTTTTTAAAAATCAAAAAATAGCTGGGCGTTGTGGTGTGTACCTGTAAGTTCCAGATTCTTGAGAGGCTGAGGCAGGAGGATTGTTTGAACCTGGGAGGTTGAGGCTATAGTGAGCCATGATTATGCCACTGCACTCCAGACTGGGCAACAGAGCAAGACCCTGTCTCAGTAAAGTAAAATATCACCTTCAATATTGGATAAAGGTTAGAGTGGGGACACAGTTTATATCTATGAGCAAACGGGCTTCCCAATATAGTGGCCCTGTGTTACAGAGACTTACCTCCTCTGTCGCAAACTATGCTGTATCACCACAGAACCCTCTTACAGGGCCAGGCCCCTCTCACTGTTTGGCAGAAATCAGAACAGAACACAACTCCTCTGTAGTCAGCCATATCCCATGAAGAAGCAGTATGGTCAGAGCTATGCATGCCCCAGTTCCTTGTTCTAAGCTCATCAACCAGGTAAATCATCCCAATCCCCCTCCTCTTCATAAGAATATCACAGCCCCCACATGGAAAGAAACATGTAGAGTTGGGAAGAATGATCTACTCTAGAAGTTCCCAGTTTATTTTTCTCTTAACCCGCTGAGTTTAACCATAGAGCCATCTCCATGAAGGGGGAAGATTAGCAGTTTATGAGGACAGTCTGACTCCCACCTTCGTGAGGCTAACTTCCCAGTAGAAACCACTGGGATTGCTGATGGGCAATGTAGATGGTGATATTTGCAGAAGGCCCTGAAATGTGCCTGAAGACTATATTAATTAAATTAATATCAAGACTGTGCCTTGTGTAAGGATGCAAATTTATCACCTACTCTATTTCCTTTCTCAAATAATGACCAGCTGAATTGTCATAAGTATGCTATCAGAGGATGTGCAGTGAGACCAAAGGATAACATTAAGACACTATGAAAATAATGTGCATCAATAAGATGCTACTCATTTGAATATAATCTTCTTTTATCACATTTGCAGGAGGACATTTAAATTCAAACTCCCTCATGCTTTTTAGTTAAAGTCTAGAGAAATGAAAGTCCAAATTTTTTACCTCCAAAGATTTTAAAGTTCAAAATAAAGTTTTCTTTCTCTTGGGAGTAAAAGTTCCAAAAATTAAGGACCAAAATGTATCCTCCCTAGCTTCTTACTATGCTCAACATTAATGAGAAAAGTTCTCAAGGCCTGTGCAGAGTTGGGGTTCTTCAGCAGTTTTAATCTGTACTGTCTCTTACCGGAATGGATGCAGTTCTTTCAGAGCCTCTGAGTGTGTATTGATTCAATGCCAAGTCTCTGATGTTTCCTACAGTTCAAGGAATTAATAGAACCTACAAGATAATTGCATCACTGGCCCCACATATTCCCAATTAGAAAACAAACAAATAGGTGGTGGTAGTCCCTTCATGGCCCACATTGATCTCTGCCTCCTAGAATTCACTCCTTGTGAAATCCCTTCCCCTGGGTTTGGGCTGGACCTACTATCTTGCTTTTAACAAATAGAATATGATGAAATGGTGGCGTGTTGCTTCTAGAATTAGTTTACCAAAGACTGTGACTTCCATGTTTGTAGCATTCTCTTCTTCTCTGGCTGTTCTCAGTTGTTTGTGCTGATGAAGCCATCTGCTGTGTTGTGAGCTGCCCGATGGAGAGGCCCATGTGACAAGGAACTTGCCAGCAAGGGATGAGACTGAGTCTAACAGTCTTTGAGGAACTAAATTCTCCCAACAACCATGTGAGTGAACTTGGAAGCAGGTCCTCTCCTAATTGAGCCTTGCGAGTTATCTCCATAGTCATGGCCAACATCTTGACTGCAGCCTGTGAAGGATTCTGAGACAGAGGATCCAACTAAGCTTCACCTAGATTCCTGACCCATAGAAACTGGGAGATAACAAATGTTTTCCATTTTATGCCACTGTATTTTGGGATAGCTTGTCATGTAGCAACAGACAGCTAATATGCAGACCAATCCATAGTCCCTAGGGACTTTATCCCAGGTAAAATTTCATTATCCATATTCAGTACTCAGAATTGCTAAAGACTCAATATTATCTGAAGGAAAAATGACAGACAGAAGGAATCTTGATTTTAGCTGTACCAGGGATGCTAGTCTACCCAAATGGCTGGAGTCCACGATCTGTGAACTTCAATTCAATTTGGAGAAATGTCTCACCAAGAAGTTAATTTTAGCCTTGTTAGGCCTAATTTTGGCCTAATAAAAGCCAATTGCATAATTATATAAAACAGACTCTTGGCCCAATGTAAGCTTCTATAGACTGCCAAGTTCAAAATATCCTATTTATATATTGAAGTCCAAGACCTATAGCCCCTAGCCCCACCCAGAGATATTTCTGTTGTTATTTGAGTCCACTAATTCTAGTTCTTGCCTATTTCCCTGTATTCTTGGACCAATCCATCAGGTGTTTGGATTGGAGGAAGTCCAATAAATAACATCTTGATTTCTAAACCAACAGATATTGAAGAAAAAATGAGCAAGACAAAGGGGAGATGAAAATAGCCCCTTTATTCCCAACTAAACTGATAAGAATGTAGTTTATATCTGTGGATAAGTGAGCTTCCTAATACTGAAACCACCTTTGTAAGGATTTTGACAGTCAGAGAAATCTAGCATGGCTGACTCTATCTTGCTTCTAGCCTCACAGGCTGGCTATATTTACTCATTCCTGAGCATTGGCCAAGCTAACCATCGGATGAATTTAGTTTGTAGTTTAACCTTAAAGCAAGGATGATAATAAGCCCTTCCAAAAACTAAATCACCTTTGTAAAACTAATGAAATGCCACAAGGTTAGGATTATGAGAGAGGCCTAAATTTCTTCTAAGTGTAGGCATAGTTAACCAATAATCAGCCATTGTTCCAGAGGTTACAAGATTTGTAACTTCCCCCATTTACTCCTGTAAATAACATCACTGTTATAGAACCTAAGATTGGCCTTTTGAGATGCCTTTTCAGACTTTTGCATTTTGGAGTGACCCAGAGGCAGTCCTATGGCCGCCTCCCAGAGGCAGACTCAGCACATGAGGACCATTCTGTACACCCCTATGATGGCGTACCCAATCAATCAGCAGCACCCATTTCCCAGTCCCCTGCCCATCAAACTCTCCTTGAAAAACCCTAATATCCAAGCCATCAGCAAGGTTGATTTGTGTAATAACTGTCTTTCATGTGGCATTGCTGGCCTCACATCAATTAAATTCTTTCTTTTTTTTTTTTTTTTTTTTTTGGAGTCAAGAAACTTTTATTTTGAGCAATTTACAGCTTGTAGCAATTGAGTAAAGTATACTCTTATGAACAAAATTTGGAACATATTTGTTTCTTTCTACCTGACTTCTCCAGAATTTGGAAACTGTAAGTATTCTTAACTTATGGCAATGTAGTTATTTGCATAAGTGCATCTTTACTGCAATGTCATAGTCTTGGTGAACTGGTTTTGTCTGTGCAGTGGGCAGGAAGAACCCATCAGGCGATTATAACACTGTATCTCAGACTTGTTCACCCACTCAGAGGTAGCACTAGACCATCACATTGCCCTTCCCATCCCCATGGATATTTATATATGTCTCTGTAAAAACTCTCTGCATGGAAGAGCAGAGCAAGACACACACTCTGACAACAGCCTTAGTCTCAAGAATAAGAGGAGATAAGGAGCTGTGACCAATGGGACAGGGACAGGTTTTTTGACCAGACTCACCACTCAGATAAATCTCACCTCCCTTGGAAGAAATAAGTGAGGAGATAGAATCATGGAAAGCAACATCAGGAGTGAGGAAAAAGTGTTCTCTCCTGTCCCCATACCTTTCTTACGTTCCCATCTCCTCCTGTGTCTCTCTTTCTCTGCTTTTCACAATTATGAGAAAAGGCTGATTAAAACCCTATCAAGGTAATAATGCCTATTTATTATTCAGAGTCCTTCAGGGTCGAGTATAAAATAAGAAGGAATTGTGTGACACTTAGAAATGGGGAAAGCCCAGAGGACTGGCTCTTGGTGAAACTGTTTAGTGATTATGTGATTTTGTGCCCTCTCACAAGTTCTTCCAGGGCCTGCTCCAACCCCCACTCCACCTCCAACTCCAGAAGCCACTGCCTTCTTCACACCTACTCCCCATCAGTATGGTAACACCCAAATGCTCTGGCTCTATCAAAGTACACACCCAGCTCTCCTTCCTGATAAACCAGTATATGCATAATCTTCTTTTGGGGAAAATACCTTTTAACCAGTAACTTTTGTGTCTTATTCCAAAGGAATTAATTTTTGTTGCAGGACTTTTCCTTGGTTCAGCTAAAGGGAGGGTCTTTGTCACATGGCCCTGAAAATTTAGGCTCGCAGGTGATTTGATGGGTGAGTAAGTCACAGTTTTATTGGGTGAAAAGGGAAAAAGGAAAACAGGGACCCTCTGCAAAGCTGGAGGCCCTGCTGTTGTGCTTCCCACCTCCCAGTTTGAATCCCAGGTTCCACCCAGGAAGAGGAGGGGCCAGGCTCCTCCCCACTGCAAACGGGGTGAAATGTACACCCCAGTGTACATTCCTCCCAGTGTGCAGGCCAGTTGGAGTTTTGCCAGGGAGCCCTTCCCGCCTGGCTGTCTCATTATGACACTATCTGGCAAGCTGATGAAAAATTATACATGTAAACAATGACCTTCTGGTGAGGCTGGCCTTAGTTTATACTTAAAAATTTCTGAATTGTTTTATTGTCTGACTTAGTATCTTTGACTTGTGAAGCAGACCTCAGCCAGGATCCATGGAAAATTCTAATTTTTTTTAAGGGAAAATCATTTCTTGTTGGGAAGGCTTGCAGTATCTCACAGCCAAGAGGATTCAGATTTTGGTTCTCTGGGAAATTAACAAGGATGACAAACACTCCTGGAAGAGATGATAAATTGAGGAAGAGGGTGGCATTCTGTGTTGTGAATTTCATTTGGATGAATATACAATAAGCCCTTTGTGTTATACAAAAAGATTTACTGCTATTTGATTGAAATCTAAAAATCTGCAGCAGCTAGGTACCCTAGCCAGGATCTTCTGCTCCTCTAGAAAAGATCAACTCATATCTAAAAGATTTTATCACTTCTTATGGGCCATGAGGGTGTTCACAAATAGCCATAGCAAATCCAATATTCTCAGGAAGAGACAGTTCGGACTGGTTTTGCTCTGTGTTCAGCCTTTTAATGTTTACCAATTCTGAGAAGCACAGAGGTATTTTTGCACATTTCCAACAATACCTGGGCTCTGCTTTTCATGCATTATTTCTTACTACGTGCATTTGACTACAACACAACACGTTTACCCTTTGCCCCACTGTTACAGAATGTTATGATCTTCGATACAGCTTACCTGGTGCCTGGAGATATTTGTTTTATGTGTGTGTTTGTGTTAAGGGATGGAGAGCTAGGGTACAGGGAGTCAGGGAACTAGGGAGGTTGAAGTGGCAAAAACTTTTTTGCTGCTGTTTTTTTTTTTTCAAATAATATGTTCAAGTAGCTTGGCCTGACAGTCAATTTCTGAAATACCTGGCAAAACCCATCCTCTCTCTTTTTCTTTTACATTTGGAGCCAAATATAACCAGTCAGGCCTGGCTCCATACCAGAAAAATAAAGGTCTGCCTACAGAATGTGGGAGTAGCCCCCAAATCTCCTTGTTTTGGAGGTGTAGCTCTTTTGTTTTTATTATTCTTTGAAATATGTCGTTTAAGTATCTTGTCAAAATGTATATATATTATCTAGTGGTGGGGTGAGTAATGCATTAAACTACCATCAGCAGCTTAGGAGATAGTTCAAGAGATTAAGCAAGCAGATAAGACCTTAAGGAGAAATGTGATACATGCTTTGGTGGAAAGTGGCAAGAGAATGGTCTGGAAACTGTAATTATAATGAACACTACCATTCCCATCACTACTATCCCTATTGCATCATCACTCCCTATTGAATGATTAATATGTGTTTGGTGTTCTACGGACATTATTTCATTCCCTACTATAGCCCTGTGGAGTGGATACCACCATTATCTCAATTTTACAGGTGAGAAAACTGAGGCTCAGAGAAAGCAAAGTAATTTACACAGTGTTTCTCAAATAGAAGGTATGAATTCTAGCCCAAGTCAAGTAGGAGGTAAGTACTCCTGTGGGGAAGCAATCTGATCAGTAGGCATGGAATAAACATTCCCTTCTAGATTATTTTGTTCATGTATGGCTCAGCTTCCAGTCTTGATTGGGAAAACATGAACAAACTGAAAAACTCAAATGCTACAAGTCTTATCAATCTGGGGAGTGGGCTCAGGATTCACAGAGCCCAGGTTGGGTTGGGCACTTACACCAGGAAACCTTGTAAATCGTGGGAAAAAAACAAATATGATGATGCAAATGCAGAATTTCACTGTAAGTATCTTAAATCCAAGCTGTAAGAGCTCCCTACTCTGTTACAGATGAATTAAGATTGTTTCCTAATTGCATGACTGAGGGTAAACCACTTTATTTCTTAACTCTTAGTTTCTTCTTCTGTAAAATGAAGTTAATAATACCTCTTAGAATTGTTGAAAGTATCAGTGTATGTGAAAGTGCTTTGTAAACTGTGCAGGAAGATGTATAGATATGCAGATTATAACAGATGGGTCATAATAGAAATCCCATTTCTTTATCAAGTATATACTTTGTTGCTTGAATTCAATGAGTGACACCAAGGATCGAAAAGGAAAAGGATACTAGTAGCTCTCACAGGTCTTCCTGCTCTGTTTGGTTTATGCAAATAGTCTTTTTTTAATTTTTATTTTATTTTATTTTTTTTGAGACAGCTTCTCCCTCTGTCACACAGGCTGGAGTACAGTGGTGCAATCACAGCTCACTGCAGCCTTGACCTCCCAGCTCAAGCAATCCACCCACACCAGCCTCACAAGTAGCTGGGACAACAGGCATGAACCACCCCACCCGGCTAATTTATTTTTATTTTTTGTAGAGACAGGGTCTCCCTATGTTGCTCAGGCTGGTCTTGAAATCCTGGGTTCAAGCAATCCTCCTGCCTCAGCCTCCCAAAGTGCTGGGACTATAGGCATGAGCCACCGCGCCTAGCCTATGCAAGTCTTTATATACTCTCAAATGCACACACTCATGTAAACTGGCTTGCGTTTGGTTTCTGATGGAAGCTTTGTTTCTCTGGAACATGCAAACATTATGAGTGGCTAAGGAAACTGCAGCAGTGCCATAGTTTGAATTGATGGGAATCAGAAAATGATGCCCCCGAATATGACACTTTGACATGCTGAACTAAAGAAGCAGCCTCAAGGTCTCTCTCTGACCTTTCCCTGCCTCCCTGTCTCTCTGTCCTCTTTCCCAAAGCATTGGGAAGGACTCTGTCTGGAATTTCCTTAGCTGATTAAGAAAACTTCTTTCCAGAAGAAATGCAATTGTCTTAAGTCACTCTCCCTAGGAATCTTATCAAATAACTGGGAAAGATTAACCAAGTGAGAACAGAAAAGACTAGAGGTCATTATCCCACCCAGGTAGACTTTTCATCTATTCTTTTGAGGGCAGCTCTAAGAGATTAATCTGAGGTTCCTTATAAAAATATTCCAGCAAAGCCAGCTAAAAAAAAGCCCGTATGATCAATCACTATTCTTGCTGTACTTTGTGCAAATAATCAGGCTAAGTTTATGAAACTAATTTTATTTTTACAAACAAATTGGTCTTACTGTGATTATAGTTGTCAGAAATAGGGGGACTGGAGAGAGAAAATTAGGTTTCAGAAGAAAACTATAGTGCACCTGTTATTAGATTCTATTCCTGTCCATTATTTTTGAGTTTTTATTATCTGGACTGAATTCTGAATTCTTAGTTTGTTCTAATAATCTCACCGTAAGTCCCCAAAGTAACGTTTTCAATTTTTCTCTCACCCTTCTGATTCGAAATCACTAGAAATTAAAAACTGCCTTTTGTTCCCTGAGGCCCACAAGCCAAAGCTGGTCAATTTGGCTTTAAAGAAAAATCACCACGACAGCTTCTATTTGGACAAACTTTGTGACAGGGAAACTATAAACCAGAAAAATCTGTCAGATTGCCACCACCTGATTTTGCTCCAACTATAGATGCTTGAATCCCAAATCTAGTAATCTTCTCCACTGACTGCCCTCCAGATTCTAAATAAACTAGCTTATAGACTGCTCTAGACATTAACTTTTGTTTTTCTTCTGTTTCCATAAAAATGTGTCTTATTAAAAAATCCTCTTTGCCTACACTATACAGAGATAAAACTTTTATGGGATCCTGGAAAACACCACCTCCTGAATTGAGACACAACTGTTTAATTAGATTGACCTATTCCCAGCAATGGGAGATTGGTTTGAGGGACCCTTTGCCATTTAGCTACAAACTCGATTTTTCTCTCTACAGCCACCAACTCAGCTTTAAATGTATGAAATTTCTAGGGAAGTTTCAGTCAGGGGAATGTTGGTGTTCAGAAAATGATACCCCAAAATATGGCACTTTCACATGCTGAACTAAAGAAGCAGCCTCAAGGTCTCTCTCTGACCTTTCCCTGTCTCCCTGATGCTCTTTCCCTATTCTTCAGAGGGTGGTTCTGAGAGATTACCTGGGGGACTTCATCTGCATAATGAGACAAACTTGGTTTATAGTGAAGTTTTGCCCCTCATCTTTCCATTGTCTCAGGCCATTGTTCTTTGGGCTTATTCATTTCCCCTGAAAATCATTTCCTTCTACATCTCCCTCTCCCCTTCCCCTATGAAGAAGGGTATATAAGCATGTGGACCTCCTTGGGTTATTGAGTAATCATTCTCCCGTGATTCCTCCATGCTATGCACTTTAAATAAATTTTGTATGTGTTTCTCTCCTATTAATCTGCTTTTTGTCAGTTCATTTTCAACAAACCTTCAGTGAGTGAAGAGGAAGCTTTCCTGCCACCCCTACAGAATGCAGATCATTTATATTCCTCTCTGACACTAGTAGATGGAGGATGTCAGGGTCCTGTACATCAGAGATAGGGAGAAACTATGACTGATACTTATAAGCTGAGGGTCTCAGAGAAATATTTCTAACAGTCCAACAACTCTATAGGCACATTCATTTAGTTTCTGCATTGTGGTGAGATGACATACTCTTCCCAGTGCTGTCTCTGAGATAATTTGGGAAGTAACTACATTTATCTTTGGTAACTCTAGCCCTTCCTTTAAAAAATAATAAATACCACATATTGAGCATTTTCCATGTGCCGAGAAGTGTATTATATGTTTTACCCAGGCATATATAATCACATGTAATGTTTATCACAAGTCTGATGGGCCATTTTCATTGAGTGCCTCCTGTGTTATGTACTTTCTGTACCTTACCTTATTTAATCTTCACAGTAACTTTATGAGATTGGTGTTACTATTGTTTCTATTTTATAGATAAGGTTACTAAGAGTTAGTGGAATTGTTGTAGGAGTTATTAAGAAATTATTTTAGGCAGATAGAGAGGAAAAGGGGTCCTTGGGAAGTTTTCATTTTTTAAAGCATCTTTCTTGTAAAGTCCTGGCTCTTAGAGCCCAGCTGGCAACCTTTGATATGCAAATGTAGGCTATTAGAAACTGGGTCCACCCAAACATGGCGATTCCTGCAGGCTTCTTGCCCTTGCTGACAAGTGCCTGGCAACATGGCTGCCCCCACATATCCCCACGTGTGTAGAACATCATGGCGCCCTACATTTGCATATTAATAGGCTGGGGTGGGAGGGCCAGTTTTTTCGTGGGCTATGTGAATGACATACCTGGTCAAACCAATCCCCTGAGCCCTGTGCAAATCAGATACCGCCTCCTCCAGCCTCTACATATACCTGGCTCATTTCTGCCCCACTTGGGGTCTCCTCTCTTGGCTTTGGAGCACCCCCCGCTCTGTCTCTGTACAGGGGAGCTTCTTCTTTCTTTCTCTTCCCTTCTTTCTTGCCTGTTAAATTCTCTGCTCCTTGAAACCACTCCACATATGTCCATGTCGTTTTATCTAAACCAGCATGAGGACCAAGAACCCTGGTGTTCCTCTACTCATTGGAGCCATATCAGAATGAAATGATTTGCTTAAGGTCACACATGTAGAAAGTAGTAGAACTGAAATTTGAAATCTGGCTTTCAAGGAAGAAGTTGAGTCTTATTCATACTAAGATGTAGTATTGGGTTTAGGAAGATGGGGAGAAGAGAGAAATATCCGGCTCAAGTGGAATATTTTATTTATCCAATCATTCATTCAACTCCTTTCTTCAAGTCATTCAGGCCAAAACTCTTGGAGTAATCATCATCATCACATCCATATCTAGTATATCAGTGAATCTTTAAAAATAGATCATATACAAAAGCCAACACCACTCCACATGTTCACTGCAACCACCTTGGTCTATGCTACTATCATCTCTTATCTGGATGACGGCAACATCTGCCTTCTTTTGCTCTAGTCCTTTATGGCAGACATTGCTAGCTGTCTATAAAAACTCATTTGACCCTTCTTCAAATAAATACACCTGAATGAACATCTGTCTGGCTGGACTACATTCCCTAGCCTTGATTGTTGTTAAATATGCCCATGCGACTAAGTTTTCATCAATAGAAGTGAGCAGAAATGACGTGTGCCATTTCTGAGTCAGTGACTTGTGATATTTGGGCTTGCTTCCTCTATAGCCTGTTCTTATTCTCTCTGCTAGAACCTGGATATCTTGACAATATGGCTTTGACTTTGCAGACCGTGACAAGGCCCTAGGTGATGGTCTTGGAAACAACTTGGAAATAATATGTGCCCATGAATCACCATAAGCAAGGGACCTTAGCTATAGATTAGAACAGTTTGCATCAGGGCTGTTAAGTAAGAGAGAAAACAAACTCCTTTATTCTTAAGCTACCATAAGGTTGGGTCCTTTTGTGATAACACCCTAACTTTACCCTAATTAGTATACTCCATACAGTCTGTTCTCTACACAGCATTCAGAATAAACTATTTAAAAAACATATCATATCATGTTGCTTCTTTACTTAAACCCCTCTAGTGGCTCCCTGTTCCTCACAATGTAAAAGCCAAAGTCCATAGAATGACATGTCCAAGCTCCTACCAAGCTCCTATATTACCTCTCTGACTCTTCCCCAATCACTTTCCTGCTGATCTCTTTTCTATCTTTGAACCTGTCAAACACATTCTCACCAAAGGGACTATGCCTTTATTATTCCTTCTGCCTGGGAAAACCTTCCACAGATAGCTGCATGGCTCATTCCCTCA
This sequence comes from Pongo pygmaeus, assembly GCF_028885625.2. Lineage (NCBI taxonomy): Eukaryota > Metazoa > Chordata > Mammalia > Primates > Hominidae > Pongo > Pongo pygmaeus. Next base: position 133,618,183 of record NC_072396.2, on the reverse strand, counting down.
CTTCATTGAAGTCTTGCCTCAGTTACTGCCTTAGTAGAGAGGCTTTTCTGGACCATCCTATATGAAATAGGACCCCCATCACTAACTAGCGGTTTACCAGCCTTAGTTTTTCTCATAGCACTTATCACTAGTTGACATATGTGTTTGTTTGTTACCTGCCTCCTCCATTTGGAATGTGTACTCCATAAAAATACAGAATTTGGTTCACTGCTATTTCCCTAGTACCTAAAAGAATGCCTAGCATGGCTGGGCGCAGTGGCTTATGCCTGTAATTGCAGCTACTCAGGAGGCTGAGGCAGGAGAATTACTGGAACCCAGGAGGCAGAGGTTGCAGTGAGCCGAGACTGTGCCACTGCACTCCAGTCTGGGCGACAGAGCGGGACTCCATCTAAAAAAATTAAAATGCCTAGCACATAGTAGGAGTTTGATAACTATTTGTTGAATGAATGACTTCATTTATTAATATTCCATAATCCTTGAAGTCAGTGATTCTCAAACTTCATTGTGCCTAATAATCACCTGAGTGCTGTGAATGCTGTTTCCTGGGAATATATCCATTCAGATTCTGATTCAACTAATCTTGGGTGGGTCCCAGGAATTTACTTTTTTAAAACATGCACCCATCCATTGTAAACTTCATACAAATGGTAAGGTGACACCTCTTTGAGAAACACTGCACTAGACGGTAAGCTTCATGAGGGTTTTCTCAATAATGTAGTTGCAATGCCTTACTTAGTGCTTCACCCATAGTAGATACTCATTAACAATTTTTATTTTATATTTTTTATTTATTTATTATTATTATACTTTAGGTTTTAGGGTACATGTGCGCAATGTGCAGGTTAGTTACATATGTATACATGTGCCATGCTGGTGCGCTGCACCCACTAACTCGTCATCTAGCATTAGGTATATCTCCCAATGCTATCCCTCCCCCCTCCCCCCACCTCACAACAGTCCCCAGAGTGTGATGTTCCCCTTCCTGTGTCCATGTGTTCTCATTGTTCAGTTCCCACCTATGAGTGAGAATATGCGGTGTTTGGTTTTTTGTTCTTGCGATAGTTTACTGAGAATGATGATTTCGAATTTCATCCATGTCCCTACAAAGGACATGGACTCATCATTTTTTATGGCTGCATAGTATTCCATGGTGTATATGTGCCACATTTTCTTAATCCAGTCTATCATTGTTGGACATTTGGGTTGGTTCCAAGTCTTTGCTATTGTGAATAATGCTGCAATAAACATACATGTGCATGTGTCTTTATAGCAGCATGATTTATAGTCCTTTGGGTATATACCCAGCAATGGGATGGCTGGGTCAAATGGAATTTCTAGTTCTAGATCCCTGAGGAATTGCCGCACTGACTTCCACAAGGGTTGAACTAGTTTACAGTCCCACCAACAGTGTAAAAGTGTTCCTATTTCTCCACATCCTCTCCATCACCTGTTGTTTCCTGACTTTTGAATGATTGCCATTCTAACTGGTGTGAGATGGTATCTCATTGTGGTTTTGATTTGCATTTCTCTGGTGGCCAATGATGGTGAGCATTTTTTCATGTGTTTTTTTGGCTGCATAAATGTCTTCTTTTGAGAAGTGTCTGTTCATGTCCTTCGCCCACTTTTTGATGGGGTTGTTTGTTTTTTTCTTGTAAATTTGTTGGAGTTCATTGTAGATTCTGGATATTAGCCCTTTGTCAGATGAGTAGGTTGTGAAAATTTTCTCCCATTTTATAGGTTGCCTGTTCACTCTGATGGTAGTTTCTTTTGCTGTGCAGAAGCTCTTTAGTTTAATGAGATCCCATTTGTCAATTTTGGCTTTTGTTGCCATTGCTTTTGGTGTTTTAGACATGAAGTCCTTGCCCATGCCTATGTCCTGAATGGTAATGCCTAGGTTTTCTTCTAGGGTTTTTATGGTTTTAGGTCTCACATTTAAGTCTTTAATCCATCTTGAATTGATTTTTGTATAAGGTGTAAGGAAGGGATCCAGTTTCAGCTTTCTACATATGGCTAGCCGGTTTTCCCAGCACCATTTATTAAATAGGGAATCCTTTCCCCATTTCTTGTTTTTCTCAGGTTTGTCAAAGATCAGATAGTTGTAGATATGTGGCGTTATTTCTGAGGGCTCTGTTCTGTTCCATTGATCTATATCTCTGTTTTGGTACTGGTACCATGCTGTTTTGGTTACTGTAGCCTTGTAGTATAGTTTGAAGTCAGGTAGTGTGATGCCTCCAGCTTTGTTCTTTTGGCTTAGGATTGACTTGGTGATGCGGGCTCTTTTTTGGTTCCAAATGAACTTTAAAGTAGTTTTTTCCAATTCTGTGAAGAAAGTCATTGGTAGCTTGATGGGGATGGCATTGAATCTGTAAATTACCTTGGGCAGTATGGCCATTTTCACGATATTGATTCTTCCTACCCATGAGCATGGAATGTTCTTCCATTTGTTTGTATCCTCTTTTATTTCCTTGAGCAGTGGTTTGTAGTTCTCCTTGAAGAGGTCCTTCACATCCCTTGTAAGTTGGATTCCTAGGTATTTTATTCTCTTTGAAGCAGTTGTGAATGGGAGTTCACTCATGATTTGGCTCTCTGTTTGTCTGTTATTGGTGTATAAGAATGCTTGTGATTTTTGTACATTGATTTTGTATCCTGAGACTTTGCTGAAGTTGCTTATCAGCTTAAGGAGATTTGGGGCTGAGACAATGGGGTTTTCTAGATATACAATCATGTCGTCTGCAAACAGGGACAATTTGACTTCCTCTTTTCCTAATTGAATACCCTTTATTTCCTTCTCCTGCCTAATTGCCCCGGCCAGAACTTCCAATACTATGTTGAATAGGAGTGGTGAGAGAGGGCATCCCTGTCTTGTGCCAGTTTTCAAAGGGAATGCTTCCAGTTTTTGCCCATTCAGTATGATATTGGCTGTGGGTGTGTCATAGATAGCTCTTATTATTTTGAGATACATCCCATCAATACCTAATTTATTGAGAGTTTTTAGCATGAAGGGTTGTTGAATTTTGTCAAAGACCTTTTCTGCATCTATTGAGATAATCATGTGGTTTTTGTCTTTGGTTCTGTTTATATGCTGGATTACATTTATTGATTTGCGTATATTGAACCAGCCTTGCATCCCAGGGATGAAGCCCACTTGATCATGGTGGATAAGCTTTTTGATGTACTGCTGGATTTGGTTTGCCAGTATTTTATTGAGGATTTTTGCATCAATGTTCATCAAGGATATTGGTCTAAAATTCTCTTTTTTGGTTGTGTCTCTGCCCGGCTTTGGTATCAGGATGATGCTGGCCTCATAAAATGAGTTAGGGAGGATTCCCTCTTTTTCTATTGATTGGAATAGTTTCAGAAGGAATGGTACCAGTTCCTCCTTGTACCTCTGGTAGAATTCGGCTGTGAATCCATCTGGTCCTGGACTTTTTTTGGTTGGTAAGCTATTGATTATTGCCACAATTTCAGCTCCTGTTATTGGTGTATTCAGAGATTCAACTTCTTCCTGGTTTGGTCATGGGAGAGTGTATGTGTTGAGGAATTTATCCATTTCTTCTAGATTTTCTAGTTTATTTGCGTAGAGGTGTTTGTAGTATTCTCTGATGGTAGTTTGTATTTCTGTGGGATCGGTGGTGATATCCCCTTTATCATTTTTTATTGCATCTATTTGATTCTTCTCTCTTTTTTTCTTTATTAATCTTGCTAGCGGTCTATCAATTTTGTTGATCCTTTCAAAAAACCAGCTCCTGGATTCATTAATTTTTGAAGGGTTTTTTATGTCTCTACTTCCTTCAGTTCTGCTCTGATTTTAGTTATTTCTTGCCTTCTGCTAGCTTTTGAATGTGTTTGCTCTTGCTTTTCTAGTTCTTTTAATTGTGATGTTAGGGTGTCAATTTTGGATCTTTCCTGCTTTCTCTTGTGGGCATTTAGTGCTATAAATTTCCCTCTACACACTGCTTTGAATGCATCCCAGAGATTCTGGTATGTTGTGTCTTGGTTCTCGTTGGTTTCAAAGAACGTCTTTATTTCTGCCTTCATTTCGTTATGTACCGAGTAGTCATTCAGGAGCAGGTTGTTCAGTTTCCTTGTAGTTGAGCGGTTTTGAGTGAGTTTCTTAATCCTGAGTTCTAGTTTGATTGCACTGTGTTCTGAGAGACTGTTATAATTTCTGTTCTTTTACATTTGCTGAGGAGAGCTTTACTTCCAAGTATATGGTCAATTTTGGAATAGGTGTGGTGTGGTGCTGAAAAAAATGTATATTCTGTTGATTTGGGGGTGGAGAGTTCTGTAGATGTCTATTAGGTCTGCTTGGTGCAGAGCTGAGTTCAATTTCTGGGTATCCTTGTTGACTTTCTGTCTCATTGATCTGTGTAATGTTGACAGTGGGGTGTTAAAGTCTCCCATTATTAATGTGTGGGAGTCTAAGTCTCTTTGTAGGTCACTCAGGACTTGCTTTATGAATCTGGGTGCTCCCGTATTGGGTGCATATATATTTAAGATAGTTAGCTCTTCTTGTTGAATTGATCCCTTTACCATTATATAATGGCCTTCTTTGTCTCTTTTGATCTGTGTTGGTTTAAAGTCTGTTTTATCAGAGACTAGGATTGCAACCCCTGCCTTTTTTTGTTTTCCATTTGCTTGGTAGATCTTCCTCCATCCTTTTATTTTGAGCCTATGTGTGTCTCTGCACGTGAGATGGGTTTCCTGAATACAGCACACTGATGGGTCTTGAGTCTTTATCCAATTTGCCAGTCTGTGTCTTTTAATTGGAGCATTTAGTCCATTTACATTTAAAGTTAATATTGTTATGTGTGAATTTGATCCTGTCATTATGATGTTAGCTGGCTATTTTGCTCATTAGTTGATGCAGTCTCTTCCTGGTCTCACTGGTCTTTACCTTTTGGCATGATTTTGCAGTGGCTGGTACCGGTTGTGCCTTTCCATGTTTAGCGCTTCCTTCAGGAGCTCTTTTAGGGCAGGCCTGGTGGTGACAAAATCTGTCAGCATTTGCTTGTCTGTAAAGTATTTTATTTCTCCTTCACTTATGAAGCTTAGTTTGGCAGGATATGAAATTCTGGGTTGAAAATTCTTTTCTTTCAGAATGTTGAATATTGGCCCCCACTCTCTTCTGGCTTGTGGAGTTTCTGCCGAGAGATCTGCTGTTAGTCTGACGGGCTTCCCTTTGAGGGTAACCCGACCTTTCTCTCTGGCTGCCCTTAACATTTTTTCCTTCATTTCAACTTTGGTGAATCTGACAATTATGTGTCTTGGAGTTGCTCTTCTTGAGGAGTATCTTTGTGGCCTTCTCTGTATTTCGTGAATCTGAATGTTGGCATGCCTTGCTAGATTGGGGAAGTTCTGGATAATATCCTGCAGAGTGTTTTCCAACTTGGTTCCATTCTCTCCGTCACTTTCAGGTACACCAATCAGACGTAGATTTGGTCTTTTCACATAGTCTCATATTTCTTGGAGGTTTTGCTCGTTTCTTTTTATTCTTTTTTCTCTAAACTTCCCTTCTCGCTTCATTTCATTCATTTCATCTTCCATTGCTGATACTCTTTCTTCCATTTGATCGCATTGGCTCCTGAGGCTTCTGCATTCTTCATGTAGTTCTCGAGCCTTGGTTTTCAGCTCCATCAGCTCTTTTAAGCACTTCTCTGTATTGGTTATTCTAGTTATACATTCTTCTAAATTTTTTTCAAAGTTTTCAACTCTTTGCCTTTGGTTTGAATATCCTCCCGTAGCTCGGAGTAATTTGATTGTCTGAAGCCTTCTTCTCTCAGCTCGTCAAAGTCATTCTCCATCCAGCTTTGTTCCATTGCTGGTGAGGAACTGCGTTCCTTTGGAGGAGGAGAGGCGCTCTGCTTTTTAGAGTTTCCAGTTTTTCTGCTCTGTTTTTTCCCTATCTTTGTGGTTTTATCTACTTTTGGTCTTTGATGATGGTGATGTACAGATGGGTTTTTGGTGTGGATGTCCTTTCTGTTTGTTAGTTTTCCTTCTAACAGACAGGACCCTCAGCTGCAGGTCTGTTGGAGTACCCAGCCGTGTGAGGTGTCAGTCTGCCCCTGCTGGGGGGTGCCTCCCAGTTAGGCTGCTCGGGGGTCAGGGGTCAGGGACCCACTTGAGGAGGCAGTCTGCCCGTTCTCAGATCTCCAGCTGTGTGCTGGGAGAACCACTGCTCTCTTCAAAGCTGTCAGACAGGGACCTTTAAGTCTGCAGAGGTTACTGCTGTCTTTTTGTTTGTCTGTGCCCTGCCCCCAGAGGTGGAGCCTACAGAGGCAAGCAGGCCTTCTTGAGCTGTGGTGGGCTCCACCCAGTTCGAGCTTCCCAGCTGCTTTGTTTACCTAAGCAAGCCTGGGCAATGGCGGGCGCCCGTCCCCCAGCCTCGCTGCCGCCTTGCAGTTTGATCTCAGACTGCTGTGCTAGCAAGCAGCGAGACTCTGTTGGCGTAGGACCGTCTGAGCCAGGTGCGGGATATAATCTCCTGGTGTGCTGTTTTTTAAGCCCCTCGGAAAAGCGCAGTATTCAGGTGGGAGTGACCCGATTTTCCAGGTGCCATCTGTCACCCCTTTCTTTGACTAGGAAAGGGATCTCCCTGACCCCTTGCGCTTCCCGAGTGAGGCAATTCCTTGCCCTTCTTCGGCTCGCGCACGGTGCGTGCACCCACTGACCTGCGCCCACTGTCTGGCACTCCCTAGTGAGATGAACCCGGTACCTCAGATGGAAATGCAGAAATCACCCGTCTTCTGCGTCGCTCACGCTGGGAGCTGTAGACCGGAGCTGTTCCTGTTCGGCCATCTTGGCTCCTCCCCAACAATTTTTAAATGGACAATCTTTTCAATGAACAAATAGTAATTGCACTTTCTTAGTTTCCAGGCACTCTGAGAGATGATGAGATCACCCTAGTGGAAGCACCTTAAACTTTACACTTATTTGTCCAACAATAGTCCCTGAGGCCTGGGAGTCTACTCAATGCTGCTATAATGTGAACTAAGTTATCCTTTAAGACAGTGCTTCTCAAATTTTAATAGGTACTGGAATCACCTGAGTATCTTGTTAAAATGCAAATTCTGATTCACTGGCCTGGGATATGCTTGGGATTCTGCATTGCTTACAAAATCCTAGGTGATGCCATTGCTGCTGGCCCATCAACTGCACTTTGAATAGCAAGGATTTAAGCTAAAAAAGGATAGTGGGCTTAGCTAGCCAGATGATTACTGCTTTCCTGGGGCTACTTGCTCCTCTGCTGCAGAGAAATTTTTTTTGCCTGAAGCTCAATGGAAGCTGCCTAATTTTCAAGCTCTACCAACAACTATACATGTTTTAATTAAAAAGACCTTCAAACAATTAAGATAGAGCATCCAGGGCGACTGTAACATTCATGGATGTAAATTGTGTTGTTTTTCTGAGGGAGATGGAATAATGTTTGTGTCTTAGTTTAATTAAAAAATGAAAGAAAGGAGGCTTCATAGGTGACAGACAGATGCCTGAAAGTGCTACAGAGATCTCGGATGAAATAATTTTGTTAATTGAGCAAGACTTAGGCACAGTACAACTCTTAATTTAGGCTACCTGTGTGGGATAATTTGATTGGGAGGATAATGCCTTCTTCACCTTTTCCAGCCTTTCAAGAATCCTAAATTTCCCACTGTCTTCTGCTTATTTTGGCAAGACAAAAATAATTTTCACTGTCACTTAATTCTTTCGCCTTAATGCATTTAGATTCCAGAAGTTCACTCAGACAATGTAAATGGCCCCAAATTAGGAAAACATCAATTACTTTACAGTCATGAACACCTTAGGGCAGGGGCTTTTACCTCTAGGGCTTCTTGTTCAGGCTTCAGGGAAACTTTGAACTCCCCCAGATTTCATAAAAGTTGTGTGTATATACCTGTGTGTGTGTGTGTGTGTGTGTGTGTGTGTTGTCTTTTTTTTTTTTTTCCAGGGAGGGAGTCCATAGCTTTTAGAAGATTCTCAGATGGGGTCTGTGATTCCCCATAGGTTAAAAATCTTAGATATGCAGATAACAGAGATTAGGACAGGGGGTTTTTAATGGTAGGGTAGAGAAATATACAACACTTTATTTCAGTTTGTTTTGTTTTGCTTTACATTTCTTTCTGTCCATTAGATTATGCCCTCCTCGAGAGAAAGCCATACTCATCTGTTAATCTCTGATGCCCAGAATGGTGTCTAGCACAGAAGAAGTATTCAATACGTGGTTTCAAAATAAGCAATGAAACTAGGTCAGGAAGGGACCTGGGAAATAGGATGAAAAGGGAACTCAAGAAGCAGGGATCATTGAAACACTGGGCTCTGGATAGCTAAGTGAGGCTGAGATGAACATGGACAGAGAAGACAGGACTGGAAAGGTACCCAGAAAATACTTCAGTGGGTTGATACTTTTTATAGGGCTCAACTGCATATACACATATTCTTTTTGGGGGATCGTTCTCAATGGGAGGTAAAATCCAAGTCTAACATCTCAGCTTTTTCCTTCTTGTTTCCTAGTTAAGATGTGCTGTTCAATCAATAAAACTGAATAATTTAAATTCAATATCACTCTGTCACTATCAATAATACTTTTGTGAGTGATGTAGTACTGTGGTAATTCAATTTGTTAGTCACTGCCACACTTTCACATGACAGTCTGCTGAAGTTGTAAACTTAATTTACTCTAGGCACTTGACACAAGTAACATTGATGGATTTTATCTTTAAAAATATTGATTTCTTCCCAAAAAGATCTCCTCTATATTTGTGCTTATAGAATAAACAAGCACCTGTCTGGTTAAGAAAAACTTTTTTTAAGCTAAGGAAGCTTCCTCTTTGGTTTTAAGCAGTTCTTTGCTGAACAACTTAAAACTCAGAACCTTAGGGCTAGGAGAGACCTGGAATTTTGTGTTGCCTTGTCTGACCATTTCCAGGGGCAGCTTTTTATCCTCTAGGGTAGCAGAGTCCAATGCTGGATAGTTCTCATGGTTAGAAAGTTCTCCACAGTGAGAGAAAACCTACTCTTCTGCAACTTTGACTCATTATTGGTTTTCCTGAGTGACATATTGTAAATCTGTTCACCAACTGCTTGCTGGGCTTTTCATATATTTAAACGCTGTTTGCATGTATATCCAAGATTTTTCTGGTCCAGGTTAAACATTCCTAGTACTTTCAACTTGTTTTCATTTGACAGGGTTTCTAGATCACCTCACAGTCATGGTCATTCTCCTCTGGCTGTACCACAGTAGTTGACCAGTCTTTTAAAATGTACAATCCAGGCCAAACACAGTACTCCTGATGAGTTCTAAATGGATTGAATTTCACATAGACTTTTTTTAAATGATGCTATCAAACCACTGTTCAACTCCCTAAAAGTAAAATTAATGAACTATATATTGTCATTACTTGTCTCTCTTTGTTATTTGACTCCCTTTGTTACATTAAATTTTACATTTGGCTCATTTTTCCATAATGAATAGTTTGCATGTGAATAAAATGACCAACTTAAAATAAACAAATAAAAAGTATGTATTCACTAGCAGTTATATTATAAATAAATACATTTATAATCAATCTCTCATTATACCTGTTCTTCTCTTTCATAGAAAGCACTTATAAGTAAGTGTAATCGATTATATCTTTAAGCTTCTTGGCATTCTCAGGTTCATAGATTAATTGGGGAAAACTGTCCATTTTAATAAGCTTTGGTTTTTTGTCCCATTCTTTAAAATGTTTTTTATTATGGAAAACTTCAAACATTTACCAAAGTAGAAAACATGAACCCGCATGAACTCATCACCTAGGTTCAACAAATATCAGTTCATGGCCAACCTTGTTTCATTTATATAACCTCACTCCCATACCCAGAATTACTTTGAAGCAAGTCCAAGGCATAATTTCATCTTAAATATTTCAGTATATATTTCTAAAAGATATAAGCTCATTACAAAAATAATATTCACAATATCATTATCATGCCTAAAAAATTAACAGTTGTCATCAAATAATATAGGCAGTATATACATGATCTTGACTTTCTCATAAATTTTCTTTTAAATTTGTTTGAATAAAGATCCAAATAAGGTTCCTACACTGCAATATTGCAACTAGAGAAGAGAGAGGAACCTAAAAATTAAATGAGACTTAAGAGGCATAAAAACTCTCTCTCTCTCTTCTATCTCTCTCTGTCTCTAACTTTCTCTAACTCTCTCTCTCTCTGTCTTTCTCTCTCTCTCTCTCTCTCTCTCCTATCTTTATCTCTCTCTCTCTCTAACTTTCTCTAACTCTCTCTCTCTCTCTCTTTCTCTCTCTCTCTCTCTCTCTCCTATCTTTATCTCTCTCTCTCTCAGTCTGGATTTTGCTGATTGCATCCTAGTAGAATCACTTAAAATATTCCTTTACCCTCTATTTGCTAGAAATTGGTAGTTAGACACTTGAATTCAGCTTTCATCTTTTCACAGGAATACTTGATAGGTGAGGTTATGTGCTTCTATCAGAAAGCATGTAATGTCTATTTGTCGGTCTTTTTGTGATGTCAGCAGCCACTGAGGCTCATTGCCTAGATCCATAGGGATTATGAGACGGAGATATCCTAGTACTATCAAAACTTCTTCAATTATTAGTTGGAATACTTTTATAAATACGAACTTGCCCTTATCAGCTGTTTGGTTTTAGTGGAGTACATATCATACAAGAATGGCAGGATGACTTCTTCATTCTTTCTCTTTATTTACTAGTTTTTAAAAGAATGAGTTGGTTCACTAGCATTCTCCAACAGTGACCAGTGAGTTTTGTTTTACTGTCATCAGTAACTCGTACCTTTAATGAACTTTATGTGTTTCAATCCATTGCAGTTATTATTTCTACTGATGATAAAATTGTTTCAACTTTGGTCACTTGGAGCCCCTTCATGTTGACTCTTGAGTCCTTTTACATGACTCTGTTTTGATAGCTTCCTTGCTATCTGATATGACAAGGTGATCCAGTTTCAACTTGAACATGACAAGGTGATCCAGTTTCAACTTGAACATTTGTCCCAGACCTCTACTTTCTCCAAGGAGCCCTGATTCCTTTTAGTGATAAAGGATATTTAGAGATGACAATCTTGGTGCTAGGGTTGCTCATTGCTATTGGGCTAGTCAGTGTTTCTAGGGCTTTTTCAGTGGACAGAACTAGGATATATATATATATTTTTTGACAGGATCCTACTCCCATCGCCCAGGCTGGAGTATAGTGACTGGATCACAGCTCACTGAAGCCTCAACTTCCCGGGCTCGGATGATCCTCCCACCTCAGCCTCCTGAGTAGCTGGCACTACAGCTGTGTGCCACCATGCCCAGCTAAGTTTTTGTACTTTTAGTAGAGACAGGGGGAAATTTTTTTGGTTTGTTTTGTTTGAGATGGAGTCACCCAGGCTGGAGTGCAGTGGTGCAATCTTGGCTCACTGCGACGTCCACCTCCCGGGTTCAAGCAATTCTCCTGCCTTAGCTTCTGGAGTATCTGGGATTATAGGTGCCTGCCACAATGCCCGGCTAATTTTTGTATTTTTAGTAGAGGTGGGGTTTCATCATGTTGGCGAGGCTGGTCTTGAACTCCTGACCTCAAGTGATATGCCCACCTCAGCCTCTCAAATTGCTGGGATTACAGGTGTGAGCCACCATGCCCGGCCAGAAATATTTTTAAAATGTAAAACACATCATGGGTTTTTAGGATAGTTCTAACTCAAATTTAGGACTTCAGGGTTTTTACTTGATGCCATTGATCCAATGTCTGTATGTCCCTTTTTCTATGCTAAAAATCAATTAGAAGGCTAGTGAAAACAGTTTAAGATTTTTAAAATTAATCCTGTCCTTAAGATGTATCCCACCAGGAATGGACAGTCAAATAGCTGCATTTAAAAATCACTAGAAATAGTTGCTCTCTGGGTTGTTATGGCATCATTAAAAATTTAATTTACTCTTATACCTATATAAAATATTACAAAGAACCAGACTCACAATTCTAAAAAATAAGGTATATTTAGAGAAATCTAACTTCTATCCTTGTCCCCTCTGCTATGTTCCCTCCCTTCCCTATAGATAACCATTTCAAAAGTATTTTTAAAAAGTAAACATTTCCTACAGTCTAATATACATGTATGAAAGAGAACACGTCATAGACATATAGTGCAATGAGTTATCATGAAGTGAAAACATCACAATACCACCACATACTTGCTTAGGAACTAAAACATCACTAGAACACCCAGAAGTTCCTCTCATGTATTCTCGATCACCATTCCTTTCTTCCTCCCCAAAGCAAATACTGTCCTTACTTCTAAAATTATTGATTTGTTTGCCTTACTATTTGTCCTTCATATAAGTGGAATCATATGGTATACATTCTTTAGGGTCTAGTTTTTTTCATTCAATACTATGCTTGTGAGATTCATCCACAGTGTTTCATGGAACAGTCATGTATTCATTTTTATCATTGTAATGTCCATAATTTATCCTTAGTAATGTTGATAGACATTTGGGTTGTTTGCAGGTTTTGCCTATTAAAATTTATGCTTCTATGAACATTCTTGTAAATGTGTTTTGTTTCTGTTAGGTATACACATAGGAGTGGAATTGCTAAGTGATAAGAATATGTATATATTCAAATTTAGCACATGCTGTCAGTTTTCCAAATAAATCATACCAATTTAAAGTCCCACTAGTAGGTATGAGCATTCTCTTGCTTTGCATCCCATTTAGGAAGAAAGTATATCTCTCAAATTATTTAGGTATCACAATTAAGTTCCTAGTCATTATTTCTTGTGTTTTGTAATTACATGGGCCCATAATTTGCAAATAATAATGATTTAAATTTCCTTTTAGGGAGGATGTGGAGCAAGATGCAATAGAAAGCTCCACTGATCATCTTCCCACAAGGACACCAATTTAACAACTATCTGCACACAAAAAGCAACTTTGTAAGAACCAAAAATGAGGTGAACACTCATAGTACCTGGTTTTTACTTCATATTGCTTCATATTGCTGAAAGAGTCACTGAAGAGGTAGGAAAGAAACAGCCTTGAATTGCAAACGCCACCCCTCCCACATCCCTCTGGCTGTGATAGTGTGGTGCAGAGAGTGTTTCTGTGCTCTGGAAAGAGGGAGAGCCAGCAGTTGTGAGGTATGGAACTCAGTGTTGCCCTTGTTGTACCAGAAAGCAAAACTGGACCAAACACCACTGACACCTGCCCACAGAGGATGCATTAAACCAGCCCTAGCCAGAGGAGAATCACTGATTCCAGCAGTTGGAAATTAAGTTCTTGGAAATGTTGCCACCATGGGTTAAAGTGCTCTGGGGCCCCAAATAAACTTGAAAGGCAGTCTAGGCCACAAGGACTGCAACACCTAGGCAAGTCCTAGGGCTGCACTGGACCCAGAGACAGTGGACTGCGGGGAGGCACACAACCAGCCAGGGTGGCTAAGGGGATTCTGGCATCATCCGTTTCCTCCCTTAACCACAGGCTGCACAGCTCACAGATCCAAAAGGGAGCCCCTCCTTCTGCTGGAAGAGAGGAGACAGAAGAGTGGGGAGGACTTTGTCTTACATCGTAGATACTGGCCCAGCCACAGCAGGATAGGGTACTGGTCAGATTTGTGAGACCCCCTTTCTAGGCCTCAGCTTCCAGATATTTCTAGATATACCCTGGGATGGAAGGGAACCTGCTCCCTTGAAGCAAAGTACCCATTCATGGCAGGATTAATCACCTGCTAACTGAAGAGCCCTTGGACCCTGAATAACCAGCAGTTATCACTGCTGCAGTACCACTGGTGTAGTACCCAGGTACTACACCAAGGGCCTTCGGTGAGACATTGAGACTTGCTGACTTAAGGTGAGACTCAGCACATTCCCAGCTATGGTGGCTACAAGGCGAGACTCCTTCTGCTTGAGGAAAGCAGAGAAAAAAGTAAGGAGGACTTAGTTTTGCATTTTTGGTACAAGCTCAGCGAGAGAGGGGTACACTACCAAGCGGACGCTTGGGTTCGCCGATTCCAATACTTGGCTCTTGGACAGCATTTCTGGACCTGCCCTGGGCCAGAGGGGAGCCCACTCCCTTGAAAGCTGAGATCCAGTCCAGGCTGCATTCACCACAAGCTGACTAAAGAGTTTTTAGGCCTTAAAGGGAATATCTATGGTAATCTGGTGGTATACCCTGTGGGCCTGAAGTGATGGTGGCCACAGGGTGAAGTTCTGCCTTTGGAAAAGGGAGGGAAGAGTGGATAGGAGTGCATCTTGTGATTTGATTACAAGCTCAACCACAGTTCAATAGAACACCAGGTGAACTTCTAAGGTTTTTGATTCTAGTCCTGAGCTCCCAGACAGCACCTCTGGACCCACGCAGGGCCTGAAGGAACTCACCTCCCTTAAGGGAAAGACATAGGCCTGGCTGTCTTTGCCACCTGCTGATTGTAAAGCCCAAGGGCTTTGAGCAAACATAGGTGGTAGCTAGCAAGTGGTTATTGCAGGACTTGGGCAAGACCCAAGTGGTGTGCTGGCTTCAAGTCTGACCCAGTAATATTCTAGGGGTGGTGGCAACAGGAGTACTTGTTGCATCCCACCCCCAGCTTCAGGTGGCTCAGAGCAGAGAGATTCTGTTTGTTTCAAAGAAAGTAAGGAAAGAGAACAAGAGTCTCTGCCTTGCAATCCAGATAATTTTTCCATATCTTGTCTAAGTCCATCAGGGCAGTACTTCTTTGAGTCTGCAAGAACCACAGTGCCACTGAACTTGGAGCCCCCTCTAAAGCAGATATAGATTAGATCACAACACCCAAGTCCTTTCAAATACCTGGAAAGCCTTCTTAAGAAGGACAGGTACAAACAAGCCCAGACTGCAATGACTACAATAAATACCTAACTCCTCATTGTCTAACACTGAAGAACATTTACTAGCATCAACACCCTCCAGGAAAACATGACCTCACCAAATGAACTAAATAAGGCACCAAGGACCAATGTGGGAGAAACAGAGATATGTCACCTTTCAGACAGAGAATTCACAATACCTGTTTCGAAGAAACTCAGTGAAATCCAAGATAACACAAAGAATTAATAATTCTATCAGATAAATTGAACAAAGAGATTAAAATACTTAAAAAGAATCAAACAGAAATTAGAGAGTTGAAAAATGCAAGTGACATACTGAACAATGCATCAGAGTATTTTAATAGCAGAATTGATCAGTCGGAAGAAAGAATTAGGGAGCTTGAAGATAGGCTATTTTAAAGTGCACAGAGGAGACAAAAGAAAAAAATAATAAAAAACAATGAAGCATGCCTACAGGATCTAGAGAATAGCCTTGAACAGGTAAATCTAAGAGTTATTGACCTTAAAGAGGAGATAGAGAAAAAGATAAGGGTAGAAAGTTTATTCAAAAGGACACTAACAGAGAGCTTTCCAAACCTAGAGAAAGATATCAGTATCGAAGAAGGCTGTAAAACACCGAACAGATTTAACCTAAATAAGACTACCTCAATACTCTACATAATCAAACTCCCAAAGATTGAAGAAAAAAAATTCCTAAAAGCAACAAGAGAAAAGAAACAAATAACATACAATGGAGTTCTAATATGTCTGGCAGCAGAGTTTTCAGTGGAAATTTTACAGGCCAGGAGATAGTGGCATGTCAAATTTAAAGTGCTGAAGGAAATAAACTTTTACCCTAGAATTGTATATCCAGCAAAATTATCATTCAGAAATGAAGGAGAAATACTTTCCCAGACAAACGAAAGATGACAAATTTCATTAATACCAGATCTGTCATACAAGAAATGCTAAAGAGAGTACATCAACCAGAAAGAAAAGAACATTAATGAGCAATAAGAAATCACCTGAATGTACAAAACTGACTAGTAATAGAAAGTACAGAGAAAACACAGAATATTATAACATTGTAACTGTGGTGTGTAAATTACTCTTATCTTAAATAGAAAGACTAAATGATGAAGCAATCAAAGATAATAACTACAACAACTTGTCAAGACATGGACAGTATAGTAAGATGTAAGTAGTAACAACAAAAAGTTAAAAAAGCAGGGAATGAAGTTAAGGTGTAGTCTTTATTGGCTTTCTTTTTGCTTGTTTGCTTATGCAAGAAGTATTAAGTTGTTATAAGCTTAAAGTAATAGATTATAAGATAATATTTGTAAGCCTCATGGTAACCTCAAACCAAAAAAATGTACAACAGATACACAAAAAATAAAAAGGAAGAAACTAAATCATGCCATCAGAGAAAATCACCTTCATTAAAAGGAAGACAGGAAGGAAAGAAAGAAGGAAGATAAGGCCACAAAACAACCTGAAAACAAATAATAAAATGGCAGAGTAAGTTCTTACTTATCAAGAATAATATAAATGTAAATGGACTAAACTGTCCAGCCAAAGGACATAGAGTGGCTGAATAGATGTAAAAAACCCATTGCCTTGTTGCTTACCAGAAACACACTTCACCTATAAAGACACACAGACTGAAAATAAAGAGATGAGAAAAGATATTCCATGCTAATGGAAACAAACAAACAAAAACAAAAGCAAGAGTAGTTATACCTATATCAGAAAAAAATAGATTTCGAGACAAATTATAAGAAGAGACAAAAAAGGTCACTATATAATAATAAAGGGGTCAATTCAGCAAGAGGATACAACAGTTTTAAATTTATATTCACGCATCACTGGAGCACCTAGATATATAAAGCAAATATGATTAGAGCTATAAAGAGAAATAAGCCCCAATACAATAAAAGCTAGACACTTTAACACTCCACTTTCAGCATTGAACAGATCTTCTAGACAGAAAACCGACAAAGAAACATCAGACTAAATCTGCACTATAAACCAAATGGATCCAATAGATATTTACAGAACATTTCATCCAGCAGCTACATAATACACATTCTTTTCCTCAGCACATGGATCATTCTCAAGGATAGGCCATATGTTGATCACAAAACAATCTTAAAACATTCAAAAAAACTGAAAAAATATCAAGCATCCTTTCTGACCACAATGGAATAAAATTAGAAATCAATACCAAGAGAATTTTTGGAAACTACACAAATACATGGAAATTAAGCGATATGCTCCTGAATGACCAGTGGGGGTCAATGAAGAAATTACTAAGGAAATTGAAAAATTTCTTAAAACAAATGATAATGGAAACACAACATACCAAAACCCATTGCATTCAACAAAAGCAGTACTAAAAGGGAAGTTTATAGCTCTGTGTCTACATTAAAAAAGACGAAAAACTCCAAGTAAGCAACCTAACAATGCACCTTAAAGAAATAGAAAAGCAAGAGCAAATTAAGTCCATAATAGTAGGGGAAAAGAAATAATAAAGATAAGAGCAGAAATGAATGCAATTGAATGAAGAAAATAATACAAAAGATCAATGAAACAAAAAGTTGTTTTTTGAAAGTTAAACAAAATAGACAAACTTTTAGCCAGAGTAACTAAGAAAAAAAGAGAGAAGATCCAAATAAATAAAATTAGAGATTAAAAAAGAGACATTACAACTGATATCGCAGAAATTCAAAGGATCATTAGTGGCTAGTATGAACAACTATATGCCAAAACTTAGAAGAATTGGACAAATTCCTAGACACACACAACTTACCAAGATTGAATCAGGAAGAAATCCAAAACCTGAACAGACTAATAGCAAGTAACAAGATTGAAGTCATAATAAAAATTCTCCCTGTAAAGAAAAGCCCGGGACCTGATGGCTTCACTGCTGAATTCTACCAAACATTTAAAGAAAAATTAATATCGATCCTACACAAACTGTTCCAACAAATAGAGGAGGAAGGAATACTTACAAACTCATTCTATGAGGCCAGTGTTACCCTGATACCAAAAACAGACAAAGACACTTTAAAAGAAAGGAAACTACAGGTCAATATCCTTGGTGACTATTGATGCAACAATCCTCAATAAAATATTAGCAAACTGACTTCAAAAAAATATTAAAGAGATCATTCATCATGACCAAGTGGGATTTATTCCTGGGATGCAAGAATGGTTCAACATATGCAAATCAATCATATGATTTGCACATGTGATACATCATATCAACAGAAAGAAGGACAAAAATCGTATGATCACTTCAATTGATGCTGAAAAAGCATTTGGTAAAATTCAATACCCCTTCATGATAAAAACTCTCAAGCAACTGGATTTAGAAGGAACATACCTCAACATAATAAAAGCCATATCTGACAGACCCACAGGTAGTATCATACTGAATGGGGAAAAACTGAAAGCCTTCCTTCTAAGATCTGGAACATGACAAGGATGCCCAGTGTCACTACTGTTATTAAACAAAGTACTGGAAGTCACAGCTAGAGCAATCAGACAAGAGAATGATATAAAGCACATCCAAATTGGAAAGGATGACATCAAATTATCCATGTTAGCAGATGATATGATCTTATATTGGGAAAAACCTAAAAACGCCACAAAAAACCTATGAGAACTAATGAACAAATTCAGAAAAGTTGCACGATACAAAATTAACATATGAATTTCAGTAGCATTTCTATATGTCAACAGTTAACTAACTGAAACAGAAATTTAAAAAATTGTCCCATTTACAATAGCTACAAGTAAAATTAAATACCTGGGAAATAACTAAGGAAGATCTCTACAATGAAAACTATAAAATATTGAGGAAAGAAATTGAGGGTAATATAAAAAATGTAAAAATATTCCATGTTCATGAATTGGAAGAATCAATATTATTAAATTGCCCATACTACCCAAAGCAATCTACAGATTCAATGCAATGCCTGTCAAAACCAATGACATTCTTCACAGAAATAGAAAAAAATTACTAAAATTTATATGGAACTACAAGATCTAAAACAGCCAAAGTTATCCTAAGCAAAAAGAACAAAACTAGAGGAATCACATTACCTGACTTCAAATTATATACTACAGAGCTATAGTTACCAAAACAGCATAGTACTGGCATAAACAGACACATAGACCAATGGAATAGACTGGAGATCTCAGAAACCAATCTGGACATCTATATTGAACCCATTTTTTACAAAGGTGCCGAGAACATACACTGGGAAAAGACAGCCTCTTCAATAAAGGGTGCTGGGAAAACTGGATATCCATATGAGGAAAAATGAAACTAGACTCCTATCTCTCACCATATACAAAAATCAAATCAAAATGGATTGAAGACTTAAATCTAAGACCTCAAACTATGAAACCACTACAAGAAAACATTGGGGAAAATCTCCAGGACATTGATTTGGGCAAAGATTTCTTCAGTAATACCCCATAAGCACAGGCATCCAAAGCAAAAATGGACAAATGGGATCATATCAAGTTTAAAAGCTCCTGCAAAGAAAAGTAAACAATCCGCAAAATGAAGAGACAACCCACAGAATGGGAGAAAATATTTCCAAACTACCCATCTAACAAGGGATTAACAACCAGAATACATAAGAAGCCCAAACAATTCTGTAGGAAAAAAAATCTAATAATCTGATTAAAAAGTGGGGAAAAGATTTGAATAGACATTTCTCCAAAGAAGACATACAAATGGCAAAGAGACATATGAAAATGTGATCAGCATCACTGATCACCAGATAAATCAAAACTACAGTAAGATATCATCCAGTTTAAATGGCTTATATCCAAAAGACAGACAATGAAAAATGCTGATGAGGATGTGGAGAAAAGAGAACCCTTGTACACTGTTGGTGGGAATGTAAATTAGTACAACCACTATGGGGAACAGTTTGGAGGTTCCTTAAAAAACTAAAAATAGAACTACCATGTGATCCAGCAATCCCTCTGTTGGGTATATACTCCCCAAAAAGGAAATCCATATATCAAAGAGATATCTCTACACCGTGTTTGTTGCAGCTCTGTTCATAATAGCTAAGATTTGGAAGCAACCTAGGTGTCTATCAACGGATGAACGAATAAAGAAAATGTGGTACATATACACAATGGAGTACTATTCAGCCGTAAAAAAGAAAAGAGATCCAGTCATTTGCAACATGGATGGAACTGGAGATCATTATGTCAAGTGAAATATAAGCCAGGTATACAAATACAGGCATCATATATTCTCACTTATTTGTGGGATCTAAAAATTGAAATAATTGAACTTAAGGACATAAAGAGTAGAAAGATGGTTATCAGAGGCTGGGAAGCATAGTAGCGGGGTGGGGAGTGGTGCAAGGGGGAGGTGGGGATTGTTAATGGGTACAAAATAATAGAATGAATGAATAAGGCCTAGTATTTGATAGCACAACAGCATGAAAATAGTCAACAATAATTTAATTGTACATTTAAAAATAACTTAAAAAGTGTATTTGGATTGTTTGTAACACAAAGGACAAATGCTTGAAGGGATGAATACCCCATCTTCTATGATGTGATTATTATGCATTGCATGCCTGTATCAAAATATCTCATGTACTTCATAAATATATACACCTGCTTTGTACCCACCAAAATTAAAAATTAAAGAATTTAAAAAGTAAAAAAAAAAATTAAACATGTAACCTTATCTTTTTCCTTTTTCTATTGTCTTAGCTAGGACTTCTAGAACAATTTGAACATTAAAGGCATTAATATGGATCCTTATCTTTGATGGGTTTTTTTAGTGTTTTAACATTAATATGTTAACTGTTGGTTTTTGATAAATAATCTTCAATTTAAGGACATTCTCTTCTGTTTCTAGAATGCTTTGAGAGTTTTTGGCCATGAATTGGTACAAACTTTTAAATATGCTTCTTTGGCAACTATTGAGAATATTATATGAGTTTCTAAATAATCAGCTTGTTTAAAAACACAGCTTTATGAGGTACTGTGCCATATCATAAAATACTTCACACACCATAAAATTCATCCTTTTTAAGTGTAAAATTCAGTAATTTTTAATATATTCCCACAGTTGCACAACCATCATTACTATTTAAATTCAGAATATTTTAGTCACAGAAAAAAAATTACATGTCCATCAGCTGTCATGCCCATTCTTTCCCCTCTCCAGCCCAGGGCAACCACTAATGTGCTTTCTATTTTTATGGATTTGCCTATTATGAAAATTTCATATAAATGGAATCATACAATATGTTTCTTTTTGTGACTAGCTTCTTTCACTTAACATAATGTTTTAAGGTTCATATCCATATTTCAATATTGTAGCACATATCAATATTTCATTCCTTCTTATTGCCAAGTAATATTGCATTGTATGAATATACCACAATTTATTTAATAATCAGTTGATGGACATTTGTGTTGTTTCCATTTCTTGGCCATTATGAATGTTGCTGTTATTAACATTCATGTACATCTTTTTGTGTGGACATATGTTTTTAATTTTCTTGGATATATATCTAGGAGTAGAACTGCTAGGTCATATGGTAAGTCCATGTTTAACATTTTGAGGAAATGCCAAATTGTTTTCCAAATTATGTTACTATTTGATATTCTAACCAGCAATTTATAAAAATTGCAATTACTCCACATCCTTGCCAATGCTTTTTATTGTCTGTCATCTTCATATTAGCGATCGTCATTTTGATTTGCATTTCTTTAATGACCAATGATGTTAAACATATTTTTATGTGCTTATTGGCCATTTGTATATCTTCTTTGGAAGAATAAATATTCATATCATTTGTCCATTTTTAATTGGGTTTTTGTCTTTTTGTTACTGAGTTGTAAGAGTCATTTATATATTTTAGATATGTCCTTTATTAGATATATGATTTGTAAATATTTTTACCCATCTTGTGAGTTATCTTTTCACTTTCTTTGTTTTCTTCTTTGAGTCTGCTTCCTAGAGAATCTTTTCACTTTCTTGATGGTGCTCTTTAAAGCGTGAAAGTGTTTAATTTTGATGAAGTCAAATTTATCTGGTTTTCTTTGGTTGCTTGTGCTTTTGGTGTCATATCTAAGAAACCACTGTCTAATGCAAGGTTATGAAGATTTACTTTTATTTTTTCTCATAAGAATTTTATGGTTTTCGTTGTTAAATTTGGGTATTGGATCCATTTTGACTTAGTATTTGTGTATGGTATTTGGAAGAGGAATACTTTCATTCTTGTGTATGTGGATATCCAGTAGTACCAGCACCATTTGTTGAAAAGGCTATTCTGTCCCTAATGAATGATCTTGGCCCCACTGTTGAAAATTAGTTGACTGCAATGTATAATTTTTTTAGACTTTAAATTCTGTTCCACTGATTTATATGCCTGTCTTTATATCAGTATCACACTGTCTCAATTACTGTAGCTTTGTAGTATGTTTTGAAACCAAGAAGTTTGAGTGGTCCAAGTTATATTCTTCTTTATCAAGATTATTTTGGCTACACATAGTCCTTTGCATTTCTGTATTAATTTTATGATTAGCTTGTCAATTGCAACAAAGAAACCAGCTAGGATTTGCTAGGAATCATGTTGAATCTGTTTATCAGTTTGAGGATTATTGCCATCTTAACACTTTCCCTGTCCCTTCAGTATCGTTCTTTTTTTCTGCCTCTCATTCTTTAGTTGTAGCAGTAGGAAGCTGAGACAGAAATAAATTGAACATTTCTCAAAATGCTGTTATGAAGACAAAATAAAAAATTAACTAAAACTAAATAGGTTAAAAAAACAAAGAATGTAAGTGAACTGGTCAGTTAGCAAGTTGATCATGAAGATGATTGGCAAATTTTGGTGATTTGACTTAGATTTGTGTGGAAAGGAGTTGTATGTGTGGTAGAGGGACATGACATGTCTTTGTGCTGACATTGGGGAGTTTATCTCCTCTTTCTTGGCCTTCTCTGTCCCCCAGGTATAAATTTCTTGCTGTTGTAGTGGGCAAACCCTAAACAACTTCTCCACCCCTTCTTAACTGTGGGCTGAGAAAGATCACTAAACCATGATTGTTAAAACTATGTCTAGAATAAAAATTGTATCTGAATATCAGTTTAAGAAATTACCCTATAAGTAAATTAAATCAGATTAGAGGATAGACATTGTGACATCCAGTTTTGCTTCTTGGAAACTTGTGGGGTTTTTTTGTTATTTTATTTAGCTTTATTTTTGCTCATTTTCCCCTTTTCCCTGTTATTGCAGTTAGATGAAGTTTATGGAAAAGTGATCTCTGGTTGAATGAAACATGATATTATTATATTTCTGTGGCCTTCATTTATAGAACAATTTGTTTGACAGTTATTTCAGTCTAAAGAAATCCCAAAATTTGTTATACTACTGCTAGAATCATTTACATCATTTGATCTCCAGCTATACGTTTATCTTCAAAACATATCAATAAATTTTTGAATTTGGATTTACCACCCCAGGTAATTCTGAAGGCTTGATATGTGTAAAGTATAGAGTGGGCTTTGGGAAATTTGCTTTAGACTATGGCTATGTCTTTTTTCCTGTGCTTTAGGAAGCATTCTGGAAGAGGAGTAGGGATTGAAAGGCCAAATATGTCTGAACATCTAGGCAACCTGGGTGTCCAGCTCATGAGAAAGATATCAAGACCTGGATCCCAGTGATGGATACATGAGACAAAGATTAGGGGTGAGTATTACTAAGCCAGTGGACCTCAAATGTTAGGGTGCATCAGAATCCCCCGGAGGGCTTGTTGAAACACAGATTGCCAGGTTCTAGCCCCAGAATTTCTGGTTGACTAAGTCAGGAGTTGTTAGCAGTGGAAGTTTTCTGAGTTACTGGTGGTGAATCCATAAGAGTCTGCAGCAACCTCAGTTCTTGCCTCCTAAGAAGAAACTATTCAACAGAGGGGCATAAGGCAGAAGAGACCCAGGCAAGCTTTAGAGCCACAGTGAAAGTTCATTAAAAAGCTTCAGAGCAGGAATGAAAAGAAAGTAAAGTATACTTGGAAGAGGGCCAAGCAGGCATCTTGGAGGATAAGTGCCCTGTTTGACCTTGGACTTAGGGTTTTATATGCAGGCATGCTTCCTGTGTCTTGTATCCCTATTCCCTTCATTATTCCCTTGAGGTGAGCTGCCTGCATGTGCAATGGCCTGCTTGCACTTGGGAGGCGAGTATGCACACCTACTCTAGTATGTTTACTAAAGTTTTAGGCGTGCTCACCTGAGGGATTCTTCCCTTTTCCAGTGGAATGCCCCCAGAAGGTCATATACCAGCTAAACTCTGCCAGTTTGCCTCTTAATGTGCATGCTTGAGCCCACTTGCCCAACTTCTGAGATCTTATTGAGAAGCTGCTGATCACCAGTTTCAGGTGTTTCTGTCTGGAAACTTTCCCTAGCACTGGATGTGACCAATTATTATTTTAGAGAGACAGTGTGACAATTGCCTGACCATCACCTGATGGTCGCCACATTCTTGGTGGGGTTGGGGGAGCCCTCTCTTGCCCCACTAATGCCTGGCTAGCTACCTACTGTAACAGAGTGGGCTCTAAAATTTTTCGTTTCTAACAAGTTCAGGTGATACAGATGCTGCTTGTTGGGAATCACGCTTTGAAGTCCTTGTACTAGATTACTATGTCCCTCACTGGCTCTAGCCAAAAATAAACAGTAAGAGAATTTTTCTTCGGAACCCTTCCTTTAGGAACTCACTTCAAGGACACTGAATCATATCTATATGTACACTTACATATGTACACACACGTATACTCCACTAATTTGGCTGTTTGTACCTTAAAGTCAGTGATTGAGTCTTATTTGTTTTTGATTTTCAGGCCCCTAGATAAGCAAATATTTGATAAATTATGCTGTTAATTTTTTTTTCAAAGATTTCATCCAAATAATTCTTAGAGTTTAGTGCTAGGACAGTTAGTTTTTCTGATTCTCCTTGTTATTAGATAATAAATATTGCATAATTTATTCCATATTACTCTTGCATTTGGCTGCCAGGATGCTCAGAATTGTGCACAACTACTTTACCTATTACTAATATATATTTTCTTCTGCAAATAGCTCTATCTTTTCTTTCTTTACTATGAAACATCGGTTCCATTACTCTGGTTTTCAACAGTTCATGTTCGTTCTATCTATATATAATTTTAATTATAGTAGGTCTCAATATTTTACCAAATGTAAAAATAAATCAGTAGAAAAAAATAATTCACTAGTACCTATAATGGGGAAAAGAGCAGTGATGAATATTTTGGCAGTGTCCTTCTGTATACCTGTATGCAGGTACCAATTCCACAACTCATATTCCACCTTCATTGGGGAAGAATAAATATCATATTAGCACTGTCCATCTGCTAGAGTGGGTTTAGTGTGTCTGCTTGTAGAGTAAATGGTACTTATTATCTATGACTTCTTCAGCCCTTTGGCTTAGGGAGGAAAAAGAGCATGAAATAGCTTTCCTGATTGTGAATGCTTAAAAATTCTTAGATCATAACTGGGCCTGATTATTCTAGATACATACTATTTTTTTTCTACATACGGACCTTAGGTTTAAGAGTCCAGGCTGAGGGAGGCTAAGAAGAACAAATATTCAGAAAATATGATATCCTATTTTCCATGGAAGAGCTTTACATAATCAGAGACAATAAAAAAAACTGCATTACTCAAAGAGGGCTTTCCATAATACCCTGTAAAGCATTGGATGCTCTTTAAAATTGACGTATTGATGTCAAGGGAGTGAGCATAATGAACACTGCACAGACATGATCAAGAAATGTGGCCTATGTAAAAAAAAATCTAATTGTTACTTGCTGAACCCATCAAACAAGATACGTTGTCCCACTAGGCAGCCTTACGGAAAGAGCATTGTGATAAGCCACCCTATGCTGCTTATAACAGAAGCTGAAATGAGGCTCTCAGCATCCAGCACATGATATACAGTCTCTATATGTTCACTCAAATCTCCTATAACTTTATCATCATTATCTATGTCTGCACACTGAGAGTTGGTGCTCAGGTAATGACCATTCAAGGTTCTCAATAAACAAAGGTCCATAAAGTTAGTTAGACTTGGCAAGGTATCCTAGATTGTGTGATACTCTTCCAACCTATTGTGTATAAAGTACCATGCTGGCACCTCAAGGGATAAAATGTCTGATGAAAAGAATAGGTCTGGTGTAAACATAACTACAGCTGATATCAGAATATGATGAAGGCATTAAGAGGAATGGAAAATGTTACCGGATTTCAGAGGACAACAAGATCAGAATTGATAGAGGTAATCAGGAAAGGCTTTAAGAGGGAAGAACAGGCATGGCTTTAAATAAGCATAAAATGGGGTTTGATAGAGTGGAGGGGGTGGTGGTAGTGGACTTATTAATAAAAAAGTAAAAGATTAAGTGGGACTCCAGGTCTTTCCCTAAAAGGATGTTTTTGAAATTTTGATTTTGTAGATTATGTACTTTCTTCCTCCCTTATTTTCTTATGAAACCCACTTTAATACATATTATTTAATGCAGTGTTTCAAAAATGTGGTATGTGTAGTGTCACCTCAAGTATGTAGATGATATTTATATGCAGTACACAGGCCAATAGCCCAATATTTTATATTTTTAGGATTCATGTGTTTAGTTTGATACAAAGTTGAAAAGCATTGCAACCCATATATCAACCCATGATTTAATGGATGTTATAGCTTAGGAAGTATAAAAAGTAAACAAGTGGATTGATTTAAAGAAAATATTGATTAAATAATAATACAGCTCTAGGGAACTCCTTTTCGTAATCACAAGCATATGTTTAAATATTTGAAAATATTGGGGAAACCTATGAAGTCTATGATCACAAAAACTAATGCAAAATTAAGCTCTAAATAAAAGATATTATTTCTGCTCATAAAATGCTCATAAGATTTTTTTTAAAAGAATTGTATGGTATGGGAAATATAGTGATGAAGAAAAATACAATTTTCAGTCACATTGTACCTAAACTCCCCTAGTGCCAGACTCACTATTTGGAAGGAACAATGCTACCTAATAATGAACTATTTTCTATTCAAGGCAGCAAGTCAAATATTCATTTCTCATTAATAATTCAATGTGACAAATTTATTACCTTGAAGGTGCTGCAAGTCAATTAGACAATGGGAAATTGTGTCTTCCTTTCAGCCCGCTTAGTTGGCTTCCAAGTGTGACATTTATCAAAACCTTGACTTTTAATGTAAACTTTATTATATGAGTTGGGGTTTGAGTTGACACTGGGCATGCTTAACCAACCCTCAGAGTCTGGGGCTCTAGAGCCTTCAGAGATGCCTAGCTAATCGTTGCTGATATTTTGCCATAGAACGTCACCATGCCTGGTTATACAGTGTCATTGTTTCTAACGCTGGGCATGGAGAAACCATCCTTAAGATCTTTTTGAATTGTATACGTTTTTTAGTATTTGCATATTTTTTATCTTTGATGAATCTCATGATCTTCAGAATGATGGGGCTGGACTAGTACGTGTTTGCCAAAGTGTGATATGAGTGCCACTAGTAGCACAATCAATTCTTTTAGGTAACACATAGATGAACATATTTATTTCAATATTTATATATTTATTTTAATGTATATTATAAAAATATAGATAGCACAAATATCCATAATTTTATAGATATTATGGCATATAACTAGGCTAAAGTAGATATTTAAATAAAAGTTAAAAGTTAATTTAAATAAAATATTGAATAAATAATAGTACTACTGAAATGTAATATAGATTAAAAATCCCTAATCCAAAAATGTAAAATGTGAAATGCTCTAAAATCCGAAACTTTTTGAGTGCTGACATGATGCCACAAGTGTAAAATTCCACATCTGATCTCATGTACACAAACTATGTTTCGTGCATGAAATTTTAAAGAATATTGTATAAAATTACTTTCAGGCTTTGTATATAAGGCATATAGGAAACATAAATAAATTTTGTGTTTAGACTTGGGTTTTATTCCCAAGATATCTCATTATGTATCTTTAAATATTCCAAGACCTGAAAAAAATAAAAATCTGAAACCCTCTGGTCCCAAGCATTCTGGATAAGGGATACTCAATCTGCACATGGAAACTTACAGTACTGGTGATAGAGTTTGGCTGTGTCCTCACCCAAATCTCATCTTGAATTATAGTTCCCATAATCCCCATGTGTTGTGAGAGAGAGGAAATAATTGATTTATGGGGGCAGTTTCCCCCACCCTGCTCTTGTGATAGTGAGTTAGTTCTCATAAGATCTGATGGTTTTATAAGGGGCTTCCCCCTTCGCTGCACACTCATTTTTCTCCTTCCTGATGCCAAGTGAAGAAGGATGTGTTTGCTTCTCCTTCCACCATGATTGTGAGTTTCCTGAGGCCTCCCCAGCCATGCAGAACTGTGAGTCAATTAAACCTCTTTCCTTTATAAATTATCCAGTCTTTGGTGTGTCTTTAGCAGTGTGAGAATGGACTAATACAATTGACAATTCATGAATATGGAAAAAATTGTGGAGATAGAGATGGATAACTAACTTTGGGGAAACACTGCAATCTGTGAGCAGGATTTGTTTTATAAATTAGGTAGAATTGATGTGTAATGTTAAGGGCATCAGAAGTCCTCTTCAATCTAAAGGGTGTTCCCTGATCAGCCTTCCTGAGACTGGCATTATCAGTATCTCACCATAAGGCCCTTCTCAAGGAAAAATGCATTTAAACTGGGTGAAAACATTATGGTATATAATATTCTACCAATGTATCATTAAGGGTTGGTTTAATCTGATTATCAAATCCATTGTTTCCTATGTACTGCAACAAAGAGGAGAATCCTGAGTAACAGTGACATGGCATCAGCAAGGTCTTAATGTTGGGGCAGGGATGGAAAAGTATGGCCCATGGATTTCTGCCTCTGTGTTTGGTTAGGGTTCCTCAAAAAGAGACTGCTTTCAGGACCCCATGCTATTGCTTTGGTTATTACACTCACTTAGACAGGTACTCCTTTAAGAAACTATACTATACTAATCCAACCAGAGGGGATGCATAAGTTAGGGATAGATTATTCCTATGATAAAGTGAAGATCTGGTTTACCAAAGGATTCAGTGCTGGGCTATTTTAAGTGTAGAGCTTCCTTAACATACTTAAGTGTTTGTTGTGAGACCATAAATACTTGAGAAAATGACCAAAGGAGACACCAAACTTTAGAACAAAAATGTTAGGATAGGCCGGGCATGGTGTCTCACACCTGTAATCCCAGCACTTTGGGAGGCAGAGGCAGGCAGACCACCTGAGGTCAGGAGTTCGAGACCAGCCTGGCAAACATGGTGAAACCCCGTCTCTACTAAAAATACAAAAATTAGCCAGGTGTGGTGGGGTGCGCCTGTAATCCCAGCTACTCAGGAGGCTGAGACAGGAGAATTGCTTGAACCCAGGAGGTGGAGGTTACAGTGAGCCGAGATCACGCCACTGTACTCTAGCCTGGGCAACAAAAAGAGAAACTCCATCTCAAATTAAAAAAAAAAAAAAAAAAAAAAAAAAGTTAGGATCAAATGTCCGTAGAAGTTCCGTCCAAAATGAAGATAAAATGTCTTGAAGACTTAAGTGAAGAAAGTAGAGTTTGGTTTTCAGTTCAGTTTACTTGCAACATATTAAAAATTCATCTTGTTAAATTAAATTCATGCTTTTGGTATTTTGTTAATATTTTCTTATGTCACATTGTTTTTCTCCTCATTTTCCCAGTGCTTCCTAGGCAACAAAATTACCTTTAAACGATTTCTTCCAGTCCTTTGCATATCAGGAAATGCTTTACTTCTGTGGTGCCAACTGTACCTTTGCAGAGTGTGTTTGGCCATGGAGATTAATAATACTCTCTGTTGCAGTATATACTTGGTTCTATTCTGAGTCTGCTGATAGTCTTGATCTTTTCAAAATATTCTTATATATTGATTCTTTAACACTAGAGTTCTTTCTCAAACCTGTGAAAGAAATGAGACTACTATGTCAATATAGGATATATTTAAGTAGTGAGAGTTCCATTAGGGTGGAACCCAATGACCAACAGCAACCCAGAAGGCCCCTTGGCCCTCTGCTGGTGCAATGTTTCACTTTACTGAATAGGTTTTTACTTGTCAGCAAGGCTCAAATCCCCCCTTTTTTTTCCCCAATTTGACAACCGTTGGGCATATAAATGTGAGGTGGGTGCTGGAGTAGAGTATATATTATTTAGGTTGAGAATTAAGAGTGCGAGGTAATCAAGAGATATGAGCAGAAGGGAGATGTGCCTAATAAGGCAAAGAGGAATATTTGGATATCTGGAAACATTTATTGAAAGCCATGGAGCCAGGATAAACTATTTTCTCAATGACAATTTCTTTGAAATATGTAAAGATTATTAGCCACTTTTCTCTGTCTCTCCCAGATCTCCCTAGTTGGGTCTATGGCTTTATCATGATTGTTATAGTCCTGAGTAAATTCTGTCAAAGTCAAGGTATTTATTAATGGTGTCTTCCTGCACCTCCTGAACACCCCTAAAAAGTTTTGTGAAGCTTGGAATTAGGTTAGCCATCATTCACAAAATTCTGGTTATACTGTCTAATACTACTGTCTAGTTCTCACTTCCCCTAGTATTAGAATTACAACCTGAATCCTGGCTCAAGAGATGTTCTCATTGAACATCAAGACCATTATCCTGTGATTGCTTTGCTGTCTGTCATAAGGGTATGCTCTCTGAACCCAGAATCTAAAGTTAGGCTCTATGCTGGGTCAGAATCCTTGATGATTGTGTCTGCTTGGTATCAGTTTATTCTGCTTCAAAGGACCTGGTGTAGTTTATATCTAGTGTTGTCCACCTGAGCTATAACAAAAATAAGTGCAGGCAGGGGCTCTAAAATCATCCTGTTTCAGAAAGAGAAACCTTATTTGGAACCAAGTTCATTTTGTCTTTTCTTATTTAATTGTGTGTGTGTGTGTGTCCATCTATCTGTCTGTCTATCTGTCTGTCTGTCTGTCTGTCTATCTAGATATTTGGTCCACAGTTTAGTATTCAACTAAAATCCCCAAAATTTGTATCTCAATCTGTTCTTAAAGCAGGAGACAGGGACAGAAAAAAGTGAGAAGACAGTGTGTATTAGCAGAAAACACATTCTGATTTCTACTTTGTCTTCAATATACTTTCTGCCAAACTAGAATTAGAAGGGAACTTCCTCAACCTGATAAAGATCATCTTTGAAAAATCCACAACTAACATTTAACATTATGCTTAATGGTGAAAACAGGATGCTTTACCCTTAAGATCAAGAATAAGACAAGGTGGTCCACTGTCAAAATTTCTATTCGATACTGTATTGGTGGCTCTAGCCAGGGTAATTAGGCAAGGCAAAGAAATAAATAGCATACAGATTGGAAGGAAGGAGTAAAAGTATCTCCCCTTGCAGATGATGTAATTTTCCATATAGAAAATTCTGAGGCATCCACAAAGTCTATTGGAAACATTAAACAAGTTCAGCAAGGTTGCAGGATACAAGGTTAATATAAAAAAATTATATTTCTAAGCACCAATAGTAAATAATACAAAAATGAAATTAAGAAAACAGTTCAATTTGCAATAGAATGAAAGAGAATAAAACACTTACAAATAAATCTAACAAAAGAAGTGAAAAATTTGCACACTAAACACTACAAACCATCATTAAAAGAAATTGAAGTAGACCTAAATAAATGGATAAACATCCTATGTTCATGGATCAGAAGACTTAATATTGTTAAGATGGCAATACCCTCCAAATTGATTGATAGATACAATGTGATCCCTAAAAAATCCCAGATGGCTTCTTTGCAGTAATTGACAAGCTGATCATTAACTTCATATAAAAATTCAAGAGACCCACAATAGCAAAAATAACCTTGAAAAAGAACAAAGTTGAAGGACTCACATTTTCTGATATCAAAACTAAGCACAAGGCTATAGTAATCAAGACAGTGTGATATTGGCAAAAGGATAGACATGTGGGTTAATGGAATAGAACTGAGAGTCCAGAAATAAACCCACACATTTATGGTCAATTGATATTCAACAAGGATGCCAAGAGAATTTAATAGGGAAAATAACATTATTTTTAAAAATGGTGCTGACACAACTGGATATCCTCATGCAAAAGAGTGAGGTTGTTTCCCTCCCAAACACCATATGCAAATATTAACTCAAAATAAATTAAATACCTAAACTTAACACTTAAAACTATAAGTATTTATGAGAAAACATAAGGGCAAATATTCATGACCTTGGGTTAGGTAGTGGTTTTTTAGATACGACAACAAAAGCAAAGGCAACCGAGAGAGAGAGAGAGAGAGAGAGAGAGAGAGAGAGAAATTGTACTTCATTGAAATTAAAAAAGAAAACTTTTGTGCTTCAAGAGCATCATCAAGAAAGTGAAAAAACAACCCACAGAATGGAAGAAGATATTTGCAAATCACATATCTGATAAGGGATTTGTATACTGAATACATAAGTACTCTTACTGTTCAACAATAAAAAAAGAATAATCCAATTTAAAAATTGGCAATGAATTTGAATAAACATTTCCCCAAAGAAGATATACAAATGGCTAAGAAGCACATGAAAAGATGCTCAACATCATTAGCGGTCAAGGTAATGCAATGTAAGACCACAATGAGAAATTGCTTCATGTCCACTAGGTGGCTATAGTAAAAGAGGCAGATACTAACAAGTGTTGGTGAGGATTTGAAGAAATTGGAATTCGCAATCATTCCAAGGTGGGAATGTGAAATGGTGCAGCCATTTTGGAAAACAGCTTGAAATAAAGGGTATTCAATTAGGAAAAGAGGAAGTCAAATTGTCCATGTTTGCAGATGACATGATTGTATATCTAGAAAACCCCATTGTCTCAGCCCAAAATCTCCTTAAGCTGATAGGCAACTTCAGCAAAGTCTCAGGATACAAAATCAACGTGCAAAAATCACAGGCATTCTTATACACCAATAGCAGACAAACAGAGAGCCAAATCATGAGTGAACTCCCATTCACAATTGCTTCAAAGAGAATAAAATACCTAGGAATCCAACTTACAAGGGACGTGAAGGACCTCTTCAAGGAGAACTACAAACCACTGCTCAATGAAATAAAAGAGGATACAAAGAAATGGAAGAATATTCCATGCTCATGGGTAGGAAGAATCAATATCGTGAAAATGGCCATACTGCCCAAGGTAATTTACAGATTCAATGCCATCCCCATCAAGCTACCAATGACTTTCTTCACAGAATTGGAAAAAACTACTTTAAAGTTCATATGGAACCAAAAAAGAGCCCGCATCGCCAAGTCAATCCTAAGCCAAAAGAACAAAGCTGGAGGCATCACACTACCTGACTTCAAACTATACTACAAGGCTACAGTAACCAAAACAGCATGGTACTGGTACCAAAACAGAGATATAGAGACCAATGGAACGGAACAGAACAGAGCCCTCAGAAATAATGCCGCATATCTACAACCATCTGATCTTTGACAAACCTGACAAAAACAAGAAATGGGGAAAGGATTCCCTATTTAATAAATGGTGCTGGGAAAACTGGCTAGCCATATGTAGAAAGCTGAAACTGGATCCCTTCCTTACACCTTATACAAAAATCAATTCAAGATGGATTAAAGACTTAAATGTTAGACCTAAAACTATAAAAACCCTAGAAGAAAACCTAGGCAGTACCATTCAGGACATAGACATGGGCAAGGACTTCATGTCTACAACACCAAAAGCAATGGCAACAAACGCTAAAATTGACAAATGGGATCTCATTAAACTAAAGAGCTTCTGCAAAGCAAAATAAACTACCATCAGAGTGAACAGGCAACCTACAAAATGGGAGAAAATTTTTGCAATCCACCCATCTGACAAAGGGCTAATATCCAGAATCTACAACGAACTCAAACAAATTTACAAGAAAAAAACAAACAACCCCATCAAAAAGTGGGCAAAGGATATGAACAGACACTTCTCAAAAGAAGACATTTATGCAGCCAAAAGACACATGAAAAAATGCTCATCATCACTGGCCATCAGAGAAATGCAAATCAAAACCACAATGAGATACCATCTCACACCAGTTAGAATGGCGATCATTAAAAAGTCAGGAAACAACAGGTGCTAGAGAGGATGTGGAGAAACAGGAACACTTTTACACTGTTGGTGGGACTGTAAACTAGTTCAACCGTTGTGGAAGTCGGTGTGGCAATTCCTCAGGGATCTAGAACTAGAAATACCATTTGACCCAGCCATCCCATTACTGGGTATATACCCAAAGGATTATAAATCATGCTGCTATAAAGACACATGCATACGTATGTTTATTGTAGCACTATTCACAATAGCAAAGACTTGGAACCAAGCCAAATGTCCAACAATAATAGACTGGGTTAAGAAAATGTGGCACATATACACCATGGAATACTATGCAGCCATGAAACTGATGAGTTCATGTCCTTTGTAGGGACATGGATGAAGCTGGAAACCATCAGTCTCAGCAAACTATTGCAAGGACAAAAAACCAAACACCACATGTTCTCACTCATAGGTGGGAATTGAACAATGAAAACACATGGACACAGGAAGGGGAACATCACACACCAGGGCCTGTTGTGGGGTGGGGGGAGGGGGGAGGGATAGCATAGGAGATATACCTAATGTTAAATGACGAGTTAATGGGTGCAGCCCACCAACATGTCACATGTATACATATGTAACTAACCTGCACATTGTGCACATGTACCCTAAAACTTAAAGTATAATATAAAAAAAAGAAAGTTCCTCAAAAAGTTGAACGTAGCATTACCATATGACCCAGAAATTCCACTCCTAGGTGTATACCCAAGATAAATGCAAGTCCATGTTCACACAAAAACATGTACATGAATGTTCATAGCAGCATTAGTCGTAATAGCCACAAAGCTGGAAACAATTCAAATGTCCAACAATGAATGGGATGGATAAAATGTGCTATATGTATACAATGGAATATTGTTTGGTCATAGAAAAACATGATGAATGTTAAAACATGGATGAACCTTGAAAACTTATGCAAAATGAAAGAAACCAAACAAAAAAGGCTATGTATTGTATGATTACATTTATATAAAATGTCCGGAGCATAAATTTACAGAAACAGAGGTTATTGTTTTCTAGGGTCTGGGAGGAGTAAAGAGGTGGGGAGTAACTGCTAATGGATATGGAATTCTTTTGTAGGGGGTAATAAAAATGTTCTGGTGTTAGACAGCAGTGATGCTTTCACAATCTTGTGCAAAAACACTAACGCATACACTTAAAATGGTGAATCTGGCCAGTTGCGGTGGCTCACACCTGTAATCCCAGCACTTTGGGAGGCTGAGGTGGGTGGATCACTTGAACCCAGGAGTTTGAGACCAGCCTGGCCAACATGGCAAAACCCCATCTCTACTAAAAATACAAAAAATTAGCCAGGCAGTGTGGCGGGAGTCTGTAATCCCAACTACTCAGGATGCTGAGGCAGGGGTATCGCTTGAACCCTGGAGGTGGAGGTTGCAGTGAGCCGAGATTGTACCACTGCACTCCAGCCTGGGAGACAGAGACTCTGTTTCAAAAAAAAAAAAAAAAATTAAAAAGGTGAATTTTATGGTAGTGAATTATATCTCAATAAAAGTGATGTAAAAGTATATCGCCTTGTTTGTGAGATCTTAGGCAAGTCACTCAAGCTTTCTTCATCTTGGTTTCTTCTTTTGTCAAATAAAGGAGAAAACAATTCTTGCCTTTTCTACCATGCAAGGGTAGGATGAAGGTCAACTGTGATAAAATTTATAAAGCATAAAAGGCTTTACAAATTCCAAGGCTTATTTATTGTATGCTTCTAATTTGTCTCCATTGCTTATGGGTGAGTACGTGTCTGCCACCTGCCACTACTGAATCTGGGAGATCTGTGTGTATTTAGGGTTGGGATTATGAGGTTTAAAAAGCCAACCATTTCATTCTCTTATTATGCCTTGTTCCCTCACCCGTCCACCCCCAAATGTACACATACACATTTCCAGCTCAGCAATAAGGAAAGTCTTGTTTTCTTCCTTCCCAAAGGGGAAATGCAAGCAGTTGCATTAAAATGCGTGGCAAGCTTTTAAGAAACTTGATTTTAGGATGGGAAAAATAAATGCAGCCCACAGTTGAAACACAACAGGGGGGCCAGCAAAGTGGCTACGTGACTAATCTCCCTTTTTGTGTTAGAGCCTCACTTTTTCATACTGTTCAAGTTGTTTTAAATCAAATAATGGGCAATAAACCCTTCCAAATTGTTGTGTTGTTAATTCTGCCTTTCTGATTGATGCCAGTAGGCTGGGATGTGGGTGGAACCTGGCACTTCTAACAGAAGCACAGTCAAATGTAGTTGAAAGATGTGTCTATAAACACATACAGACACATGCAAACTTGTGCACATGTGTCTTCCTTTATTTTATTTGATGGTGCCATTTGTGTATAACTCCTCAGGGTATAAATCAGTTTAACATTAATTAAAATGTATGAAGCCTTATAAAATGGTATTAAAATGCCAGGCTTCAGTTGCCACCCGTTTAGAAAAGGTCTATAAAAAAGATAAATCTTGCCCTGCTCATCTTTTTCACCCTGTCTTTTTTATATTCATTCATACATACACAGATGTCACAAACCCCTTTTCTGCTGGACTTTGCTTGAGTCTCTACAATAGCTCCCTGTTGCCCTCTGGATCACTCTGAGTGCTTCAGACTGGTTTTTATATCCTGCAATAAACCAATCCTACCTCGTCTTCCCAAGCCTGCCTCCCTTTCTTCCCCAGCAATGATCCTCCACTTCAGGTCTGCATCCTTACTGCTTCCTGCCAACTCTATGCTTATTCTTCCCTTCCTACTCCTCATGGCTTATCTGTAGCTTTTCAATCTATTTTCTAAATTTTTCTTCCTTTGCCTTTATGAAGCCCCTTGGTAATACTTCAGCTCATAATAATCTCTGTTTTCACTGAGCTCTCATAGCACCTAAAGTCTCTGACAAGTCTTAACCACGGTGTTACAATACTAGTTATGAAATGTGTTTTAATTTGGTACAGATAATTATATATATTATTTAAGTGGCTATCATATATATACACATACACGTGTATATATGTGTGTATATATATTGCATATATATGCAATATATATACACACGTATATACACCCATATATATATATATATATATATATATACACACACACACACATAAAGTGCTGGAATAAACACGTGTGTGTATATATATGTGCGATAGCCACTTAAATAATATATATTCAAGTTGATTAGTCCAATAATAGACATGTCTTTCAATCACTTATATTCAGATAGGTGTGTTATCTTGGGTGGGGGAGAAAGGCTGAGATTATTAGAATCCTGGATACTATTGTATGATTATCTTAAGCATGTGAAGATTCATTCACACATTTATTCAATAAATATTTACTGAGTACCTACACTGTTTCAAGTATAGGAAACATTATTCATTATATGTGTTGTAGTGGGGAACAAGGTTGAGAACTGCTGGCTTATACCACACAATTTAGCCCCTGACTATATGTTGTCTGATATTTCTCCCTAATTGTTCCTTAGGGTTAAGTTTTGTTTCACCAGCCCCAGCTGAAGGTTTTTGAAGTCAGTGAAGACTATTTTAACCCTCCGTAGCAACTAGTACAAGAATGGCACATTGTGGATGTTTAATAAGAATCAGTGATTGATTAAAATATTGTTCGTGAGAAACAAAGATATTGGGAAAATTGAAGCATGCATGAGAAGCCAGAGAAGCTCATATTCATATCTGTCCACTTAAAATTATATGCTATTAAGTTGTCATCACCTCAGGCTTTATTTCATTTTTTTTATCCTCTACCTGAAATTACACTAATTAATGAATGGATTGTAAGTCTGGATGTTCTAGGGTATTTAATTACTTATCTTTTTATGCATCTAAAATTTGATGGCTTAAGAATTTAAAAGATATATTTAGAAAATAGAATGAATGTAGGTGGGAAAGGGATTTTAAAATAAAATGTATAATTTGCTAGTAATTTGAATTAGAATACAAAATAGAATCAGAGGATTTTAGAGCTAGAAAGGACTTTAACAAAAATCTAGTCCAAACCACTTATTTTACAGATGAGGAAGTTGAGGTCCAGTCAGGATAAGGACTTTCTCAAGGTCACACAATCTGAGAAAACAAATGAATGTTCTCAGTTATCTGGATGCACAGGTGCTGCTCCAGTACCCTGGTTTTATTTGTTAAGAATGGCAGAAGCATTGAAAGGTAAAATGAATGTATGTCTATTACCTGGGAAATAGCCTGCAAAATGACAAAGCTGACACACTCATTGACATAGTAAATTATAAGTGGCTTAAAGAAATTTGTTAACAATTTTTCTGGCCAAATGGTGCAAAATGAGAAAAGATAATAAATAATCCTGAAATGATCAATGTGGTGATGGTCTCCTGAAGAGGACAAGGACTAACTAATCCCATGCTCCTCACTTAATTACACTTAATCATAATTGTTTCCTAAACTTCTGGCATGATTTCAGAATATATGAACAAGGAAGTGTTTAAAATAAGAAAGTATGCCATTCTAGGCCAGGTGTGGTGGCTCACACCTGTAATCCCAGCACTTTGGGAGGCCCAAGCAGGCGGATCACTTGAGTCCAGGAGTTCGAGACTAGACTGGCCAACATGGCAAAACCCCGTCTCTACTAAAAATAAAAAAATTAGCCGGGCATGGTGGCGGGCGCCTGTAATCCTAGCTACTTGGGAGGCTGAGGCAGGGAGAATTGCTTGAACCCAGGAGGCGGAGGTTGCAGTGATTGCAGTGAGTCAAGATCCTGCCACTGCACTCCAGCCTGGGAGACAGAGCAAGACTGTCAAAAAAGAAAAAAAAAAAGTATGCCATTCTTATGGTTTTCAGCATAGTTCTATTTCAGCTCTCTTTTTTTATATATCATCGCTTCAAACTTCAGCACAAAAGTATTCTTGTCGTCATTATCTCATTGATAATTATTTATCTTTTTAATTATAGCCTATCTTCCACATGTATATTGTACTGTACAATTTTGCTATAACAGTGTTCACTAAAGAGTAGCTTTTAGTGTTAAGTGAACTAGAATTGTACCTAAATTTTTTATTTTTTTATTTTTTGAGACAGAGTCTCTCTCTGTCACCCAGGCTGGAGTGCAATGGCGTGACTTCGGCTCACTGCAACCTCTGCCTCCCGGGTTCAAGCAATTCTCCTGCCTCAGCCTCCCAAGTAGCTGGGATTACAGGCGGCACCACCACGGCTGGCTAATTTTTGTAATTTTAGTAGAGACCAGGTTTCACCATGTTGGCCATGCTGGTCTCGAACTCCTGACCTCATGATCCACCCGCCTCGGCCTCCCAAAGTGCTGAAATTACAGGCGTGAGCCACTGCACCTGGCCTTCCTTATTTTAATATTTTGTGTTTAATTGAGGTATGATTACATACATGAATCATATTATTTAGTAGAAAATCTGTTACCAACAGGCTTTCCCTTTGAGGTGCTTATGCTCATCACAGAAACTTTCAGAGCTGGAATAGACCTTAGAGAGCCCCCAGTTCACCATTTCCTTGAGTGTCAGGGTGTGCTCCTTGGAATACTATCTCTGGACTATGACCAGCGAAAAGGAGTTACTTGATCAATTAACTTTTGGAGACACATAGCATATTCTGTTTCCTTCAGAGAGGTTTCCAATCTAAGTGAGTACACTTT
Source organism: Pongo pygmaeus (assembly GCF_028885625.2). NCBI lineage: Eukaryota > Metazoa > Chordata > Mammalia > Primates > Hominidae > Pongo > Pongo pygmaeus. The sequence continues at coordinate 133,578,489 of NC_072396.2, read as the reverse complement.
AGGGCTCTGAGAAGCATTGTAGTAAGAAACCTGCTTAATTCCATCCAATGTTAACCCTCATCTTCGCATAACACTAACATTCTGGCAAACAAGATTTTTGATGAATACACTTTGGGAGATAAACTGATTTAGGCAATCTCCCTTTTCACTGATTAGAAAACCAAGAATTTGTGAGGGAAAGTGACTTACCCAAGGTTGCTAGCTCCTTTGTAGCAGAGCTGCGATTATATGTCAATTTTTGTTGCTGGATGCAATACACTTTGGAGGGTATAATCAGTGAAGTGTATGATATTGAGGGTAACAACAGGACAAAGTGTTAGTGCATTTCTATTCTATCCCCTTTACTTCCCTTTTTATTTGCCACAGATTGCTTTCTCATGACATTTTTCTCTAAAGCAGTTACAATGAAATCCATCATATAATGCCTTTTGGTTCTTTAACATTTCTCATCAATGTTATAGGTAATAAACTCTGATATGCCTCATGGTTATGTAATTTCTCTAATTCTTCATGTGGCTAGATCCTTCTCACCCTTCAGATCTCAGCCTAAATGCTACCTTTTCAGTGAGACCTCCTCTAACCACTATAAGTTATCCTCTACCCTCCCATACCAGTATTCTCAATTGCAGCACTATGTTCCTTTCTTTTATGGCACTGCACGGTTGTATCTCAGCTGTTTTACTCACCATGTGCCCTCAGCACAATGCCTGACCCATTGTTGATGCTCAATAAAAATATTTAGTGAATGAATGAATGCATAAAATAAGGAAACAAAACTCCCTGTTGACAGTTTCCAATAGATAAAAATGCCTCCCCTTACCTTCCTAGAACCCCTGAATTCTTTATAACTTTTGGTTCGTTGGAGGATCCACTGGGTAATTTGTGGGATTCCTGATCCATCAATGTGACAAAAATTGCCTGCATATTCTATCCCTGGACCCATTTCTCTGCAAGTCAAATAATACCATTTATCTCCTCCATTAAATGAAGGATATGATACAATATCCCCAAAGAGAGCCTTTTAGGATTTCCAGAAGTTTATTGGGGAGATTTAGCGGAATTATTTGCCACAAAGGTAACAGAAAAAAGACCTCCAGCACGGAATTAAGAGATACTTTAATTGATATGGTAGATTTGGTTATTATTGAAAAACATCCTCTTCCTTCTCTCAACCCCAGAGGATAAGATGTTCCAGTCCCTTGACTTTGAACTCAACCATGTGACTTACCTTGGCCAATGGGATAATGACAGATGTGACGTAAGCAGAGACATGAAATATGCTTGTGTAGTTGAGCTTGGTCTCTTGTGTCTCTGCTATCTCCATAAGAAGAGCTGCATCTTCATCCTGGGATCCAGGATAAATATATGTAAGCAGATTTCAGCCTGTCCTTTAGCAAGGAGCTAAGCCCAGATGGACATGCAGCCTGAAGTAGAACTGCTGGCCAAGCCAAACCCAGCCTAGATCAGTCAACCTCTTGCCAATCTGCAGATTAATGAATGACAATGAAAGATGTTCTTTAAAATACTGAGTTTGAGGTGGTTTTGTTTATTTTTTTTTCTTTACTAGCAATAGCTTACTGATACAATTGACTTCTGTTCAATCACCCTAATTTTACCAGGGTGTTTCAGGTATTTTGGGGTACTTCATTATGATCTGAGAAAACACTTGCTAATGTCTTTCTAGTCTATAGAGAGACCCACTTTTGTTGTATGTTTTGATAAGACAGCTGGGAGCTTATCAGTTTAGTTGCTGCCCAGGATTAGAGAGGTGGGATGGAGCTAAATTGATCTTTTTTTTTTTTTTTTTTTTTGACAGAGTCTCACTCTGTTGCCCAGGTTGGAGTATAGTGGCATGATCTTGGCTCACGGCAACCTCCGCCTCCCGGGTTAAAGCACTTCTTGTGCCTCAGCCTCCTGAGTAGCTGGGATTACGGCGTGTGCCACCATGCCCAGCTAATTTTTGTGTTTTTAGTAGAGACGGGGTTTCACCATGTTGGCCAGGCTGGTCTCGAACTCCTGAGCTCAAGCAATCCTCCTGCCTTGGCCTCCCAAAGTGCTGGGATTACAGGCATGAGCCACCATGCCTGGCATAGATTGATCTTGATAACAAAGGGGAAGAATGAGGATGGGAACAAGTAAGGAAGAAACTGGCAAATTGGCAGCTGAAGAGGAACTTTGGGAGATAAATGCCTTCTGAGGATTTTGATTAGTTGTTTGCTGTTTGATGTTAACCGTTTCCTCCTCCTCACTACAAAATTGTTAGTATGATTTACGTTGTCCACTGCTGCTTTATAGAGTGTTTATCTTTTAATGTCATGTAGTTTGGAATCCCACTTTGTGGTTGACATGGGCAGTTCCATAGGCTATCCAAAGGCCTAGGTTTGTAACACCTAGGTTATAATTGCCAAACTGTGGAAGCATTGGGGTGTATCTATACAATGCAGGAATGGGGACCACTCGAGTATAGAAAATGGTTCTTCACGAACTAGCGACAACATTGTAAGTGCTAGGTGCTCACAGGTGTTCATTGTTTTCTTTCCACTGCCCACTTTTCCTCTCTCTTTTCTCTCTTCTGCCCAGATTTGGGTTAGTATTTGAGAGATACCATGAAGACTCCTCCTGCTCTTACTTAAATCTTAACCACTGGTCTGTCCTTGCACCTGAAACTCCAAAATTAGAGGTTTATTCAGTTGGATTCAGGCATAATGTGCTCTAAAATACAATTAAATTAGTATACAGTGGGCACTTGATAAACATTTGCTCAGTGAATAAACACTTTAGTAGGAATTTGCTTATAAGAGAAGTGCATTAGATGGGCTTTTTTATGGGGATAGAACACAATAGAATTTTTTATGGCTGCATAGTATTCCATTCGGTATATGTGCCACATTTTCTTAATCCAGTCTATCATTGTTGGACATTTGGGTTGGTTCCAAGTCTTTGCTATTGTGAATAATGCCGCAATAAACATACGTGTGCATGTGTCTTTATAGCAGCATGATTTATAGTCCTTTGGGTATATACCGAGTAATGGGATGGCTGGGTCAAATGGAATTTCTAGTTCTAGATCCCTGAGGAATCGCCACACTGACTTCCACAAGGGTTGAACTAGTTTACAGTCCCACCAACAGTGTAAAAGTGTTCCTATTTCTCCACATCCTCTCCAGCACCTGTTGTTTCCTGACTTTTTAATGATTGCCATTCTAACTGGTGTGAGATGGTATCTCATTGTGGTTTTGATTTGCATTTCTCTGATGGCCAGTGATGGTGAGCATTTTTTCATGTGTTTTTTGGCTGCATAAATGTCTTCTTTTGAGAAGCGTCTGTTCATGTCCTTCGCCCACTTTTTGATGGGGTTATTTGTTTTTTTCTTGTAAATTTGTTTGAGTTCATTGTAGATTCTGGATATTAGCCCTTTGTCAGATGAGTAGGTTGCGAAAATTTTCTCCCATTTTATAGGTTGCCTGTTCACTCTGATGGTAGTTTCCTTTGCTGTGCAGAAGCTCTTTAGTTTAATTAGATCCCATTTGTCAATTTTGGCTTTTGTGGCCATTGCTTTTGGTGTTTTAGACATGAAGTCCTTGCCCATGCTTATGTCCTGAATGGTAATGCCTAGGTTTTCTTCTAGGGTTTTTATGGTTTTAGGTCTAACATTTAAGTCTTTAATCCATCTTGAATTGATTTTTGTATAAGGTGTAAGGAAGGGATCCAGTTTCAGCTTTCTACATATGGCTAGCCAGTTTTCCCAGCACCATTTATTAAATAGGGAATCCTTTCCCCATAAAAAATGATGAGTTCATGTCCTTTGTAGGGACATGGATGAAATTGGAAATCATCATTCTCAGTAAACTATCGCAAGAACAAAAAACCAAACACCGCATATTCTCACTCATGGGAATTGAACAATGAGAACACATGGACACAAGAAGGGGAACATCACAGTTCGGGGACTGCTGTGGGGTGGCGGGAGGGGGGAGGGATAGCACTGGGAGATATACCTAATGCTAGATGACGAGTTGGTGGGTGCAGTGCACCAGCATGGCACATGTATACATATGTAACTTACCTGCACGTTGCGCACATGTACCATAGAGCCTAAAGTATAATAATAATAATAATAATAATAAAAAGAAAAAAAAGAAATACAATGAAACAATAAGAATATTTGTTCAAAAGGATATTTCATTAGTTATATTTCTTTTCTGCAATAATACTACATAATAAAAAGCTCCCAAAATCTAAAAAAAAAAAAAAAAAAAAAAGAACACAATAGAATTACTTTATTTTGTTTTATTTCTTTTTGGATTATGAAATTAGTTGGGCATGGTAGCTCCTGCCTGTAGTCCCAGCACTTTGGGAGGCTGAGGCAGGAAGATTGCTTGAGCTTAGGAGTTTGAGACCAGCCTGGGCAACGTAGTGAGAATCTGTCTCTACAAATTTTTTTAAAACCTTAGCTGGGCATGGAACTACATGCCTGTAGTTCCAGCTACTGGGGAGGCTAAGGCAAGAGGATCACTTGAATCCAGGAGGTTGAGGCTGCAGTAAGCCATGATCTCACCACTGTACTCCAGCCTGGGTGACAGAGTGAGACCCTGTTTCAAAAAAAAGGGATTATAAACAATTTCGACCAGGTGTGGTGGCTCATACCGCTAATCCCAGCACTTTGGGAGGCCGAGGTAGGAGGATCACTTGAGCTCAGGAGCTTAAGACCAGCCTGGGTAACACAGTGAGACCCTCCCTCTACAAAAAAATAAAATAAAATTAGCTGGGCTGAGGTGGGAGGATTGCTTAAACCAGGGAGGTCAAGGCTGCAGTGAGCTGTGATTGTGTCACTGCACTCTAGCCTGGGTGACAGAGTGAGACCTTGTCTCAAAATAAAAGAAAAAAAGAAGAAAAAAAAGAAACATTTCAAACAGAAAAGTATAAAGAGCAACTTAATGAGCACCCATGACCCATAACCCAAAGTTAATAAATGCTAATGTCTTGCATTTTTGTAAAAAATAAACCGTTGTATAGTTGTAACCCCCCTTGTACTCATTCCACCCTTCACTGATTACATTGTTCTCCTCTTTCTCCTTAGGGGTAACCTATAACCTGTAGTTGGTGTGTATGCTTCCCATGCATGTTAGTGTATTTAAAACCACATATTAACATATACTATATAATATTACAATATAATATATGTAAATATATATGCAGATAATATATATTATTGTTGTTTTTAAAGTTTATGTATCATTGTTGATGCCTGCATATCTAGATCCTTCATTTTACTTGCTGTCTTGTCTTACGCTATATGACTATTAAACAATGTACTTATTTCTTTTTTCGTGAATGCTTAGATTGTCTCCTATTACAATACTGTGGCAACATCCTTGAATATGCTACTTATTCATGTGTGCAAAAGTTTTCTAATATAAATGACTACAAGTGGAACTACTGGGACTTAGGGAAGGTACATCTTCAAATACACTAGATACTGCCAAATTGCTCTCCCATGTCATGTCCCTAAGTATATTTCCACAGCTAGTGTATGAAATTCTGCTTTTCTCTGTTTTCTTGACAGTGTTCTGCATTGTCAGCCTTTGCGTTTTGCCAGAGGTGGAAATGGTACCTTGCTGTTTTAATGTGTATTATCTTGATAAGTATTGACATTGACCATATTTTCATATTTGTATTGGGAATTGGTATTTCCTCTTTTGTGAAATGCCTGTTCAAGTCTTTTACCCATTTTCCTATTATATTGTTTCTCTTACAGATTTGTAGAAATTCATTATGTATTCCGGATCTCTACTTTTTGTCAGTTATATACAATGTAAATCCAATCAGCAATTTCTTTTTAATGTGTTTATGATGTATTTTGTAGTACAGAAGTTTTAAGTTTTCATGTAGTGAAACCTATCCATTTTGAAATTTATAGCTTATGTGTTTGAGTTTTGTTTAAGGAAGCCTAAGCATACTAAATACCTGAGAGAAAAGAGGACTAAATGGGCAGATGATGGAGAATGGAAACAAACTTCCCCTTCATTCTCCTTTTTCTCTCTTTCTTCTCCCATCATCTCTCTCCTTTTCCCCATCCTGAAATTAATGCCTCTGTCAAATAAATGAGGCTGCTTTCTGCTGTGATTTGTTCAATTTTACATCAAGATGTCTTTGGCTCTGGTCTGCTGGGCTGCTTTCTTCAATATATTCTCGTCTATTTGGTGTCACTAATAAATGGCAGTGGAGACAAGTGGTTTGTGACTTTAGGGATAAAAAATGAATAAATACACCTCAGAGTTGAAATAATTGTGTCCAATGAGTTACTTCATATAATAAAAAAGTAACAAGCAACAGATCTCATTTGGCGAATCTCTATTGTTTTTTGGTGAAGGAAGACTTTTTAAACAATCATTTTCTAAACCTTTTTTACTTTAAATCACTACTGCAGCAACACAGTGCCATCTCCATCAACCTCCTCACTATCTAATCAAAATCATTGTAACCTGGGCAGGGGATCAGTGGAGGACTACGAAAACAGAAGAGCAATGTTGCAGCAAGCTTTTTCAGACTCCCCCTAATTCTTCCTCATTGCCTCCACCCTCCACCACACATTGCAGCCTGAATTATTTAGTTACTGAAATCAATCCATTTTTCTCTGTTCAGTGGTTGGACAATAAAGGTAAGATTTACTGCAGCAAGTGAATAATAAAAAACGAATTAGCTGAAAACAAACAAAAAGCTGCTTACGTGGCAATCTTCTGTGTTAATCAAAACCTCGAGGACAGGTCGAGTGGATCAATATTTGACTATAAGATGAAAAGAAGGAAAGCTTCCATGAGGGTGGGAGAAGAGGGAGATCTGGGGAAAAAAAAGAAAGGACTGAGGGCCAGGTTCATCAAAAGTGGCCAATGGCAGTTTCATCAGTCCTTTGGTGGGCCCTGGATGTTTGAGAAATGACAGTGTTTTCTATGCACATATCAAAGTTCAGCTTGATTGTCTCATATGGGGAAGAAGGCCATCTGTCAGTATTCTCCAAATAATCTACATAATTGACTTTCAAACAAGCCTGAAAGAAACTAGCATTTATCACCCTAATTGTGGCAGGCGGAGTGCGTGTCACTGCCATTTTATCAAGATAATGGTAAAAGGCGCCCAGGTTTCTTCTCTCCTGTCTTCTTCTAGATTTCTTTCAATTTGTATATTTAGTTACATTCTCCTTTGAGACTAAATTCAGAAAAATGCGAGATAGGCTGACTGGACCTACAGCAGGGGGAAATTTTGCTTGCTTTTTGACAAACCTTGGATTCAGCCACCAGCCACCTGCCACCCTCCACCCTGCCCCTAGGGACTCAGCCCTGTCATAGTTAGTAGAAGAGAAACACCAAAAATTTCTGTACAAGGACGGACTCCTGAGAAGCTCAATTCTGTGAGCCTGGATCTCTTAAGTAGACAAAACAGGGCTTGAACTTCTCTTCAGGTTTTGGTGATGGGATAAGGAAGAGACATCCTCAGAACTAGCTTCTCTTGAGCCTCCAGGTCCTAGCAAAATGGGCTAACTGGACTCCAGCACAAAGTGGTATATGTTAAGTGATGATGTCCTCATTCCTGTAGATCCAGGGTGGGACTGAGGGGGGTGCTGAGATTATCATGAAGTCCTCTCTTATTCTTCTTTATTTTTTAACACAATTATGGTCAAAACTAGAAGAGATTCTCTCTCCTACAAATGAATCTAGTAACTCATATCTGTAGGGAATTGGTGCTCTACAAAATATACGTTTAAAAACACATGTTAACTCTAGGATCTCCCCACAAATTCCAGATCCGGGACAATTCTGCCTTGAACAGACTTTTGTAATTTTCAAGGCAAAGGCCACTCTTTTCCTTTACCTTTCCAGATTCTGTGAACTGTGCTTCTTCATCAGGCTAGCTTTAGACATCCCCATCTTTCCTGTGTATACATTGAGACAAAAAAGACCTAGCATTGCCCAATATTTGGCAGGTAAGAGCAGAGAGCAAATTGCTAAACTGGGGTTAAGTTGAAACTATTTTTTTAGAGGATTGTAGCTGCAGAAGAAACGGAAGTATGTTTAGGTTTCCCAAGAATGTTTGAAAATGTGTGTTTGTCTGTCAGTAGCCAGATTTCCCTACAGATAGGTAAGTTAATCAGTAATCCATTAAAGGGTGGTAGAAAGTGAGGCAAGGCTCTTGTTAATGAATAAGCCACTGAGAACAAAAATATGAATGAAAACAGTAGTCACATATCTGAGAATCATTCTCCTTCCTTGTAATCTTGAACCAGTTTTTGGTCGTAGGTATGGTGTACATATTTGAGCATATACACATAATAGCTCTGCACTGTTGTACATTTGCAGAATATCACATAAACATGACAATTTTCCAGTGTTGAAAGAAGGAAATATATAAGGCTTGAGTCATGGATATAAGACATTCTTTTTTCCTTGTCCAGTTAAACTCCACTATTGAACTGTCTTTTCTGCTCTGTTTTCTCTCTGATGCACACAGCATGTGGCATTCTGTATTCTGATTAAAGAGTGGGATACAACAGCAGCATCTGGGCTGAATGGGGCAGGGAAAGTCCAACTGGTGCAACCAGTTATGATAGGCAGTGGAATTCAGTGACCTCGTAAGGAAATGAGGGTAAAACAAAAGCTGGGATAGGGAGGAAGATACATTTGTTTCCCTTGGCATGGCTGTCTCTATGCAGTAGTTCTCACCCAGTGTGTTATGGTACAGTGGCATCCTTGAAGCCTTCCCAGTTCCATGATGAAATTTTAATCATTATGCAGATTGTATTTATGCCACAATTGAAAGATCCTGCTTTGAGAGTGATGTGTGCTGCATGAAAGTAGAGCCATGTACAGCCTGCTTGAGGAAGACATAATAGGCATAACATGTCAGCCTGGCATCAAGGAAAAATTGTGTTGTGTGTGTTTTGAAACATAGGAAAATTTTTCTTGTGGAAAAAACAGTTTAACTCAAATCACTTAGGGTTGAAGGGCAGTCAAAGGAATATGTAACTGTATGTATTTTTATAAACACAGTGTGATACTGAAATACTGTAGTGGGGATTATATTGTATTTATTGCTCACTTGTTTAATGCTCTTGTGAGTCTTTTAATCTCTTCAAGTGTGCTGCCCCGAATGAATGCTAGTGTGTTAGCCCAGACGCAAAAGAGTAAATACTATATGATTCCTTACATATGATGTTCAAGAATGGGCGAAAACCAATCCACAGTGATAGGGGAATTCACAACAGTGATTGTATGTGTACCTGGAAAGGACTCAAAAGAGACAATAGGAACTTTCTGGAGTGGTAGGAATAGACTACAACTTGTTCTGAGTGGTAGTTACAGGGGTGTATACATTTGTCATAACTCACCTAACTGAAAACCTAAAATCTGTGCATGCTGTAGTATGTTAATGATCTCTCAATAAAAACTGGGAAATTCGTAAAAAAACAAAAAACAAAAAACAAAACAAAGCAAAACAAAACAAAACAAAAAAACATTCCCAGGCCACAGAAATGCTAAGAGGCACTCTTGCTCTGGTTGATTCAAAGTTCGGCCACTTCAGTTTGGCGCTATTTGTCATGGGTTTGTTAGGAGTTCCACGAATAACTTCCTTTACATACAAAATTCACTTCAAACAGAAGGACATCTCCTTTCATTTCACAGTTGGCAGCATAACTTTTTGTTGTTGCTTTAAGTGATATATTTCCCAAAGTCAGAGTGATTCTGTCTTAAATGTCACCCCATGTGGAGCTCACTTCCTCTACAAACCTTTGCTTCTAGTGCTTCTCAGCTGAGTGCAGTGCCCTCAGGTCTAGTGAGTGTCTGCTTCAGTAATTGTTTCTCCCTCCAGAAGGTCCACCTATTTCTGATTTATTGCTGTAAATCATCCAGCACCCAATACAGCCTGGTCCACAGGGCAAGGAGGTCAGCCAATGTTTGTTAAATGAAGTGGTCATTATATGAATAAAAAGCTATATGTTTAAATAGCGAATTAATTAGGTCACATGTTGGTCTCTGCTTTCTAGGAGCTCACAAAAAGGACGTGGAGTAGGTGGCTACTTACATGGTGTAATTTGACATATCTTGTAAGAGGCTACATCTTATCCCATGTATTACTCTGATTACCCTATTGCCTGTCTCTCCAACCTGTCTTGGGCTTCTCTATCATAAGTAAACTAGGCAACAAAAGTGGGGACACTTTCTCCAGAAAGTCCCAGAAGAAGTACATCTATGCTAGTTTCCCGTAGTCTCTTTCATTCCTCTTCCATTACTGTTCTAGTATGGGTTGACAGTATGAACTACAGGAAATGAAAGAAGTTCTGGACTTCACATATATCCATTCAGTGTCTTAGCATGATGTGGTATTAAGGTGCTGAGCTAGAGACAGCAGGCCAAGGGAATAATTGGTCCTTTTGGGGTGGTGGAGTAGAGAACATGCTTCCATGACAGTGACCCCTTTTTGAACATTTGCAAGAGGCAAATTTAGAACAAAGAGAATACCTCAAAAGGTGTGGTATGGATTTCTGAACATATAGGTTTTTGGAAAAGTTCAAAGCCATGGCTAAGAAACGACATTGAGTTAATGAGGGGCATTTTCATGCTTAAAGAGCCTCAAATATCTCTAACCTGGCAGACTGACAAGTTACAAGTTGAAGGAAACCGGGTTCTTCTACATACTCCTCCAGTATACAAAGCTCTGAATACAATAAATACTTGTTTTCTAGCTGGATTGGTGAATGTTGAAGTGTTTTCTAATGGTAAGAATTGGTTTTTTTTTTTTTTTTTAAATGTATGGCTACAGATTGCTGGAGCAGCCACTCTGTGGAAACCTAGGACCTTGAAGAATAGTTTACTCTTTAAGGCTATTATGAACTTATCCTCCTCATGAGTATCTGGGCTTTCAGCTCCATAAAACCTGCAATAACTGCCATTTTAAGACTTACATCTGGTCATAACACAAAAGATTGATTGGGGTTCCCATCCTATAGGGAGGGAAGACAGCGCTTTCAGATGTATGGCCTCCCAATAGATTTTTCATGAGAAAAGCCAAAAATGCTTCTTCAAGATTAATGCATGCATATGTGGTCAGTGCCCAAGTCTGTAAATAACATACCCCATATTTAAAGCCTATATTCTGACCCTTTGAGTCTGCAGTATCCTTATTAGAGCCAATACTGTGTTAGAAGGATGAACTATGCTTTTAAAAAATCAGATTGAAATATTTTAGGGAAAAAAGTACTGCCCCCTTCCCTATATTCTTCCATTTGCTTATCTCTTCGCCCCACTCTCCACCCAGTTCAGGAAAGTTTCTCTTAAATCAGCCTGATACTTTCAAGACTAGCATGGCTGTTGACAGTTTTATGCAACTAATAAAGAAGATTAAAAAATAAACAAACTCTGCAACTTTCTGTATTCTGAAGTCCAATGCAGAGGAAAAAAAAAAAAGCCCTCTTGTGTGGGAAATGTAAAACGCCGCCTTGTCGAAGGGTGCTGGAAATATGATAGGAAGAAAATGACTTCCATATATCTAAATGACATTTGAAAGAACAAAAATCAAGGGCTGTTAATGTAGCTAGATGTTGGGATTCAGGTAATATGTCCTGTAATTCGTTCTGACTGACAGTTGTGAGGAGAAATCAGAGTAAGGCTGACCAAACTACCAACCCTTGAAAAAAAAATCAGCAACGGGACTTCAAAACTGATTCCTCACGTATCAACCTGATCTCCCCGAAGGGACTCCTTTCCAGCTAAATGCTGAATTGAATTCTGTACATCACATTTCTTGGTAGAGATTTAGTGCTTTAATTATATTTTTTTATGTGTCACAGAACTGTAAACATAAATTATCCTTTTGTTTTCTCTGTCTTTAAGGAAGAGCTTAGAAAAATAATAACAATTAAAGGTGTATGTGATTCTTCTTTAAGTCTTTTCATTACTCGTGTGGAGGGTACAATAGTTCTCTGTATTTGGTGGCTGCAGAACATTCTGGCCATACCTCCAGGACATCTCAGCAATGACTGGCAAGTCTAAAAGTCATTTGATCAGCTATTTGTTTTGCTTACAGAAATGATGATTGTTTTGATATTTTTCTGTTTCTTCCTGAAATGCTTTGAACTAAGCATTCATTTCTATATCACACACATAGATATTGCTCAGCTGCAGCATGGGCTGAAGGAAAATCACTGGGAATATTTTTTTAATTTCTAAAATATTTCAGTCAGAACACTGTGGCTCAGACTCCAAAAATCTTTTTGACCCAAATGTGGAAATCAATAATATAGGATAATATAGGCAGAGTGAATAATCTAACAGAACTATCTGGACATGTCTTTGCATATTAATACCTCATGGAGCGGAGTGAGGTATTTTTAAATCCACTGGCCATTTTAAAGAATCCTCCAATTATATCATGTTAACAGTTGTTTCTCCTACCTATATACAAAGCTACTGGTAATGATGAAGCTTGCCAGAAAGCTGTGCTACCAAAAGACCAACATCCCAGCTTGCATCTGGCTTTGTAGAACATGCCAACAATGCTTAACGTAATGGGTCACATCTGTCAAGGAGGATTACAAATTGTACCTGTAATGCCCTGTAATTAGTAACCCTCAAATGGCTCCAGCTGCTATTTCCCTGAACATTTGCCTTGGTAACATCTCATAGGAAATGTGACTCAGAATGAAGAGTATTTAGGTCCAAAGGACACTGTAGTGAAATAGGAACATTTTCTTCTAATCTAAAAAAATCCCTTTTTTTCTTGTCACTCTCACCAAGTTTACTACAGGGTCTTTCACCCAGAGACCAGTATGGGATGTGCTTCAGCTTGCTGAGGAGAGATTTGGCTGTTGACTTTGTTTCAGAGCAAAATTCTCCCATGAATCATGAGAAAAGTAAATATGTCTGTTTTCTGTGTGTTAGGGTGATTTGAGAATGAATGTGAGTCTGTAACTGGAGACTTCACAATGAGAAGTTGACCTTTTGCTTGCGAAGGAGACTTGCTATATGGTTGGCTCATGGGTACATCTGCAAATGCTGGCATGCTGGGTTGTGTTTGCAGATCAGAATCCATTACTTGCTGAGACCTAAGATGCAATATGGAAAATGTAGGTTTAAAAAATTATTTCACTAGTTTGACTTTCAGTACACTCTTCTGAATTTATTCAAGCAAGTTTCCAGTGAAAATTCACCATCTCATAAATGACTATCTAATAAAAATGAACTAAAACCAGACCCTTAACTTATACCATTCAATAAAAACTTGCTAGGTGGATGAAAATTAAAATATGAAAATGAAACTATAAAATGATGAAAAGAAAATATAGGTATTTATTTTATTTATACACTCTTATAGTAGCAACATATTTGTAAGTATAACCGCAAAGGTATAAATCAGGGAGGAAAAGATTGAGTTGATGCTGCAGAAAGAAACAAACATATTAAACACTTTTTGTATGTATATGTTAAAAATCCATGATAAATACAAATGAAAGGAAAACAGCAAATGAGAAAATGTTTGCAGCAGATATTAAGTATAATTGGTCTACTTAAACAGTTCTTACAAGTTAATTTTAAAAAGATGGAAACTCGAATAGGAAAATGGACAAAGAACATATGTAAATCACAAAGGAAGAAACAAAAATGGCCAATAAATAAATGAAGAAATATTTATCTTCATTAGCAATCAAACAAATATAAAGTAAATCCATCCATCACATTGGCAAATTTACAGAAGATTGATAATAACCTGTGTTAACAAAGGTTTGAGGAAACAGAACTTTCATATACTGAAGTCAGAATGCAAATAGGTAAATCTCTTTATGGAGTAACATGAAAATATGTATCTACACCTACCAAAATATTCAATTCTACTTGTAGGAAGTTACCTTCAGGAAATAATTAGAAATGTGTGACAAGCAGTGGTCATAAAAATGTTCATTGTACCCTGTTTTTAATGGTGGAAAATTATAAGAAAAAGACAGTAATAGACTGGTTAAATAAACTATCTATACTTGTAGATTGAAAGATTATGGAGTCATAGAAAATCACATTGTAATAGAATATTTTTGACCTGAAAAAGCAACCACAATCCACGCTGTGTTTAAAAAAATGAAAACACTAGGCACAGTGGCTCACACCTGTAATCCCAGCACTTTGGGAGGCCAAGGTAGGAGAATTGCTTGAGCTCAGGCATTCCAGGGCAGCTTGGGTAACAAAATGAGGCCCTGTCTCTACAAAGAATAAAAAATTAGCCAGTTGTGGTGGTGCATGACTGTAGTCCCAGCTACTTGGGAGGCTGAGGTGGGAGGATCACTGGAGCCCGTGAGGTTGAGGTTTCAGTGAGCTGTGATCATGTCACTGCACTCCAGCCTGGGCAACAGAGCAAGACTCTTTCTGAAAAATAAATAAATAAATAAAACTAAAAAATAAAAGCAATTTACAAAATGGTAAATAGAATAAGATACTATATTTTATACACATACACACACACTAAGAAAGAGAGTGATTGAGACACAGACATGGACAATTATGGACAAAGACATAGAGAAGACTAGAAGTAAATATTTCAAAATAGTGTCTTGGGGTGAGAGATAACAGGCATGTGACTTTTTTTTTTCTTTTCCCTTGAGATGTATTACTTTTGAGATTGGGAAATAGAAACTATAACAATTACCTATTAAAAAGACACATCAGGCTGGGCGTGGTGGCTCACGCCTATAATCCCAGCACTTTGGGAGGCTGAGGCAGGTGGATCACTTGAGGTCAGGAGTTCAAGACCAGCTTCGCCAACATGGTGAAACCCCCTCTCTACTAAAAATACAAAAATTAGCCGGGCATGGTGGCACGTGCCTGTAATCCCAGCTACTCAGAAGGCTGAGGTGGGAGGATCATTTGAACGCAGGAGGTGGAGGTTTCAGTGAACCAAGATCGTGCCATCGCATTCCAGCCTGGGTGACAGAGTGGGACTCCATCTCAAAAAAAGAAGACACATCAGCCCAGTTAGGGTAAGTATTGGCACTGATGACCTTGCCTTTGGAGTCACACTGCCAACTTTTTCCATCCTTCTTTCTTTCTTTTTTTTTCTTTTTTAGACAGAGCCTTGCTCTGTTGCCAAGCTGAAGTGCAGTGGCGCGATATCAGCTCACTGCAACCTCCGCCTTCTGGGTTCAAGCGATTCTCATGCCTCAGCCTCCCGAGTAGCTGGGATTACAGGCACGTGCCACCATGCCCAGCTAATTTTTTTGCATTTTTAGTAGAGACGGGATTTCACCATGTTGGCCAGGATGGTCTCCATCTCCTGACCTAGTGATCCGCCTGCCTCAGCCTCCCAAAGTGTTGGGATTACAGGCGTGAGCCACCACTCCCAGCCTCCTTTCTTTAAGTCATCATGTCCTACAGACTTCCAGAGTCCTTAGTGATTTCATTCACTCATCCATTCATTCCTTCATTCAGCAAACATTTGTTGCTTTATACCATGTGCCAGGCTGAGTACTTGTCCCCGGCCAATGCTCCATTCTGTAAACATTTCCTAGTTGTTTCTTGTCTATGCTTATTTATCAGTCTGGGGGTCTTTCCCTCAGACCCTGTTAGGTGAATGATTAGTACATTTTTCTAACAAGTTCTCTCTGTGTTAAATAGATGATCTTAGTATGCTACTTGAACTTTAAGGGGGACCTTAACCATCTTAACTTAAAATAGTAAGGTGTGAAAATTGTAGGCAACTTTATGTAGATATATGCCTGCCAGATAATATCACTTTTTCCTTCTCACACATATTCTAACTGGGCAGCATGCCTCCAACTATGTTCCACCCTACAAGGCCTGGGCTCCCCATGTTAAGATTAGTTCTCTAGCCTGGTAGAGAACTTATCAAGTGTGCTTCTTGATATTACTAATGCATATTATGTCTTCTACTTTCTTTGTCCTGACCTTCCCCCTCCTGTGGCTTTCCTAATTCCTGCTGTCTGCCCTGCTCTGCCTTCTGGAATTTATATCCGTTTCGTCTTTGACCTGCCCTCTTGACTCTGGCTTCCACACTTGTTCTGACCCAAACATCTGCTCAACTTTCCTCAGTTCCTGTATAAGTTGTCTATCACTGCTGTAACAGATTTCCACAAATTTAGCAGCTTAAAACAACACAAATTTATTATCTTACAGTTCTGGAGGTTAGAATTCCAGAATGAATTTCACTGGGCTAAAATCAAGATGCAGGTAGGGCTGTATTTTTATTTTTATTTTTCGAGGCTTATTTGCCTCTTGCAACTTCTAGAGGACCCTTCATTGCTTGGCTCATAGCCCTCTTCATCCAGCTTCAAAGCCAGGAACATTGCATTTACCTGAACATTCTTCCATAGTCATATCTCCCTCTACCATAGCCGGGAAATGTTCTCCACTTTGAAGAAACTGTATGGGTTGAGTTGCGGCCCCTCAAAAGATATGTCCACATCCTAATCCCCAGGCCTTATGAATGTTACATTGCTTGGAAAAAAAGTTCTTTGCAGATGTAATTGTACATATTGAGATGAGAAGATTATCTCAGATTATCGGGCTAGACTCTATATCCAATGAAAAGTGTCTTTATAAAAGAAAAGCAGATAGAGTTTTGAGATGGGAGAGGAGAAGACACAGAGAAGAGGAGGCAAGGTGGTCATAGAGGCAGAGATTTGAGTAATGCAGCTACAAATCAAGGGACACCTGCAGCCACCAGAAGCTGGAAAAGGCAAGGACAAAGGCCCCCGGGAGCCTCCAGAGGAATTGCAGCCCTGCTGACACCTTGATTACAGACTTGTAGCCACCACAAACACAGTCTCAGGCTGTCTTTAATATTTTGCTTCCATCCTTACTTAACTGTCTTGGATCTGTATCCTGGATGTCAATGTGGAATAACAGAAAGCACACACACATGGAGTCAGGCAGACCTCTGCTTAATCTCTGGCTCTTTATTTATTCCCTGTGTATTCCTGGACAATTTATTCAACCTCTATGAGCTTATTTTCTCATCTTTAAGTCATGGGTAATCATATGCACTCCATAGAGTCATTGTGAGGATTAAACTAGATAACATATATAAGATGCCTGGTACATAGGAGGCATTTGATGAATGTTGCCTTCCTTTTCCTATCACCCTATAATCTGTGAACCAGTAGTACTCTGTAGTCTTGAAGTAGATGATCTGGTAGAGCAGATATTTTTGTATAGGGACTTTCCAATTTTCCTTCAAATCTCACTGTGTAGATAGCTTTCTTTTATTTTTTAAATTTCCCTTTGTCTATATGAAGGCATGGATGACACATAAAAATTGTATATAACCACTGTGTAGATAGCTTTCTAACCTAATTATACATAAGGTTTCCCCTGATGACATTGCATCTTATTTTGAACTATGATTATACCTACACAACATTAAAGTTTCTGGTTGAGAAGGGGAAAGTCCTACCAAAATGGCTGTTTGGGAAAACACTATAATAACAAATAAACAAATATTTATTGTGTACATACTATGTGTTAAGTGTTGTAGACATTAGGGAATGAGATTAACATAGTACTCATGCTTATGGAGTGAGGAAGACTGACCAGTAACTAAGCAACTTTAGCACAGTTGTCTCTTGGTATCTATGGGGTATTGACTCCAGAACCCTCATGGATACCAAAATCCAAGGATGCTCAAGCTCCTGATACAAAACGATGCAGCATTTGCATATAACCTATGTACATCCTCCAGTATACTTTAAATCATTTTTAGATTACTTATACCAAATGCAATGTAAGTCATCTCTAGATTACTTATACCTAATGCAACTTAATTTGAAGGCTCATTTCCATCAGGCTTCAAATGTACTGTAATCATTTGTATTATTTTAAAAAGTCAGTTTTCTTGTCTCCCGTTACAGCAAAAACTTGTTATTGTCTCTACTTACTGTCGCTATTGTCTATTCTCTTATTGTTTCTTGCATCCACTCCAGTCACACTTACACCCCTGCCACTTCACTGAAATGAAGCAATGTAAATGCTATGTAAATAGTTATTATACTCATTGTTTAGGGAATAATGACCAGAAAAAAAAAGTCTGTA
Organism: Pongo pygmaeus; assembly: GCF_028885625.2. Classification (NCBI taxonomy): domain Eukaryota; kingdom Metazoa; phylum Chordata; class Mammalia; order Primates; family Hominidae; genus Pongo; species Pongo pygmaeus. Next base: position 133,560,406 of record NC_072396.2, on the reverse strand, counting down.
CATGTGCAGTACAGATGCGACTATCATAGACCTAACTACATTTTCAATTTGTGGTTGGTTGAATCCATGGGTACAGAGGGAATATTGTGATTGGTGCCATGGTGAGCACGAACACAAGGGGTGCTTAACAGGAAATAAGGACTCCCTGGAGTAAGTAAAGTCTAAGTTGAGATTTAAATGGGGAATGGAAGTTAGCTATGTAGAGTCCCTCTTACCTTCCACAAAAAAGAAAGGGAGAAAAATATAAAGGAAATATTGTTTTAACAAATTTAATTGGTGTAAACATTAAGTTTAAAATTCTAGTATCTAAATAGAGCCATTCTTGTTTTTGTTTCAATTGAAAAAATTTTTTGGATATAGTTGCACTACTGAGATGGGAATGAATGGCCCATTGATAAAATTCTTTCAAGTCACTTGGAGAAAAAGAGGGCTTTTATTACATTTTGCACCCATGTCCCCAGCCGGCAGGTAGGGCCATTAGTCAAGATGTAAATACTATATCACAAATATTCCTGAATACAAAGCCCTGATTGAGGAAAGAGTGGATTTGGACCAAGTTGTGTTCGTGGTAGGATGTTGGGTAGGGAATGGTGTCAAATAGAAGATGTAGTTGCTAGTTTCTAGGAATAATAATAATCACAAAAATATGTTGTACATCAATTTGTGTGCCAAATACTGTTCTAAGTGCTTTTTGTGTATTAACTAATTTAATTCTTCCAATGATTCTGTGAGGTAGGTAATATTCCTATTCTTACTTTACAGATAGTAAAGACAGACTTACAGACAGACTTTACTACAGTCAGCAAGTAATAGAGCTGGGATCCAAGTCAAGACCAGCTGACTTGAAAGCCTGTGCTCTTAACTCCTACAGTCAGTACTTTCCCCCTTGGGGAAAGAAAGGCTTTGTGGAAATGTAGATACATAAATGACATACGAGAAGAGAAAACAGAAGCAAATATCAGCATGACTGTATGGCCATATATCCATTAAGTGCCAAGAGATAGGTTGAGTGATTAGAGTTACTGAACTTGGGGTTGGGATGGGGTGGGGATTACTTCGTCAGGAAGGTCTACAGAAAAATAAATCTTGGGCCGGGTGCCGTGGCTCACGCCTGTAATCCCAGGACTTTGGGAGGACAAGACGGGCAGATTACCTGAGGTCAGGAGTTCGAGACCAGCCTGACCAACATGGAGAAACCCCGTCTCTACTAAAAGTACAAAATTAGCCAGGCTTGGTGGTACATGCCTGTAATCCCAGCTACTTGAGAGGCTGAGGCAGGAGAATCACTTGAACCCGGGAGGCGGAGGTTGCAGTGAGCCGAGATCACGCCATTGCACTCCAGCCTGGGCAATAAGAGCGAAACTCCATCTTAAAATAAATAAATAAATAAATAAAGTAAATCTTAAGCAGTGTTTTGTTAAGAGAGGAATGTAATTATAACTACTACTAGCTAACATTTTTTGAGCCCCTACTATGTGCCAATAAATATTTTAGATAATATCTAACTCAATAGTCAAAACAACCTGAGGCAGGTACTATTATATTTCTATTTTTAGATGCGGAAATTGAGACACAGAGAAGGTAATTTTCCCAAAGTCTCAGAGCTCAACATGGGTGGAGCCAGGTTTTGAACCAAGGCAGCCTGACTCTTCCTTAAATCTATTGACTTGCTCCGGTAATTCTTCCCTGTCTCTCACGTCAACAATTTTTCTCTCTTCATGGAATCCTTCCCATCAGCCTTCAAATGTGCTGTAATCATTTGTATTATTTTAAAAAGTCAATTTTCCTGTCTTCCTTTACAGCAAAAACTCATTAAAATAATTATCTCTACTTATTGTCTCTCTTCCCATTGTTTCTTGAATCCACTCCAGTCAGACTTACACTCCTAACACTTTGCTGAAACTTCTCTTGTCAAGGTCACCAGTGACCTCCTCATAGCTAAATGCCGAGGTCAATTCTCAGCTCTCATCTTACTTGACCTTTTAGCACTATTTCCTATAGCAGATCCTTCCTTTGTCTTCCAGGACATTATCCCTGTTTTATTTTTTCCTATTTCCCTAGCTGCTCCAGTTTCCTTTTGCGGGTTCTTCGTATTTCCAACTTCTTAATGTCAGAGTCCTAGACTGCTTCTCACTTCTATTCATAATCACTCCCTCAGTGATATCATTCTGTCTTGTGACGTTAAATACCACCTACATGCTGTTGAATCCCCAAATTTATATCTGCAGTCCAGATCTCTCTTCCAAACTCCAGATTTGTATATCCAACTGATTACTTCTCATTCCATTTGGATGTCTAATAGGAATCTGAAATTTAATATGTCCAAAACCAAACTGCTGATATTTTCCCCACAATCTGATCTTTTCATTGTCTGGCTCATTTCAATTAATGGCCATGCAATCTTCCAGCTGCTTAGGCCAAAAACTTCCGCATCACCTTTGACTCTTCCCTTTTTCTCATTCCCTCACCTCAGTCTACATTCAATCTTAATGATTTCACCTTCAAAATATATTTGGGCTCTAACCACTTTTTACCAACTTTACTGCAATCATTGTGGCATGTTTGGATTATTGCAAAAGCCTCTTAATGGGTCTCCCTGTTCACCCTTAACCTTCTAACCCACAGCAGCCTGAGTGATCTTGTTAAAGCCTAAGTCAGAGCATGTCACCTTTCTTATCAAAATTCTGCAATGGCTCCTCATCTCATTTGAAGCAAAAGCTAATGTCTATACAATGGCCTATGGCCCTACCCCAGTAGTTTTTCATCATTACTATACATTAGAATCACCTGGAGAACTTTTTAAAAAATGTCTGGTCCTCACTCCCAAATAAAATGAAGCCATATCTCCAGGAGTGATAATATGTAGTGTGGCCCAGGTATCTGCAGTTTTTCATAGTTCCTCAGGTGATTCTGAGAACCAGAAAGGGTTGAGAGTTCCTGGCTTCTTTATACCTTGATCTTCTACTACTCACTATCCCTGGCTTATTTCTATTCCAATCACATTGGCCTGGCTTGCTGGAGGATGACAGGCATGCTCTTCCCTCAGAGTCTTGGCACTAGCTGCTCCCTCTGCCTAGTATGTCCATCCCCAGTTCCCATGACGGCTCACTCCCCCACCTTCTTCAAGTCTTTGCACAAAAGCGGCTTCTCTATGAAGCCTTTCCCGGTTCCCATTTCAAAGTGCATTAATCTTTTCTGCTTTATGTTCATCTATACCCCATCATCTTAACTATTATGGTTTTACTTACTTCTTTTAGTGTATATCTCCCCTAGGTAGAATGTAAGCAAGCTCTCTGTGGGCAGGGATTGATCTGTTTTGTTTACTGCCATATCTCCAGTACCTCGTGCATAGTATCCGTTCAGTAAATAATTGTTAAGTAAATGAATTATTTGACAAAATAACACATAATAAAGCAAGATTAGGGTAACAAGTCATCCAAGTAAAATGGAGAGCAAAGGAAAATCCAGGTAAGTAGTTAAGTCTATTTGCCTTTAGTTCGGGGGCAAAGAGGTGTCCACAAACTAAGTCTATATGCTCACTAATAAAATTTGAGATTGATTCTCAAGCTAGTTGAGAGGTCCTCGCATTTTTTAAGACCATGGACCTTTTTGTTAGTCTGGTGAGGCTTATGGAAGTCTTTTCAGAATAATGTTTTTAAATAAATAAAATGAAATCCATAGAATTAAAAGGAGACCAATTATTTTGAAATATAGTTAGAATAATTTTTAAAGGTTGTAACATAATAATATATGTGCCTCTATATTAGTATGTTAAAATCAGGAGTCAGCAACCTTTTTCTCTAAAGGGTTAGATAATAAATGTTTTTAGCTTTGTGGGCAATATAGTCTCTTGGAACTACTCAACTCTGCCATTGTAGCGTGAAAGCAGCCAAAGATAAAATATATACGTGAATTAGCATGACTATCTTCCAATAAAACTTGAGCTACAAAAGCAGGCAGCAGGCAGTTTTCCAAGTAATAAGGTCTACTGATTGGTCTAATAACTATGATGATTGTGAAGTGGCAGTGATCCTAAATTATATTTTGAGATATCTATTAATACAACACCTGTAATGTGATATAAAAAATTTTATGATTTTTGTTGGTGGCAAAGTCACAGGTGCTGCTAATATTAACTATGATTTATACATTCATAGTTGAAGGAAACACTAAGTTATAGTTAAAAGTCAGTAAAATAAAGATGTAATTTTTCCCATCCAAATTCACAGACCCCCTAAATTCTATTCATGGACCCCAGTATAAGAACCCCTGAGCTAGGAGTCTTAACAGTTCAAAATACACATATTAACAACAGAGTAAGATTTAACTCTGAATGACAATCCTTTCTGAGTTGAGTAAGTTTAGAATCGACCCAGATCCTGGTCACATATAGCTTTGTGGTGGTTGTATCGGCTGATGGCAAGAATTGATCTCCACAATATCCCACAGCCCCTAGTAAGGGATGTCAGGAGCAGCTACTAAATAGAAACAAGCATAGAAGGAAGTGAAGAGGGCTGAATTTGATTGTTTGAAGCACAGAGAAGGAATGAGCAGGCAGGGATCTTCCATCAGTTTAAAAATTCTGAGGAAGTTGCACAAACTTATCGAATTGTCAAGATTTGCAGGCATTGATGAGCCCGGCTCTGTACATACATACATACAATGAAAAGGAGTATTATTAAGGGACGCAGTGGAAGGCCCATGACCTTTTCTGGAAAATGGCAGATCCCTTCTCTATAATTCCTACATTACCCAGAAGCCTCCAACTTCTTAGAATTCCTAGTTTGAAACTGCAAATATCCCAGCAATAACTTTCAAACACCACAATTTCCGCTGATATTGCCTCATACCCAATTCGGCTTTATAGTGCAGTTCCAATTTAATTGTAGCTACTGCATTGATTGGGTCAGATAATCTACGTGGATTTCTAACCAGAGCCAAGCAAGAACTCTTTCAGGACCCAGAAGCTTATTGCCCGTTAGAGTGGTAGTTAAGCGAAAAAGAAAAAACCTGGTATTTTGAATTTATGGCAATAATAGAAAAATTGCTAGGTACTTTTGATGAAGGAGTTTAAAGTGAATACAACACTGCATATATTGACTTCATATTTCAGTGCACATCCAGATTTATTGATTAGAGAAGGACTGACTCAAACCAAGATTGATTTGATAGAAATCACAGTCTGCTTATTTATCATGTGAAGAAAATTTACACATCTACCTAGGCATAGGGGTATTACTTATTGACTCTGAATTAAGACTTGGCTGAGTGTCAAGTTTCCACTGGCAGTCCGTAGACCCCTTTCGAGAAAATTCTTGTTTGCATTTGAGCAAGAAACCATGAAAAGAACATTTTGGTTGTTTAAACGCCCAAAAGTACTTTAAAAAATCAAAATTTAGTACAATATTGTTAACTGGTATTTGTGGTGATACTAAGATTGTTGGCTGAATGAAGTTTTCTTTTATTCTATTTATAAAGAAAGCAAATGAAGAATAATGTTAACAAAAGGACAACATTTCAAGCACTTTAGTTATACTCATTTATAAGTAAATATTAGTATACCAATTAGAAATCATTCTCTAATAAGGCAGGATGTTAAATAGTCTCGGAACAACCATTCAAAAGCAGTCTCTTAAGTAACTCTACTTAGAAGTACTTGGTTAAATTAGCAGTAACTTAGCTAATATTTGTGAAGTACTTAGATTATGCCAGAACGTGCTATATATTTTTCACAGATGGTCTTTTAAAACCTTTAAAAAATCCCTAATAAGTAGGTATTGGTGTTGTTCTCATTTTATGTTTGAGAAAACTGAGTTTCAGAGAGGCTAAGTGACGTGCCAGAAGTCTCACAGACGATACATAGAGATGGAATAAAAACTGGCTCCACTGGGTTCTCCAATTTGCGAGTTCTTGAGTGAATTATTCCCCCCTCACAGTGAGGAGGGAGTAGGGAAATCAGGAAGAGAAAGAGCAGGTTAATAATATTTAACTGAAAATCCTAAATTTCGCATCTTTCAGGAATTAATCACTCAGGGCACTGGTTCCTAACTGCAAACCAAGTGGCATTAGATTTTGGAAGAAAGGGCCTAACCCATTTTGCTACTGGTTATTTTCCTTCAGCACAACAACTGCATTGCAAGGGAAATAGCTGCTCACAAGTGTTAAGGGCCTTATTACTGTTCAAATGCCCTTTTAATACTCTTTATGCTGGCAAGGGTACATTACAAATGAAATACAGGACAGGAATAATTCAAACTCCTTGGATGCTGGCATTTTGTAAACCTCAAAGCCATAGTACAAATCTCTCTCAAACCTCTGGAAATCCATCTTCATAGCAGAGAGTAGGTGGGAAGGGGCTTGCAAATCCTTTTCAACCTGACAGCTCAAAAACCTAACTTGTTTTCTGATTCCTCAGCTGTGACAGGTTGGTGGCGGTGTATTTTTCACTTCAGAAGCTAAGAACTTTTGCTAGAATATGGAGGCCAGAGCAACTGGGCTTTAATGCTAGATTCTGCACAGGGAAGACAAAGGAAAAAACAAGATGAAATATTGGGCAGGTCTGTTCTGGCGCTTTTGCATAAAATGCATTTGATAATAAACATTATATTTTGAAAGTTCCTGTGCCTTTAGACACAATGTCTTGGCAAATTCTCAGCATCTTCCCTACCATCTGTATACACCCATTTGCTCCACTTAGTTAACCTATTCCTAACGCTTACTCCTCAAGGAAGTGTATCTCCACCCAATTTGAGGTGGCAAATAACCTGTCCGCCCCCCAATATTACTCTACCACCTGGCTACTGAGCCTGAAATTTCCACCATGTTTCATTTATTCTAACTTTATCTACTTACTACATCTGTTTATCCTTCCAGCTACCCACCAATCTATCAAAAAATATTGTCTGCCCTGTGCCAAGCACTCTGTTGCGTTCTGGAAATTCATTGATAATTAAAGCAGACGTGGCTTTTGCCTTTGAGTGTACGGCCTATTGGGTGAGACACAATAAACATGTAAAGAGACACAGAAGTGATTCACTTTAAATTGTGCTATGTGCTATGATGAATATGAATGCAATGGGTGTCATGACAGAAGATACCAGGAAGGGATCTACGTAGCGTGCTCAGGTGTCAGTTCAGTTGAAACTTTTTTTTTTTTTTTTGAGACAGGGTCTTTTTCTGTTGCCCAGGCTGCAGTGCAGTGGCGTGATCATAACTCACTGTAGCTTCGACCTCCTGAGTTCAAGCGATCCTCCTGCCTCAGCCTCCCAAGTAACTGGGACTACATGCATGTGCCACCACACTTGGCTAATTTTTAAATTTTTTGCAGAGATAGGGTCTCACTATTTTGCCTAGGCTAGTCTTGAACTCCTGGCTTCAAGTGATCCTCCTGCCTTGGCCTCCCAAAGTGTTGGAATTATAGGCATGAGCCACCATGCCTGGCCTCAGTTGAAACTGACATTCTACTAGGCGGAATTCCATTTAAAGTACACATACAGCTGGGTGTGGTGGCTCATGCCTGTAACCCCAGCACTTCGGGAGGCCAAGGCAGGAGGGTCCCTTGAGCCCAGGAGTTTGAGATCAGCCAGGGAAACATACCATCTCAAAAAAATTAAAAATAAAAATGTAAATAAAATACACATATACCATGTAGCAGGGATAATGCACTAACTTACTAGGGTGGTCACATTTACAGAGGATAGGACTCTGAGGGCATGGGTCTCAGAATAGGTCGGTTTTTTTGGTAGACTGTGGGTCAGGGAGAAGAGAAGTAGACTAACTGAATTCTTTCTATGTGCTAGGTTCTCTTCTAACTGTTATTTAAAAGGTTACCTTTCCTCATTCCAACCTTATCACCAAGAGGTAGGTAGGCATCAACTCCATTCTATGGATAGAAAAGCAGTTTCTGAGAGGTTAAGCAATTTGACCAAGGTCACAAGGTTAGTTGGTGGCAGACCCTAGGAGTAGGAAAGCTAGAGTGTTGTGTGTGGGGAGGAGTAGGGAGTTGGATAAAATCTAAGGCCTACCAAAAGGAAAACAGAGGCAAAAAAAAAAGAGGGGGGAATATGGTGTCATTAACCAAACATGAATTAAAAGGCCCGGTCCTGTCTTTAAATTGGTTACAATTCACCTGCAGAAAGTTGAGGAACTCATGATACAGGGCAGAATATAATAAGCAATACTAATAGTCAAGTCCAAACTGTGCATTATGACTGAGGAAGATAAACAAGAAACAAGCAAGGGAGGAGTTGGGAAACTTTGAAAAGGCTACTGGGAGGAGGTTGTCAAAGCCATTTAAAATGGAGACTTCCTTTAAATACAGTGCTTGCTTCCTTTTGCTTGGATGAAGCAGTTTTAGATTTCAAGCAAGTTAGGTACAAAACAATGATTACTGAACTGTCTGGAAGGTCAACAGACACATTATGATCATTGAGTTATGAATCACTGAAGGCTATATGGGTCCAAGCAACATCCCATCTGCGGATACTATTTCAGGTCAAAACACATAATATCAATTGTTGTCCCCAGCTCCACTTCCCGTCACTAAAATGTGACAGTGATTAAATGCAAAATGCAAATATTACAGTATGTAAGTACAAATTTAAAACAATAATGGCCTCTTGTCAGACAATATGGAAAGGCAAAGTTGCATGGAATTTGTTATTATACTTGCAAATACAGCAATATTTACAATGGGTTGACACAGAGCTACATAACCCAATACGAGGCGAGGGAAGAATTATGGAAAGCAGGAAAGGAAAATTGTGAACACGGAAGAACACTGCCTTTAAGGAATCACAAAGGAAGGCATGAAGAGGGAGGAAAACAGTTTCAAGGTCAGTGTTCCTCAGACATTTCGGAATAGCCCCCATGCTCCTAATTTCTTTTATGAATCAAAGCAAAGGCCAAAGGATCAGTTTTTTGAAGTTTGCTTATGGCCTAACGTCCTCAGTGTCAACTCTAATTTCTTAATTGTCTTATACTTCTTAAATCTCTCATTTTTCTATGAACCATGAGATCCGTGAGGCCAGAAACCATGTCTGTCTTGTTCACCATTCTATTTCTAGCATTTAACAGTGCCTGGCACGTAGTGCTTGCTCAATAAATATTTGGCATTTGAACGAATAGTTGTTCTCCTGGCTGCCTTGAAAGCTCTGGTGGCTTTCCTCCCCTACTAAGAAATTGCCTCCAGGCTCTGTATCTCTCCTTATCCAATTATTTTCACTAAAACCTGCTTATTTTATATCTTATTCCCTCAGAGACTCTCTAAAGAGAGCAGATTTTAACAATAAGATTAATAGTTTCAGGCACTGCATTAATCTGGGTCCAACCAGAAAAATAGAAAACCACTGTAAGTGTTTAAAACAGAGGAAATTTAATGCCGGGAACCAGTTACACAGATGGTGGGGATACACATAAGGACAGTCTTGCCTCCCAGATCAAGAGTATGTGGAAAACAGTTCTCTTGATGCATAATCCTGTTATGAGCTCACGCAATCTAAGGGCTGGAAAGAATCTTCAACTTTGTTAAGCTCCAACTCGTCAGATGGCTGTTGTGCCACAGATGGCTATTGCCTACTCCAACATCTCTTCTTCTCTTTCTCCTCAGGCACAGAATGGCTGTTTTTAGATGAACACATTTCTACCCGGAATCAAAGATAATTCTGTTTTTCTGACCTTCCTTGCAGCTAGCCAAGGCCATGAGACTAACTTTTAGGCAATAATATGTAAGCAAAGGTGTCATGTGGGACTTCCAAGGAGGTTTCTGAAAGGGAGTGGACACATTCAAGAGGGGCTTCTTTTGGTTTTCTTCCTTTCCTCCTTTTTGAGGCCTATAGTAAAGACATGTTGTTGGAACTCCATGGGCCCATGAAGTATCCTTGCAGGTAGAAGACATGGGATAGGATGATACAACAGGAAGACAGGACGCCAGGTCCGTGATGACACTAGAGAGTTACCCTGTAGCTTCGGACTGCCCACTTCCAAATCACTTTCACATGAAGGAAAAATAAACCTCTATATTATTTAGCCATTGTTGTTGAGTTTTCTGATCTTTTGCTTTCTTTCTATTATATACAAGTGAATCTAATCCTAACTAATCCAGTTATATCATTTTTATTGCATCTGAGACAAATGGCCATTTAACTTTGGCTTGGATACTTCCTGTGGTGGGAAACTTACTAATTCTTTGGGTGGTCTATGTATCTTTGAACAGCTGTTACTAATGAGAACTTTTCTTAACTGACTGCAAATTTATATTTATTAAGATTGTACTTAAGGGTCTTTGAATGGTTTTGGGTCACAAAGAACCTTCAAATTTTTTTTTATGTCACGTATTTGAAGATGTGTCATGTTCCTTGGAGTCAGCTCATCTCCAGTTTAAATATCTCCAATTCTTTCAACTACTCCCCACAAGACCGTTTCTTCATTTCAACAAGCTTAACCTAGCTTCATGTATTAGTTCATACAGCAAGCCCTATGGAAAAGAGCTCCAGGCTATGAGATTCAGCAATGTTGCCTGCAGCCCTATATATTTAATTGATTCCATTGAATTAAGGAAAAAGTACTTTCTACTTGTTCTAGTCTAAATTAGCAGCCTGAAGTTTACATAATGGACTTCACTATTTTGGGTGGGCTAAAATTGAGGTTAAAACAAACACGATTATTTAATCCTATACTATATTATAATCAGCGTGTTCAGCAAGAGACTTAAAGTTTTAATTCATTATTAACCACATTGTACACAAACCAGCTTCTCCTTTTACATAGTAAGAGGCAACATTCCCAGAGTCATTAGCTATTGCTTAATCTTTTTAAACAAAGCTCCCTTCTTAAATGTTTTCTGTGCATGTAGCCAATTCATACTGTTGGGCTTTCATCTCCAGGGCTGTCTGCTTAGCACCTGTCGATCACTTCTAATGGCAACATATTCTTGGAGTCTACTGAGAAACCGCTTTCCATATGTGTTAGAAGAAATTTATAGCTCTCAAAATGTGCGTCTAAGAGTTATGCTTCTCCCCCACCACCCAACTAGAAGGGTGGCAAATGCCATTGACTCCTACCTGTCAAATTCAATAAACTAATTTTTTTTGTCATCTCAGCTGACACTTCTATGGCATTTCACACTGTTGACTACCTCATTTTCAAAACTATCTACTCCTTTGGTTACCAACATGGCATCCCTACTGGTTCTTCTTCTGTATGGCCATTTCTCAGTTTCCTGTGCTGGGTCCTCTTCCTCTAATCACCACTTAATTGTTGCTGTTCTTCAGAGCCCTGACCATGGCCATCTGTGCTTCTCATTTTGCACCTTTACCCCAGACAATCCCATCTACTTCTATATAATCAGCATAGGCTGATGACCTTTTAGTCTGTATCTCCAGCTCTGACCTCTCTCTTGAGCTCCGAATCAGCATTTTCAACTGACACAGGGGCAGCGCTCTTGATGACGCACAGGCACCACAAACCATGAATCTTCAAAACTCATTATCTCCCCACCCACAACTCAGATACTCAAGCCAAAATCAGAGAATCAGGCACTTTCTTACCTTTCTGTAGTTATTCCTGTCAATAAACATGTCATTTAGAGATGTGAAAACCGAGGCTGAGTGCTCAAGTCGCTTGTCTATAAATCCCTCAGCTACTACAAGACAATTTTTTAAAATTTATTTTTAAATTTTCTTTTTTTCTTTTTATTTGTTTTTTCATTTTTTTTCTAAGCCCATACCTTACAAGGACACTACAAGACAAATTCTAACACATTTCAATCTAACTCTGGAGCTGGAACTCTTAACCGTTATGCTAAATTCCCCTTACTAGGTAGTTCTATTATAGAATATTTTGTCTCCATCTTGAAAATCAGAGAGCAAGACCCTGAGGGAAGAGAACACTAAAGAGGAAAGGGTTGTTGAAACATTAGGTTAGTAGGGGAGGTGAGGTTCCTGAACAACCGGGAGAAGTAAAAGCTCAAAAAGTGCAGGGAATGAAAGGCAGTTGAAGGAAAAAGTGCGAGGAGCCAGGGCAGAGCAGGAAGGGCCTCAGGCCAAAATAGTCTTTCTTAGGGTCTTATTGAGAAACAAGTGACCTCACTAGGATTCAATCAAACTTGTAGGTAAGTAGTTTCCAGGTGGGAAAGGAAAAAACCTTTTGGTAATCCCAAACTTTGATTTCCACATAACTTATACTGAAATCAAAAGGGCCTATTGACTGATACACGTGAATGGTAAACATGATGAATAGCTGCAAAACATAATAATTGGCATTACTTTGGAACAGAAGCAAAGGTACAATTATCATAGCCCATTCAACCATGAAAATTATAAGCAAATTGACAGTAAAATAATTATTCTCAAAATATTTTTTTCAACAGTTTTATTAAGCATCTTTCTATTGTAGTCGTTTCTATTTCTTCTGCTCCAAATTCTGTCAGCCACTTTTTTTTTCTGGCTTTACACTCAGCAACCCATTAGGAATGGAACTCATTTTCAGTACACAAAAGGCTTTGGGACAGCAAATGTCTTTAATGTTAACACTCTCTCAGTATCCGTTGCTTGACCAAATGGATATATTCCAACAATGTTGGCTATAAGATGAATTCTATTTTGCTTTTGCCTTACATTAGAATGCTGAGGATGTGTTCCCATGAGTTCCTCCCTCCTTGTACCCCACTGAGTGGAATGTTAAAAATACGGAGAAAGGTAGGTATCAAGAAGACATTTCTTAGATGGCACTGATGTCATGATTATTTGGGGGTGGGGGAAAGGTGTTTTGTTTGGGTTCTTTCTTCTGCCATAGGTCTACTGTTCCTCTTACCCTTTTTCAGGAAAATAATTTATTCTAAACCTGTTATTCTAAACCTGTCTGTCTTCACTCTTCTTATGGATCTAAATAGTATCTAGAAAGTATAGGTGTGATGCTGTATCTCACCACTAAGTGCTATGGTTTAATACAAGTTACTCCAGCATGAAAATTCCTTACATTATATTCTTAGCTACTTTAAAAAGTAAGGTAAATGAAACTTCTTTATCAACATCTAAATTAGAACTCAGGTAAAGTGAATTTACTTAAAACAAGGAGTAAGGTAAATTTATTTAAAACAAGGGAAAATTTTAGTTAAAGCTCAGATTTCTATCACCTCCTTCTAAATGACATTGTCAAAATGCTTTCATGTGGCTTATGGTTTCATTTATAAAGTAGTTAGAAAAAAGCCCAATACTTAACCCTAAATAGCTACTGATTTGTTTTTGAGGCAACTGAGGCCGTACAGCCTTTATAAATTGATTAAAAGGCAGGAATGATAATTCTTTCATGTGTCTCAGTTTCTAAATGCCAAGTTTGTTATCCCTAGACTAGGCATATAACTTCTGGGTTGTTATAGTTAAAATAATAACTTACCACTGTCCTGTTTTCTTATAGTATTATATGAATTTATGGATTAATAATCAGAAAATGCTTTCTGGATGAATCTGGCTTTTGTTTCAAGGTGTCTAGCAGGCACACAATGATATAACTGGCTTATGAATTCTGAATTTTTATTTCCTTTCTCTGAATTACTTTGTCCTTTTCTCATGTTTTTATAAGAATTTAAGGCTTGCCAGATTGGATCATGCCAGTATTTCCTATAGCCTAAGATTCTACCTTCAACTGTGGCAGTAAGATAAATTTTGTGGTAAGATGGATATATTTGCTTTTCATGACAACAACCTTAAAAGCTTAGGAACAATCCCTAATAATCTTTTTTGCCCGTGTTTTAAAATTGTTCTTATTATTTTTAAATTGGCAAATTAAAATTATATACATATGTGGTATACAGCATAATTAAAATATGTATACATTGTGCAATGGCTAGATAAAGCTAATTAACATATGCATTACCTCATAGACTTATCATTTTTTTGTGGTGAGAACACTTAGAATCTACTTTCTTAGTAATTTTCAGGTATACAATACATAGTTATTAACTACAGTCACCATGTTGTACAATAAATCTCTTGAAATTATTCTTCCTGTCTAAATAAAATTTTGTATCTTTGATTTCCAATAACCTTAACTACTCTCCACTTGTTAAGGATCTGTCATACATAATTTTTGTTAACATCATTGTAACCTTCTTATATTTTTCATTTGGATTACTATGTTTTTCTACATGCTGATAAACAACTGATTTGACTAAAATTTATCCACTGAATTGCCTGATTTATTGACAGAGTAAGCTGAATGTTTTGGCATTTTATAGATGTAGCCAAAGGCACACACCAAACAAGCAAACTGAATGGGAAAATGCTTGTGACAGTTTGGCCCGAGGGTACTGTCAAGCTCCCCTGGCATTCCAGAAGATCCCTCTCCAGGGAAACCAAAGGGCATGGCAAGACCAATTATCAGATCAGGTCAGCATCAAATTTCAATAACCATGGAAAAAAAATGTAGGAACTGGTGGCAGACTCGAATCAGGAGCTAAGGACCAGGTGGTATCAGACATATATGATGGTGTGACTTCTCTGACATTTGACCTTGATGGTCACTTGATTTCAAGATAAGAGTTGGGAAACTCCTGTGGCTTGGGCCATATGCTTCCAGATGATTCAGTTACTGACAAAATCACTAATAGGGGAAGATATTTATAGAAGTGTAGAATCCCAAACTCATAAGGAATGGGGCTGCTCTAATAGTTACTGACCACATTTCACTTGCACTATTAGATTCCTTTTTGAAAACTGTCTCTTAAAGGGATGGTTTCAGACTGCAGTCTGAAAAATGAGTCTTTTCAGAAGAGGATTACTAGTGAGATGAAGGGACTCCAAGTCATGACGTAAGGAACCCAGGATGTTTAATTAGGAGTAAAAAATACTTAAGGAGGGTTATTTTTTAGAGGAGGGATCAATTTGTCCTATGTGGCTACATATAACAATTCTATTTTTCTAGTGGAGCTCTCTTTCCATGTAGATATGAGGCAAAAATGAAGATTCACCCTCTAAGTAGAACACTAGAGAAGAAAAAACAAACTATCATTTAAAACACCATCATTTCATACCCCAAAAGTAGAAAGGACATAATCTCAGAGTGAAGCAAAGTCCTTTAATACATTTAGCTTTCTACCACATTGCCCTTATTGTTTTACAGACCTGCAAGATTTCATTAGGATTTTGCACAAGTCCCTGAAACTAGCCTTTGGGAGCCACTGAAGTAGATGAATTTTCAGATCCTTCTAACCATGAGATATTTTAATTCTATGATAGAATTTCACTTGTACCTGGACCGCAGAACAGAACCAAGGGACTGGACCTAGGTCAAGGGACAGGCAGATCCTGAACATCTGTTTGTGAAAGGGTTGGCAGTCAGGCCCAGAGCAGAGTACTTTTTCTCCTTGGAATTCTTAATCATATTTCCCAACTGTCAATATGGAGAAAAATTTATCTAAAAAGTCCAGAGGGTTGTCGTGAGGAGAACTCGATGTTGAACTTCTGTGCCCAACCTTGAGCTTTGGGCTCTCCATTGCCAGCCTGTGCACCATAATATTTGGAAGAAAAGACAGAAATGCCAGTTTTGGCATCTCTCTCAGTAATAACATTTCAAATGTCTTTGCTTTTTTTCTCTTAACATTTTATTACCAGCTTGTAGTTCTTCTCATCCCACATGTGGTCCCACGTCCCACCTTGTGAACTGTTGAAGGTAAGTTGCAGCAAATTGAAATAGAAAACCACATATCCAGGGTGATTTATCATTAATGTGAAATTCTATCCTAACCTGAAAGTCAAGGAGCAGGAATCCCAAGCTGTTTCAAAATTCATATTACAAGACAGACAATCAGATGCCCCAAACCACAACATCTTGTACTCTATTAATCGTACACTGACAGAGCCCTTTGGTTGCATTTGTATTTCCAAATAAATACAAACATATGTCACCATTTTTTATTGATTTTGGACTTTCCTAGGAAGGAAACACTTAAATTATAATAAATGGTGTCAACGAAAACAAATAGTGCAAAACCTATTAAGAAGGCATTTGTTGCAGAACTTGGTTTGATTTGTTGGCGTCAGTTGAAATCATGTCAAAATAATGTCTCCAGAAACCAAATAAAAATTTGTTTGCAAATTTGTCTGTGGCAAGCATTTCTAGCACATAAAAATCCTTAAGAATCAATATGGTTTTATTCAGTATGCAAATGTATTGAAAAGCATTACAGCAAAAATTCCATTGCTGAATTATATGATAGTGTTAGTGAATTAATAAATAATAATAGATGATAAATAATATAGGGACTGAACTAGATAATACATTTATGAAGAAGTAGAGGGAGAAAAAGATTAAGGGGATAGTCTTGGGAGAAGATCAATTTTCAGATAAGCTAAAATAACATTTTATATTCAGAAAATTAATGGAGTTTAGTCCGTAACTCACAAAGTCCAGTTGAAGTAAATTTCACTGCAGCCTCTAAAAAGGAAAGGAGATGCAAATTGCCTAGTTCTGAAGTGATAACCATTGGAGTTCTAATATGAATCAGTCTGCATCTATGATTTGCGTGACTGTGTTTGCCTTCCAGGTAATTGGGAATTTAATTGCTATCAGGATAAAATTTGAGTATTATTTGCAAATGATGTCAGTGCAATGTATCCCAATGTGCGTTTTTGAGAGTCATTGTAATTAGGCAAATGGGAGGGCTGCAGTTGGGGCTGGACTTCAGTATAGAATTTAAAAAGAGCTTATCTTCAGCATTCTCCAGATTCTCTTCTGCTACTACCGTCTTGTTCCTCACCTTACAGTGCTGTTCGAACTGCATCTGACCTTTTTGTCCCTCTCTCTGTTTCCTCCTCACACTGAAACAGACCCCTTCTAATCTCATTCCTGATATGTTTAAAGGATCTCGTTAATGTCTTTATCCCTTACCTCTCCCAGATACTTTCTTTCTGTTTTTGCAAAGTAAAAAAAATTAAAAACCCAAGCCGAATCTCAACCACCATCTACTATCACCATAGTTTTATAAAAAGAAGGGCGCTTTAATGCCTCCCAGCCCCCAAATTAAAGCAGGAAGGACATCATCTCAGAAAAATAGACAGCTTTTTAACTGAATACATTTAGCTTTTTGACAAACTCTCATTACATTGACCCTATTTTTTCTAATTTTGTTTTTTAAAAAAGCCAAATTTTATCACAGCCCAGGATTATTTTGTAAACTGATGTCTGAAAACTGCTTTGATGTTGCAAAGGGAAGAGGTACTGATTTTCTGTGGTGGGGTAAAGTATAGTTATGGAACAAAGCAGGATGAAGCTGGGCGGTTCATCTTAGGGATCAGACAGTAACAACAGGCTCTGGGGTAAAGTAGAAAGAATGCATGGAATATAGGGATGACAAGTAAGGCTCTATCGGCGGGGAAGCATGTTGGAGAGGGTCACGAGGGCTTTACAAACATGGCTACCCAAGGGGAAATGACTATAGGTTCTTCCCATGGCTCTTACAACCTCTTTGACATGAATGGTTAGAATTGTAGGACTTTGTATGGTGCGGCTGGCCTTTTGCTGGCCATATCACACTGTGCAGCCAGCTTCCTTGTTGCAGTGATTGGATATTGCAATTCCCCTTCCTCTGTAAGCACCACTGATATAAGCCCATTTTGGGTTGGCAAGACAGCATTTTTTATTGATTTGAATTCTGCAAAGTGTTCTGTAAGCAAAGTCTTCCAGAATTAGGGAGAGCAAAGTTGCTGAATTATGCATATTTTATATGTACATAGTATATTTGTACGCGTGTGTGTATTCCAACTTCTAAAACAGATTATACCAGTTTCTTTTTTTTTTTTTCCTTTGCAAAAAAAAAAAAAAGGGACCAAAAGAGCTCAATCAAAGCTTGAACTAAGTGCTGTCATGGTTCCAGCTTTGGGGATTGTTAG
Source organism: Pongo pygmaeus (assembly GCF_028885625.2). Lineage (NCBI taxonomy): Eukaryota > Metazoa > Chordata > Mammalia > Primates > Hominidae > Pongo > Pongo pygmaeus. Next base: position 133,542,521 of record NC_072396.2, on the reverse strand, counting down.
AAGCATCCTGAGGAAAAATTCAACAGAACAATGCCCTGTTGTTAGTTGTGAGTGAAATCTACAGACCATCAGAGGGAGTACTTTAGCTGCTGTGAAAGGGCTCAGAGGGAGACAGATAATAAATGTACAACAATCCAATGTCAGAAATGATCACTATTGCAAAATGAGACTGAAAGCCTATTTTTTTTTTTAGCAATTTCTACAGATGAAGTCCCACCTCTGGCCATGGCCAAAATTAGCTGGATAATTCTTTGAATCTGGCTAATGTGGAATCTTGCAAGGACAAAGAGGATTTGTTCACGAACTGGTAAGAGAGGTACTGGTCATGCATGCTTAAATGTGCTAATACTTCTGGTCTTTAATGGTACCGACTTAATGAAGATGATGTTATGCATTTTTAATTGTTCGCCTATGATTTGACATTAGCCATGCCTTTCTAATATGAAGATTTGTTGGCCAGAACTGACATTAGCTGTAAATGGATCTTTAAATTGTCAGTTCCTCCCACATCTTCCTTGCTTTTGTTTTCCCTAGTGCCTTTCAACTGAATTGATGAGCCCTATTTGCAGGCCCAGTTCACCCCCTACCCCTTTCCTAAATCAATGTTTAAAATGGCAGAAAATATATCAACAACCTCAGACTAATTTAACAGGGCTTGAAACCCTGAGCCGGGAGTGAGCTTTGTGCGCTCGTTACACCCCTGAATTGCAGTCCTGCTTGCCCCCTTTCTAGGTTACTTTTGCTTTGATCTCCCACCGTACAGTTTGTCCGGTAATTTGGCCTTGTTTCCCTCTAGGGCTAAGTCCGCATGCAGAACCTGGCCTAACTCCTGCCAAACTTCTTCCTAGAGTATGCCCCAGCCCATTTCTTTGATACCTTATCAGCTGGCAAGATATGGACATATGATGATGATGATGCACACTGTGCTTCACTTCTGGGTTGAAACCTTTCTAGAAGTTCTTGCTACCGAGTTGGCTCTCCTCCTTCTGACTATTGTTTGAGGCTATAAACACTGCTCTAGATATTCCCAACTGTCCTCGCTGAGATCCCACTCTGCAAATTGTGGTCAGATTCCCTCAAAACCTATTCTAGTTAATGGGTGTTTGCTTGGTCCAACTTCCTCTCCCTTCATGCTTTGTGGCTGAATCCATCCATGATTTATCTTTGTAGATGATGTGAGGGTTTTTGCAAAAAGCTCTATCTCCAAAATCTCCATCAATGATAACTGAAATTTCTTGCTATTAGAGATTCAGCACTTTGACATAGGATATTGTCTAAAGGTAATGTCTGTAAGAATGCATATATTCCAGGTGTCTCAGGGTGTTCTAGGCTAAGCTGTGGTAATGAGTAAACCCAAATATGTGATAGCTAAATATAATAGTTTATTTCTTGCTCACATAGCAATCCCGTGTGGGTTCTCAAGTCAGCAGGGTGGTTCTCCTCCCCACAGTCATTTTGAGATTCAGGTTTTCCCCATTTTGTGGCCCCTCAATTCCCTAGGGCCTCATTGGCATCTAGACACTGCTGGTGAAAGAAAAGAGCCAGACTGGAGAGTAAGACCTTTTTCTTAAAAGCTTTGACCTGAAGGTGGCGCCCTGTACCTATTCTCACATGCCATTGGTCACGATTCAATCACATGGTCACATCTAATTGCAAGGGAGGCTGGGGAATGTAGTCTAGTTATTTTGCCAGGAAAAATATGGGAGAATAGATTTTGGAGGACAGCTAACAGTTGCTGCCATACCAAATAAGGATAACATGCTAACTTGTTTTCAGTCTTTAATGCCTTAACACAGTTTGGCTAATTAAATTGCTAATATATTGGAAAACAGATGACAAAATAATAGCATATGAGCTAGGCCAGGGAAACAAAGTAGAGGAGTGTAGAGAATACATAGCCAAACATGGTTCATTGAATGGAAAGGTCAGATTTCTTTCAGGTGAAAATTTGCAGAGATAGGACTCTTAGAAAGTCAGGGGTCAGGCTGGGCACAGTGGCTCATGCCTGTAATCCCAGCATTTTCGGAGGCCAAGGCTGGTGGATCACTTGAGCCCAGGAGTTTGGGAGCAACCTGGGTGACATGGTGAAACTGCATCTCTACTAAAAATACAAAAATCAGTAGGGCATGGTGACGCCTGCCTGTACTCCCAGCTACTATAGAAGCTAAGATGGGAGGATTGCTTGAGCCTGGGAGGTGGAGGCCACAGTGAGCCATGATCATACCACTGCACTCCAGTCTGGATGACAGAGCCAGACTCTGTCTTAAAAAAAACAGAAAGGAAAAAAGGGGTCAATGTGAGGGTACTGGTAACAGGAGAGACAAGGGGATAGAAACAAAGTAAAGATGAAAAGGATGTCTCAGTTTGCTTCAAGTTAGCCTTGCTTCTACACCCAAAATGCTTGCCAGGTGAGGGTCTTCAGAATGTGAATAATCCAGTGTTGTATTTAGTTCTGTGTCATCTGTCTTTGTGAAAGAGAGGGAGCCAAATACTCCCAAAGCCCAGGTTCTTAGTGTATTCCACCAGGTTCCTGATCTTATAAGACTTTTCAACTTAGTACAAAACCAGAAGAATTAAAATCCCATCAATTTCACCATTCTTTGGTCTTTGCTCCGGTCACAATGAAAGGATAGTTTTCTTACAGCTATTTGTTTGGTGTCAGGCTACCCACTGGGAGCCTTATTATATATGAAGCAAAATCTCTTCATATAGGAATGGGTTCTGTTTCCTGTTGGACATGCCACTTTACACAAACAAGGACTGACCTCTAGTTCATTTATGTCCTCTTTTCCTCCACAGCCCTGCAGACTGTGAGAGATTGACCCATGCCAGTGACCGGCCAACACATCCTTAGCTAGCTGGGTCAGAGCATGAGTTGGTTCAGAAGGGAACAGGGAGGTGAGTGGGAGGCTGGAGGTTGTTATCTGCAGAGCTGTTAATGGGGCTGAATCTGATTTGTGTTTAGCCTGTAAGCACTTTGCAAAGGTAGATGGCAGGCAAAGGTCTGGAGATGCAGAGGCATAGAAACCATAGATTTTGCTTTTTAGCTTGTGTCCTGGATATGTTCACTGGGCAGCAAAAAAGAATCATTGAAGGTGGAGAGTCATAGGCAGTCAATCCATTCTGGATGAATAGATTTCTAAGGGTCTAAGGGCCTCATTAGTATAGACAGTTATCCATGTAATGTGATGTGAGGCGTGCTCCAAAATATCATTTTCTTGCAGTGCCTGAAATCCCATCATTAAAGATCACCCTTTGAAAACCTTTTAAAGCAATTATAATAAACTAAATTTATTTAATAAGCAATTATGTAGCACTTACTATACACTAGACACTATTCTAAAGGCTTTATAGATATTAACACACTTATTCCTTGTAACAACCCTATGAGGAAGATACTATGTTTAGTATCCTCATTTTACAGATGACGAAACAGAGAGAGAGAGAGAGAGGCCCAAGAACACACAGCTAGTGAATGGCAAAGCCAATATTACAAACCCAGGCAGACTGGCTCCAGAGTCTGTACTTTTAACCATTATTCTACACTGCCTTTTATAGCATAGTATGTTACATTGATTTGGGGGAAGTGTAACCCATTCTAGCAGAAATTTATTAATCTAACCATACTATTACCCCTTCCACCTAGTAAAGAGCAGCAAGACTCTGAATGATTTGAAGGGAAGAGGCATAAGAGGTCCTGATGAGACTACTGGGGGGAAGAGGGTATCAGGATGAGGGTATTGTTAAAGGGCTAGATCCTCCCAGCACTTAGTCTCCCTAAACATGCATCACTCAAGGAAAAGTGCTTTATCTCTGTCTTCTAGTTTGTATGAATTGGAGACAGGGTCTCACTCTGTTGCCCAGGCTGGAGTGCAGTAGCATGACCACAGACCACTGCAGCCTCAACCTCCCAGGCCCAAGCGATCCTCCCACCTCAGCCGCTTAAGTAGCTGGGACCACAGGGACACGCCATCATGCTCAACTAATTTTTTTTTTTAATTTTTGTAGAGACAGGGTCTCCCTATGTTCCCCAGGCTGGTCTTGAACTCCTGGGTTCAAGTGATCCTCCCGCCTCAGCCTCCCAAAGTGCTGGGATTGCAGGCATAAGCCACCAAGCCTCGCTTCATCTCTTTTCTAAAAAACTGTATTTAGTATGCTCGGAGGTGGTATAGGCTGAACATGACACTAGGTGGACTCCCATCTACTCAGGGAACAAAGAATGGTTTGGGCTGATTGGGAATCCACGGGCAACCATTTGAAAACCATTTTCTGGTTCTGTAGTTGGAGTTAATGCATCTTGCTGTCCCAGGACAACTCCATGGAGGCTGCTCTGACAGGGTTACTTCCTCTTGCCTGACTTTTCCATGGATAATTTGGTACTGGACACTGCTCTCTGATCACTCAGAGCTCCTGTTAGCTTTTTCCCATCTAGCTTCTTCCTTACACCATTGAAAAAGGGCCACTGTTGTCTCTGCAGAATGTTTTCACCTGATGTCCCGTAGCCCATGGCTTTCAGTCTGTAGCTGGGTCTTCTACACTCCCTATCTGTGGCTCTTCAAATCTTCAATTTTTGTATTAGACCAAGCTTATCCAACCTGTGGTCCAACACAAATTCGTAAACTTTCTTAAAACATTATGAGATTTTATTGTGATTTTTTTTTTTTTTTTAGCTCATCAGCTATGGTTAGTGTTAGTGTATTTTATGTGTGGCCCAAGACAATGCTTCTTCTTCCAATGTGGCCCAGGGAAGCCAAATGTTTGGACACCCCTGTATTAGACTGTATGTCTCACTAGCTGTTCCAGAGGAATATCTGGTGGAAAAGGAGAGGGGCATGATGATTTCGGTGGGTACTACCTCACCGGTCTTTGTCTCTGGAACAACTTTCATGGCTAGATACTATAAGTAAGTTAGTCAGTTAGCAGAAATCTAAGTACCTACCATGTGCAGGATGCTGGATAAACCACTGCATGCCCTAGGCAATCTGAGCTGACCTAACTTGGTCATTAAGTTCTCTTCTAGAAAAAGAACAAATGCTGTTCTCTTGACTGACAGACTTTTCATTCCCTGTGCATAACTAAGGATCCAGCTTCTACACTTTGGCGCTGAGCTCGTTGTCTTCATAATTAATGCTAAAAAGAGCAGATTTGGAAAGAACACAGCAACAAGAGGCTAAGTCTCCAGAGGGAACCTTGGAAGTGGACTTGGTGCTTCCCCTCCCCCCCAGCAATATTAATCCCCTATGGTCACTTGCAGGGAATACAAATGCCCTTCTCAGGCCCTCAGGTTCAATTTCACCATAAGACAATTGACCTATCGCCACGGTGAGGAGCAAATCCTCAAACAAAGCAGCTGCCGAAAGGACTTTGTCAAGCTGGAAATGAATTATTAATATGGCTCTGAAAGGGAACAGCATTGGAAACCAGGCTCTTTATTATTTACATTAATGAGCTGGAAGATGATGCAGTGAGCAAAATCCCAAGTTTGGAGAATGCTGCATTCTGAAGGGCAACAATGAGTGAAGAAACAATGAAATCCAACAAATGTAAATTCAGACTACTGTCTCTGAACAAAAAGCGCAAAGAGGGAGCATTTTCAGAGCAGGAAAGGGCTAACGCAGGGCAGCAAGTCATTACTGAAATTCCCTACCGTCAGTTTGTTTGAGAATGAAGCTCAGACTTAGGAAGACAAGAAAAAAAAATGCCTCAGATTGCCTGCTGGACAGACACAATGCTATACACCTATCAAAGGAGGCGACATTATCTCTATTAGAGATATGTGCCCAGTACAATATGCCATTCGTTTCTTATCTAGGTTGAACGGGAAACTCAATTATTCTGATACAATATCATATTCTGCTCCTCAGAGAGATTCTGAGTCTTCACAGCTTGATTGGCAGAGGAGTATGTATGTGTGCAGGCTTTCTGTATATTTCCTCTAATGCTAATTGCTTTCTTTTTGCTACATACAGAGCCCTGTTTCCCACCAATATCCCCGCCCCACTCCCCATCATCATAAATAATCTTTTGATTAACTTTCTCTTTTTTTCACAACAGCCATATCGTCTAAATGTTTCTCCCTGTTGGCCCCAGCCTGGCAATGCCAGAATTGATGTCTGCCTTCACAGGAAGCATAACAATCTCCTAAGATGAGAGATGCAACATTTTGCGCCACTAAATTAGATCCTTCCCCAGATGGGTATTTCTATTTTATCTGAATTGTACTTTGTCCTGTTATATCTCTTGGTTGCTGGAAATTTGGTCACTTACCTTCCTCTGCATTTCTGCCTTTTAGAGAGCTCCCAACTTCTGCCTCTTTTTGTCTTCAAACATTTGTGGCCTTTTGGTTACTGGTTGTTTATCAGGCTTTGGACCCACTAGTTGCCTTCACTTTTCCTGCCCTCCTTTGCTCTGGCTCTAGCTTGCCTACGTGGCCTAGTCCCATTACCTGCTCTGATTTCTAGAACCTGCATAATCTCTTTCAAATTTCCTTACTTATCTGGGCTGCCTTCTCTCCTAGGTACTACTTTGACCTGCTCTAATCAATACTTTGGAATGACGCTATTATGGGGACTTTTCCTTGTACAACTCCGTACCATTTCTTGCTAGTAAGGCTTTGAGTCAATTTGCGGAGAGAGAGGAGGATGGCTGAGGGGTGTGTGTGTATGTAGCCATTTGGAAGTTACTCTGAATACTTTTTGTTAAATACCTATTGCAGCAAGACAGGACATTTTAAAATAATCTTAAACAGTGTCAATAATATTGGTTTACAGTGATAGACTTGGGCTGCAGCTATCCTAACCCTGAATCTTGCATCAGAAAGGCCTTTGGCAATATTGAGGGAAGGTTTGATTTGATTTAGCTGCTCCTATTGGTGAAGCATAATATAGTGCACATGCATATGTTTTTCTTGAAGTAGCAACAGTTATGGATGATCATAAATGATCTTTGGCATTTTAGACTTTAAAAATTGCTTTCAAATACATTATCCTGTTTAATCCTTTTATTAGGTTGAACCATGTGAAGCTGCTGATATTTGAGCATTTTGACCTACAAAAATGAAATGGCAATTTCATACAGCTCACTCTAATAGTTTACAGATGAGCAAATTGAGGCTTAGTGAGATGAAGTGGCTTCTCCAAGGTCATTCATTTCCACACTAAGTAGTAGAGCTGGGGCTCAAATTCTCCTGTCTCACTCTCATTTTCTCCCTTGCTCTGTACCTTTGTTGGAAGTTCAAGATTCTCTAAAAAGCACTGGCCACAAATTCCAGAGTTCAAGTACAAGTTTTTACGTACAGTGGCCCACTGGAACAAATGATTTTGAAATGCTGCTGGACATTTTAAGAATAGTCTTAAAAACCTCAAATTGGCAAAGAAAAAAATTAATAAATCATCACACAAATAGTAATATCTTAGCTGTGTGTTCTCTGGTTTGGAATATGACAGTATCTGGATATCTGTCTCACTCTTATTTATCCCTTGATCTCTATCTTTTAAAACAATTTATTTGCTGTGTCTTTTT